>NC_090445.1:955271362-955965885 GCF_031143425.1 Pleurodeles waltl
CCTTCCCCACCCCCAAGTGCTGAGCCCCTTTTTGACTATTTGGGGTAGTTTGCGTTTAGGGCCCCATACCTTTTGGTCCACATAAGCCATCCATAACAATTTGCGTCCTTGTTTGTCAACATCTTGGGGATTCTAAAGGTACCCACAGTTTTGGTATTTTACTGGGACACACCCCATTTTTACTCTTTTTTGTGCTTTCAATCTCCTTCTAGTTAGTGACAGAAATGGATGTAAAACCAATGGTTTATCCTGGCAACTAAACATTTCTGAGATGTAGATAAAATTCTGAATTCAGCAAGGGGTCATTTGTGTAGATTCTTCAAGGTTTTCCTTATAGAAAGGAACAGTTGAAATTTATATTGAAATTGAGTTGAAAAAACAGCCATTTCTGCCTACATTTTCTTCTATAAAACATTTTCTAACAGATTTTATGTAGCAATATACCGTTAAGCCTGCTGTACCTTTTTAGTTGCAGGGATATATAGGGCTTGTAGGTTCATCAGGAAACCAAGGTACCCAGAGCCAATAAAGGAGCTGCACCTTGCAATGGGTTTTCATTGAATACTGGGTATACAGCAATTAATTTGGTAAAATATAAAGAGTGAAAAATAGGTATCAAGGACACCTATGTATTTCTGAAATGGGCACAGGATATGGGGTTTAGAAGCAGTGATTATTTGCACACTTCTGAATTCGGGGGTACCCATACTAGCATATGAATTACAAGGCATTTCTCAAGATAACTTCTTTCTTACACACTGTCTTACATTTGGAAGGCACAGATGTAGAGAAAGACAAGTGGCAGTAACACTTGTTCTTCTACTCTGTGTTCTTCCAAGTCTCCTGATAAAAATGGACCTCACTTGCTTGGGTAGGCCTATTGCTCACGACAGGAAATGCCCCAAAATGCAACGTGGACTCATTACATTTTTCCACTGAAAACTGACTTGTTTTAGGCAAAGTGTCGAGCCGTGGACTTTGGCCTCTAGCTCAGCCGGCACCGAGGCAAACCTAGCAAACAGATACATTTTTTAAAACTAGACACATAGGGGAATCCAGAATGGGATGACATGTGGGGTTGTTACCAGGTTCTACCACCCAGAATCCTATGCAAACCTCAATATTCCTCTAAAAAAACACATTGTCCACACATTTCAGCGATGCAAAGTTCTGAGGTCTGGTCGGAGTCACCTTATTCCCTCAAGTCTCCCGATGGACACATCAGATTTTTCCAATTAAAACTGATGCGTTTTTTGCAAAGTACTTAGCTGTGAATTTTGGGCTCTAGTTCAGCCGGCACCTAGGGAAACCTAGCAAACCTATAAGTTTTCTAAACTAGACATCCAGGGGAATCCAGAATGGGGTGAATGGTGGGGCTCTCACCATGTTCTGTCACCTAGAATCCTTTGCAAACCTCACAATTTGTAAAAAAAAAAAAATTAAAAAAAAAGACATTTTCTTCACATTTCAGCGATGCAAAGATCTGGAATCTGACGGGAGCCACAAACTTCCTTCCACATAGCATTCACCCAAGTCTCCTGGCCAAGTGCCTGCAACAGGTAAAGGCCCAAAACATACTGTGGCGACAAAGATAACTGGGGAAAGTGTACTAATTAGTCCTGGGATCTAGAACTATTTAGGGAAACCTACCAAACCCAGACTTTTCTGAAAACTTGTGTGGATTCCCCATTTGTTTTTACCCAGAATAACCTGCAAAGGTGAAACATTGAATAAAAACACTATTTTTCCTTGCATTTCTGTGAAGTAAACTACAGGAATATGCATGGATCCACAAACATCTTATCACTTAGCCTTCCCCAACTTGTCCCAATAAAAACCCTACCACTCATGTTCCTAGGCCTAGTGCCCATGACAGGAATGGTTTACACAAGGGTCAATGGTACTCCTTGCATGAGGGCTACTGTTGACCCTGGAGTCAAAGATTTGGTTAAAAAGCAGGATGGGAAAGAAAACACTAGGTTCATTAACAGTAGACACTAGTATCATAGTATGAGGGCTTTGTAGGATTTCTTACAGGTTGAGAATCAAAAAGATACCTCCGGGTGGCGATAGTTCTGGAGATTGACAAGGCATTCAATTAGGTGAGAAGAGGCTAAAGTGTTTTGGTTTTGGAATACTTATGTTTTGGATCTAGATTTAAGTCAGATGTCAGAACGAAATTTGCTAAATTTGACTCATGACTAATTACAAATGGTTTACTGTAACATTTCCTTTAGTACCGTAAGGCACTCAGACTGATTCACCACACATTTGTTTGACTTCGGACATTCAGCCCAATATCCTAGTTGAATGGGCATCAGGTTTCCAGGTAAAGACTCTGATGCTATCAATCTCTGGTTTTGTAAATCACAGTTAGATAGATACAACTGGTTAGACAACATAGGTGAAAAGGCTGGCCCCAGTGTATTCCATAAGTTAATACTTAGGGTAAGGATACATGTTGAGGAACTTGCAATTACCTGCCAACAATCTTCATGGAAAGAAGAGCTAGTCCCCTTTTGTCTTGATGCCTTGATGGTGTAGATAAATTACGGGGCTTTGATGGTCCGTTGTGATAAATGCAGCTGCCATATTTAACAATATGAGCCCAGTGATATCACCTCTAACCACTTACAGCTAGGGATCACCCAAGGCAACGAGCACCACTTCTTTGACTAGTCTAAAAACTAGCTTGATGTTAGTGAAGTCTTGCTTACTATTACTATGTTCTTGGCGTTGGCCTACTCCAGTGGTTGAGTTACACATGAAAGGTTGGTAGTTAGCTGGTTCTATCTAATAGAGACATCTAGCTGCAGATTCCTTACCTTTGATTTTCCCCAGGCATCATACTGGATCAGGAAACTTTTGCTCAAGCAATACCCTTTGGGCGCACTGTCGGGTGGCTTCATTCAGCTCCTTGTGGCGTGCTGGTGCCAGAAGTGACATCACAGTCACGTATATAGGCGCCACCCAGGCACATCGGCATAGGTTCATTTCTTTCTGCATCAGTTAGCACACAGCTGGAGAGAGCTACCCCTCTGTCGCTTTTTGACAGGCCTTTTTTTGGGATGTCTTCGAGGAAGGCTAGGTTCAAACCATGTGGTGCCTGTCACTCTACCATAAATGGTTATGGACCCCCCCTCTGGTGCCCCGAGCACGACCATGATTGAAGTCATTCTAACACTGCTGGTCCATGGCACCGAAGGTTTTGAGGGAGTAGTCCCTAATGGCGCTTGTGTCCCAGCCGTTGGGGACACCAGCACACTCAAGTCCTTGACGGTCTCGATCCTGGTTAAGAAGGAGGTTGCGAGACTGTTCCAGGAACCTGAAGTCTTCTTCATCCCATTTGAGGTCCTCGGGCACCTGGGGAAGAGGCACAAGAAGAAGAAGTCTAAGAGGACTTCGTCTTCACCTCGTATGTCGACATTCCCAGCACCATTCTGCGGAGCCGTTGTCCATTTCGACTCTGCGCCTCCCTCTGTTTCTGGAAGCCGGATCCACAGCCGCTCAAATCAAAGAGTTTCACAACCCCATGCATGTGTATTCGAGCAGGCTTACACCTATGACATGGCTTTGGGCCTCGTGGAGTCATAGGAGGCCTCCATATGGTCCTGCACCGGCAGCTTTGGCCTCAGCTCCAATGGGGTCTCATGGATCCAAATCTGGATCTGTACCAGTTCCAATCATGCCCAGGTGACCTTCTCTGGCACCGGTCTTGACACCAATGCTCCCGGTGCTACCAGCGCTAGCCCCATCCTGATTACTGACAATTCTGCCACTGACGGTGCCTGATCATTGCCTGAGCTTTATTATTTACAGCTAGGCATGAGAGAAGAGTGGGAGGGGTCACTGGACCGTTTGGAGAACCAGTTGGACAGTAGTTTGGACTGGTATGAGGAGCTAGGAGGGGCCAGTGGTCTAGACACCTCTCCAGATACTGGTTTGCTCTCTCTACCCACTGTAGCTAAGAAGGAGGGAGCTTCCTATGCAATGGCAGTGCGTAGAGCAGCTGAGGTTCTCGACCTCGAGCTGCCCTTAGTGGCTGTCATGTGAATAGGATGATCACCCACCAACATCGCCCAGTGCCAGGCGACTCTGGCTTTCTCAGTCAACACTCCACCCCTGAGAGTTTGGTAGTCCAAGCCTCCACTTCCCATTCTGCTCCCCTGGACAGGGAATCCAAGAGGCTGGAACATTTTGGGAAGATGATGTTTTCTTCCACCAACATGGCACTGAGGTCAGTGAACACCTTGTGCCTATTGGGCTGTTTCTCACATACTATTTGGGATATGGTTGCACAAGTGCTGCCTGATGTCCCAGAAGAGGCCTGGGCCATATTCTCCCAAGCAGATGGGAGGGATGCAGCTAGGTTTACCATTCAGTGTGACTTAGGTACAACTGACTTGCTAGGCAGAGCGGTTGCATTGACAGTGACCTTAAGATGCCATGCCTGGCAGAGGACATCTGGTTTTTCAGAGGATGTCCAGGCAGACCTTATGGACAAGGCTTTCAAAGGGCCTCACTTGTTTGTTGAGAAGGCAGACTTGGCTGGAGTGCTTTAAGGAATCTCAGGCTATGACCAAGTCCTTGGGCCTCTCAGCAAATCCTCGTCCACTGTGGCTACAGAAGGGGTGTGGTGCCATGTCAGCCTTATGCCGGCCACAGTCCTACGCAACCAACCCAGGGTATGCGAGGATATGGGTGAGGTTCCTTCAGACCTAGAAAGTCTACAGGAAGGAAGTCATCTGCCACCCAGCCCCCAGCAGCTGCAGCCTCAAAGCACTCCTGGTTTGGTTCTGCAGGACCATGCTGGCCCAGTTGGAGGAATAATACACCATCATCTCCTCCACTCTAGACCTACGGACCGTAAATCTCTTCCTCAAGAAGAAGTTCAAGATGCTCACATTGGCTCAGGTTTTGTCTGCCATTGACCTCAAAGACTGGTTGGTAGCCCTGAACTTACAGGATGCATATTTTCATATTCCCATCCTGCCTTACCACAGGCATTACCTGTGGTGCAAGGTAAGCCACTAACACTTTCAGTTCACGTGCTACCATTTGGCCTTATAAGTGCCCTTCAAGTGTTCACTGTGGTGATGGTCACAACTCATGTGCACAGGTTAGAAGTTTCAGTCTTCCCCTACCTCAACGACTGGCTGTTGAAGGTGGGCTCGCCTCCAGACTACAGCAAACCTTCTGCATTCACTGGGGTTCACTATATATGTGCCAAAGTCACACCTGACTCCCTCTCAGACACACTCTTTCATAGGAGCTGTTCTGGACGGGCTTATCCTCCTGAGAAGTAAGTCCAGGATATTCAGGCTACGATACTGATGTTTTGGTGTCTATCCTGAGTTTCAGTGAGACTGACTCAGAGGCTGCTGAGCCTCATGGCCTTCTGCACCCTGCTGGAAAAACATGCCAGATGGCATATGCGGGCTCTGCAGTGGGATATGAAGTTTCAGTGGGTGTAGCATCAAGGCAATCTCTCTGACATGATCCAGATCTCAGAGGGAATTGTGAAAAACCTGCAGTGGTGGATTATGAAATGTAATTGGGTCAGAGGCAGGCTCCTCTCCCTTCCCCAACTAGACCTGACAGTAGTGACAGACGTGCCACTTCTGGGGTGGGGCGGCCATCTGGGAGAGGTGGAGATCAGAGGACTCTGGTCTCTGGCAGAATACAGACTACACATCAACATGCTGGAGCTCTGGGCGATCCTACTAGCACTGAAGGCATAGCTTCCCTTAGTCAAGGGGAAGTTGATGCGGGTGTTCACGGACAACACCACCACCATATGGTTCCGCAACAAGCAGGGCAGGGTGGGGTTGTGGACCCTTTGTCAAGAGGCCCTGCATCTCTGGACATGGCAGGAGCAACAGGGCATAACTCTGGTGATTTACCACCTGGCAGGTTTTCTAAATGCCAGGGCGAACAAACTCAGCTGTTGATGCCTAGCAGCCCATGAGTGGTGTCTCCATTTAAAGGAGGTGCAAGGTCTTTTTCAGCAGTTGGGAGAGCCTTGGTTAGATATATTTGCCTCAGAAGAGAATGCACAATGCCAGCAGTATTGCACATTGGAATTTCCACGGTGGCAATCGCTCTGCGATACTTTTCATCACAAATGGAGCTCAGGCCTCTGTACACCTTTACACCCATACCACTCCTGCCCAGAGTTCTCAAGAAGATCAAGAATGACTGGGCCAAAGTAATCCTTGTGGCTCTGGACTGGGCAGGGAGAGTCTGGTATCCCGAGCTTCTGAAAATGAGTAATGATCCTCCAATCAGGTTGCCTCTTCGGGAGGATCTTCTGTCAAAGCAGCAGGGAAGGGTTCTCCACCCGAACCTGACAACTCTGCGCCTTCATGCGTGGAGATTGAGCGGTGACAGTTGACAGCTTTTGACCTTATGACAAAAGTTTGTGATGTTATATTGGCAGCCAGGTGTTCCTTCACAAAAATTGTATATGCCTGCCATAGGCAAAGATTTGTAAAATGTTGTGCAGAGAAGTCTTTAGATACTCTTTTTGCTTCTCTAGCTGATAGTTTTCTTTTAATTCTTTCTCTTGCCGTCAGGGTTCCACTCTGGGCGCTCTGAAGGGCAATCTCTTTGCTCTGTCTGCCTTTCTGTGGCTGCCTGACCAACCATCTATGTTTAAATCCCCTATTGTAAAGAGGTTTGTAAAAGGGCTTGTGCATATGTTTCCCTTACCCCCCTTATCATGCCTCAGTGGGATCTTAATCTAGTTCTCACTTACCTCATGTGTGCTCCCTTCAAGCCACTGCACAATTGTCCCCTCCAGGTGCTTACCATCAAGACAGCCTTCTTAGTGGCAATAAAATCTGCCCGGAGAGTGAGTGCGATACATGTTTTGTCATCCAGGCCCCCTTATGTCACATATTTCCAGACAGGGTAGTGCTGCGCACCTCTGCCTCTTTTCTTCCAAAGTTGGTAACCCCATTTCATCTGGGTCAAGCTGTCACCCTGCCCAGCTTTCTCCTAGGGAAAAGGAGCGACTCCACCAGCTGGACCCAAAAAGAGCGTTGTTGTTCTAACTTGACCAAACAAAAGAGTTTCAGGTGGATGACCAACTCTTTGTGGGGTATGTGGGAACAAAAAAGGGTCAGGCAGTACAGAAGCGGACAATTTCACGCTGGGTCCTTCTATATATTAGGATATGCCATGCTCTGGCTAAGAAGCACCCGGCTGAGGGCTTACAAGCCTATCCCACCAGGGAAAAAGGTGCAACCATAGCTTTAGCTCATGGAGTCCCAGTTCTGGACTTCTGTCAGGTTGCAACATGGGTGTCACTTCATATGTTTGTCAACCACTACTGCCAGGACAGTCAGGTTACAGGGATGGGCATTTTGCCTGTTCAGTTCTGCAGGACTTTCTAGTCTGAAAACATTTGTCCACAGCTCACCACCAGGAGGATAAGGCTTCAGTATTTAATCAAAGGTAAGTAATCTGCAGTTAAAAGTCTTAATAACATGACAAGATTGTTCCCTTTGGTAACGCATTATCAGGTAGAGACTCCATCTAGCTGCAGATTCCTTACACCCACTCATGCCTCCCCGTTCTGCTGACTTGTTTACTAGGGTTAAGGTGATCCTGTTTTTAGGGCCCTAGTTTGGACACACATATGGACCAGTTCTTAATAAAGTTTTGCGCATCTAGCGTGGAAAGTTGTGATTAAAGCAACCACCTGGGTGGTGCCTATATAGGTGACCGCAACATCACTTCCGACACCAACAACATCACATGGAGCTACAAGATTTCAATGCGCCATTTTTGGCGTCATTTTTAATGTCTGCTTAAAGCAGGCATCAAAAGGACACACCTATTGTAATCAAACGGCCTCCTTGCACTTTTTTCCACAAGCACCAACATTTTTGACGCTAGTGGAGCAAAGCGCCATAATAGCATCAAAAATGTTTAAACTATTGTTCCTGATACTGGCTTGTTGCGCCATATCATAATTACGCGCGCACATGGTGGCCTTAGGGATGTGACGCATTGGATGCAGCGCCACTTTTCTTAAATAAGGCCCTTTGAGCATTGAGTACTGAAAAAAGAGTCATACTTATCCATGTGGTACAAGAGCTGGCTGGCAAGAAGTCCATATCAGTGAGTAATAAAATCATTTATGAATATTACATTTGTTTAGGAAATTGAGAATGGAATCCTGGTTAATTGAAATGTCAAGTCTGATCTTGAAGTTGGTTTTGTTTAAGTTAAAAATGGGGGACAGTATTATGAAAGGACACGTATTATCAAAAGGCATGTATTAATATGAATGACAATTTTAGTCTAGTGTATTGAAATGTTCAACAGAAATTCCCTATTATGTCTGTTGTCATAATAGTGGATTGTGCGTGATCATAAAAAAGGCAATTCACAGTCTCTTGAACCGATTTTAATTCTTTGTGTGAAACATGCTAGTACATAAACAAAACATATTCTTATTCAGTACTGATTAAAGTAATTAATTGGCATTTTTTTATTTCTCTTAAAGGAATATTGCAAGAGTTGTGAGCCAGGTGCATGCTTTCCAAGAGATTCCATATACATTTACTCCAGATCCAGCGCTTCAATTTCATTTGAAACAGAGGATTAATTCCTTTTGTGAGGCAGACATCACCGCACTAGCCACTTCCAATACTGTTAACTTCTATCGGACACCAGCTGACAGACATTCCAGGAAACTGCATGACGCACTACGCAAAGTGAAAGCAACATTTCAATAATGTTTATAGGTTCAACTTATTCAAGTACTACAAAGTAACTTTATGGCTGCGTGAACCTTTTAAAATTCACTTTGGCCTCCATGTGTGTGCATCAGAAGAAATGTAATTAAAAGCTTTGAAGGAAATGTAAAAACTATCAACCACAGGACCAACCTACATCAACCAGGGTAAGCAAGGAATAAAAGAGCTTATGATTAAAAAAAAAGACATTTCTAAATAAACAGAAGTAACATAACTCTAAGAGGTCTGCTACACTTTGGTATTAAATATATATATTTTACTTAAGGAGTTTAAATAAAAAATAAAATGATACTTTTCAGTCTTTTTTAAAGAAATGGTTTGCATTACATAAGCGTGAAGTAAATGGATGCTCACCAGGAACAAAGACAAGAAGGATGGAACCAGGACAATAAGTTACCAACTAAATGTGTTCAGTGATGCAGGACAAACTATTACACTAAGCAGCATCACTTATTGCTTGATGTATTGTTTTGTATAGGAGATTGTGAATCTTTAATTAAACATACCACCATGAAAGTTCATAACATTCGGAAGGGTGAAGAATATGTTTACTAATGTCATTTACTGCTTCAATAAAACTTGATAAACTGTTCTTTGACTTGCTTAAAGTAAAATCATACTTCCAGCAGGAGTTCTTGCTTAATCACAATAGAATACAAAAATTAATCCGTTTATGTAGTTTATTCAGTTGATATAGTTTATTTTCTCCCAGTCACAGTTGACAATAAAGTTCTATAAAATTTACAGATAGAGAATTTACTTGAGTATACTAAGAACACAACTTATGAAATAGATAATGTGTTAAACGACACTGAAGAATACTACAAATTAATATAACATTTAGGGGGTTATTCTAACTTTGGAGGAGTGTTAATCCGTCCCAAAAGTGACGGTAAAGTGACGGATATACCACCAGCCGTATTACGAGTTCCATAGGATATAAGGGACTCGTAATACGGCTGGTGGTAAATCCGTCACTTTACCGTCACTTTTGGGACGGATTAACACCTCCTCCAAAGTTAGAATAACCCCCTTAGTCTAGAAGTATATGAAACAGGATGCTTATCCACCAAATAATTAAATTAAAATAATTAATGTTGTCTCCTATCTCACTGAATCCTTCTGTCTCATTTTGAATTACATAAGCATTTTGTATTTATTATATCAAGAGTAATACAACTATATGAAATTGCAGAAAAACCATAATATGTTTTATGCCAAAGGCATGGATAAGGATAGAGATTGGTCTTGATTCTTTCATTATGAATTGTAGTACAAGTGATAAAGATTCACAAATAGCGTAGTCAAATGTGATCTTGAATATGAGAACAATTGTTGCATAAAGTGATATATCTTTACTGAATTTCTTGTTCACTGCTTTATTTCACTTGCAGAATTCTCTGAAAAATTCACAAATCACTCATTCATGCATTCATTTGACAATACTGTATTTAAAGAAGGTATGCTTCGAAAGGCCAATATATCCAATCCACCATATTTTTAAATTAAAATTATAGCTATTGTTTTCTCATATTTTAGTTTGCTATGGTCATGAAGGTACAAATCAGGGTAAGACAGAGGTGAAAATTCTATGACTTTAAGTCAATTTCATCTTCATCATCTCTTTATCACAAACCAATGGGTGGTTGTTTTTTCACTACATTCCACTGTACAGTATATATACTGCCAAAAGACATAGCAGGCAGAAGAACAAACAATGGCAGAAACCTAGAAAGGTGTACAGGAAGAAATTAAAAGAAACTGCAAGAAAATAAGTTAGAGCGACAGGGCAAATGCAAGAAATAGGAAAACAGACCTAGAAAGAACAAGCAAAGAATGAGAGATTGATAGAGTTAGAAAAGCTAAAACAAATGGGTCATGGTTAGACAGCTGACCAGAAAACAGTGCAGAAAAACAAAAAGAATAAAGAGAGAGGACTCAGCAAAACATATAGAAAACAAAGAGAAAAGAGATGAAAAGCCATTCTGCAGAGGAAAAGGGACTTAGGTGGTCATTATGAACACGGCAGTAACAACCGCTGTATTAATGCTGCGCATCAAAACACTGACCGCCAGCGACCCCGGATCCCCACCGGCCAAATAAAGGACCTTTCTGTGGGCCGACGGGTGGAAACATTGTTTCCGCCCACCGGCCCACAGAAAGGCCTGGCCGGGACATTGACGGCAGCTCCACATGGAGCCGCCGCCAATGCCTCTGTATGGCGGGTGAAACTGCACCCGTTGTGCAGATCACTGCCAGAAAATCGGGCAGTGACCTGCGCGACGGGGCACTGCAGCAGGGTCCCTGCACTGCCCATGCAAAGTGCATGGGCAGTGCAGGTGCCCCCAGGCACCCCCTCCGCCAGCCTTTCCCTGGCAGGATAACCCACCACGGAAAGGCTAGTGGATCAGGAAATATTTTCCGAAGGGTAGTGCAGCTACCCTGTCGGATGGTGTTTCCACTCACCGCCAGGCTGAGCTGACGATGGTGGCCCTCACCATGTTCATAATGCAGCGGGTTGGCACGAAATGCCGGCTGGCGGTTTCAGCTGCCAATGCCGGCATGGCGGGCCAAAACGCCGTGTTCGTAATGACCACCTTAGTGCTAAAGAGGGACAAAATAGAAGATAAATGAAATTGAAGAAAAAAGTAAAGAAAGTAGCAGAAAAAGAAAGAGATTCTCTATGCTGCAGTATCAAATGTTACTGGGTAGCACATGGGATCAATGTGCATATGTAAACTGTAGGTCACTAATTCTAACAAGTGCGAGATAGTTTGGTGGGTTAATATGCCTATTTCACTGATGTAGAAATAGCCTGCAGGCAACAAGATCAAACTTTAGTCAGAAAACTGTGGGAAATGCATTTGATGCAGATAACTCTTTGTTATCTTGCAGACTACAGATTCTCACACCAGCGAGAAAACATTTAAGGTTAGAATTTGATGATTGCCCAGAACACATAGGTTTAGAGTATTTGTCTACCTAATTCAGGAGTTTTCCAGCTTAAAATGTTCACAAATTTGTGCCTATCAAAAGCAGGAACGGGCGTGTTTACATGATTAGAAAAGGGAGGGAGTAGTTCTGCATTTAACACAGGTGTAAAAGAATAGACTTTTTGAACGGAGGAAAATAAATATTACCCATTTAAAAGGAAATTTTGGTTACATTTCCACATGCAAAATGTTTCATCTACTGGAATGTCTGCACTAGTAAATGCTATGTTACGTACTGCACCACCCCAGGAACACTAATAACCCTTACTGAATCTTTTAATGGCCTGAAATTTGCTCAGGCTCCAGACATTATGCTACCATAACAAATTACCAGCATTTTACCTTAGATTTTTGTGAATTTCCAGCATTTTACCTTTGGTGTTTGTGAATCTGTCCATCGTCTTTATCCTTTGCATATTTGTGTATGTATTTTTGCCTACTCTGTAGTCAAGGTTTTCTATAATTATGCCTATAATAAATATTACAGCTGTAGTGAAAAGGTATTTAAGGGAAGGTACAATGTTGAAAGCTGCGGATAATTCAAGAAGTTAAAGAACGGTGCTACAAAAACTATGTAAACATGTTAAACCCATGCATTGGAAAAATGTTATACCTTTTTTATGAATAGTAAATGTAAAGCAATGTCTGAAACTAACTAATTTGCCACTTGTAAAATACGTTTTTTTTAAATGGGTGAAAATTGCACACTCCAATTCACTTGTTAAATGTTTTCATTTTATTTTTTGTTTGACAAAGAAATGCAAAATTAAAACATATTTTGTGTAAATATGAGAAACAATATTTATTATATAATAAAACGGTCCAGTGTATATTTTAGAGTGACTGTTCAACCACTTGAATGCTCTTAATTTACTTGAGATTTGTAAATAAAATATCCTTTGCCAGATATTTGGAGTTCTGCTAATAAATTACTGTGTTATCTCCATATTCACACACATATAAAATTTGGCATGTGTTTACTACTAAAGATTAACCATAGACCAAAAGCTGCATATTATTCCGGTGTGTGTAGATTTTCACATTTGCAGGAAAATAGATCATTTGACTTGTTTTTACAATATGGAACATAGGGCAAAGCCTCAGCAATAGGCAGAAAACTTTTCAGCCATTACCACACATTATTCCATATTCTTCCTCACATCTCTAAATGTTGGAGGAAACACCATTGTGTAATATAATAACAGCTACCTAGTTTTCTTGTGGGTCTGTAATGACACTCAAAATAAGAACAATAGTATAATTAGATGGACACTTTAGGACCAATTCACAAAGGCATTTTTGAATACGTAAAGTAGTACTTCTGTAGTACTATTTTACATACTTACATGCCTTTGAGAATGTGCCCTAAGACATCTAAAAGGGTAATATTCAGATATTATTCAAAATATGCTTAGTTAAAATAGGAAGTACTGTGACCTCTTTGCACTTTTACTAATAGGTAGTGAGACGATTTGTGAATAATTCACAAATGGCAAGTAGGACTACGTACTATTTCGGATACTCACAAATGCTTTGGGGAATCAGTCTCATTGCTGACCCAAACATCAAAGTGTATTTGTGTTAATTTTTCTTGCCACTTTATACTATGTAACATTTCAGAGACATGCTCCTATTTGTCTCTTCATAAGTTAATTATATCTACTCCATAAACAAATAAATTAATGTAAGTGTAGTAGATAACAGTAGCTTAATGTATAATTCAAGTTGATCACCAATAAGCAATTTTATGTTTACCTCCACAACACCTGTAATTGACTTGTGCACAGCCTAGCGTGGTATTCAATAATCATTTTAATGTTTGAGAAATCAGTTATTTCATATTATGTTATTTCTGCAGAAAACATTTAGCAGATATAGGGCCTGATTACAACTTTGGTGGAGGGGATTAATCCGTCCCAAATGTGACAGATATCCCGCCCGCCGTATTACGAGTCCATTATATCCTATGGAACTCGTAATATGGTGGTTGGGATATCCGTCACATTTGGGACAGATTAACCCCCTCCGCCAAAGTTGTAATCAGGCCATAATGCTTGTGATGTTTTCCTGATGCTGGTTATGCAACACATTGGAGGAACGCATTTCAAGTTTGAAGAACATAGTGATAAACTGCTTCTGTTGCCTTTTCGAGAAGAATACCATCTATTTAGAACATATGCATACCATGCTGCACAAAAGGCAGTGGTATAAAACCCATATTTCACTGGGGACTGTGAAATAAGGAAATATATCATGGTTACCTTAATTATCTTAATGACAGCTCCCAAACTACTCTGCAGAGCTTTTACACTATAGGGTCTACTAGGATTATGTGGCATGGATGATCAAATTATGGGAAAAGGTTACCTAAATTGTGTGGCAAAAACACAAATTATGAGAAATTCCTTCTCAGTATTGTTTCAATCCATTTGAGGCAGAAACAACATTTTTGCTAAACAAAATTGCAAATTAGGAGGCAAATTCAGTAAATCCATAATTATGTGATAAATGCTAAATCCACCCAAGTGCCTAAATCCATTGGTCCTTACCATTACAAACAGTGGTTCAATAATAATTTATTCAAGAAAGGAAAACAAAGGTAAACAAAGCCCAAACCTTTTCATTCCAGTCAGTGGCCATTGTTCACTTCTCAGAACAGAACAGAACCTTTTTAAGCAAGCTACTATACTATGTACCGGTTGCCATTTGTATATTTGTAATACGGTGCTATATTGCTATGTTTTAGTTCTGGTGACTTTTACAAACCTCTCAGCAGTCTTTTCTATTTGACCATGTATGTATTATGTGTGTGTGTGTGTATATATATATATATATATATATATATATATATATACATGTATGTGTGTGTGTGTGTGTGTGTGTGTATATATATATATATATATATATATATATATATTTAGAAAGAGAGAGAGAGAGATATAAAATGAAAAACTGTAGTAGGAAAACTTTATGTTTTCTTTCTAGACTAACCAAACCTAAAAGTTTAAAAGTACTCAAACATTAGAAATTATAAAATAATAATTATACCTCAAATGTATAATTAACGATTTGCACACACCTTCAAATTATTATAAATCTCGCATTTCCATTCATAGTGCAGTGAAGTGGGTAGCCACACTACATTAAGTATAACTCTATCGGGCACAGTGTTGTGACAAATGATGTGGTTTGCGAAGTCATAAGTGTTGTGATGAATGCTATAATTTTAGATGGTATATGTGATGTAATATGAAAGTACATAAGCAGTGCATGGAGAAGTCAAAAGTTATAGATGATGTAGTGTGGCTACCGAGTTCACTACACTGTATATGGAGGTGGACGAGATATTATAATTTGAACGCGGTGGGTACATTTTATATTTAAGGTATTACTATAATTTTAGAATATCTAATGCTTGTGTAGTTTAAGTTTGGTTTGTTTAGAAAGAATACATATAGGCCATCATCATGACATTGCCAGTAAATCCCGCTTACCGTTGCGGTGGCGAATATCCGTTCTCCATATTATGTGATGACAGTAACTCTGGACTTCAGGATCTGGAAGAACTACCTGGCCCATCAGGGACCACTGATCAGTCGGCCACCCCAGCCCACTCCAGTCAACCACAGAGCCTCCCCCATCAGAATCCAACACCAGAGCACCCAGCCATCATCCCCATACCTCTGTCCCCAGGACACGTCAGTCAGCAGTGTGCCCACCTGTACAGGGACCCCAGTCCACACCTCACACCCAAGACCATCAGGGTCAGGTGTTAGTGGCAGTGGGCACACCGTTTAGGGGACACAGGCACAGGGCAACAGGGACACTGGGAGGACCACTGTGCACCAGGAGGCACTCACCAATGTCCTGAGGGCCTACCAACAATCTCAGAACACGATGGGCCAGATCCTTACCAACATGCAGGAGAACAAGCAGCTGCAGGAGGAACACCATCAGGAGATCAGGGAGGACTTGAAGGCTCTCAACACCACCATGATCTCCATAGCAGAGGTGCTGGCAGACATGGCCAACATCATGAGGGAATGGACAGCACACCAGCCGTCCCCTACCACTAGCCAGTCTATTGACCAGCCCTCCACTTCCGCTGCAGCTAGTGGGCAGGAGACCCCGCCACAGGACCCACAGGCCAACAGCACCCCTCTCCCTGCAGAAGGTGAACTGCCCCACAGCTGTTCCCTGCGACCCAGACAGAAGCCAGACACTTGCCAAGACCAAGACCACCACCAGGAAATTAGACTCTCCTGATTGTGCCCCTTGTGTCCCACCCTGTCACCTTGTCCACTTTGAATTGCCTTTTCTCCCCTTCCTATTGTTCCTTGGACACTGGACCTGTGCTACAAACAGCCTTGAACAATACCCTGGACTTTCCTCTTCCATCAACCCATTCCAGTGCACTTTTCAGTCAATTATTTGCACTACAATAAACACCCTTGAACACAATTTGAGTGACACCTTTTTATGTGTTGAAAATATGCATTTATGGGAACAATCACATCTAGTGCAAATGATCTGAACATTGCGACAGCATATAAATAATGTCTTATAGCTGTCTGACTGGAAGTTGAGATGCAAAGGACGTGAATGCCTTTATGCTACAGCCACACAGAAAAATATTAATAGTCAGAGTAATGGTCAGTTGCACTGTCTCACCTGTGTGTCATTGGGAGTATTGAAGTATAACTGATTTTCTGTTGTCTACATCCCCATCTTCTGCCTTCTCATCCTCACTGTCCTCAGGGTCCACTGCTGCCACAGGGTCATCTCCAGTCCCCTCCTCCTGCAGAAAAGGCACATATCGTCTGAGGGCCAGGTTGTGCAGCATGCAGCATGCCACTACTATCTGGCAGACCTTCCGAGGTGAGTAGCACAGTGATCCACTTGTCAGATGCAGGAATCTGAACCTGGCCTTCAGTAGACCAAAGTCCTCTTGATTATTCTCCTGGTTCGTCCATGTGCATCATTATAACGGGTCTCAGCCCCTGTCCTGGCATTCCTCACAGAGCTCAGGAGCCACGATAGGTTTGGGTAGCCAGAGTCACCTGCAAATATTGAGGGACAAACTTTAGCCTCACAATCCTATGGGGATAACACCTGAAGGCGTACACTGACATACAGTGGGTGGGGACTCTGGCTCACCTATTAGCCACACCCTGTGCCTCTGTAGTTGGGCCATCAGATTTGGGATGCTGCTATTCCTCAGAAGGAAGGTGTCATGCACCGACCCAGGATACTTGGCAGTGATGTGGGAGATTTAGTGGTCTGCCAGGCACACCATTTGAACATTCAGTGAGTGGAAACTCTTCCGATTCCTGAATACCTGTTCATTCTGGCGTGGGGGGACAAACGCAATATGGGTACCGTCAATCGCCTTCAATAATATTGGGTATATGTCCCATAGCTGATATCAGATCAGTTCCAATTGGGCACACAGCTCTGTGATTGTGGCCCTGTCCAGTCTATAGGTGAGTATAATGTGCCTGTCCTCCAGTGTAGCCAAGACCACAAGAGGTCTGTACACAGGGGTTTGTCTCCCCCTTCTATACATCCACAGTGGTAGGTACCTAAGGGACACAAGAGTAAGTAGGCTGTTACAATTTGAACAATGGAACCACCACCTCAGTGTGCATAAAGCATTAATGTGATGGGACAGTGGGAATGGCAATGTATGCACAATTTTCGGCTATGATGCAGTTATGGAAGATCTATATGTAGTCCACGACCATGAAATGGCGACCACCTGTCCTGTATCTGGGGACAGGTGGAAGTGAGGTAACTCCGCCGACATTGGGTGTCATGGCGGAAGGCAGTCATGCACTGCTGTGCAATTCCTCTTTGGCTAACATGGGGCTCTATGGAGTACAGTGGCCAATGGGGATCAGCTGTGGTGACGGTGTACACCGCCGTGGACATGACCGCCATTTTCTGTCTATAACCTCACTTGATTCCTGACTTTCCATAGGAGAACACCTACACTGCGTGTGCTGCTGTGACCTGTGTCTGGAACCTACCATGTCCCGTGTGACTGGGGAAAGGGCCCTTGCCTTCATTTCAGAGGAGTTGAAGCGATTGGTGGATGGGGTCCTGCCCCCGTATTGACAGCTGTATGGGCCTCCAGACCAACAGGTGACTACACCTTGGGCACGATGCATGTGGGAAGGTTGCATGGAGATGTGTGTGCAGGCATTGTGACATTTGGAGGGGGATGTCTGTTGGTAGTGTACATGGTGGGCACCGGGTGATGTATGTGCCAATGGAGGTGGAAAAGGGATTTGTGGTTCATATGTGTGACAGGCTGGATTGCATGTGTAATGGTGTCCTCCTGTCTGTATTACCTCTGCTGTTCAGAGCCCATCAAAAGAAGTGATTGTGGCGTGCCATCGACAAGGACGTACAGACCCTGGGGGTCTATAGCAGGAGGAGCACCCACTGCAGGAAACGGTAGGAGGACCTGAGACGCCTGGCACAGAAGACTGCAGAGGCCCAACTGGGGATGGTCTTTCAACGAGGAAGGGGTGCCCATCGGAACCTGACCCCCCCTGATGGCCCACATACTTGGAGTGGGATGGGCGCTTTAGGGCATCACATCAGCCACAAGGGGGTGACTACAGTGGGCGTTACTACAATAATTGGTAGGTGGCATGGGATCCGGTGGTGGGTGTGAGTTAGTGGGTGCCCCTTAATGCCAGGTCAGAGTTTACAGCATGATCCAGCTCAAGGGTAATGGGTGTCTAGCAAATTCAGGTAAGCTAGCTCGGTTGCATTCTGTGTTATCAGAGCTTTGTGGGTCCCAGGAGGGGTGCAGTTGGCAGTGGTTGACACTCATCTTCCTGTGGCATCTAGCCAATTGAATGCCAGTGCAATGCATAGTGCTCATTCCTGATCCCTGTGTGTGACGGTACTGTGTATGACAACTGTGGTGCTGGTGCTATAATTGACCTAGTGCTCCCTTTCTCTCCCTCCCCCTTTCTCCTGCTGTCATCCTGTTCATGTGTGCATTAGCATCATCTGGCAGAGGAGCAGGGGCACCGGCGACAGAGGGAGCTGCATCCCACAGGAACCAGGAGGCAGAGTCCACCAACGCTGAGGGAACCAGTGGGATGGAGGGCGAGGGGATCACCATGGTGGAGACAGGAGGTGACAACAGTGACTCTGATTCCTCCTCCAATGGAAGCTCCCTGGTGGTGGTGGACACCTCTGTGACCACCCCAGCTGTAGGTACAGCCGCCTCCCCCCGTACCAGCACCACCCTTCCAGTAGCCCCTCACGGAGTTGCCCGTGTCCGCTCACCCAGGACGGTGGGCATCTCCTTCACCCCAGGCACTTCAGGCCCTGCCCCCAGTGAGACCTGCTGCCCTGAGTGAGGAGGCTACTGACCTCCTAAGATCCATCTCTGTAGGGAAGTCAACCATTATGAATGCCATGCAGGGGCTGGCATCCCAGATGTAGCAAAGCAATGCATTCCTGGAGGGCATCCACGGTGGATTGACAGTCCAACAGAGATCGATTCAGGCTCCGGCCTCCTCTCTGATGGCATCCATTGTCCCTGTTTCTACTATCCCCCCTCCAACTACCACTTCCCAGCCCCAGTCTCCTCAACCCCAACCCATCCCATGAACACTTACAGATGAGCATGCACACAAGACATCACACAAGAGTGGCACAGTCAAACATAGGCACCACGCTTCAGTCCACAAGCACTCATACAAACACCAGACAGTTGCACAAACATCCACATCCACTGCCTCCACTGTCTCCCCCTCCTACTCCTCCTCCTCCACCTCTCTCACAGTCACGTCCACACTCACACCTGCATGCACTGCTTCAGCAGCCACCACACCAAGCAGCACACACACCTCACTAGCAGACATCTCCACAACATCCATGCAGGCGTCCCCTGTGTTCTCTCCCAGCCAGTTTGTCCCCCCCTCCTAAAGGACACAAACACAGGCACTTAGACACACAACAGCCATCCACCTCACATCAGAACACTGCCCATGCACCTGCACCCAAGTAAAGCAGACGTACTCCTCCAACAACCACTCCCTCAACCTCCACCCCCACCCCTCCTCCCCCATCCCACTACTACCGTCCCTAACAACCTTTTCCTTGCCCAACTTGACCTCTTCCCTCCCTCTGCCCGTAAGAGCAGGGTCCCAACGACCCAGCCCAGCACCTCAGCCAAACAGTCCACAGGGACAGTGGAGGCACCTCCAACTCATGGAGGCAAGACAGTAAAGGATCCCACTCCACCAGCCAGAAAAGGGAGGGGTCCCACTCCACCAGCCAGGAAAGAAAAGGATCCCGCTTAACCACCAATGCAAGAAAAAGGTTCCCACTTAACCACCAATGCAAGAAAAGGTTCCCACTCAACCACCAATGAGAGGCAAGAAGCCCTCACCTCCAGCTGGGACACAGCAGCTCTCACCTCCAGCAGAGGCTGCCCAGGAGACACCTCCCCGAGCAGAGACTATGCAGCCCTTACCTCCAGCAGAGGCTGCCCAGGAGGCACCTTCCTCAGCTGAGACACAGCAGCCCTTACCTCCAGCAGAGGCTGGCAGGGTATGACCACCACCACCACCAGTGGTCACGAAGCCCTCGCCTCCAGCTGAGACACAGCAGCCCTCACCTCCATCAGAGGGCATGTAGGCCACCCTCCGGGACTTTTGTACAAGGAGCCCCCTCCAGGATCAGTGTGCAAGTTCCCGACTTCAGCAAAGGTGCACCCCCAACTCCCTTCCCCCTGAGGTGCCTGTCCACTTCCATGATGTGTCCCCTGCACAGTTTTGTGCGTAGTTAGACAGGATCAAGTTTGGGCTTGGACTGTGCCCTGTGTCCATGTGGGCCTTATGGACTTTGGACTGGGCATTGGCCCTTTCTGGACAATTGTTTATGTATGCCTTTGCTAAAATTGGTTCGTACGGTGGCTTTTGCCTTGCAATTACAATTTCAGTACTGCTGACCTGTAGTCCTTTTATTATTATGCCTTGTGTCCTGTGCCATTGATTTATGACTGCAGCTGGTTGTGTGTATGGTGTGTCTGCATATGAATGGTGTGAGTCGTGCGTATGTGTGTCACTCTCCTTTTCCTCCCTCCCTCCCTTGTTTGCTAGGCGGCTGTACTCACAGTCATCATCTTTGTCAGCAATGGTGTTCCAGGTGGAGCATGGCATAGAAGAGCATTGGGAAGACTTGAAGTTCCAGTTCCATGGCCACGTTGATCTTCTCTGTGTCTCTGTTGGTAGGTCTCTGGTCTTCTGTGATGGGTTTCTGACAGGCTTTTGATGGGTTGGTACTGCCCTAGGAATCATGGCGGATTGCATTGTCATGGTATGGTGGGCAGTATCATGTCTTCCGCCTGGATATTGATGGCTACTGCCATGGTTTGTGGTGATAACGTCCTGGTGGATGGTGTGGTACACTGGCTGTCTATGGGAGTTATCACCGCCATGGTCTTTATTTGGCGGTAATTACCGCCAGCCTGTTGGTGGTATTACCACCACTTTAACAGTCACTGCCAAAGTCAAAATGACCACCATAGTTTTCCTAACTATAACAAAGGTTTAGCCTTTCGTTTTTCATTGAATTTAAGTGTTTTTTTTTAATGAAAATCTTTTTCAAAACATAGAATCCAGTGTGACGTGTGGAGTGTCATTAAATGGAGTGCCTTACAGTAGAGTGGAGGAGAGTGTCATAGAGTGTAGTGTCATAGAGTGTTGTTTGATAAAGTGGAGTGGCATAGACTACAGTGGAGTAAAGTACCATAGGGTTGAGTGGCATGTTGTATGGTGGCATGGAGAGGAGTAGCCTAGGGTTGAGAAAACTGCCATCAGCGTAAGTGCGGTCTTGTACAATACAGTGAAATGGTGTGTCATGGAGTGTTGGAAAGTGTTGTAGAGTAAAGTGTTGTACAGTGGAGTATAGATGGGGTACAGTGTTGTATAGTGGCATAGAGTGTAGTAGAGTCTTGTAGAGTGGATTTGCATACAGTGGAGTAGAGTGGAGCAGTGTAGAGTAGAGTGTCGTTCAATGGCACAGAGTAGGGTATAATGTCATGCAGTATAACAGAGTGGAGTGCAGACCATTGGGGTGGTGTAGACTAGAGTGGGGTGGAGTAGACTGTAGTAGAATGGAATGGCATAGCATACAGAGAATAAAGTGTCATTGAGTGTAGTAGATTAGTGTGTCATATAGTGGGGTGGACTGTGTATTTTAGAGTGTCAAAAAATGCCATAGATTGGAGTAGCGTAGACTGCCACAGAGTGGACTACAGAGTTGAATAGTGGAATGGCATGGAGTAGAGTAAACTGTGGGTACAATATGGAAGAGTGGAGTGGCATAGACTGTTGCAGAGTTCAGTGGCATAGGGTAGCATACAGTTGAGTGAAATAGACTGCAGTAGTGGAGTACAGTGAAGTAGTATCTCAAAGAGTAGAGCATATTAAAGTGGGGTGAACAACATAGAAGGAGTTGTTTAGAGTGCTGTAAAGTGGAGTAGAGTGTTGAACAGTAGCATAGAGTAAAGTAGGATGCTGTACACTCACTTTGAGAGGAGTGCATTGCTGTATAGTGAAGTGCTTTAGAGTTAAGTATAGTGTGGTTGAGTGGAGTAGCATATATTCCACTGGGTGGAGTATAATGTGGGTGAGTGGAGTACACTGGGATAGCGTGGAATGGAATTTGGTAAAATGGTGTACAGTGGAATATCATAGATTTGAGTGGCATAGAGTGGAGTGGCGTAGAGTGACATAGAATGGAGTTACATATAGTGGAATAGCATAGAGTGGCATACAATGGAATGACATTGACTGGAGTTGCATAAAGTAGAGAGACTTAGGCCCATATTTATGCTTTTTTTGCGCCGCATTTGCGTCACTTTTTGACGCAAAAGCGGCGCAAACTTGCAAAATACAATTGTATTTTGTAAGTTTGCGCCTCTTTTGCATCAAAAAGCGGCGCAAATGTGGCGCTAAAAAAGTATAAATATGGCCTTTAGAGTGGAATAACATACAGTGGAGTGGTGTAGAGTGGAGTGGTGAAGAGTGAAGTGGCATACAGTGCGACATCATACAGTGGAGTGGTGTACAGGGGAGCAGCATAGAGGGGACGGCCATAGAGTGGAGCGGCATACAGTAGAATAGTGTGCAGTAGAGTGATGTGCAGTGAAACAGCTTAGGGCGGAGTTGTGTAAAGTTGTGTACAGCGGAACTGCATATAGTGGAGTGCTGTAGTGTTGAATGGCATAGAGTGGAATAGTGTACAGTGAAGTGCTGTAAAGTGGAGTGAGGTAAAGGAGAGTGGAATAGCTACAGCAGAGTGGCGTACAGTCGAGTGGCCTACGGTGGAGGGGCATATAGTTCTGTACACTGGAATAGTGTATAGTGGAGTGGCATAGTGTGGAATAGGGTAGAGTGGTGTACAATGGAGTGTCAGTGTGGAGTAGTATACAGTGGAACAGCGTAGAGTGGAGTGGCAGAGAGTGGAGTATATATATATATATATATATGTATACATTTAATAAAACAAAGGTTATAGGTAACTATAGCTAATGCCCTAAGGTAACTATAACTCACACACTTCCCATGCACAGTTTTATCATCAATAATTTGACTGCAAATGTTGCAGTGATATTATCAATGGTGTAATAGATGATGTCATAAGTGATGTAATATCAGGGGTAATTAGCAGGACATGGCACTGTGTGTGGCGTAGAGTTAGATGGATGCTGGGGGTTGGCCACATGGCAACCACCCCCCCCCCCTTTATGCTGAAAAACAAATAGAAATTCACTGAAAAAAACAAATGTTACAGGGTCCTTATAGTTAGGAATTGGCATTTAAAGAACCATATAAGTTAGCTGAAAAATACAAAGGTTACAGGGACGTTATAGATAAGTTCTGAACTGGCACGCACAAAACCATATAAATTCAGCTGTTATAGGTAGAGTTATTTCAAGTAACTATGACACATGCCCTAAGGTAACTATAACTCTTGCCCTTGCCATTTCTATGGCTTTTGTAACATAAAGTAATTTTCATTGCTGTACATTAATTCAACCATTGACATGCATAGTTTGAGGGAGTTGGGTTGTTATAGGGGTTGGCAGCAGGGCTCGGCCTGTGTGGCTATAGGGGGTTGGCAGCAAGGCCTGTAGCCAATCCCCTATAACCACTGAAGCTGCATTGTGCTGGGTCTCAGCAGCTGTTGACAAGAAAGAACCCACTCGCCACAGTCACTACATGAGATATTGCGCTCAAAAAAGGCAAGGATGCAAACACCTCCATCAAAGATTACAAAAAACTTTTCAAGGTGGAAATGCAGAGAAAACACACCAGCTTTGCCTTGGCCACGCACACAAAGTTAGGCTGATTAGTACTTTACAGAAGTGGAGCTTCAATGTGGACTCCAGCTTTGTTTGTATCTGTACGTGCTTGTTGCATATGTTTAATTTCTGTGAGATGAGCATTGTGCCAGAATGAATCCTGCCAATTGTTTTTGTCCAAGAAAAGGCCTCCGTTTTGTGAAAAATGTCTATCCACCTGGAATGCTTTATACTGCATAATGAGTGAGTGCTGCCTCCTTCGATGAATGTGTACTTCATCTTCTTTAGTACAGCTTTTTAAAATACATTAAATAAATGTCTCCAGTGACCTTGTGTGTTTTTAACTTTGACAGTTTGATTGTTCCTCAAGTGCCATCATCATGTATTTTTTAAGGTGAAACTGCACATCTGCAGTTCCTGCTTGAAAATTATGTTGTTTTTTTTTTTACTTTTTTGAGGACCGGGGGGAAACTCATGGTCCCAGTGGTCCCTGCCAGCTCCCAACTCCTGCAGGAGCCGGAACTGCTCCCGCAAGCAGGGAGCTGCTTTAAATAGCAGGTCCCTGCTTGCAGGAGCAAAGTTTTCATCTGTTTCCCTGCACAAATATTTACATGCAGGGAAACAGATGAAAACTCTGCTCTTGGCAAATGGGAGCTGTTTAGGGTTGGTGGTCCCCGGGGCCATGTATGTCTCCAAGACAGGGGGTGTACGACCCCCTCAGGTGTGTATTTTAGCCCCAGGGAGGTGGTTGTCCCCTGGGCTGGGGGTCCTTTATTATTTTATTTGAGCCCCAGGGAGGTGGCAGTCCCAGGGGCATAGGAGGGCCCCGCAGCCCCCCATTATTTGCATTAATTGCCCCGGGGAAATTGCGGTCCATGGGGCTGTGGGGGGGCTGCTCATAACCCTGCATAGACAGTACTTTATTGCCCTGCGGAGGTGGTTGTTCCCAGGGCCATAGGTCCATGATGAACCCCCATACATTACTTTATTTAAGCCCCGGTGAGATGATGGTTTGCAGGGCTGCTGTAAGCCTGCACGTGCCCCCCCCGCATTCATTTAAGAACTTTTGCCCGGGGGAGAAGACACTCCCCAGAGCTGCGATGTGGAAGCTATGGCCCCTGCATTAATTTTACAACTTTTACTCCGGGGAGCTAGCAGTTCCTGGACCTGCTGGCATGCATTATGAGCAGTGTCCTGGGGAGGTGGCGATCCCTGGGGGTTTTCATAAGCCTTAGGAGTGGGCTCCATGTGCCCTCCTTCTATTTTGCCTGCAATGCCTCCGGAACATGACCCACCCGGGGGCACAATTAAAAGCAAGCATGAGGGACTGCACTTGCTTTCTTTTCAAATCATGGTGAAATTTGCAGATCTACAGCCATTTTCACCGTGGTTTGAAAAAATATATATTTTTAAGTCTTCGGGGGTCCCTGGCGGACCTTGCCCTAAGGCTAAAGGGGTATGCTAACCGTACCCTGCCCCCTTTTCATTTTTTTCTTTTTTTTTTAGACTCAGCTGAAGCCAAGTCTCAATATGTGTTGGCAGCCAATCATATCTCTGTATGAGATCAGGAGTACTCACAAAGTCATCACACATGCAGATATACAAATTTGGTTTTCTTTTAATATTAAAAAAACTACTGAATTGATTTACACCAAATAACGAGAAGCAGGCTTTCTGAATCAAGAGCTACCTTTCTGCCAAATTTGGTGTAATTCCGTCCAGCAGTCCAGGCTGTAGTCCTGTATAAAATTTCCTATGAGAATTCAAATGGGAAATGCACTCTTTTAGAGCCCCACCCCCCTTTTTATCACCCCAAACTTTACATGTACAACAAAAATCTCGAGCACACTTTTTGGAAAATTTCAGGAAAAATGGTCAAACGGTGTCAAAGATACAGGCAAATTATAAAACACTTTCGAACACCAGTAAGTAGTTATAGTTAGGACCTAGTTTTCAAGTTTACATAGGAAAAATGTTTTTTTGTTTTGCCAATAACTTTGGTGCCATTTGACAAATCTTCATAAAACTAATTAAACAGTCATTTCAGCTGCTGTCTTAAATGTTTTAGGGTGATCTATCAAGAGGGGGTCGAGAAGAAGGGAGGTCCCATAGAGAAAATGAACACAACTACAACGGAATTACACCAAATTTGGCAGAAAGCTAGCTTTAGGACCCAGTAAGCATGCTTTTTGTGATTTGGTGTAAATCAATGTAGTAGTTTTAGAGATAGTAAAGGAAAAAGAAATATAGATATCTAGGGATGCAGGGATGCAGAGGCTCTGCAGATCCCAGAGATCACGTGCTGACATCTGGTTGGCTTCCAGCACTTCAACCAGGAAGTAACTTGGGACTCGGCTTCAGCCCCCCCCCCAAAACAAACTGCAAAAAAAAGAAAAGTGGGTACGGTAGGAATACCCTATCACCCTAGTCTTGGTGTCTGGGTCGTTCTTTGACCCTGCCAGAGCAAAAAAGCATTTTTAAAAACATTTTTGGCTAATTTCGCTAAGGATCCATGAATCCACCAACGATGTAAAAAGAAAACAAACAGGCACTGTCTCTCACTGTCGTTCTTAATTTAGCACCATGGATACAAGGTCCCAAGGGCATGTGCAGTTAAAAATTAAAGGGGGAGGTGCACGAGCCCCTCTCCAGTAGGCTCTTTGAGCCATGGTGATCATGCCTCCCCAGGGCTTGAATTAAAAAAAGGAGGGGGGCCTCAAGGACCCCCCTTCTGGGGATTAAATATGCCCTGTGGTCCACCACCATCCTGTGGCAATATATATTAATTAAAGTGGGAGGGGACTGCACAAACCCCTTCCTGGGCCATATACAGCCCCAGGGAACACTATCTCCCCAGTGCTGGCCCGTGCACAAGAAAAGAGGAGAGTCACCCCCCCTAGAGCCAATAAATGCCCTGTGAAATTACCCCCCCCCCCCAGTGCCGGCTCCTGCTATCTCCCAAGGAGCCCACCCTCCGGAGATAGTTGTTCGTCTTCACTTGTTGGGAGCTGCAACAGCTTTTGCCAAGCAAGAACAAACCCTAACTCCATTCCAAGCAAGCAGGAGCTGTAAAACTGCTCCCACTTGCTGTTAACAAAGTTTTCATCTGTTTCCCTGCCTGCTATAATGCGGTTAGGGAAACAGATGAAAGATTGCTCCACCACGTAGGGAGCTGCATATTTAGCAACTCCCTGTATGCAGAAGTAATGCTGGATCATGCAGGAGGCAGGTAGCCAACTGGGACTGTGGGAGCCTTGAGGCTCTCCCTGTGATGCCGATCAATGTATACAAGGTCTTCAAGACTTTTGTTAGGTTGATGGATAGTTTACTTAAAGTCCCCCAATCACATTTCCTGCCGATTTTGGAGGCACATTATTGATGCATAGACATGATCACATCTCCACCAATCAAAGAAGCACTTACCTATCTAAAGTATTAATCATGTGTTTTCTCTGCAGTTCCAACCTTGAAAAGTTATCTATAATCCTCCATGAAGGTGTTTGCATCCATGCTCTTTCAATCGCAATGTCTTATGAAGTGATACTACGAGCATGTAAAATGGTTTAGAAGCCCCGTCCCATATACATTATTGGAATGCAACATCTTCCTGCTCTTTTCCCAGGGTGATGGACAGCTTACTAAAAGGCCACCCGAGCGTGCTTCCCAACGATTTAGGAGAAGCGTTCCTAATGCACAGAAAGAAGAACACATCTCCACTAAAGAAAGAAGCATCTACTTCTGTAAAATACAAATCAGCTCACATCTTGCGCATTGCCAAAGCAAAGCATTTGTGTTTTCTTTGTAGTTCCACCTTGAAAAAGTTATCAGTAATCCTCGATGGAGGTGCTTGCATCCTTGCTATTTCAAGCCCAATATCTTATGTAGTGATAACTCAAGCATGCCAAATGTCCTAAAAGCCCCGTCCGTTTGGCCCTGCCCAATATACATTAGTGTATGTAAGGTCTTCCCTCCTTTTTCCAGGGTGATGGACAGCTTACTAAAAGCTCACCCCCAATCATCTACGCACAATGTGATCACATTCTTGCTCATGTCCAAGGCAAAACAATTGTGTTTTCTCTGCAATTAAACTGTTAAAGGAAAAAAAGTTATCTGTGGCGTGGGTTCAGGTGCTGACAGGGGTATGCCGCAGGCAGGCCGTGCTGGTTGGATTAATGTAAAGTAACTAAAATTACTTTGCATTAAAAAAAATGAAAAATCACTGAAAAAACAAAGGTTACTGGGATGTTATAGTTGGTAAATAAAATTTAAAACAAACAGAGGAATTAACTTTAAAAAAATGATTTTTGCACTGCTAATTGGCGCATATATGACATCTGTCATAACATCTTCTATGGCACCACTGAAATTAACACTGCAACATTTGCAATTAAATTATTGATGGTGAAACTGTGCATGGCAGGGACACCAGTTTAGTTACCTTAGGGTACAAGTTACAGTTACCTGAAATAACTGTAACTATAACTGCTGTTTTTTTTAAGTGAATATATATATATATATATATATATATATATATATATATATATATATATATATATATCCACAACAAACACAGTGTCCCGTAGCTCCTGGTCACTTCCACCCTAATGGGAGCAGGTTGAAAAAACGTCAACGGCTGTGGTATAAAAATAGAATAATGTTTGGTAGTTTGTTTCTGTTACCAAGAAGAAATTCGCACTCCCAGATGCACTTTAAAGGGAAAATCTAATTGGCTGCATGTTTCAACCAACTGGTCTTCGTCATGGCCATATTACAGATCAACAGTGGCCCACCACCTTTCAAAACATTCAAACAAACAAAAGGAATGGTAGAAATACCTAATATTTCATATTCCCATAAAGGTTTTGTTTGTGTCTTTTCAACCTGATTTTGTGTATGTCTTTTCAACATCATTAACAAGTATTATTTCAAATTTGTTCATATCTTCACAAATGATATGTACAAGAATATATCTTCTTACTTCATTCGGTCTAGTCAGACCCATCATTTCGTAATTATATAGATTTTATCTATGACCTTTCAAAAACATATTCAAATTGATGGTTTTTTTTCATCCTGTTCAACCTTCCTCCAAACATAGTATAATATATCCCATACAGAAATATGTTAATACATGATTCATAAATATGTTCATGTCCTCGCAATCCATAGTTAATCCGATCCATCAGAGCTGACTAAATATAATATAACGTTTGCAAAAATTCCAGTGATGTCACTGACCATGTTATGAGTGATGTAATAGGTGAGGTCATAAGCAGTGCATTAGTTCTTTTGAGTGAATTTCAATGTTTTTTAGAATTTGTTTTCCAACTGTAACTTGTTTGTTTTTCCCTTTTTTTTGTGACATTTTAAGTTTTTCGGGTGCTTGCAAAGTGCCTATATTAACATGATGTTTAAGTATTTATATTAATTTAGTGTATGAAGGCATGTATATGTGAGTGAGTGACTGCATGAGTCATGTATGGGTGACTAAATGAGTGTATGAGTAGTTTATGAGTGACTGAGTGGGTGTAAGGGTGTGCGAGTGTGTGAGGGGTGCATGGGTGCCTAAATGAGTGTATGAGTGCTTGCATTGGTTAGTGAGTGTCTGACTGGTGCATGGGTGAGTGAGTACCTGAGTGTGTGTATGGGTAAGTGAGTGTATAAGTGGCGTATGAGTAATTGACTAAGTGCATTAGTAGTGTATGGTGATGGAGTGCATGAGTAATTTATAGGTGAGGGAATAGGTGTGTGAGTGCGTGTATGAGTGAGTGAGAGCATGAGTGATATATAGGTGAATGAGTGCATTAGTGGTTTATGGATATCTCGGAAAGTGCATGTATGGTGTATGGGTGACTGAGTGCATAAGTGGTGTGTGGAGTATTAACTAACTGCATGAGTGCATGGTTAGGCGAGTGAGTGACTATAAGTGGTGTATGTGGGATCGATTGAGTGTATGAGCACATGTATGAGTGAGTAAATGAGTCTATATGTGGTGTATGGATGAGTAAGCTAGTGCATCAGTGGCATATGAATGATTGAGTGAGTACCTGAGTGTGTGTATATGTGATTATATATTTCTGCTATTGACTTCTATTGGAGCTGTTGTGAATATGATTTGAAAAACTGCTCCTCCAGTACCACATATTGAATAGAAAAAAGTATGTTTTTTTCTTTACCTGTCACGAGCATGCACAAATCACTATAGAAGGCAGAGAGAGTTTGATGCAAGTGTTGTGCACTGGCCTGCAGGAGCAGATTACTTGTAGTGCATGGTCTGAACTACAATAGGCATTAGCTTTTTACGTACAGGAATAGTGAGGTAGGAGACTAGCCTTGAAATCAGCAGTCTCCCAACTGATTGTAGAGGTTTGGCATGTTTAGTGTATGTATTTTTATGAAACATTTTTTTAAATGTTGTGATATTCGATTAATAGTTCTCAAATTGTCTTGTCACATAGATTTCAGTATTGCAAATTATTGCCATCATTTATACAAAGTGATAAAATCATATATGCACAATATTAAATTTGTTTTTGAGGTGGGAAGTTTACTAGTTTGCATTTTTAGGGAAGTATTCATAAGTAATTTAACTTTATAAATGTGTTTCAATACTGATTTCAGTATTTGTGATTACATTGCGACATGCTTGTCATGTCTTCCAGCAGATTATGTGACATAGGAATAAAGAAATCTGATTGGCCAAAACAGACTGGATGTGTGAAAAGGAAGTCCACACCCAGTTCTCTTCACATTTTTCTTTAGGTACCTGCTTGGAAAGCCTCTTTGAGGGCAGCTAGGGAACCTTTTTGGGTGTTTTTTCTCTTAGAATATGGCAGCCTCTACATCTTCACAGACACCAGATCATCGTCATCATCTGAAGATGAGCAGCAGCAAAGGAAGGGGAGTATTGCGTGGCAGTTCTCCATCTCTAGCGGGGAGAAAAAGGGTGTTTCAAGGCACGTCGAGTATAAGTTGTGCAAGAAAATCCTCTCCAGAGCAACATCAAAAAAGTATAGCCAGGGGACCACATCCATGATGTTCCATCCAAGGAACTTGTTTCGTGCTGAAAAGGCCAAGAAACCAGCAGCTCAGCAAAAATCTGGAAAATTGCATGTGGGAGACACCATTCAAGTTCCCAGCATTGAAGTTTTTTCTACTTGAAGATTTGAAGGACATAGGCACATTTTGTAGAAAATGCAACAAAGTTATTTCTGTTGGAAAACAGTAATTTTCCGCCATGCTTGTGGCACAATGCTGCCATGAATGCTGATTTTTTTTTCTGTTTTATTATATGCCCTAGTTCTGTGCAGAAAGTCTTCGTGTTCTTTTCAAAAGTTTCTCCAGTTCAAAAAGTAAACAACACCCAAAAAAATTCAAAATAGTTGGAAAATCAAACAAAAAGTTCTATAAACTGTAAAAAAGAAACTTTTTTTTCGAACCGCCTTATCTGGTTAAAAGATAAACTATATGTCTTTGGGTTGTATGTTATAGTTTCTGTTATTGTTTTGTGCATTGATAATAATAAATGTATGCCTGGGTGTATCAGCCTATACATCAGAGTTTGCCTGAGTGTGTCAGTGTATGTGTCAGTGTGTCTGGGTGTTTTTGCGTATATATAAGTGTGTCTCTCGGTGTGTTAGCCTATGCATCAGTGAGTCTTTGGCTGTATTAGTGTATGCCTCTGTGTGTCTGTGTATGAATCAGTGTGTACAAGTGTGTGACAGTGTATTCATTAATGCATGCCTTGGTGTGTTAGTGTATGCATGAGTGTGTCTGTGTCTGGGTGTGTTCGTGTATGCATCAGAGTGTGTCTGGGTTTGTTAGTCTATGCATCATGGTGCACCTAGGTGTATCAGTGAATATATAAGTGGGTCTGAGAGTGGGTGTCAGAGCATCTAAGTAGGTCTGTGAGTGGGTGCCTGAATCTCTGAGTGAGTGTCTGAGTGCATCTGTGAGTGTGTGTGTGTGAGTGTATGTGTGGGTACGTCACTACCAGTTTGAGTGAATTGGCCATAGAGAAATTTCACCTGGCCTTTTATCAAAAATACTCCACAGTTTTGCAGAAAATATCTACTCAACTGAAGTTCTGCCTTTGGGATAAATGTCCATTATATTATATATTCTACACTATGGCTGTGTTGTGTGTGTTTGGCAATGTGATTGTGACATGCGTCTTTCTTCAAAAATCTCTAATAATATGATATCTCTGTGTATAATTAGGTGAGTGTAAGGTAATGGAAAGGACAGTGTCCTGAGGTCCATGTACAGTGTAGAAGTTGCTCAAAGCCCTATTCATTTGCTATTTTGGGATACACGAAAAATGACACCCTGGTTGGGCTGGTTGTTTCATGTCCATTGTTATAATGAGTGCAACCGTTACCAGAATGTACTAGTGTTTCCCATGGGCAGGTTGCGAGGGCAACTAAAGTTTTATCATTATCTTGTGTTCAAAGGGGGAAAGAAATATCAGAATAGTGGTATTTCCTATTTTTATGGGTTGTATTTGGTTGTATTTCTTTATTAAAAAAGTCCTATATTCGTGAATTGTTCTCAAAACGTACTGATACGTGTCTGCAGTACTGCGAATGCTTCGCAGAACTTGCCATTTTTTTCACCTAGTGATAAAATTGTATATACACAATCTTACATTTGTTTTTGAAGTGTGAGGTTTACTACTGTAGCATTTTAGACAAGTACACATAAGTAATTTCACTTTATAAATGTGCTTAAATAGCAGTTTCAGTGTTCGCAGTGATGTCGGGTTCATGTTGCGACGTCATCTTAAACCTCATGTGACACAGGACTAAAGAGATCCGATTAGCTAAAATACTCTGGATGTGTGAAAAAAAAGTTCACACCCAGTTTTTTCCCATTTGCCTTTAGCTGTTAGGGTGGAAAGGATGTTTCCACCTTTCTGATATTTTTTCTTTGGGTGCTTTTTTTAAGAAAATGGCTGCCTCAACTTCTCAAGCAGCAGATCCAGAAGAACATTCATTCTCTTCTTCTGAAGATGAACAACCACAACTTGCGATGCTTGTTAGTGTGTGCATCAGTGTGTGCTTGAGTGTGTTAGTGTATGCATCAGTGTGTGCCTGGCTGTAGCAGTGTATGTATCAGTGTGTATCTAGGTGTCTTAGTGTATGCATGAATGTGTGCTTAGATGTCTCAGTGTATGCATGAGTGTGTTCTTGGGTTTGTTAGAGTGTTTGTCAGTGTCTCCCTGGTTGTGTCAGTGTATGTATGAATGTGTGACTCGGTGTGTCAATGTATGCATGAGTATATGTCTTGGTTTGTTAATGTATATGTCAGTGTGTGCCTGGGTGTTTCAGTGTATGTATGAGTGTTTACATGGGTGTGTCTGTGTATATGTCAGTGTCTGCCTGAGTGTGTTAGCATCAGTGTGTGCCTGGCTGTGTCAGTGCACGCATCAGTGTGTGCCTGGATGTCTCAGTACATGCATGAGTGTTTGCCGGGGTGTGTCAGTGTATGCATGAGTGTGTGCCTGAATATGTCAGTATATGCATGTGTGTACCTGGGTTTTTACAGTGTGCATCAGTGTGTGCATGAGTGTGTTACTGTATGTATTAGTGTGTGCCTGGCTGTGTCAGTGCATGCATCACTGTATGCCTGGGTGTCTCAGTGTATGTATGAGTGTTTGCCTGGTTATGTCAGTGTATGCATCAGTGTGTGCCTAGATTTATTACAGCGTATGTATGAGAGTGTACCGTGGGCGTGTCAGTATATATATGAGTATGTATCTGGGTTTGTTAGTGTGTACACTGGTGTGCACCTGAGTGTGTCAGTGTATGCATGAGTATTTGTCTGGGTGTGTTAGTGTATGCATCTGGGTGTGCCTCAGTGTGTTAGTGCACCAGTATGTCTGGCTATGTTAGTAAATGCATGAGTGTGTACCAGGGTGCCTCGTGTAGGCATGAGTATGTATGTGTCTTTCTTAGTGTGTGTATCAGTTTGTGCCTGAGTGTATTAGTGTATGTTTTAATGTGTGACTGGCTCTGTCGGTATATGCATTAGTGTGTGCCTGGTTGTCTTAGTGTGTGCATCAGTGTGTGCCTGGGTGTGATAGTGTGTGCATCAGTGTGTGCCTCAGTGTGACAGTGTGTGCATCTGTGTGGAGCTGGTAGTGGCAGTATATGCATGAGTGTGTGTATGGGTGTCTCAGTGTATGCATGACTGGGTACATGAGGGTTTTAGTGGATGAATTAATGAGTGACTGGGTGTCTTAGTGTGTGCAACAGTGACTCAGTGTAAGTATCAGTGTGTGTCTAAGTGTGTTCATATATGCATCAGTATGTGCATGGGTGTGATAGTGTGTGTAGCAGTGTGTGCCTGGGTGTGATTTTATGCATGAGTATGTGTCTGGGTTTGTTAGTGTGTACATCAGTGTGTGCCTGGGTGTGTCAGTGTATGGATGAGTGATTACACAGGTGTGTCTGTGTATAGGTCAGTGTGTGCCTGTGTATGTTGGTGTATGCGTCAGTGTGTGTCTGGCTCTGTCAGTGCATCCATTGTTGTGTGCCTGGGTGTCTCAGTGTATGCATGACTGTTTGCATGGGTGCGTCAGTGTATGCATGAGTGTGTTCCTGGGAATGTCAGTATATGCATGAGTGTGTGTTTGGGTTTTTGGTGTGTTTATCAGTGTGTGGGTGAGTGTGTTATTGTATGTATTAGTGTGTACCTGGCTGTGTCAGTGTGTGCCTGAGTATGTCAGTGTAAGTATGAGTGTTTGCTTAGGTGTGCCAGTGTACTCGTGTGTTCCTAGATTTGAAACTATGCTTGTCAGTGTGAGTTTAGGTTGCATGAGTGTGTGCATGGATGTTTCAGTGTTTGTATGAGTATGTGTCTGGATTTGTTAGTGTATATGTCAGTGTGTGCTTAGGTATATCAGGGTATGCATGAGTGTGTTAGTGTAGGCATCAGTATGTGTCCGGTTGTGCACGTATATGTATGAGTGTGTGCCTGGGTGTCTCAGTGTCTGCATGAGTGTATACGTGGCTTTGTTAGTGTGTGCCTGAATGTATTACTGTATGTATTAGTGTGTGAATGACTGTGTCAGTATATAAATTAGTGTGTGCTTGGGTGTCTCAGTGTATGCATGAAAGTTTGCCTGGGTGAGTCAGTGTATGCGTCAGTGTGTGCCTGGGTGTGCCACTGTGTGCATCAGTGTATGCCTGGGTGTGCCAGAGTATGTATTAGTGTGTGTGGGTTTGTCAGTGTTTGCATCAGTGTGTGCCTCAATCAGTCAATTAGTATTTGTAGAGCAAGGCTTATCACCTGTGGGGCCTCAAGGCGCTGCTGTGGGCATACTGATCACTTGAATAGCCAGGTGTTAAACTCCTTCCTGAATTGCTTCAGTGATGTGGCCTGTCTGAGGTTGAGTGGGGTAGTGTTCCATGTTCCTGCTGTGAGGTCGGAGAAGGATCTGCCTCTGGAAGTGCTTTTCCTGATTCTGGGGATGGCGGCAAGGGCAAGATGGGAGGATTGGAGTTGCCTGGCGGGAGTGCAGAAGGTTAGGCGATGGTTGAGGTAGTCTGGTCCGATGTTGTGAAGTGCTTTGTAGGTGTGAGTCAGTAGCTTGAAGGTGATGCATTTGTCAATCTGGAACCAGTAGAGGTCTCTGAGGTGAGCAGAGATGTGGCAGTGGTGGGGGATGGACAGGATGAGTCTGGCTACTGCTTTCTGGATTCACAGTAACTTTGCTTGTAACTTCTTTGTGATGGCAGCATAGAGTGTGTTGTCATAGTCCAATTTGCTGCTGACCAAAGCGTGGGTGACCATCCTTCTAGTCTCAGTGGGGATCCACTTGAAGATCTTCCGAAGGAGACACATGATGTGGAAGCAGGCTGATGAGACGGCTTTGATTTTATGGGTCATGAAAAGCGTGGAGTCCAGGATGATGCCCAGGTTGCACGCATGGTCTGTGGGGGCATTCCCTATGGCAGCTGGCCACCAGGAGTCAGCCCGGGTGGAGGAGATGGAGCCGAGTACGAGGATCTGTCTTGTCCGAGCTGAGCCTGAGGCGGTTGGCTTCCATCCAGGTGGCAACTGCGCTCATACAGTTATTGAAGTTTATCTTGGCTGTTGGAGACAACGTTTAGTCCAAGCTGTCTGACGATTTTGGCGAGCGGGGCCATGTAGATGTAGAAGAGGGTCGGCCTTAGTGAGGATCCCTGGAGAACTCTGCAGCTGGTTTCTTTGGGCGCTGAAGTATACAGCAGGAGTCCGACACTCTGGGTTCTTCAGGACAGGACGGAACAAATCCATTCCAGTGCTTTGCCGTGGATGCTGGGATGGAGGAGTCTGGGGCAGAGTGTGGTGTGGGAGACTGTGTCAAATGTGGCAGAGAGGCCGAGGAGGATGAGGGCGGCTATATCACAGTTCTCTAGTATGGCCAAGATGTCATTGGTGGCTGTGAGGAGGGCTGTCTCTCGGTGCTGTGGTTACTCCAGACTGTGGGGGTCAAGGATGTGGTTTGACTCGAGGAACTCCATCAGTTGCATGTTGATGACCTTTTCTGTTACCTTGGTCATGGGAACGGGAGTAGAGAGATGGGTCTGTAGTTTTTCATCTCCCTTGGTCAGCGGAGGGTTTCTTTAGGAGCGGGTTGATCGCTGTATGTTTCCAGTAAGATGGAAAGGTGGCAGTTTTGATGGAATGGTTGACAGCGTGGCAAAGCTCTGGTGCGATGGTGACGCTGCCCAGGTTGAAGATGTGATGTGGACACAGGTTTGAGGGTGCCCCTGAATAGATGGAGTCAATGAGTTTCTGGCTGTCTTCTTTAAAGCTAGGGGTCCAGTGTTTTAAGGTCTGCAGCATGGGCTCCGTAGTGATGCTGGTAGGTGCTGGGGGCAGGTTATGGTTCTTGTGCCTGTGTGATTTACTATATGCATCAGTTTGCCTGGGTGTGACAGTGTATACATATGTGTAAGATAGAGTGTGTTTTAATTGGTCTGTATTAGTGTTGTAGTATTATTAACTATTTGCACAATGTATATGTATGGATGATGTATGAATGAAACAAGATGAAATGAGTTACCTACTTTACTGCAAAAAATATGTCCTTTAATCTGTGTTAAAAAAGAGAAAAGGTAAATAAAAGTTAAAGTTTCATATTACTATCTTATATATTAAAGCTTCACAATCTGTAATAAAAAAAGTATTGGTAATAACAAAACACAAGAACATTATAACATTGTATAGTAATTATTATATATATTATTTAAGCATCTCATGTTACATTTTCCACTGTTCTCAGATTCTATAATTTTGCAATATAAAGGACGTGTGTATAGATTATTATCAGTGAACAGTGTGGGGGGTCATATTCCCACGTCCCCCTGTGGTTTTATTGTTAAAAACATATAATTACATAGCACATTATTTGAAATTATCATTACTATGTATCACACTCACTACCAAATATTTACCAAAGTCTGTTAACTCTATTTGTTCAATGATATATTTCATTTTATAGTTTTCAAAATAACTTATGTGGATTAATCAAACTGGCAGGTGAAAACACATTTAAAAACATCACCCTTATCAGACCCCATGATGACATAAAATATGGTAATCCATTCAAGAGCAGTAGACTATGGCTCTCATTATAACATTGGCGGTAAGTCCTACTTACCGCCATGCCGACTGCTGCCAACATACCGCCGCAGTTTACCGCTACCCATATTATGACACACACATAGCAATCCGTCACTATACAGACACACACACAAGTCCGCCAGCCCAAAGGTCAGTGATAAAATGGCGGTAGCAAAACCAACACCGATACGCCAACAGAACTACGCCCACAGCATTATGACCACACTCAATGGTGCTAAACCATTGGCGGTACATACCGCCGAGCTCAAAATACACACAACCTAACAAAACAACACCACATTGGACATTTTGAATAACACACATCTGACACCCAAACACACACCACACCCATACCACTTTAAAATACACACACACACACTACCCACAACCCTTTACAACTCAAGAAAATTGATAACTGAGAGAGAGATACACCAAGAGCACCCACAGAACCAGAGCTACAGAACACCATCACCCATACACCATACACACACCTCACAGCACACACCCCAACACATCACCCCACACACACTCACACACACCACTCACACTACAACCATGGCACCACAAAGACACCCCAGGTTTTCAGAGGAGGAGCTAAGGGTCATGGTGGAGGAAATCATCCGGGTAGAGCCACAGCTGTTTGTATCACAGGTGTAGCAGACATCCATTGCCAGGTAGATGGAGCTATGGCGGAAGATCGTAGATAGGGTCAACGCCGTGGGACAGTACCCCAGAACAAGGGATGACATCAGGAAGAGGTGGAACGACCTATTGGTGAAGGTACGTACGGTGGTAGCAAGACACCAGATAGCAGTACAGAGAACTGGCGGTGGACCCCCACTTCCTCCCCCACAACTAACAACATGGGAGGAGCAAGTCTTTGCAATACTGCATCCTGAGGGCCTGGCAGGAGTATCAGGCGGACTGGACTCTGGTAAGTCAAATCGCTATTACTATCACCCCCCTACCTGCATGCCATCACAAAACCCCACCCCTACCCTCACCCCCATCACTCCACCACCTCACATATACCCCACCATCACAACCCACCCCTCCCACTACCAAGCCCTGCATGCAACACCAATGCCTGGACACCCATCACAGACCTGCATGGACAACCATCATCAAAGCATGCACACTTGAGACAATCACCTATCCAACCAAATCACCACTCAAACAAGGCTAAGCTGCCACGGTAATCACAACCATACAGGGCAACACATCCAGGCACAAGATGTCACATGCAGAAACAATAACACTGCATTTACATGCCCACAGTTCCCCCACACAAAGTCACCGGAGAGGAGGTGCCAGCAACATCCAGTACCCGCCCCAGAAGAGGCCCACAGTGATGACAGCAGCTCTACACGCCTGGATCAGGATGACCATCCTGGCCCATCAGGGACCTCCGGACAGTCAGTTACCCAGGCACAGTCCCATACCACCACAGAGCCACCCCCTCAGGAAATACCACCACAGCACCCACCCAGCGGGCCCATACCTCTGCCCCCAGGACATGTCAATCAGCACTGTGTCAACCACTACAGGGACCCCAGGCAACCCCATAAACACTGTAAAATCAGGGTCCTGGGGTCAGTGGCAGTGGGCACATGGTTCAGGGGACAGAAGCACAGGACAACAGGGAAGCTGGGAGGACTGCTGAGCGACAGGGGGAGGACAGGCCCAGGGAACCAACTCTCCAGGAGGCACTCACCAACATCCTGGGAGCATACCACTATTCCCAGGAGACGATGGGCCAGATACTGGCCAAGCTGCAGGAGACCCAGTGGCTGCAGGAGGGACAGTACCTGGGGATCAGGGAGGACCTGATGGACATCCACACCACCCTGGTCACCATTGCAGAGGTGCTGGCAGACATGGCCACCACCATGAGGGAGGCAGTGGCACACCATCGGGCCCTTAACACTAGCCACACCGATGAACAGCTCTCCACCTCAGCTGACGCTAATGGACAGGAGGCCCCGCCACAGGAACTGCAGGCCATCAGCACCCCTCCCCCTGCAGAAGGAGAACCACCACACAAATGGTCCCTGTGATCCAGGCAGAAGCCAGAGAACATTGCCAAGGCCCCACCAGGAAATAAGACTCTCCTGAATGTCACCCTCGTGTCCCACTCTGTCACCCTGTCCACCTTGAACTGCCATTGCTCCACTTCCTATGCCCCCTTGGACAGTGAACCTGTGATACAAATAGAATTGAACTTTTCCCTGGACTCTCCTCCACCACCACCCCAGCCTATAGCAATACCCATCCACTTATTAGCACATAAATAAACACCGGAGCCTATCAATTGATTGAACTATGTATTTGTTTAACAATCTGTAAACATTGCAATTCAACTGTACGGTAATGTATACATGGGTATGACCTGTAGTTTGCTGCAGTCAACAAAGCAGGAGCCAGAGTAGGGCACATATATCTGTAAATAGACATGCCAAAGGGTACAGTAAGTGGCCATAGTAGTGGGAATATCAGCCTGTCAGTGACAATATCCAATACAAAACTGTCAATGGAAGGCGAAGTTACAGTGTCTTACCTGTGTGTCACTGGAAGTACTGTCGTATGATTAATGTTCTATTGCCCACATCCTAATCCTCTGCCTCCTCTTCGTCACTGTCCACAGGCTCCACCACTGCCACACTCTCATCTCCAGCCTCATCCTCCTGCAGAAAAGGCACCTGGTGATGTAAGCCAAGGTTATGCAACATGCAACATGCCATGATGATCTGGCACACCTTCTTGGGTGAGTAGCACAGGGAATCACCTGTTAAAATGGAGGCCCCGAAACCTGGTCTTCAGGAGGCCGAATGTTCGCTCTATAATTCTTCTTGTTCGCCCATGTGCCTCATTGTAATGTTCCTCTGCCCTTGTTCTGGCATTCCTCACTGGGGTCAGTAGCCATGAGAGGTTGAGGTAACCAGAGTCACCTGCAAATATCGAGGGATACCTGTTAGCCAAACACTAACCCTTAGGGCCAACCCCATACCCATATACCAACATATACTGGGTGGGAACCATGGGCTCACCTATTAGCCACACCCGGTGACTCTGGAGTTGAGCCATCACATATCGGATGCCGGTATTCCTCAGGGTAAAGGCCTCATGCACAGACCCAGGATACTTTGCATTTATATGGGCGATGTACTGGTCCGCCAGGCACACTATCTGCACATTCATCGTGGGAAAGCTCTTTCGATTTCTAAACACCTGTTCATTTCTCCGGGGGGGGGGCAAAGGAAATATGTGTTCCATCAATTGCCCCAGTGATAATGGGGATATGTCCCATTGCATAGAAGTCAGCTTTCACTGTGACCAAATCTGCCACCTGGGGGAAAACAATGTAGCTGCGCATGTGTTTCATCAAGGCCGACAACACTCTTGTTAGCATTATTGAGAACATTGGCTGTGGCATTCCTGCTGCCAAGTCCACTGTCACTTGGAAAGAACCAATTGCCACGAAATGGAGCACAGATAGGACTTGCACAAGAAGGGGGATCCCAGTGGGGTGACGGATAGCAGAGATCAGGTCTGGCTCCAATTGGGCACACAGCTCTTGGATTATGGCCCTGTCAAGTCTGTAGATGAGGATAATGTGCCTGTCCTCCATTGTTACCAAGTCTACCAGGGGCCTGTACCATGTGGGATGTCTCCATCTCCTATTCATCTGCAGCAGTTGCAATCTAGGGGGCAAAACGTCGAGCATTTTGTCAGTATTCAACATTTCCAAAATGTACAGTGCATTGCATGTTGTGACTGAAACAGTATGTTGTTGTACAGGCCCAAATGGTGCCTATGTGTGCTGTGACGCAGTTAGGTGTCATGGCCCGCCCCTCCCTGAAATAGCATCCGCCTGTCCTGTGTGGATGGACAGGTGGAAATGAGGTAATGCCGCTGACGTTGTGCACCGCTGCGGGAGGCGGTCGAATACCGCCATGCAACTCCTCATTGGTTATAATTGGGCCCTATGATTTACAGTGGTCAATTGTGATGTACGCCGGCGGTGACAGCATGCACCGCTGCGGACATGACCGCCATCTGTTCACTCATTTGCTACCTGACCTTCAACAGGAGAGGACCTACACTGCAAGTGCTGCTGTGACCTGGGTCTGGAACCGACCATGGCTCGTGTCACTGGGGAAAGGGCCCTTGCCTTCACCGCTGCAGACTCGGAGAGACAGGTGGATGGGGTCCTACCCCAGTACCGAATGCTGTATGGGCCTCCAGACCAACAGGTGAGTACAATGTGAGCACGATGCATGGGGCATGAATGCATGGAGTGCTGTATGTGATGGGGGGTGGTTGAAGGGTCCTGGGTAGCATGCTGCATGTACGGTGTGCAATGTCTGTGCGTAAGGGGATGGGAGGGATATGGTGGGCCATGAGTGTAACAGACCGGACGGTATGACTGATACCTTTTTACTATGTTTATTTCTCTACAGGTCAGCGCCCATCAGAAAAAGGGTATATGGCGTGCCATCGCCAAGGATGGGCGGACCCTGGGAGTGTACGGCAGGCGGAGCACCCACTGTCAGAAATGGTGGGAGGACCTGAGATGCTGGGCAAGGAAGACTACGGAGGCCCAGCTGGGGATGGCCTCCCAATGAGGAAGGGGTGCCCGTCGAACCCTGACCCCCCTGAAGTTCCGCTTACTGGTGGTGGCCTATCCGGAGCTGGATGGGCGATTGAGGGCATCACAGCAGCCACAAGGGGGTGAGTACAGTTTCACATTATACTACTTGTGCATGTGGAGTGGTCTTGAGGTGGGGGATGTGGGCCTGTTGGTGCCCCTAGGCCGGACATTGCAGGGTAGGTTCCATGTTGGGCAGGGCCTGATGAACACCACCTCCAACCAAGCTAGTAGGCATCCACTACTGGGCACGACTCAGGGTCTCAGGTATGCTGCAATTGGCATTAGGTATTCCTGTGCATGGCGTGCTGACTAGCATTATGACTGGTAGTGCATTGCCTAGTGCGTAGGGAGGTTCCCTGTGTGGGTGTGTGTGTGTATTGTGTACGCCAACGGTGGTGTTCCTGCTGCCATTGACCAAGTGTATCCACCGTCTCTCCCCCCCCCTTTTTGTTTTGTCACCCTGTCCTTCAAGTGCATTAGCATCATCTGGCGGAGGAGCAGAGGCACTGGTGACGGAGGATGCTGCATCCCTCAGGGCCCATGAGGCCGAATCCACCTACGGTGAGGGCACCAGTGGGACGGAGGGTGAGAGGAGCACCACGGAGGAGACAGGAGAGAACAGTTCTGACAGTGATACCTCCTCTGATGGAAGCTCCCTAGTGGTGGCGGATACCTTTGGGGTTCCGCCAACTACAGGTACAGCCGCCACCCCAAATACCAGCATCGCCCTCCCATCAGCCCCTCAGCGAGTTTTCCATGCCCGCTCACTCACGAGGGTGGGCATCTCCTTTGCCCCAGGCACCTCAGGCCCTGCCCCAGTTAGCCCTGCTGCCCTGAGTGAGGAGGCTACTGACCTCCTGGGATCCATCTCTGTTGGGCAGTCAACCATAGTGAATGCCATCCAGGGTCTAGCAGGCCATTTGCAACAAACAAATGCATTCCTGGAGGGCATTCACTCTGGCATGGCGGCCCAACAGAGATCAATCCATGATCTGGCCTCCTCCGTGGTGACAGCCAGTGTTCCTGTCTCTGGCCTCCCACCTCCAACTTCCTCTGCCCAGTCCCATTCCCCTGAACCCCAACCTATCCCAAGCACACATTCAGACCAGCATGCACCCAAGACAACACACAGGAGTGGCTCTGGCAAACACAAGCACCACACATTATCCCACGGTCACTGTCACAAACACAATCCAGATGCAGACACACCAACATCCACTGCCTCCACTGTGTTCCCCCTCCTCCTCCTCGTCCACCTCCCTCCCAGTAGCATCTCCACTCACACCTGCATGCACTAAATCCTCATCCACTGCCTTCACCACCATCACGCCTATCACTGCACACCCCTCACTGGCAGTCACCACCCCCACATCCATGCACCCGTCTTCCGTGTCCTCTCCCACTGTGTCTGTGTCCCTCCTCCCAAAGTACACAAATGCAAGCACTCAGACACCCAACAGCCATCCTCCTCACAACAGCACCCAGCCCATGCAACTGCACCCAAACACAGCAGACAGACACCTCCAACAACCACTCTCTCTTCCTCCACTCCCAAACCTTCACCCTCCTCCCACCCCAGTGTCCCTAAGAAGCTTTTCCTCTCCGCCGCTGACCTCTTCCCTCCCCCTCCCCTCATCCTTCAAGTCAGGCCAGGGTGGACAGAACCCAGGCTAGCACCTCAGCCACCCAGTCCACGGCCACAATAGTGTCAGCAGCTACTGCAGGTGTGAGAGGCTCCATGGAACCACCCATCAGCACTGGCAGTGTGCCTGCATCAGCTGCCAAGGAGAAAGGCAAGGATGCACCACCAGCTGGCAAGGGCAAGGAGGCACCACCAGATGGCAAGGGCAAGGAGGCACCACCAGCTTACAAGGGCAAAGGGCCTGCAGGCAGGAAGGACAGGAGGCCTGGTGCTGGGACTGATTCTGAGCTCCCACTACCAACCATGGCAGTTCAGCCATCCGAGGCTGCAGGGGATGGGTTGGAGCCTCCCCCCACCACTGGCATCACCGCCACCTGTACTGCGACCAGCACCGCTGCCAGCAGCAGCAGCAGCCCCACTAGGCAGCCATCCGAGGGTGGAGGGGAAGGACTGGGGCCTCCCCCACCACTGCCAGCACCGCCACCAGCACCGCTGCCAGCACCAGCAGCCCCAGAGGGCATCCGTCTGAGGATGCAGGGGAAGGGCTGGAGCTTCCCCCCACCAGTGGCATCACCAGCACCGCTACCAGAAGCAGCAGCCCCAGTGGGCAGCCGTCCGAGGCTGAAGGGGAAGGGCTGGAACCTCCCCACACGACTGCCAACACCACCACTAGCACCGCTGCCAGAAGCAGCAGACCCAGTGGGCAGCCGTCCGAAGCTGCAAGGGATGGGCCGGAGCCTCCCCCTACCACTCCCAGTCCCGACACCAGCACCACCGCTGCCACCCTTGAGCAGCTATCACCGCCGGTGGGCAGTGTGTAGTCTTGACTCCATGAACTGTAATGCATCCTGACCCCTGAAAATCGTGTGGGTGTGACATCCAGGAGAGGCTGTGACCTTGCACATCCCAAGATCTGCATCACAGGGCACAAAGCCCCCTCCAGAACCAGTTGAAGAAGGCATCCACTCACCCCCTCCTTGCCAGGATGAAGCACACTGGGCACAAAGCCCCTTCCAGAACCAGTGGAAGAAGGCATCCACTCACCCCCTCCTTGCCAGGATGAAGGACACTGGGCCAAAGCCCCCTCCAGAACCCGTAGAGAAGCCATTCACTTGAGTGACTGTGGCCTTGCACTCCCCAGGACCAAGCAGGGGCAAACCACCCACTTGAGAGACTGTGGCTTTGCACTCCGCAGGACCAAGCAGTGGGCAAACCACCCACTTGAGAGACTGTGGCCTTGCACTCCCCAGGACCAAGCAGTGGGCAAACCACCCACTTGTGAGACTGTGGATTTTCACTCCCCAGGACCAAGCAGTGGGCAAACCACCCACTTGAGAGACTGTGGCATTGCACTCTCCAGGACATCGCAAAGGGCATGTTGCCCCCTCCAGGACCAGTGGTGTTGTATTTTCTTCCAGCTGAGGTGCCCCCCCTTCCGCGTCCCCCTGTGGTGCCTGTGTATTTTCGAAATGATGCCCCTGCAGTGTTCTCTCCGTGTTGTTGCAGGAGTCAAGTGGGGCTTTGGCCTATGTGATGTGGCCCTGTGGCCCATGGACATTGTGGACTGGGCAGTGTCCCTCCATTTGTATATACCGTATTTTCCGGCGTATAAGACGACTTTTTAACCCCTGAAAATCTCCTCAAAAGTCGGGGGTCGTCTTATACGCCGGTATACGGCGTGCTGAAACTTCAGGGACAGGTGCCCTGTAGCTGAGCCACCGTACGCTGCATTTGGAAATTAATTCCAAGCGTACGATGGGTTCCGCGTCCCACAAGATTCAGTTACCGTACTTGTGGACACGGAGCTGACCGTATGCCAAAATCCTCGCTAGCAGTTGTCTGGGCAGGCGCGTGTTCCTGCGCGTGCCCCAGGCTATTCAAAGCGCGCTATTACGGTACCATAGAAACAACATTTGTTTTCTGTTTTCTGTTTCTTTCTTCTCGCACATGGCACATATTAGGAGATTACCATATAGTAACGGTCATTTTGGATTGGGATATGACAATATTATAAAAAAATATATATTTTGACCGCATTTAACTTTGGTTGTACTGCAGTTTCAACAATCTTAAATGTAATATTCATTCTCCGTGATTGGCTAGTTGTTGTATACTTGGTGATTCTGAGGGAAGGCAGTCTATCTGGTGAGCAGATACATGTGGTGGTGAATACAGTACATCACAGCACCAGTACCAGTATCAGTATCTGTACCAGTTCATACAGTACAGCACCAGTACATACAGTACAGTATACAAATGGCTAACAGACAAGACCCCATCCTGGTTCCACCAGCAAGAAGAAAGAAATATGAAGCCGGTTTCAAACTTAAAGTTGTAAACTTTGCCATGGAACATAATAACTGTGCTGCTGCAAGACAATATGGAGTAACAGAAAAGATGGTTCGGGACTGGAAAGCAAATGAAAAAGCATTAAGGAGTATGCCAAGGGGTAAGTGTGCATTAAGAAGAGGCACCCCACATTGGCCAGAACTCGAAAAACATGTAGTAGACATGGTGAATGAGCATCGCCAAAGTGGTTATATAGTGACACGAAATCAAATACGTTTGTTTGCCCTTCAGTGGGCCAAATCTAACCCAGATCACAGCAACAGATTTAAGACCACTGTATCCTGGTGTACAAGATTCTTTGAAAGGCCTAATCTGGTACTGAGGCAAAAGACGAAAATTGCACAAAAATTACCTGCAGATCTTGAAGCCAAAGTAAATAGTTTCCATCGATGTGTAATACAACAGCGCAATAAACATGGCTATGCGTTGAATAGTATCAGAAATATGGATGAAACTCCAATTAATTTTGATATGGTTGGAAATAGAACTGTCCATCCAAAAGGTGAAAAAACAATTTTAATTAAAACAACAGGACATGAGAAGTCCAGTTTTACAGTGGTACTAGCATGCACAGCTGATGGTGCTAAACTGGGACCAATGATTATTTTTAAAAGAAAAACAATGCCGAAACTCAAGTTTCCTGTTGGTTGTTTTGTACATGTACATGAAAAAGGCTGGATGGATGAAGAAGGGGTAAAGCTATGGCTTGATCATGTATGGAGCAGGCGACCAGGTGGACTTATTCAAAAACGTAGTCTACTGGTGTGGGATATGTTCAGGGCTCATTTAACTCCTAGCACCAAGCAAAGGCTGGCAAGAATAAACACAGATGCAGCAGTTATTCCTGCAGGATTGACATCGTTGGTACAGCCACTGGATGTGTGCCTATGTATTGCTACATGCACTACGTGCAAGGTAAACAGTGGTGCAGGGTGTGGACCATTGGCCTCTGCTTCCATTGGCCTTCGCTTCCATTTTGGTTTCACGACTCCATTTTGTCGTGTCTGGTTCTGTGCGTAAGGCACTGTTCTGTGTTTTTCCACAAGCTTCGGCAAGCTGCAGGGTGGGGTGTTTTTCTGCTCAACTTCGCTCCATCTGCCTGATACGAAGGGCGCTATTTACATTCCACGAGCTATCAGTTAGGACAACAGGGGGATGCGCCTGTACTCAAGGAGGAATGCAAGCTTCACCTTGGAGTCCTCTCCTGGGAACCTGGCCCGTTCTGAGGAGACATCTCGAAGGGTGAACAAGGTACCGTCGATTGCACAATTTGTAAAGGAGGGGGTCTTTTTCTAGTAAATACTATAAAGGTCAGGAGCCTGGATGGACTGGTTTAGGAACTCTCTTCTGGGTTGGACGCAACGCCAGGAGGACTGATTGTCCCGAAGGAGACTCCCTGTGCCAGTCGATTTGGGTTCCCCGGCTTGGTGTGCGGCGGAGGGATGCAGAATCGCTTTTCGGTGAAGCCTTTTAATTTATAACCATTGAAGTATATTGTGTGTGCGTGTATTATATGCACTTATTCTTGCAGTTATTTTCATGCTATTAAGCACTGAAGTATATTGTGTGTGCGTGTGTTATATGCACTTATTCTTGCAGTTATTTTCATGCTATTCTTCATGATATCACAGAGTGCTTATATTCTCACCATTATTCTCATGTTATTCTCTTGATATATATATATTAGTGTGGTTAGTTATGCCATATGAGAACTTCCCCCTTAAATAAACTTGATTATTCTACTCACTAAGGTGTCTGAGAGTGATTGCTTTACATTGTGCCTTAAACTATCCTGAAGTGCATAGTTCTGATATTCTGAAGAGTATAGCAACACAGCCTAAACAAGCCATTTAAAGATCGCATTAGAGAACAGTGGAATGAGTGGATGGTTAGCGGCGAAAAGTCATTCACAAAAGGAGGAAACATGCGTGCTCCACAGGTGGATGTTTTGTGCTAGTTTGTCATAAAAGCCTGGAATGATATTGATGCAGAAACAGTAATCAAGTCTTTCAAGAAGTGTGGCATATCAAATTCATTAGATGGCATGGAGGATGACTACTTGTGGCAAGATGAAGAGAAAGCCGAAGCTGAGACCACACCATCTGATACGGAATTAGATCCATACGATGACTGCCTTACAAATGTACCACAAGATGTAATTGATTTACTTATGATATCAGATGACGAACAGGAGGATTTTGAAGGCTTTTAAGGAGAAACTGTCAAGCCAGCAAGTCCTGTAAAAATAGCTTGAAGTTATGATGGGCGTTGCTGACTCCCCAGGATCTTGCCCGGCACTTGCTCTCTCTCTCGGTTTGTTTGTTATCTTCCTCCTATCATCAGTTCCAGTTTGGTTGACAGCTTAGAAAACAAACAGCATGGCAGTTCCCATGGGTTTATTGTCTTATCCTTCCTTTCAGCTTTAGAGTGAATTAGGAAAAGCTTAATCCACTTGCACTTTTTTATGTTTACATGTTTGATGACAAACAGCCTTATGTTTATAAGTGACAGTTTTCCTACTACGTACCTGCATGTCATAAGCATTTGAATAAAAATTACCATATTAAAATCAAATCTGAAGTTTTTTAATTTGTATTTGGTGTGCGTTGGAAGAGGGGTAGTCTTATACGGCGAGTATAGCCCAAACCCTATATTTTAACAGGAAAAGTAGGGGGTCGTTTTATACGCCCAGTCGTCTTATACGCAGGAAAATACGGTATGTATATACTGTTTTGATTTTTGAGGATGTATTTCTAGTATTCTATCTTCTTACACTTACTTTAATCACTTCCTTTTGTCCTTGCATTATTCCTGAGGGGTACGGAGTGAATATGTAATATTACTGTATCTGGTCCTGTGCATCGTGTTTGGGGGTGGGGTGTTGCGTGTGTGTGTCACTCTCTTTTTCCTCCCCCCTCCCTTGTGTGCTAGGCAGCAGTACTCACCATGGTCGTCTTCGCCGGCGTTGGTATTCATGGTGTAGGAGGAGGTAGACCAGCATGGGGAACACCTGCAGTTCGGGCTTCATGGCCGCGTGGTTCTTTCCTGAGTGTCCAGAGGTGAGTTGTTTCCCTTCTGTGTTCTGTTTCCGCCGTGCTTTTGATGTCATTGGTACCGCCCCAGAAAAGGTGGCGGATAGGCTTGTTGTAAAATGGTGGGTGGTACATTGTCTTTCGCCTGCTGTTGGCGGTTACCACCGTAGTGCTTGTTGCTACCACAGTGGCAGTCAGTGTGTTAAAGTGGCTTTCCTTTCCTTTTATGCCTCTGCCTGCCCCATCCCCCAATCAGAAGACAAATGCTTTGCATTTGTCTTCCGATCTGCGCGGGACGCTGATGTTCCAGCGTGATGGGAGGCGACCTCTGAAGAGGTCAGCAAGCGACTGTGTGCTGATGTCCTCAGACGTCACTGGGGATGCATGGGGTGGGGGTGGAAAGGGTCAGCGATTATCCTTCCATCCCTGCCCTGGGAGGGAGGGGTGGGTGGTAGGCTCATGGGGGGAGTGCTAACACTCCCTCCATGGTCTGGGTGCAGGATGTAACAGTTACGTCCTTGGCACCTGAGTGCTGCTGCTTAGGACATAGGCACCGAAGGGGTTAATCCTTAGAAAACAGTGAGAATGCTGTTGTTACACAAAGTACCTGGTTAGCGTAAAAAAAAGCTGTATGGGCGAGCATGCATCGGACAAGGGGAAAGATGCATTGATTTCTTACACGCGAGTGAGGCCATGCATTGTTTCCTTCTCTGGTCATGTTGTTGATGTGTCACTTTTATCCCTCACAAGACAGAGATGCGTTGATTTCCGGACGGGATACCTTGGATCCGTGCAGTCAGGTTGACTTGAATGCCCAGGGAAGATGCGTAGAAAACCATGCTGTGTAGGGTTTGTGTCATTATCAGCCTCCGCAAGTGGGTTTTGCTTGTCATTTCTCCAGCCACAATGCTTCAATCTCCCAGCCACGCTGCAGGTGTAGCATCGATTTCAGCTCCAAAGCTGGTGGCACTTTGTTTATCAGCTGTGGTGCGGAAGATACACCATACATTTCCCCGTACAGCGTTCAGTGCATGGATTTTCAGTTCTTGTCTGCCAGCTTCACCTTTCAAAGGCCCAGGGACTGGTTAGGGCACCACTTGGCAGGGCAGGAGTCTCAGCAGACAGTCCAGGTGCTGGCAGGGGAAGTCTTTGTTGGCCCTGAGGCTTCAACAACAGGAGGCAAGCTCAGTTTAACCCCTTGGAGATTCTTCTCAAGCAGGAATACACAACAAAGTCCAGTCTTTGTCCCCGTTCACAGGCAGAATCAGCAATTGCAGGATAGCCCAACAAAGCACAGTCACAGGCAGGGGCAGCACTTCTCAGCTCTTCAGCTCTTCTCGTTGGCAGAGGTTCCTCTTGATTCCAGAAGTCATCTAATTTTCAGGGGTTGTGGGTCCACTACTTATAACCCTTTCTGCCTTTGAAGTAGGCAAACTTCAAAGGAAAGTCTCTCTTGTTCGTAAAATCCTGCCTTGCCCAGGCCAGGCCCCAGACACTCACCAGGGGGTTGGAGACTGCATTGTTTGAGGGCAGGTACAGCCATTTCTGGAGTGAGTGACCACTCCTGCCCTCCCTCCCAGCAAAGATGGCTCATCAGGCTATGCAAGCTACACCCCAGCTCCCTTTGTGTCACAGTCTAGAGGAGAGGTGCAAACAGCCCATCTGTCAAACTGACCCAGACAGGGAATCCACAAACAGGCAGAGTCACAGAATTGTTTAAGCAACAAAATGCCTACTTTCTAAAAGTGGCATTTTCAAACACACAATCTAAAAACAAACTTTACTAAAAGATGAATTTTTAAATTGTGAGTTCAGAGACCCTAAACTCCACATTTCTATCCGCTCCCAAAGGGAATCTACAATTTCATAATATTTAAAGGCAGCTCCCATTTTAACCTATGAGAGAGATAGGACTTACAACAGTGAAAACTGAATATGGCAGCATTTCACTGTCAGGACATGTCAAACACATAAGTACATGTCCCACCTTTAACATACACTGCACCCTGCCCCTGGGGCTACCTAGGACCTACCTTAGAGGTGCCTTACATGTATGAGAACGGAAAGTTTAGACCTGGCAAGTGGGTACGCTTGCCAAGTCAAATTGGCACTTTAAAAGTACACACACACAGACAGTGCATTAGCAGGTCTGAGCCATGTTTACAGTGCTACTCATATGGGTGGAACAACCAGTACTGCAGGCCAACTAGTAGCATTTGATTTATAGGCCCTGGGCACCTCTAGTGCACTGTACAGGGACTTACTAGTTAAATAAATATGCCAATCATGGATAGCCAATTACACATACATATTACATAGGAGCACTTGCACTTTAGCAATGGACAGCTGTATCACAAACAGCAAAAACAGAGTCCAGCACCCATCAACAACCTGGGAAACAGAGGCAAAGGTTAGGGGAGACCACACCAAGTATGCCAAGTCTAACAGTTTTGGATAGACTGAGACATCCTCACTGACTATTCACAATATTAGCTTTTTCATGAAGAGTTATCGTTCATGAGACTAAAACACACATTACAAACATACTATGGACTCTTTCCCACATGTTACCTTAACAAGCTTTTAACCATATAGGTGCTCCACAAAATAGTTATTGTATACTGTCCAAGTAATTCTGCTTTAGAACACCAAGGTTTGAATAGCTGGAGAAGTGCTAAGTACAAAAACATTTTTTATCATAAGTTTGACAAGGACGTTTTTTAGGGTTTATTATACTACCTTTTGCATGCCAAACCAAACAACCATCACTACCAGCTATTCCATATTTGCCCTCACCATTGTTTTCTAAAACATTGTTTTTGTACCTATAGTGCTGCAGAATTTCATAAAGACACATATTGTCTCTGGTTCAAACTCTGCTAGGTACTACTTTTCTGGGAAAGATTTAAAGATGCTGTTTTGCATGTTGGGAAGGCCTAGACTAAATCAAACAATTGCTCTAGACTTTGAGAACAAGCAGGCTGAACTCAATCTGTCACAGCACTCAAATGAGCTTATCTCCCTATGTGAGAGCATTTTAAGCTGAAACTGTAATTTCTTCTACAGAGACGTTTCTGCAGAAATCTCCTTATGTTGCCTTTATCTCTGTTTTCTCTGATTTTGTGGTGAATGAAGTGACATAGCGAGCAACAAACTGTATGTCCATGTTTACATTCCATAATTTCAAAATTACAGGATTATAATCATTAATATATTTGGAAGCTTCTCAGATTAAATGTATTTTTTAGTGACTTCCATGTCAGTGTATGCCTGGCTGCAGATAAAAAGCTGTTCCCTCTTCCTTTGGAAATGGTAGGCCTTGAAAGTCCAAGGCAACACCTTGTATAAAAAGTTCCCTTACATCTATATCTTCAATGGCAATACTCACCACATCTATGCGTTTGAAAGCTTAGAACTTGCTGCTGTGGGGATCTGATATTATTCTCATCTGGGATGGTGCATGTAACATACTGTTCCATGAACGACGGTACACACTCATCACTATCAGTTCAAAATTTTGGTGCGACCTTCATCCATAAGCACAAGTATATATGAGGAGCACCTCTAGCCTGGCATTATTTTCCACCAAACAAAAATCTGTCACTTCTTCAAGAGGCGCATTTGTTTTATTGCATATAAAAGCTAGTGTTGCTTGAAACCTGTGATTAAAGTACCTACATATATTAGCTGGGTCCAAAGAGCAAAGTTCTCCTGCAGTCTTGAAATTGATATTGTTAACATTACAGTTTGCTTGTCTTACAACTTCCAGCAAATCATCCTATGCATACTATGCGCAACTAACTGTCACAAACCCAGTAGGTTGTTCTAAGTTTCAGAGCATACATTTGAGTTCTCTATGATGATGGTACCAGTATTCATTAGTTTCACACTGACATGTCAACAAATTAATTAAGTTGTACTGAAGATTTTCATCCTTACCTTGTAGTTTATTAACAAACTCCCTTGCAGAAATATTTTGCCGGTTGACTCCTGTCTTCAGAATGTGGTTTACAGCATTAGAGAGATCTGACAATTAACTCTCAGATAACAGATGGAATATGTAGGGAATCCATTGTTGAAGCCTAGGGTCCTCTGAAAATAGTCTTGTTGACCTGTATTCAGCTGCTGGAATTACACACCGCACCGATCATAGTAGTACCCCCCTTACTCCTGTGGGAAATAGCTGTTGAAAGTAACATGCGTCTAGGTTTTTTCCCACACACTCATTGGAGCTCCTCTAGCTTGTTTCATTAGCAACAGATCAAAAACATCCCCAACATCTTCTTTTGAATGTAGTGGATGAATACTATAGTGCTCATATAGTTCTGATTTCTCCTTATCCACTTTTTCTACCTGTCCACTTAATTGCAGTGCTTCATCATCGATACAACTTACATCTTCAGTAACATCAACATCCTTATAAAAAACATTATGGGCCTCATTAAGAGTTTGGCGGTCTCAAGACTGCCACACTCTCAATGGCGGTCTGAGCGCCGCAGACAGGGTGGTCCGACCGCCCTATCATGACTGTTGCAGCCTGGCGGTGCCAGTGGTTGTAATCTGCCAGGGCAGCGCTGCAAACAGAGCTTCTCTGGGAATTACGAGTCCCCATCCGCCAGCCTTTCCAAGGCGGTTTAAACCGCCATGGAAAAGATGGCAGAAAGGGGGCATCGTGGGCCCACAGGGACAGCCCCATTGGGAATTTCACTGCCCAAAATTACCAGCAGTGAAATGCGCGATGGGTGCTGTCGCACCCGACTCACCACAGCTTTGAAGACCGCCAAAGTCATAATAAGGCCCTATATTCTTTCAAGTACATTGTGGATTTTTTTTTACTTCATGTACATCCACTAATTTTTGCCAGATTATTTTGTGAATAATGAATGGTTCACTTACATCTTTCTCAACACCCACAGTGTCAAATATTTTTTTTAAATCTAATAGTAAATACATTCTTTCTTTAAGTTCTTTCTGTAGTTCTGTTGGAGGACGTTTCCCTTTTTTTGGCTCCATTCGAATGATTGCTTGAAATGGATGCACAGTTTGTATTAGAATTGATTAATACACATGTATTGTATGAAGTTCTGGGGGTATTGGTGGTAATTCTAATATATTATCAATTACTCTAGCTGCCATAATATAATTTGCTCATTTGTCATAACAATACTAACATATTGTTTGCTTTGTACCTAAATCAAAACGTTCTTCTATGAATACATATGCACCAAACTCCTTCAACTCATCATTGCTGTCTTCCTCAGTTTTAGAAAATATAAATACATTACAAATTTGTTTTTTGTAGTGTACGAGGTGACTACAAATACAAACATACTCGGACTTCTCAGAACAAAGGGCCAGATTTATGCTGGACTTGCGCCGTTCCAATGCCACATTAGCGCCACTTTTCATAAATCTGTCAAAAAGTGCGTTGAACTTTCCTATCACCTTTTTAAAATTTTCAGTACTAATCTGCGTATCTTCTTCCTCTACTGTTGGCGCCACTAGCTCTTTATTTTCTCTATTCTCTTCTTCAGGGCCAAAGAAATGGAACTGAATCTCTTCACAAACTTTCTCAACCTCTTCAACTGCACCATGTAACAAAGCTCTTTTCATATCTCCTCAGCATAAAGCAGGACCTTTGACATTGTAAAGCCTTCTCATAAAAGTGCTCATTCAAGAGTGATGTACAGCTAACATTCTAAATTGTTGCTAGTGAATGTACTTGCAAACTGGTGTACTTCCTTATTTTCATGGATCTAATCCTTACTACACAGCTATTTTCCTCTACAAACATTTACAAGGAAATGTACGAAGAAAACACCTCAATAAATTTATTGATACTTGTGGTATACTGCATATACTACTACAGTTCCATTTATACACAGGTGCTTGTTTGCACCTTCCTCATACCTCTTCAGCAATAACTTCCTCTACATTTCTAGGAACCATCTCTTCTTTTGGAATTGCAGTACTATCTTTTATCTCATAACATTCTCCAGATGTATCAAATGCATGCACTAATGCATTCTCTTGGAAATAGCTTTCCTCATTAAAATAAGGTCTTGTACTGGAAATATGCTTCCATTCACCACTGAAAACGTTGCAGAAGTTAGCTCTATTTATAAGTCTTGTCTTTTGCTTCTGTTTTCTCATAGACAACACTATTTTATCCAGTGTCCTCATTCTGCTCTGAATCAAAATAAATAGTTTCCTCTTGGGAGCAAATGCCTTATCCAGTACAACTTCAACACGTTCCTTTTGTTTCATTACTTCTCATCTCTTTTTATAGTGTTTCATAGTTTTCATAAGATTTTGAATTACTGTACTGCGGAACATTTTACTTCTAATCTCCTTAAACTGCTTCTGTCTTCTTGTTATCCTGTATGTCGCTCCTTTATTAACTGTTTGAAAACTTTAATTATTCTTTATTTTATTATGCTTACTTTACAGTTTTTTACACACAATTTAAAGAAATGTCTTCGGTTTCTTACCAGCACCTCCTTTTTCTTTGACGAGATTGTCTACATTTTTCACGCTCTGTTTGTCATTTGTAAGTAGTAATTACCTTTTTTCTCTTCTTCCGTCTTTGACTTTTATTAGGCATTCTTGCTTTCTTCTGTTAGTTATTAGTAGAGTTCTACAAACAGAAAAGAACATTTTATTTCTCTTACTTATGTAGAAAAAGCACAGTTTAACATTTGTGAAAAAGATTTTCTCATGTCAAGCTAAACTGACATTTAAACTTACACAGTTACTCGCAGCAGTAGCAGGCCCAACCCACGTTTAAAGGAGTACTTTTGTGGGTGAGTGGCTAGCTTGTAAATGTTAGTGACTATCACTTAACAACTGGGTCTGATACTGTAGTATGCATAGCTGATGTTTGAATGTGTGCATCAATGTATGATTGTCTCTTTCAAAGTCTGATTTCCTATCAGTGCTTCTATTCTCTTATAAGTAGTAGGCCCGAGCCATATTTAAAGGACTACCTTTATAGAAGACAGGCTAGCTTCTCTCAGTTGTTGCCTACATAAGTGAATATGTCTATCAGTTATCAAGTAGTTCTGATTCTGCAGGACACAGAGCTGCTCTGTGCATGAATGTATGTGTCTCTCTCAGTGTCTGACTGTGTGTCTGAGTGCTTCTATCCTTTTATAAGTAGGTACATGAGTTGCAGAACATGAGGGACTCTGCGCATGCAACTGGGTATAGGGGGTCTCCCTGTGCAAATCTAAGTCAGTGAAAGTCTCTAGGTCATTTATTTTACCTTTTAATCACATAGCTCCATGGCTCATGACCTACCTAGGTGGTGGGTGGCATTTCTGCAGTGAGAGGTCCGTTTAACACATGTTAGGCAGGTTTTCTACTGCACAGTCAAGCTGATGTTTAAAACTACACACTCAAGGTCAGCAGTAGTAGGACCGACCCATGTTTAATGCTCATTTCTCATCATAGGAGACTAGCTTGTCTAAGCAGTTGCTCACAAATGTGAGTGAGTATATCAGTTAGGAACTGGTTCTGATTCTACAGTGCAGAGTTCTTGTTTGGATGTGTGCATGAATGTATGAGTGACTTTTTCAGTGCCCGACTCTTTATCTCACTCCTTCTATCAGTTTTTATATAGCTACGTGAGTTGTAGTATAAGAGGGACTCTGGATATTGTTCTAGGCATAGGGGTCTGGCCCTGTACATTTAACCAAGCAAAACTGTGAAGAACATGTCACCTTTTAATCACATAGCATTGTCCAGATGTATCACATAACATGGCCTACCTACAGCCTTGCTGAGCGGTGAAATTTCTGCAGTAAGAGGTCAGTTCAAGACTTCACAAGCAGCTTTTCTACTGTCAAGTTGATCTGACATTTAAAATTACACACTCAGGGTCAGCAGTAGTAGACCCGATCTATGTTTAAAGGACTATTTTTGTGGATGAGAGACAAGCTTCTCTCAGCAGTTGCCTACATATTTCATTCACTGTACCAGTTAGGAATTTGTTCTGCTCCTGCGCTAAACACAGCTGCTGTTTCCACATGTGCATCAAAGCTTGAGTGTCTCTTTCAGTATCTGGGTGCATGTTTCAGTGCTTTCATCCTTTCCTAAGTAGGTATCTGTCATGCAGTATGACTGGGAGTCCGCATACTTAACTGAGCGTAGGAGTCTCCCAGTGCAGATCTAAATCACTGATAGTTTCTAGGATATGTCATACCTTTTAATCACATAGCACCATTACTCATTGCCTACCTACAGCCCAGGTGATTGGTGACACCTGTTGCAGTAATAGGTCAGATCAAGAATTGTCCAGCAAATTTTGTACTGCCAACTCGATCTGATGTTTCAAACTACACACTCAGGGTCAGCATTAGTAGGCCCAAACCATGTTTAATGGACTACTTTTCTGGATAAGAGTCCAGCTTCTCCCAGTAGTTGTGTAGAAATAGCAGTCTGTGTTAGACCTGACAGCCTTAGGGTGCTCACCCCTAAGTTTTTACCTGCCTCCCTCCACTTTTTGGACACTGTTTTTGCTGGTTTTTAGACTCTGCGCACTTTACCACTGCTAACCAGTGCTAAAGTGCATATGCTCTCTCCCTTTAAACATGGTAACATTGGATCATACCCAGTTGGACTATTTAATTTACTTATAAGTCCCAAGTACTGTGTACTATATGTGCCCAGGGCCTGTAGATTAAATGCAACTAGTGGGCCTGCAGCACTGGTTGTGCCACCCACTTAAGTAGCCCCTTAACCTTGTCTCAGGCCTGCCATTGCAAGCCCTGTGTGTGCAGTTTCACTGCCAATTCGACTTGGTATTTAAAAGTACTTGCAAGCCTAAAACTCCCCTTTTTCTACATATAAGACACCACTAAGGTATGCCCTAGGAAACCCATAGGGCAGGGTGCTGTGTAGGCAAAAGGCAGGACATGTACCTATGTAGTTTGCATGTCCAGGTAGTGTAAAACTCTGAAATTCATTTTTACACTGCTATGAGGCCTCCTCCCTTCATAGGCTAACATTGGGGTTGTCCTCATATATTGTTTGAGTGGTAGCTGCTGATCTGAAAGGAGTAGGAAGGTCATATTTAGTATGGCCAGAATGGTGATATAAAATCTGTCTGACTGGTGAAGTTGGATTTAATATTACTATTTTAGAAATGTCACTTTTAGAAAGTGAGCATTTCTCTGCACCTAAATCTTTCTGTGCCTTGCAATCCACGTCTGGCTGGGTTTAGTTGACGGTTCCTTGTGCATTCACTCAGGCACACCCCAAACACAGGATACTCAGCCTCACTTGCATACATCTGCATTTTGAATGGGTTTTCCTGGGCTGGGCGGGTGAAGGGCCTGCTCTCACACAAAGGACTGCCACACCCACTACTGGGACCCTGGCAGACAGGATTGAACTGAAAGGGGACCTGGTGCACTTCTAAGCCACTCTTTGAAGTGTCCCACACTTCAAAGGCACATTTGGATATATAAACAGGGCCTCTGCCCCTTCCAACTCAGACACTTCCTGGAGAAGAAACTTGTAACCAGAACCTGCATCCTGCCAAGAAGAACTGCCTGGCTGCCAAAAGGACTCACCTGACTGCTTTCTGTGAATGACTGCTGCCTTGCTGTTGCCCTGCTGCCTTGCTGCTCCCTGGCTGTGGTGAAGAAGTGCTCTCCAAGGGCTTGGATAGAGCTTGCCTCCTGTTCCCTGAAGTCTCAGGAGCAAAAAGACTTCCCTCTTACAACTGGACTCCTTGTGCGGTGAAAATTCAACGCACAGCTTGCTAAAAACAACCCACAGCCTGCCCCGCAGTGAGAAATTCACCACACATCGAACTGGGACGACGCAGCCTGCCTTCGCAAGAAGAAGATCGACGTGGCGCCTGCATTGCAACTGGAACTTTGAGGCACGGCCCACAGGTTCGACACACAGCTGACCTGGGACGACACGGCCCGACTTCCAGAGGGGAAATCGACGTATCACCTGCTGCGCAGAACAAATTTCCATGCAACACCCACCGGAACAACGCAGCGCTTGTGACTCCGCTCCACAAGCCCAGGAATCCACACACAGACCCCGGGGCGTCTGAAAACCCTGCAACCCGAAGTGGATCCACAACCAAGTGCCTGAAATCGATGCACAGCCGTCCCTGCGTGGAAACTAAATGACGCATCACTGTGTGCGGCCCGAGAAATCAAATCACACCCCCTTTGCTTCCAAGCTTCTCCTCCTCTGCAGCCCATTGAAGAGATTTTTCACGGGAACCAGGTACTTTGTACTTAAAAGAGACTTTGTTTGCTTTAAAAAGACTTAAGACACTTTGGTGGTCATTACAACCCTGGCGGTCGGTGTTAAAGCGGCGGTAAGACCGCCAACAGGCCGGCGGTAAAATATTTGCAATTACGACCGTGGAGGAAACCGCAAACAAAGACAGCCACTTTAACACTCCGACCGCCACGGCGGTACAAACAAACAGCTTGGCGGTCACCACCAACAGACAGGAGGAAGACAAAGTACCGCCCACAGTATCACAACAGGCCAATCCGCCACCTTTTCCGGGGCCGATTCACTGCGGATAAAAACACGGCGGAAACAGGATTCCGAAGCGAAAACGCTCACCTCTACACACCCCACAAGGAACTAGAACACCATGGAGCCGGAACTCCAAATTCTCCCTGTGATTGTCTTCCTGCTCCTCTAACAGGAGCACGAATGCCGGCGGTGAAGACCATGGTGAATACTGCATCTGCGACACAGGAGAGGGGATAGGGAAAAAACAGGGACACACACACTCAACACCCCCACCCCCACCCTCACCCACTATAACACACACACTAATACATATTAATACATGATAGTCACATCCCCCCTACCCCCCCGGAAGAATGCAAAGACAAAAGGAAATTAGTGGAGCCATTGTAATATATTAAAATCAAGTAGGCACAAATATATATATACACCATAAACAAAATATAGATCAAGCATAGTAGTCCAGGTAGTGCCCCAATTAAGTCCGTGGAACACTGGGCCCAAACGGTATGGGCGAGGCCCACACAAGATCCCCGACCATGACTGAGAGAACACTGCAGGGGCATCAGAGAGCAAGAAAACAGGCACCTCAGGGGGAGGGAAAGTGGGTGCATTTCAGCCGGTTGAGTGCAAAATGCCAAATCCACGAGGGGGCCACATGCCCACTGTTCATTCCTGGGGAGTGCAACGCCACAGTCTCTCAAGTCTATACATTGGGTGGGTTGCCCACTGTTCAATCCTGGGGAGTTCAAAGCCACAGTCTCTCAAGTCTCTACAGAGGGTGGGTTGCCCACTGTTCCATCCTGGGGAGTGCAAAGCCACAGTCTCTCAAGCCTCTACAGTGGGTGGGTTGCCCACTGTTCCATCCTGGGGAGTGCAAAGCCACAGTCTCTCAAGTCTCTACAGTGGGTGGGTTGCACACTGTTCAATCCTGGGGAGTGCAAGTCACAGTCTCTCAAGTCTCTACAGTGGGTGGGTTGCCCACTGTTCAATCCCGGGGAGTGCAAAGCCACAGTCTCTCAAGTCTCTACAGTGGGTGGGTTGCCCACTGTTCAATCCTGGGGAGTGCAAAGCCACAGTCTCTCAAGTGGATAACAGTCTCCACTGGTTCTGAAGGAGGCATTGTGCCCAGAGTACTTCATCCTGCTAAGGACAGAGGTAGTGGATGTATCTCTCCACTGGTTCTGGAGGGGGCTTTGTGCCCAGAGTGCTTCATCCTGCTAAGGACAGAGGTAGTGGATGTATCTCTCCACTGGTTCTGGAGGGGGCTTTGTGCCCAGAGTGCTTCATCCTGCTAAGGACAGAGGTAGCGGATGTATCTCTCTATTGGTTCTGGAGGGGGCTTTGTGCCCAGAGTGCTTCATCCTGCCTGTGACGGACTCAGTAGCATCAGTGCCCTTGGCGCTCATGGGCCAGCGGTGCTTGAGGCGGCGGTGCCCTGTTCAGCGGTGCTTGGAGCGGCGGTGCCCTGTTCAGCGGTGATTGAGGCGGCGGTGCCCTGTTCAGCGGTGCTTAAGGGGAAGATGCCCTGTTCAGTGGTGCTTGAGGTGGCGGGGCCCTGTTCAGCGGTGCTTGAGGCGGCAGTGCTCTGTTCAGCGGTGCTTGGAGCGGCGGTGACTCAGCTGCTGGTGGTCCTCTCTAGCCCAGCGGGGCTTTTGCTGGCGGTCCTCTCTGGCCCTGCGGGGCTTGTGCTGGCGGTCCTCTCTAGCCCAGCGGGGCTTCTGCTGGCGGTCCTCTCTGGCCCAGCAGGGCTTGTGCTGGCGGTCCTATGTGGCCCAGCGGGGCTTGTGCTGGCGGTCCTCTCTGGCCCAGCGGGGCTTGTGCTGGCGGTCCTCTCTAGCCCAGCGGGGCTTGTGCTGGCGGTCCTCTCTAGCCCAGCGGGGCTTGTGCTGGCGGTCCTCTCTAGCCCAGCGGGGCTTGTGCTGGCGGTCCTCTCTGGCCCAGCGGTCCTCTCTGGCCCAGCGGGGCTTCTGCTGGTGGTCCTCTCTAGCCCAGCGGGGCTTCTGCTGGCGGTCCTCTCTGGCCCAGCGGGGCTTGTGCTGGCGGTCCTCTCTGGCCCAGCGGGGATGTGCTGGTGATCCTCTCTAGCCCAGCGGGGCTTCTGCTGGCGGTCCTCTCTGGCCCAGCGGGGCTTGTGCTGGCGGTCCTCTCTGGCCCAGAGGGGCTTGTGCTGGCGGTCCTCTCTAGCCCATCGGGGCTTGTGCTAGCGATCCTCTCTGGCCCAGCGGGGATGATGGCGGTGGCCTCCTGGGCAGTGGGGATGATGGCTGTGGCCTCCTGACCAGCGGGGACGACGGCTGTGGCCTCCTGGGCAGCGGGGATGACGGCTGTGGCCTCCTGGGCATCGGGGATGATGGCAGTCTCCTCCGCTGTGCTGTTCTTCCCAGACTTTCCTGGTTTCTTGTGTCCCTTCCCCACCTTGGAAGGTGTCGCAGCTGACTCCACATTCCCACCGGGACACCTTGAAGCGGCTTGGTGGCTGGAGTCTTCCCCCTCTCCCGCCGGGCACTGGCCAACCTTTGATGCTTCACAGGTGGGGGACTGTCTGTGCTGTGGCTCCGTGCCACACTGGCTGCCCTGGTGGCCGGTGCACTCCAGATTCCGGTGACTACAGGCACCACTAGCCCCTGAGATGTTGTGGCTGAGATTCTAGTTCGGGACCTAGGAGACGGACGGGGTGGGGGAGGTGTGGGAAAGAGGTCAAGGTTGGACAGGAAAAGTGTTTTGGAGACACTGGGACCGGTAGCTGGAGGGGGTTTGGGAGTTGAGGAAGAGGTTGTGGTTGTAGGAGGTGTTCGTTTGATGACTTTGGATGAAGGTGCATGCGCTGGAGGCTGTTGTGAGGTGGATGGCTGTTGAGTGGGTGTATGCCTGCGTTTGTGTATCTTGGGAGGGGGCATCACAGACACACTGGGAGAGGACACAGGGGACGTGTGAATGGTAGTGGGGGTGGTGACTGCACGTGAGCGGGGTGTGGTGGTGTGTGTGCTGGTGATGCCAGTAGGGGCTGTTGATGTAGTGCATGCAGGTGTGAGTGGAGACGAGACTGGGAGGGAGGAGGGAGACGAGGAGGAGGAGGACACAGTGGAGGCAGTGGATGTTGGTGTGTCAGCATGTGTGTGATGCTTGCATGAGTACCTGTGGGATGTGTGGTGCTTATGTTTGCAAGAGCTTCTCTTGTGTGTTGACATGTGTGCATGCTGGTCTGAAGGTGTGCTTGGGATAGGCTGGGGTACAGGGGATTGGGTCTGGGTGGAGGAAGTTGGAGGGGGGAGGCTAGAGACAGGGATAATGGCTGCCATCAGTGCTGAGGCCAGAGTCTGAAAAGCTCGCTGAAGGGCCGCCTGACCAGAATGAATGCCCTCCAGGAATGCATTTGTTTGTTGCAACTGCCTTTCTACACCCTGGATGGCATTCAAAATGGTAGACTGCCCAACAGTGAGGGACCTGAGGAAGTCAATGGCCTCCTCACTGAGGGCATCAGGGGTGACTGGGGCAGGGCCTGAGGTGCCTGGGGCGAAGGTGATGCCCACCCTCTTGGGTGAGCGGGCACGGGGCAAAGGCTGAGGGGCTGCTGGGAGGGCGGTGCTGGTAGGGGGGGTGGCTGTACCTGTAGATGTGGGGGGGCACAGATGTTGCCGCCACCACAAGGGAGCTTCCATCGGAGGACGAGTCCGTGTCGCTGGTGTCAGCTCCTGTCCCTGCCGTGGAGCTCACCTCGCCCTCCGTCGCACTGGTGAACTCCGAGTCTGTAGTTTCGCCCTCCGCGGCCATGTGGGAAGCAGCTCCCTCGTGCTCCGGTGCCACTGCTCCTCAGCCTGATGGTGCTAATGCACACAAGAACAGGGAGACCACAAAAAGGGGTGGGACGACAGAAGAAAGACATGTTGAGTGCATGCTTTACCGCTACTGTTGGTGGACACGACAGACACAGAAGCCCCCTGCACTACGCCGCGCTCTTGGGCTCCACTGTTAAATTCCAGGGAAATGGCCTACTAGGCTATGGACGACATCTGCACACATGGATGACACAGGGGCATGACTAGGTGTGCTTGGCACTCTACAGAGGTGGGGTGGGGTGCCACATGGCCTGCCTTACGGAGGGACCTTGCCTACTAAACTCGCCCTGGCCTAGGGAAACCCACAGCCCACCTCCCCCACCCAGACACCTCCTCTGCGCGCTAAATCAGCAGGATGAGTGTATTCACCCCCTTGTGGCTGCTGTGATGCTCTCAAGCGCCCATCCAAATCCAGGTACGCCACCGCCAGGATCCTGAACATCAGGGGGGTCATGGTGCGACGGGCACCCCTTCCGTGTTGGGAGGCCATCCCCAGCTGAGCCTCCGCCGTCTTCTTGCTCCCGCGGTGAATGTCCTCCCATCTTTTCCGGCAGTGGGTGCTCCGTCTGTGGTAGACCCCCAGGCTCCGGACATTCTTGGCGATGACACGCCAAATATCTTTTTTCTGGTGGGCGCTGACCTACATGATTTGTACAGGGGAAGAGAAACTTATTACCAGCTTCACCGTCACAGTTATTGGCCCCCATCCCCACCCTTGGCATGTGGCATATGCACTCACCGTCGTTTCGTGCACGCCGCACTCTACCCCCTTCCTTCTTACATCCAACCCTCTCCACACAGGCATAGCCCATACAGCATGCTCCCAGAGTACTTACCTGTTTGTCTGGAGGACCGTAAAGTAGCGTGTACTGGGGGAGGACCCCATAAACAAGTTTCTCCAACTCCTCCGATGTGAAGGCAGGGGCCCTTTGCCCAGACACTCAAGACATTGTCTCTTCCAGACCGAGGTCACAGCAGCACTTGCAGTGTAGGTCCTCTCCTGTCGAAGATCAGGTATCGAGTGATTGAACAGATGGAAAATGGTGGTCACGTCCGCTGCGGTGCGTACCGTCACCGCCGGCGTACATCGTCATTGGCTCCTGGGACCCATAGGGTCCAATGTTTACCAAAGCAGCATTGCGCCGCGGTCTTCGACCGTCTACCGCAACAGTGTACGCCAGCGCAGTTACCTCACATCCTATTGTCCCACTTTACATGTCATTCAGCCACCATTTCAGGGGCCCACATGGCTTCATTTTTAACTGCGTCACAAATACCTAGGCCTAGACTCAACACACATACAGGCCACTTTTTGGATTATGATTTGTGTTCTGTGTAAGCTGTGGGTACGTACCTCTGAGTTGGTTGACTCTGTGCTCGGTGTTGTCCTTCATAGGCTCCGTCCGCTGGGACATGTGAGGAGATGGCGGCATCCTCCGGTGTACCGACCGTTGGTGGACCTGTCGACAATGGAGGAAAGACATGTGATTATCACCTACAGGCTTGACCGTGCCACAATCCAGGAACTGTGTACCCAGCTGGAGCCAGATCTGATGTCAGCTATCCGCCATCCCACAGGAATCCCCCCTCAAGTGCAGGTGCTGTCAGTGCTCCATTTCCTTGCAAGTGGGTGATTTCAAACAACAGTGGCCATAGCATCAGGGATGTCCCAGCCTATGTTTTCCAACGTGTTGTCCAGAGTGTTGTCTGCCCTGCTGAAACACATGCGGAGCTACATCGTTTTCCCTCAGGTGGAGGATTTGCCTACAGTGAAACGTGATTTCTATGCCCTGGGACATATCCCCAACATCATAGGTGCCATTGATGGGACCCATGTGGCTTTGGTCCCCCCCACAGGAGTGAAAAGGTGTACAGAAACCGGAAGAGTTATCATTCGATGAATGTACAGATGGTATATTTGGCCAACCAGTACACATCCCATGTTAATGCCAAGTTCCCTGGCTCAGTGCACGACGCCTACATCCTGCGGAATAGCAGCATCCCTTATGTGATGGGTCAACTCCAGAGGCACCGTGTGTGGCTATTAGGTGAGCACCTGGAAGCAAGACAGTGGGAATGGTTGTCTGGGTCTGGGGATATCCATACAGGTTAGTGTGTGTCTAACAGTTGTCCCTCGCCATTTGCAGGTGACTGGTTACCCCAACCTGTCATGGCTACTGACCCCAGTGAGGAATCCCAGGACAAGGGAAGAGGAACGCTACAATGAGGCCCATGGGCGACCGAGGAGGGTGATCGAACGGACCTTCGGCCTCCTGAAGGCCAGGTTCAGGTGCCTCCATATGACAGGTGGATCCCCATTCTACTCACCAAAGAAGGTGTGCCAGATCATCGTGGCCTGCTGTATGCTTCACAACTTGGCTTTGCGACGACAGGTGCCTTTTCTGCAGGAGGATGGTCTAGATGGCGGTGTTGTTGCAGCTGCGGAGCCTGTGGACAGTGAAGACGAGGAAGCAGAAGAAGAAGACATGGACAGTAGGGACTCAGTGATCCAGCAACATTTCCAGTGAAACACAGGTAAGAATACAAACCTGCCTACCACATGTACTTTAACATTACTACCTCTCTACTGTCTGTCTTTTTCACCCAGTGTATGGTCACTGAGTTGTCACTTTCCCTTACGATTTCACAGATGTGTGTCCCACAGTGTGACTTCTGCTTTGATTCATCATGGACTACAGCTGTGTGACATAGGTATGTTGACATTACAAATGAAGGAGCTTTTTGCCACAGTAATTGCTAATACACTATTTCGAAATCACAGACTGACTCCAGATTGTTTTGTGTTTTAAGGGTGTTTATTTTAGTGCTCAATATTGGAGGGGGTAGCAACATGGTGAGGGGTGATGGCGGAGGAATGTCCATGGCAGAGTCCAGTCTATTAGTCTCACAGGTGCATTGCCCAAATGGGCATAGGAAGTGGAGCTGGGGCAGTTTAAGGATGGACAGGGTAACAAAGTGGGACAGAAGGATGACAATCAGAGTGGTCTCATTTCTTGGCGGGGGTCTTGGCTTCGTTCTCTGTCTTTGTCCTGGATCTCAGGGACCATTTGCGAGGTAGTTCTCCCTCTGCAGGGGGTGGGGTGCTGGTGTGGTCGTCCTGTGGCGGTGCCTCCTGTCCACTAGCGCCGGCGGAGGTGGTGGGCAGTTCATCGTCCAGGCTAGTGTCAAGGGCCCCTTGGTAGTGCCATAGTGTCCCTCCTGGTGTTGAGTACTTCCTTCAGCGCCCCTACAATGGTTCCCAGGGTGGAATTGATGGCTCTGAGTTCCTCCCTGAATCCTAAATACTGTTCCTCCTGCAGGCACTGGGTCTCCTGAAACTTGGCCAGTACCGTTGCCATTGTCTCCTGGGAGTGGTGGTAGGCTCCCATGATGTTGGAGAGGGCCTAGTGGAGAGTGGGTTCCCTTGACCTGTCCTCCCCCTGTCGCACAGCAGCCCTCCCAGTTTCCCTGTGTTCCTGGGCCACCGTCCCCTGGACCGTGTGCCCACTACCACTGCCCCCAGGTCCCTGTTGTTGTTGGGGAGGTGGGTTACCCTGGGTTCCCTGTAGTGGTGGACACACTGCTGATTGACGTGTCCTGGGGACGGAGGTATGGACCCGCTGGGTGGGTGCTGTGCTGGTGTTTCCATAGGGGGGAAGCTCTGTGGTGGCCTGTGCCAGTGTGAGGGGAACCGACTGTCCCGAGGTCCCCGATGGGCCGGGTTGGTCATCTAGATCCAGTTGGACAGAGGTGCTGTCATCACTGTGGGCCTCTTCTGTTGGTGGTGTGGACATGTGTGGACCCTCCTGTCCGGTGATGTTGGGTAGGGGTCCTGCAGGAGTATAAAAGGATGTTTATTACATCTGTGTGTGGCATGGTATGCAATGGGTGGGTGACCGTGTACCACAGTGCTTGCATTCCTGTGTGGGACCTTGTGTGATGATGGTTTAGGGGGGTGTATGGGTAAGTGCAGTGGCCATGCTTTAGTGATGGGTGTCCATGCTTTGTTGTTGCACGCAGGGCTTGGTGTTAGGATGTGTGGTTTGTGATGTTGGGACATTTGTGAGGAGTTAGAGTGATGGGGGTGAGGGTGAGGGTGGGGGTATGTGCTGGCATGCAGGTAGAGTGGGGGATGTAATAGTTAAGATTTGACTTACCAGAGTCCATTCCTCCACCTACTCCTGCGAGGCCCTCAGGATACAGAATCGCCAAGACCTGCTCCTCCCATGTTGTTAGTTGTGGGGGAGGAGGTGGGGGTCCGGCTCCAGTCCACTGAACCGCAATGTGGTGTCTTGAGACCACGGAACGCACCTTCCCCCGTAGGTCGTTCCACCTCTTCCTGATGTCCTCCCGATTTCTTTGGTGTTGTCCCACTGCATTGACCATGTCCACTATTCTTCGCCATAGCTCCATCTTCCTTGAAATGGAGGTGTGCTGCACCTGTGCTCCGAATAGCTGTGGCTCTACCCGGACGATTTCCTCCATCATGACCCTGAGCTCCTCCTCTGAGAACCTGGGGTGTCTTTGCCGTGCCATGGGGTGGTGTAGGTGATGTGTGGGGTGATAAATGTGCTGATATTTAGTGGTGTGTAGTGTGAGGTGCGTGGAAGTTATGTGGCTGATGTTGTTGTGTGCCTGTGGATGCTTGTATTGTTGATGGTGGTGTCTCTCTCTGGCCTTCTCTCAGTAATTGTGGTCGTAGGGGTTTGTGGGTGATGTGGGTGTGTGTTTTATATTGTATTGGGTGTGTGGGAGTGGTGTGTGTATGTGTATCAGGTGTGTGAGTATTTCGATTTGTCCAATGTGGCTGTGTTTTGGAGATGTGTGTGCATTTTGAGCGCAGCGGTGTGTACCGCCAATGGAATACTGTGGTTGAAAGACCGCCGCGTGGATTCGTGGGTCGTGATGGTGTGGGTGTATTTCTGTTGGCGTGACGGTGGAGGTTTTGTTTTCGTCAGTTTATCACTGACCTTTGGTGTGGCGGACTTGTGTGGGTGTCTGAATATTGGCGGATTCCGTGTTGTGAGTCATGATAGCTGTGGCGGATTTCCACGGCCGCGGCGGTGTGTTGCCGGTCTTCTGCACGGCGGTAAGCAGCTTTTACTGCCAATGTTGTAATGACCGCCTTTATATCACTTTTCAGTGATATTTCTACATTTACTTATTGCATCTTTGATTGTTTTGACCTGCAAATATCCAGATAAATATTATATATTTTTCTAAACACTGTGTGGTGTATTTTTGTGGTGCTATATTGTGTTATTGTATGATTGATTGCACAAGTACTTTACACATTGCCTTCTAAGTTAAGCCTGACTGCTCAGTGCCAAGCTACCAGAGGGTGGGCACAGGATAATTTGGATTGTGTGTGACTTACCCTGACTAGAGTGAGGGTCCTTGCTTGGATAGGGGGTAACCTGACTGCCAAGCAAAGACGGCATTTCTAACTGTGTGTATCAGTTAGCACATGGTTCTGATATTGCAGGATGCAGAGCTGCTGTCTGGATGCATGCATGAATGCATGTGTGGCTCTGTAACTGTCTGACTGCATGTCTGAATACTTCTATCCTCTTATAAATAGGTATGTGAGTTGCAGTATGAGAAGGACTCTGCATATGTAACTGAACATAGGGGTCTCCCACTGCAGATCTAAGTTAGTGAAACTGTTAAGAACATGCCTCACCTTTTAGTCACATAGCACCATGGCTCACGGCCTACCTACAGCCTAGGGGACGAGTGACATTTCTGTAATAAGAGGTCACTTTAAGACTTGTCAAGCATATTTTCTACCGTCAAGTCAAGCTAATGTTTAAAACTACACACTCAGGATAAACAGTAGTATCCCTGACCCACATTTAAAGAACTATTATTGAGGATGAGAGACTAGCTGCTCTCAGCAGCTAACTACATATGTGAATGAGTATATCAGTTAGCAACTGATTCTGATACTGCAATATGCAGAGCTGTTGTTTGGATGTCTGAGTGGCTCTTTAACTCTATGACTGTCTGTCTGAGTGTGTCTATCCTCTTATAAGTAGGTACATAAGTTGCAGTATAAGTGGGAATCTGCCTATGTAACTGGGCTTACAAGTATGCCAATACACATCAAACTCATGTCAAAGACATGTCTTGCCTTTTAATTACATACCTCCAAGCCTAATGGCCTACTTATAGCCTAGGTGAGTGGTGACATTTCTAGAGTAAGAGGTCACTTCAAAGCTTGTCAAGCAGGCTTTCCACTGCAAAGTCGAGCTGATGTTAAAAGCTATACTCTCAGTACTAGGCCTGACCCATGTTTAAAGGACTACTTTTATGGATGAGAGCCTAGCTTCTATCAGCAGTTGCCTACATATGTAAATGAGTGTATCAGTTAGCAAGTGGTTGTGATACTACAGGACACAGAGCTGCTGTTTGAATGTATGCATGAATGTATGAGTCTCCTGGAGTGTCTGACTGTGTGTCTAAGTGTTTCTATCCTTTATAAGTAAGTACATGAGTTACAGTGTAAGACTCACTCTGCAAATGTAACTGAGTATAGCAGTCTCCCAGTGCAGATCTAAGTCAGTAGAAGTCTCAAGGACATGTTGCACCTTTTAATCAAATAGCACCATGGTTCACAGTCTACCTACAGCCTAGGTGAGCGATGATGTTTCTGTAATAAGAGATCGATTAATGCATGGCAAGCATGTTTTTGACTGCCAAGTCAAGCTGACATTCAAAATTACACACTCACGGTAAGCAGTAGTAGGCCCAACTCATGTTTAAAAGACTACTTTTGTGAATGAGAGTCTAGGTTCTCTTAGCAGTTCCCTATTTATGTGAATGAATGTATCAGTTAGCAACTGGTTCTGATACTGCAATATACACAGCTTCTGTTTGTATGTGTGTCTCCTTTAGTGTCTGACTGGATACCTGAGTGCTTCTATCCTTTTATAGGTAGGTACATGAGTTGGAGTACAAGTTGGACTCAGGATATATGTTTGGGAATAGGGGTCTCCCAGTGCAGATCTAAGTCGGTGAAAGTCTCAAACACATATCTCACTTTCTAAGCACATAGCACAGAAGCTCATGCCCTACTTACAGCCTAGGTTAGGGATGACATTTCTGTAGTAGTAAGAGGTCAGTTTAAGACTTGTCAAACAGGTTTTCTACTGCCCAGTGAAGCTGACATTTAAAACTACACACTCACGGTCACCATTACTAAGCTACACCCGTGTTTACAGTATTACTTTTCTGGATAGAAGACTTGCTTGTATCACCAGTTGCCTACATATGTCTGCACATGCAACTGGGTATAGGAGCCTCCCAGTGCAGATCTAGGTCAGCCGAAGTCTCAAGGACATGTCTCACCTTTTAAATACATAGCAGCAAGGCTGATGGTCTACCTAATGGCTAAAGATTTACCAAGCAGGTTTTCTACTGCCCAGTCAAGCTGATGTTTAATCCTGTATATACACACACAGTTAGAAACTGATTCTGATAGTGCACTATGTGAAGCTTCTGTTTGCATGTCTGCATCAATATATGAGTGTCACTTTCAGTATCTGACTGCATGTCTCAGCACTTCTATCCTCTCCTAAGTAGCTATGTGATGTTCTGTGTGCTCGGAGGCTGCATATATAACTAAACATAGGGGTCTCCCAGTACATACCTCAGTCAGTGAAACTCGCAAGGACGTGCTTTGCCTTTTAATCACATAACAGCATGCCTCATAGACTACCTACAGCATAGGTAAGGACTGACTTTTCTGCATTAAGAGGTTAGTTTAAGATTTGTCAAACACGTTTTCTAGTGCCAAGTGGAGCTCACATACTGTATATAAGTATACACACTGACCCATTTTTAAAGCACTACTTCTCTAATGTACTTACTCCAAGACTGTAAAGTGTAACTGACAACTCTTTTATGTAAATGCATGATATACTGTTGTCATCTACTATTTTTACTATTAATTCTGGGACTTGGAGCATTAATTTACAAAGGTATTAAAGAATCCACAAATGACAATATTTAAAGAAGAATCTTTTTGTACAAAAGTGCATCATATATATCTATGTGAAATACCCCCAAAGATTTATGAATAACTACTGCACTCTACTATTTCTAGTAAGAATTCTATGACTTGTCATATAGATTTACAATGGAACAAAAGACTCTTCAAACTGTAACATTTATCAAAATGTCTTTCTGTACATAGGCACATCACATATATCTTTCTTAAACATATAACAAGAGTTACAAAATGACTCACAGACCCCTGAATTTCACATAAATTGTTGTACACCTGAGATATACATTTACATTTTCTATTGCCATTTTTTAAGTTTATTATATTTGAAATGCCTGTAAACTGAGTTCTCTGGTCAAAATCTTTGTTTTTATGCTCTTTCTAAATACATTCAAATGGCTTCGAAAATATTAAAACTCGGCATGCCACTCTCACAGCAAGTAACCAATAATGGAAAACTTTTCAATTTTGCACTGCCTGATACTGCAATTGTAAGCAAATCAAAAGATGCATTACACTTTTATCTTTTTTTACTGCCCTTTTGAATGGCTATTATTCCTTAACCCTTTCTTCACTTTTCAAAGTAACTTAAAATGGCACGCTATTTCTCACTATTCGCAAATCTTTCGTGCCCCTCAGCAAGGACCTCCGTGTAACTTTGCAATGAATTCCCAAATATTTACGGGGATCCAAAAACAAATCTAACTTATTTTTTTTTTTACTTCACAGTTATACTACATTTCAAATTCAAGTCCTCATTAGGGAAACACTTAATAATTCTTGAAAAAAAATAACTAAAAAACACGTTTAAATCTACTGAAAAGTACTCCAATCTCTTTAACATCCTACCCCCAATACTCCGTTGGCAGGGTTTCTTTAGAAACCCACTCGAACCACTAGGTCAAAAGTGCAAGTTATGTTTTTGTATCTTCACATTACTCTCCAATTAAAATTCGGCAGATGCGTTTGACTCTTAGCAAATCTAACCATATCAAAGAATAGATTACTTTTTTAATTTCAAACATAGCTAATAACATGCAAACTTAGTTTCAATAATCACAACCTAATTTTAAGTAACAATATATTAAGATTGTCGAATGGAATTTATTATTTTTCAAACAGCTGCTCCCCCAAATTAACTGCCTTTCACTATTCATATATATCATTCTTGTGTACACTTCTCCTGTGAGGTATTTATCCTTCTCTTCAAAATGCTCAGAGTGTGGATTGTAGGGCACAGCTCTGTGTTTTAGGCCAGTGAGTTTGCTAGGAAGAGTGGCATTGACAGGGACCAAGATTTGTCAAATGTGGAAATAAAATGGTTTGGCAAGAGAGGTTTAAAGTAGCATCAATTACTGCTTTTGGTAAAAAGCATTAGAGATTGCCAACTTCCTCACCTCATGATTGTGCATTGTGGTGGTAATGACCGAAGAACACTTAGGCCCATATTTATACTTTTTTAGCGACGCATTTGCGTCGTTTGTTTACGCAAAAACGGCGCAAACGTTCAAAATACAGTTGTATTTTGTAAGTTTGCGCCGATTTTCCGTCAAAAAGCGGCGCAAATGCGGCGCTAAAAAAGTATAAATATGGGCCTTACTGGGGTAGGACTGGAAATTTTAATGAAAGATGTCATTGCAGAATTAATGACACTTTTTCCTTGCACTGCCTTGGTGTTTTCCAACACATGACAAAGGCAGAAATGGAAATGGTCTATCAAATTCTGTTGACAGATAGACAAAGCCAGGAAATATGTTCATAAACTGTTTCAGCATTCCTCAGAGACCATAACATGACTCTATCTGCAATAACAACCTCCGCTTTGACATGGATGGAATTTATGGAAATGATGGTGATCACTTCACAGATAAAGGCAACATGGTGTTTCTCACCAACTTAAAACAATGTGTCCTGTAATTTGTGTAGTTGTCATCCTCTACACAATAAGCACAAAGACTCTTCTTAGGGCTACTCTATACCTCAAACACCAACTCATTTTGATTGAAAAAAAAATAATCACCCTTTTCAAAATGTGTGAATCCATCGCAAATTCACAAAACAAAAACATGGATTCAATGCTCATCACCACTTTTATATCTTACTACTAGTTTAATATTTCATTACACCACAATAAGTGTCTGACTAGGTCTGTAAATGGGTCCATGAGTGTCTGAGTTGGTCTTTGAGATGGTTTGTGAGTCTCTGAGTGGGTCTCCGACTGGGTGCATGAGTAGCTGAGTGACTCTGTGGGTTATTGCATCAGTGGGTCTGTGAGTGGCTGTACGAATCTCTGAGTGAGTCTGAGTGGTTGCATGAGTCTTTGAGTGGGCCTGTGACTGGGTGCATGAATATCTCACCCTCGGAAGGTGGGGCAGCTAAAGCAGATCATATTGATTGTTTGACCTATATATTAATACATATATATATATTTTTTTTTTACCTAAAAAAACCAAAGGTTACAGGGAGTTATAGTTAGGATTTGTATTCACTCACACAAAATCATAGAAATTCAGCAGTAATGGTAATGTTTAATTCAAGCAACTATATCTCATGCCCTAAGGTAACTAACTATAAGTCGTTCCCTCGCTATGCACAGATTTCTGCTAAGTGATTTTACTGCAAATGTTGCATTGATATCATCAATGGTATTATCAAAAGTGTCATGAGTGATGTAATATATGGGGTAATTAGCAGTGCATGGCAAGGGCGCAAGTTATAAATACCTTAGGGCACTAATTATAACTAATTGACCTAACCATAACTATACCTGTTGTTTATTGGCTTACGGACTTAGGGTTTGTGTTCTGATTGGCTCTAGGGCTAGGGTTTCCTCCGTAAGTAAGAGTAATTCTGATTGGTACTAGGGCTCATGTTGAGCCAAGGGATTAGGACTACTGTTTTGATTGGCTGTCAGGGCTAGGGTTCTGATTGGTTAGAAGGGTAAGGGCTCCTATTGGACTGAGGGTTTAGGGTTACTGGTCTGATTGGCTGTCATGGCTAGGATTCTGATTCGCCGGTAAGGCTATGGTTCCTACTGGAATAAGGGTATAGGGTTACTGTTTTGATAAACTGTCAGGGCTAGGTTTGTGATTGGTTAATAGGGCTAGGTCTTCCATTGGCTTTAGGGTACGATTCTGATTGGTTAGGGTAAGGGCTAGGGTTCCATTTGCCAATAGGGCTATGTAAGCCTAGGTCTCAGGGCATTGAGGCTAAGAGCGGAGAGGGCAAGGACAGTTGTCTCTTTGGGACTGTTCAGGCAGAGGGCTAGAAATGTTGCCCAGTTTTCAATTTTCAAGCAACCACCTTAATCCTTCCACATCCTCCACCATTCAAACACATTATCAGCAAAGGCAATCTACTTACATACCACAAACAAACCTCATATAGATTTCAATGTCCCAACAACCACTACAAAACCACGCAAACAACACCTATACACCATTCTACCCTAACTACAACACTATGACACCGTCTTTCTCACACAAAACGCAGCTCTGTCCCAAACCACTAACACATCTACACATTACAAACACAACGCAAAGCCACACATAATGCATCCAAATACATGCTCCCTGTTCATACAAAACACCGCCTCTTTTCTCTACTTCCTCATAACAGACCCCTTTTTTCATGACAAAACCTATACCCAACCTTCCATCACACCATCCACAAACACCCTCCTCCTCTTTTTACCAATTACACATAACTATAGCTTCCTTACACTCTGATCCACCACAGATATTACTCTTCCAGTGATCAAATCTAATACAAACAATCACATCTCCGATCCATCCCCTCTTACTCACAACATACACTCTTCTCTAAAACACATCACCACCCCTATACTTTTTAAACACTACTTTCCAGCAATGGCTCACCTACTAATCCTTCACAAAAACACCATATCCATATCTCCTCTCACTACTCCACATAAAACAAAAAGCACATACACACCAGCACATCAAAATCACACACACTTTCAAAATACTTTCCATCACACCCTAATGACCCTAACCTCCTGGCTACACAAATAATACAAATACAAAAACAACTTTAGTCCAAAATTCACATTCTTCACCATCGTCTACCACAAATATCCCAACACAGCAACATTTGTTCACCCCCTCTCATTCATTGCACAATGTAGAGCCATACAATATGACCCACATGCTTAACCAGCACCCCTAACCCATACTCCTTCCAACCTAAACAGATGCAAACAAAATATACAACATGCCGCTATTCACAACTTTGCATCCCCATGTCTATCACACAACAAGGCTACTGCAAAAAAACAGCGCAACTCACCATCTCACTCTCAAAAACCATCTCCACCACCAACACACGCAGCCCAACAAAATGCCTTCTAAACCTGCTGGACAAGAAACACGATATGTAAAAACAACACTATTGGGACCCTCATACAGTTAATATCTACACTAATGACACACCTGCAGCAAATAAAAAATATACTGATAACTCCTCTACAAAACAAAATCACACCACCGCCAAAACACAATCTCTAAACGGCAGGCTCACAAATGCTCAATCACTCTCTAAAAACCTGACCTACTCTTCATTACTGAATTGTGGTTGGGAGAAGACATGGCCCAAGAGTTGCATGAAGCCATTCCTCCAGGCTACCAAACCATCACACAAAACCATATGGACAAAACCGGAGGTGGACTAGCTGTTATAGTCAAACAAGCAATACATCTCAGCAAAACAGACAACATCTCCATACAAGATTGTGATACCCTCCTCACCAGATGCAACCCTACACCAACTTGCTCCGGTAACCCCCTCCACCTTTACAAACACTCACCTAACAATTCAAAATTCCCAGACAAATCTCTAGGCACAGTTTCAAACATTCTAACACTATACTCCAACCTATGCATTCTTGTGACCTAAACATTTGGTTTGACAAACCTAATTGCGTTATCCAAAAGCTATCATCACTGGCCTAATCACATTGAGCCTACATCAGATTGTACACAATCCCACACACATCATTAGACACATCCTAGATGTCATTTTTACAAACCCAGAATTAGTTACTGTTCAAAGCATCACACCAGTCACATGGTCAGACCACCATTTGGTAACTTTCCAACATAAAACACCACACATTAACACACCCAAGATCACCTTACATACTTCTACCTATCAACTGTGGAGCAAACTAAATTTGTAACACTTACAAACACAACTAACCACCAACACAGATCTAGAAACAATAAATTCTGTTAAGAAAACTTACAAGAGGTTACAGCAAGATTACGATATCCGAATGCCAATAAGAAAAACAAAACTGGACAGTTAAAACAAGCACTATGGAGAAATATTGTACTAAAAAAAAATCAAAAAGCTGCAACAAACCTGGCTCTAACCAAACAACATTCAAGGCAAACTTCAACTATGCACACTTAACAGAATATACAAATCAACAATCAAAAAACCTAACAAATATACTACTCAGACACAATTCAAAATGCTATATCTGCAAAAAATGCTCAACAAATTTTGAAAACCTAAATGCATGGAAGGAACTTATCCAACTACTCAAGATTTCACAGACAAACTGGCAACTCATTACACAACCAACGCAGACACATTGGACTGTTATTTAAAACAAACAAAAGCCACCAGCACCCACTCATTTCCAAATATCCCTTCTAAGAGTGAGCCAACACATCCTCTGCACTCCTTTAAACAAATATCACAAAGTGAATTTATGATTCTGGTCAAAGCAAGCACTGCTTCCAGGTGCCCTTCTGACCCTTGTCCATCACACATCTTCAATAATATTCTTTTATCTACCTCTGTTGCTACATCATTAAGAAGAATCATCAATATTTATTTAAATATGGGAATTTTTCCTGAAGAAAGGCACAGATACGGCTGTTATTAAAGAAAACAAACCTGGACCCACATGAACCCAGCAACTACAAACTGATTACAAATGGTCCTTTCCTGGGCAAACTGATAGAAAGAGCAGCTTTCGCCCAGATGTCACAATTCATTAAAGATGACTCCATACTTTCAAACTACCACACTGGATTCCACCCAGGAAGAGGCACTGAATCTTTCTTCATCACCATCTGGGATGCTCCTAAAAATACCACAGACCACACTGCACTACTTCTCCTGGACCTCTCAGCTGCCTTTGACATAGTTGACCATGGCACTCTAATACAAAGACTCTGCAAAGCCGGCAGAGAGGGGTCTGCCCTTGACTGGATCACACCCTACCGTCAAAACAGAAATAATGTTATCATACTCCCCCTTTCTCGTCCAAACTCTACTTCACAAAAACAGGAGTACCCCAAGGCTCAGTCTTCTCACTCATGCTTTTCAACATCTACATGAAGTCATCATCGACAACGATCAATGAATTTCAACTCACATGCTACAACTATGCAGATGACACACAAATACTCCTTAAATATGAATACCCCAATGACCCTGCAAACTTGCATTCTTACGTTGCCTCAGAGCTGTTGATCAGGGGATGACATGAAGCCATCTCAAGCTGATTGCTTCCAAAACAGAAATACTCACATGTGGCGATTGGCAAAATTATGACCCCCTATGCTCCTGGACTGTCGATCTGCGGCCATCTCCTAAACTATCCAAGGAAGTAAGAAACCTTAGAATTACCATGGACTCCAAGTTAACAATGAATGCTCAAGTGGACAAATTATCAAGATCAAGCTTCATCACAATGAAAACTCTGTGACATATCTTCCCCCACCTTGGATTTCCACACAAGATGAAGGCTACTATCTCTCTTGTACTATCTGAACTGGATTATGCCACTGGCCTCTACCATGGATCATCTCTATCTACTATGTAAAAACTAAAACACATTCAGAACTCGGCTCCCAGACTACTCCTACATGTAAAGCCACTAGCCCACATCTCCCCTGCCTTAAGGGCCCTACACTGGTTACTGGTTGCCGGAAGACGCACCTTATAGCTGCTTTGCATCAACCACAAAGCAATACATGGTGCAGGACCAATTTTCATCAGGAATAAAGTCACCAAATACATTCAACAAAGAAACCTCTTCTCAAGATTGGTACCCTGCATCAAAACATCATCATACAAGAAAAAGACAACAGGTGATACATCTTTCTCTGTTCAAGTGGCAAAACTATGGAATTCACTATCCCCCAAATATAAGATTCATGGATAACTATCTCATCTTCAGAAGACTACTCAAGAGTTGGCTATTTCCTACGTAACCACCATACTCAAACAGGAATGGACTGCATATCCCAGTGTAAGTAAACATGTTATAATTTATATGCATACATCTAGATATGTGTATTTCTTTGTTCAAATATGTATAATAACTATTTCATCTTAATATATATACATACTCTATATACATACTCTTTAGGCCTGTTTAATAAATGTATATTTTACTTCAATTAAATGTATATATGTATGTATTTGTATGTGTAGGTGTATGTATGTTTATATATATTGTGTGCGTTTCTATGTGCATATATATGAAAGAAGTGACTCAAACAGATGATCTCACTAAAGAACAAAACTATATTTTTACTACAACGTTTCAGCTTCTGCCTTCCTCAGATAGTACAAGATTGTTTGCTCAGTGGCTGCACAGCTGACACTGGTGGATTTTCAAAACGCATCATGAGTGAAGATTCCAATTGGAATGTGGAATCAATGCAGTCCTGAGAACTCTTCAGATATGCAGAAATCAAGTGGTATTGTCAGTGATGTTCAGTCCATCTGGATGCAGTGATTTTAAACGGTACATCCAGAAATTTTCTCTGATGTCCAGTAGTTCTTCCTTTAAAACATGTACCACAGGGAAAATCTTCAAATCTGATAGTAAATGGTCCACAAGGTTAAAATGGTTGGCTACAGGCTGGTCAAGTTTCTTGTTAATTATTTCTGATTTGTGGTTCCTGAATCGTGTACGGAGGTCATTCACAGTTTGACCTACATATTGTTTTTTAGGGCTTTGACGTTGGCACTGAATCACATAAATAATGCATGTTGAGCGACATGTAAGATGCTGTCTTATTCCATAGGTCCTTTTTGTAACAGAGCTAGTTACTGATGATGGTTGTAAAAGGTATTCACATGTGATGCACCTTTTGGAATCACAGCAATGAACTCCTGCATTTGTTACAGCTTGCTTAAGTTCAGCTCTCACAATAAGTGATCGTAAATTGGGAGCTCTGCGGTAAGCAATGACTGGCGGTTTTGGAAAAAGCTTTTGAAATTTTTCGCAAGTAGATAGTAAGGGAAAAGTTGTTTGTATTATATTTCTGTAGTTGGGAGCTGATGGATGATAGTCAACCACAAAAACGATTCTGTCACTTTCGTTTCTTCTGTTGTTATTCCAAATAAGTGCTTCCCTGGGTAACTGCAAAGACTTGTCAATTTGTTGCAGAATGATATGCAGAGGATAGCCTCGCTTTTTAAATAATCTAACAAGCTCCTGTAGATGGCCTTTACAAGTGTCTTCATTGCTGCAGATGCGTCTTATTCTGAGTGCTTGGCTGTAGATGATGCTGAGTTTAGTGTGGCGTGGGTGACATGAGGTCCAGTTTAGAAACAAATGAGCATCTGTAGGCTTGTGGTACAGATCAGTTATAATTTTTTGTTTATGAATGGTGAGTAACACATCCAGAAAAGGGAGATGACTCTTCTGTTTAGTATTGCTGCCAGTGAATTTGATGGTAGGATGGATACTGTTGATAAAAGCTGTAAATTGCTCAAGTGTTCTGCTTCCTGCATTCCATTTTATAAATATGTCATCAATGTATCGTAGCCATACCAGTGGTTTGATGTTAGAACTCGCAAGTATATAGTCCTCCAGTTTTCCCATGAAGATATTTGCATAGGAAGGAGCCATCTGAGTGCCCATTGATGTCCCTTGTATCTGTAAATAGTGTTTACCATTGAAGGTAAAATTGTTGGATTTAAGGATAACTCTTGCAAAGTTGGTAAGCACATTTGTTGATGGTTTTTTCACAGTTATTTTATTAAGAGCTTCAGAAAATGCCATAAGCCCATCATCATGTGGTAAATTGGTGTATAAGGATGTAACTTCAAATGTAGCCAGAAGAGTGTCATCATCAAATGTATAGGTTAGGTTTCATTTTTCAATAATCTGAAGAAAGTGAATGGTGTCCTTAACAAATGATGGAAGTTGTTGGACAATGGGCTGTAGGTGCAGGTCAACAAATAAAGATAGTCTCTCAGTGGCCGTATCATTGCCAGAGATGATGGGGCGGCCAGGATTGTTCATTTTGTGAATTTTGGGAAGCATATAAAATCTTCCAGGTCTTGGTTTGGGGTGGACAAGTATATCTGCTGTTTCTTCAATGAGGTTTAAGCTCCTGTACTTTGCAACTATGTTCTTGATTTCTTTGTTCAAGTCTTCTGTGGGATCAGTTTCTAAAGGTTTGTAAATGTCGGTATCCATCAGTTGTCTCATTCCCTCCTCAATATAATCACATACTTTCATGGCAACCACTGCACCACCTTTGTCTGCCGGTTTTATAATGACATCTATTCTCTGTTGAAGGTGGTAGAGGGCTTGTCTTTCCTCTCTGGTAAAAATCCTTTTAGGTATTGATTCTTTGATGAGTTTGTTAATGGATAAAATGTATGTATCAAGAACGGGATTTCTACCACATTGAGGGGTCCATGACTTGGGATGGCGGAGCTTCTTAAATGGATCTGGAAGGTAGCTTGGCAGATCAACATTAAAATTATTGTTAAAGTATTCTGCAAGTCTGCATCTTCTCTCGAAGGATTTTAGGTCTCTCTTCATGTTGGCTGTATTATAGTCCTTAGGTACAGGACAGAAATGGAGGCATTTGCTCAAGAGGTTTAATTCGCCTGGTGATAGCAGCCCTCCAGTTAAGTCAACAACTGTATCTGATGTCTGGAAGGGTTGTAGCTGGCTGGTGCTATACAGTCTTTTTTGTCTTAGAAATCTTCTGGGTTTTTTATGCGGTTTACCCACAGGACATACACTGACAAGTGAATCTTCAAAAACAGAATGATTTATGAAGTGGTGGTTTGGGAGAGGAGGTATATGAAATCTTAACATGTCTCTTTTCAGTTTTGCAGATTTAATTTTAAAAGCATTCCTTGCTGTGATCTTTTTTACTTCTGCAATCCTCTGCAGTATGTGTGCCACTTCAGAGTCACTTTTTGTGTTCTTTAAAAGTTCCAATTCTTTTTGTAGCTTGGTTTTAAGCATCTGCATTTTTTGAATGGTTACTTTAGCATGTATTGATAGTAGGGCCATTGATGTGTTATGCATCAAAATATTCCATGAAGCAGACCATTCACAGTTACTTAGTGTAATAGATGGTTTAGATTTAATCTCCAATCACCAATATACCACAGGATGATGGGCTTGTGGCATTATCTGAAGCTCTTAACCCCTTCGCTGCCAGGCCTTTTCCCCCTCCTGTGCCGGGCCTTTTTTTGCCTATTTGGGGCAGTTCGCGCTTAGGCCCTCATAACTTTTTGTCCACATAAGCTAACCAAGCCAAATTTGCGTCCTTTTTTTCCAACATCCTAGGGATTCTAGAGGTACCCAGACTTTGTGGGTTCCCTTGAAGGAGGCCAAGAAATTGGCCAAAATACAGTGAAAATTTCGTTTTTTTCAAAAAAATTGGAAAAAGTGGCTGCAGAAGAAGGCTTGTGGTTTTTCCCCTGAAAATGGCATCAACAAAGGGTTTGCGGTGCTAAACTCAGCAGCTTCCCAGCTTTCAGGAACAGGCAGACTTGAATCAGAAAACCCAATTTTTCAACACAATTTTGGCATTTTACTGGGGCATACCCCATTTGTGCAATTTTTTGTGCTTTCAGCCTCCTTCCAGTCAGTGACAGGAATGGTCATGAAACCAATGCTGGATCCCAGAAACCTAAACATTTCTGAAAAGTAGACAAAATTCTGAATTCAGCAAGGGGTCATTTGTGTAGATCCTACAAGGGTTTCCTACAGAAAATAACAGCTGAAAAAGAAAAATATTGAAATTGAGGTGAAAAAACCATCAATTTTTCTCTACATTTTACTCTGTAACTTTTCCCTGCAATGTCAGATTATCGAAAGCAATATACCGTTACGTCTGCTGGACTCCTCTGGTTGCGGGGATATATAGGGCTTGTAGGTTCATCAAGAACCCGAGGAACCCAGAGCCAATAAATGAGCTGCACCCTGCAGTGCGTTTTCATTCTATACCGGGTATACAGCAATTCATTTGCTGAAATATAAGGAGTAAAAAATTGCTATCAAGAAAACCTTTGCATTTCCAAAAAGGGCACAAGATAAGGTGTTGAGGAGCAGTGGTTATTTGCACATCTCTGAATTCCGGGGTGACCATAGTAGCACGTGAATTACAGGGAATTTCTCAAATAGATGTCTTTTTTACACACACTCCTATATTTGGAAGGAAAAAATGTAGAGAAAGACAAGGGGCAATAGTACTTGTTTTGCTAATCTATGTTCCCCCAAGTCTCCCGATAAAAATGGTACCTCACTTGTGTGGGTAGGCCTAGCACCCGCGACAGGATATGCCCCAAAACACAACGTGGACATATCACAGAAAACAGAGCTGTTTTTAGCAAAGTGACTACCTGTAGATTTTGGCCTCTAGCTCAGCCGCCACCTAGGGAAACCTACCAAACCTGTGCATTTCTGAAAACTAGAGACCTAGGGGAATCCAAGGAGGGGTGACTTGCGGGGCTCGGACCAGGTTCTGTTACCCAGAATCCTTTGCAAACCTCAAAATTTGGCTAAAAAAACACATGTTCCTCACATTTCTGTGGCAGAAAGTTCTGGAATCTGAGAGGAGCCACAAATTTCCTTCCACCCAGCGTTCCCCCATGTCTCCCGATAAAAATGATACCTCACTTGTGTGGGTAGGCGTAGCGCCCGCGACAGGATATGCCCCAAAACACAACGTGGACATATCACAGAAAACAGAGCTGTTTTTAGCAAAGTGACTACCTGTAGATTTTGGCCTCTAGCTCAGCCGCCACCTAGGGAAACCTACCAAACCTGTGCATTTCTGAAAACTAGAGACCTAGGGGAATCCAAGGAGGGGTGACTTGCAGGGCTCGGACCAGGTTCTGTTACCCAGAATCCTTTGCAAATCTCAAAATTTGGCTAAAAAAACACATGTTCCTCACATTTCTGTGGCAGAAAGTTCTGGAATCTGAGAGGAGCCACAAATTTCCTTCCACCCAGCGTTCCCCCACGTCTCCCGATAAAAATGATACCTCACTTGTGTGGGTAGGCCTAGCGCCCGCGACAGGATATGCCCCAAAACACAACGTGGACATATCACAGAAAACAGAGCTGTTTTTAGCAAAGTGACTACCTGTAGATTTTGGCCTCTAGCTCAGCCGCCACCTAGGGAAACCTACCAAACCTGTGCATTTCTGAAAACTAGAGACCTAGGGGAATCCAAGGAGGGGTGACTTGCGGGGCTCGGACCAGGTTCTGTTACCCAGAATCCTTTGCAAACCTCAAAATTTGGCTAAAAAAACACATGTTCCTCACATTTCTGTGGCAGAAAGTTCTGGAATCTGAGAGGAGCCACAAATTTCCTTCCACCCAGCGTTCCCCCACGTCTCCCGATAAAAATGATACCTCACTTGTGTGGGTAGGCCTAGCGCCCGCGACAGGATATGCCCCAAAACACAACGTGGACATATCACAGAAAACAGAGCTGTTTTTAGCAAAGTGACTACCTGTAGATTTTGGCCTCTAGCTCAGCCGCCACCTAGGGAAACCTACCAAACCTGTGCATTTCTGAAAACTAGAGACCTAGGGGAATCCAAGGAGGGGTGACTTGCGGGGCTCGGACCAGGTTCTGTTACCCAGAATCCTTTGCAAACCTCAAAATTTCACTAAAAAAACACATGTTCCTCACATTTCTGTGGCAGAAAGTTCTGGAATCTGAGAGGAGCCACAAATTTCCTTCCACCCAGCGTTCCCCCACGTCTCCCGATAAAAATGATACCTCACTTGTGTGGGTAGGCCTAGCGCCCGCGACAGGATATGCCCCAAAACACAACGTGGACATATCACAGAAAACAGAGCTGTTTTTAGCAAAGTGACTACCTGTAGATTTTGGCCTCTAGCTCAGCCGCCACCTAGGGAAACCTACCAAACCTGTGCATTTCTGAAAACTAGAGACCTAGGGGAATCCAAGGAGGGGTGACTTGCGGGGCTCGGACCAGGTTCTGTTACCCAGAATCCTTTGCAAACCTCAAAATTTGGCTAAAAAAACACATGTTCCTCACATTTCTGTGGCAGAAAGTTCTGGAATCTGAGAGGAGCCACAAATTTCCTTCCACCCAGCGTTCCCCCATGTCTCCCGATAAAAATGATACCTCACTTGTGTGGGTAGGCCTAGCGCCCGCGACAGGATATGCCCCAAAACACAACGTGGACATATCACAGAAAACAGAGCTGTTTTTAGCAAAGTGACTACCTGTAGATTTTGGCCTCTAGCTCAGCCGCCACCTAGGGAAACCTACCAAACCTGTGCATTTCTGAAAACTAGAGACCTAGGGGAATCCAAAGAGGGGTGACTTGCGGGGCTCGGACCAGGTTCTGTTACCCAGAATCCTTTGCAAATCTCAAAATTTGGCTAAAAAAAACACATGTTCCTCACATTTCTGTGGCAGAAAGTTCTGGAATCTGAGAGGAGCCACAAATTTCCTTCCACCCAGCGTTCCCCCACGTCTCCCGATAAAAATGATACCTCACTTGTGTGGGTAGGCCTAGCGCCCGCGACAGCATATGCCCCAAAACACAACGTGGACATATCACAGAAAACAGAGCTGTTTTTAGCAAAGTGACTACCTGTAGATTTTGGCCACTAGCTCAGCCGCCACCTAGGGAAACCTACCAAACCTGTGCATTTCTGAAAACTAGAGACCTAGGGGAATCCAAGGAGGGGTGACTTGCGGGGCTCGGACCAGGTTCTGTTACCCAGAATCCTTTGCAAACCTCAAAATTTGGCTAAAAAAACACATGTTCCTCACATTTCTGTGGCAGAAAGTTCTGGAATCTGAGAGGAGCCACAAATTTCCTTCCACCCAGCGTTCCCCCACGTCTCCCGATAAAAATGATACCTCACTTGTGTGGGTAGGCCTAGCGCCCGCGACAGGATATGCCCCAAAACACAACGTGGACATATCACAGAAAACAGAGCTGTTTTTAGCAAAGTGACTACCTATAGATTTTGGCCTCTAGCTCAGCCGCCACCTAGGGAAACCTACCAAACCTGTGCATTTCTGAAAACTAGAGACCTAGGGGAATCCAAGGAGGGGTGACTTGTGGGGCTCGGACCAGGTTCTGTTACCCAGAATCCTTTGCAAACCTCAAAATTTGGCTAAAAAAACACATGTTCCTCACATTTCTGTGGCAGAAAGTTCTGGAATCTGAGAGGAGCCACAAATTTCCTTCCACCCAGCGTTCCCCCACGTCTCCCGATAAAAATGATACCTCACTTGTGTGGGTAGGCCTAGCGCCCGCGACAGGATATGCCCCAAAACACAACGTGGACACATCACAGAAAACAGAGCTGTTTTTAGCAAAGTGACTACCTGGAGATTTTGGCCTCTAGCTCAGCCGCCACCTAGGGAAACCTACCAAACCTGTACATTTCTGAAAACTAGAGACCTAGGGGAATCCAAGGAGGGGTGACTTGTGTGGCTCGGACCAGGTTCTGTTACCCAGAATCCTTTGCAAACCTCAAAATTTGGCTAAAAAAACACATGTCCCTCACATTTCTGTGGCAGAAAGTTCTGGAATCTGAGAGGAGCTACAAATTTCCTTCCACCCAGCGTTCCCCCAAGTCTCCCGATAAAAATGATACCTCACTTGCGTGGGTAGGCCTAGCGCCGGCGACAGGAAACACCCCAAAGCGCAACGTGGACACATCCTAAATTTTGGAAAAAAACAGAGGTGTTTTTTGCAAAGTGCCTACCTGTAGATTTTGGCCTCTAGCTCAGCCGGCACCTAGGGAAACCTACCAAACCTGTGCATTTCTGAAAACTAGAGACCTAGGGGAATCCAAGGAGGGGTGACTTGCGGGGCTCGGACCAGGTTCTGTTACCCAGAATCCTTTGCAAACCTCAAAATTTGGCTAAAAATACACATGTTACTCACATTTCTGTGGCAGAAAGTTCTGGAATCTGAGAGGAGCCACAAATTTCCTTCTACCCAGCGTTCCCCCAAGTCTCCCGATAAAAATGATACCTCACTTGCGTGGGTAGGCCTAGCGCCGGCGACAGGAAACACCCCAAAGCGCAACGTGGACACATCCTAAATTTTGGAAAAAAACAGAGGTGTTTTTTGCGAAGTGCCTACCTGTAGATTTTGGCCTCTAGCTCAGCCGGCACCTAGGGAAACCTACCAAACCTGTGCATTTCTGAAAACTAGAGACCTAGGGGAATCCAAGGAGGGGTGACTTGCGGGGCTCGGACCAGGTTCTGTTACCCAGAATCCTTTGCAAACCTCAAAATTTGGCTAAAAATACACATGTTACTCACATTTCTGTGGCAGAAAGTTCTGGAATCTGAGAGGAGCCACAAATTTCCTTCTACCCAGCGTTCCCCCAAGTCTCCCGATAAAAATGATACCTCACTTGTGTGGGTAGGACTAGCGCCCACGAAAGGAAAGGGCCCAAAACACAACGTGGACACATCACATTTTTTTATAAAAAGCAGTGCCTACCTGTGGATTTTGGCCTGTAGCTCAGCCGACACCTGAGGAAACCTAGCAAACCAGTGCATTTTTGAAAACTAGAAACCCAGGGGAATCCAAGATGGGGTGACTTGCGGGGCTCTGACCAGGTTATGTTACCCAGAATCCTTTGCAAACATCAAAATTTGGCCCAAAAAACACTTTTTCCTCTCATTTCGGTGACAGAAAGTTCTGGAATCTGAGAGGAGCCACAAATTTCCTTCCACCCAGCGTTCCCCTAAGTCTCTCGATAAAAATGGTACATCACTTCTGTGGGTAGGCCTAGCGCCCACAAAAGGAAATGGCCCAAAACACAACGTGGACACAACATATTTTTTCACAGAAAACAGAGGTGTTTTTTGCAAGGTGCCTACCTGTGGTATTTGGCCTGTAGCTCAGCCGGCCCCAGGGGGGGGGGGGGGCTGAAATGCCCTAAAATAAATTTGCCCCCCCAACCCCCACCCTCCCCCGCCGGGAGCGACCCTTGCCTACGGGGTCGCTCCCCCTGCGTGACATTGGCACCAAAAAACAAATCCCCGGTGCCTAGTGGTTTCTGCCCCCTTGGGGGCAGGTTGACCTAAACTCAGCCAATCTGCCCCCAAGGGGGGCAGAAATGGCCTAAATACAATTTGTCCCCCAGGGGAGCGACTTTTGCCTGATGGGTCGCTCCCCATCTCTAAAAAAAAAAAAAAAAGAAAAAAAAGAAAAATTCCCCTGGCGCCTAGAGGTTTCTGCCCCCCCCCCCCCGGGGGCAGTTCGGCCTAATAATAGGCCGATCTGTCCCCCGGGGGGGCAGAAATGGCCTAAAATAAATTTGCCCCCCCAACCCCCACCTCCCCCCCGGGAGCGACCCTTGCCTACGGGGTCGCTCCCCCTGCGTGACATTGGCGCCAAAAAACAAATCCCCGGTGCCTAGTGGTTTCTGCCCCCTTGGGGGCAGATTGACCTAAAGCTTGCCAATCTGCCCCCAGGGGGGCAGAAATGGTCTAAATACAATTTGCCCCCCCAGGGGAGGGACCCTTGCCTGATGGGTCGCTCCCCATCTCTAAAAAAAGAAACAACAAAAAAAAAAAAACACAAAAAATAAATTGCCCTGGTGCCTAGAGTGTTCTGCCCCCCCCCCGGGGGCAGTTCGGCCTAATAATAGGCCGATCTGTCCCCCGGGGGGGCAGAAATGGCCTAAAATAAATTTGCCCCCCCAACCCCCATCCCCCCCCGGGAGCGACCCTTGCCTACGGGGTCGCTCCCCCTGCGTGACATTGGCGCCAAAAAACAAATCCCCGGTGCCTAGTGGTTTCTGCCCCCTTGGGGGCAGATTGACCTAAAATTGGCCAATCTGCCCCCAGGGGGGCAGAAATGGTCTAAATACAATTTGCCCCCCCAGGGGAGCGACCCTTGCCTGATGGGTCGCTCCCCATCTCTAAAAAAAGAAACAACAAAAAAAAAAACACACAAAAAAAAAATTGCCCTGGTGCCTAGAGTGTTCTGCCCCCCCCGGGGGGCAGTTCGGCCTAATAATAGGCCGATCTGTCCCCCGGGGGGGCAGAAATGGCCTAAAATAAATTTGCCCGCCCACCCCCCCCCCCCGGGAGCAACCCTTGCCTACGGGGTCGCACCCCCTGCGTGACATTGGCGCTAAAAAACAAATCCCCGGTGCCTAGTGGTTTCTGCCCCCTTGGGGGCAGATTGACCTAAAATTGGCCAATCTGCCCCCAGGGGGGCAGAAATGGTCTAAATACAATTTGCCCCCCCAGGGGAGCGACCCTTGCCTGATGGGTCGCTCCCCATCTCTAAAAAAAGAAACAACAAAAAAAAAAAAACACAAAAAAAAAATTGCCCTGGCGCCTAGAGTGTTCTGCCCCCCCCCCCCGGGGGCAGTTCGGCCTAATAATAGGCCGATCTGTCCCCCGGGGGGGCAGAAATGGCCTAAAATAAATTTGCCCCCCCAACCTCCACCCCCCCCCGGGAGCGACCCTTGCCTACGGGGTCGCTCCCCCTGCGTGACATTGGCGCCAAAAAACAAATCCCCGGTGCCTAGTGGTTTCTGCCCCCTTGGGGGAAGATTGACCTAAAATTGGCCAATCTGCCCCCAGGGGGGCAGAAATGGTCTAAATACAATTTGCCCCCCCCAGGGGAGCGACCCTTGCCTGATGGGTCGCTCCCCATCTCTAAAAAAAGAAACAACAAAAAAAAAACACAAAAAAAAAATTGCCCTGGCGCCTAGAGTGTTCTGCCCCCCCCTGGGGGCAGTTCGGCCTAATAATAGGCCGATCTGTCCCCCGGGGGGGCAGAAATGGCCTAAAATAAATTTGCCCCCCCAACCCCCACCCCCCCCCCCGGGAGCGACCCTTGCCTACGGGGTCGCTCCCCCTGCGTGACATTGGCGCCAAAAAACAAATCCCCGGTGCCTAGTGGTTTCTGCCCCCTTGGGGGCAGATTGACTTAAAATTGGCCAATCTGCCCCCAGGGGGGCAGAAATGGTCTAAATACAATTTGCCCCCCCCCCAGGGGAGCGACCCTTGCCTGATGGGTCGCTCCCCATCTCTAAAAAAAGAAACAACAAAAAAAAAAAAAACACAAAAAAAAAATTGCCCTGGCGCCTAGAGTGTTCTGCCCCCCCCTCGGGGGCAGTTCGGCCTAATAATAGGCCGATCTGTCCCCCGGGGGGGCAGAAATGGCCTAAAATAAATTTGCCCCCCAAACCTCCACCCCCCCCCGGGAGCGACCCTTGCATACGGGGTCGCTCCACCTGCGTGACATTGGCGCCAAAAAACAAATCCCCGGTGCCTAGTGGTTTCTGCCCCCTAGGGGGAAGATTGACCTAAAATTGGCCAATCTGCCCCTAGGGGGGCAGAAATGGTCTAAATACAATTTCCCCCCCCCCAGGGGAGCGACCCTTGCCTGATGGGTCGCTCCCCATCTCTAAAAAAAGAAACAACAAAAAAAAAACACAAAAAAAAATTGCCCTGGCGCCTAGAGTGTTCTGCCCCCCCCAGGGGCAGTTCGGCCTAAAAATAGGCCGATCTGTCCCCCGGGGGGGCAGAAATGGCCTAAAATAAATTTGCCCCCCAACCCCCACCGCCCCCCCGGGAGCGACCCTTGCCTACGGGGTCGCTCCCCCTGCGTGACATTGGCGCCAAAAAACAAATCCCCGGTGCCTAGTGGTTTCTGCCCCCTTGGGGGCAGATTGACCTAAAATTGGCCAATCTGCCCCCAGGGGGGCAGAAATGGTCTAAATACAATTTGCCCCCCCAGGGGAGCGACCCTTGCCTGATGGGTCGCTCCCCATCTCTAAAAAAAGAAACAACAAAAAAAAAAAAAACACAAAAAAAAAATTGCCCTGGCGCCTAGAGTGTTCTGCCCCCCCCGGGGGCAGTTCGGCCTAATAATAGGCCGATCTGTCCCCCGGGGGGGCAGAAATGGCCTAAAATAAATTTGCCCCCCCCAACCTCCACCCCCCCCCGGGAGCGACCCTTGCCTACGGGGTCGCTCCCCCTGCGTGACATTGGCGCCAAAAAACAAATCCCCGGTGCCTAGTGGTTTCTGCCCCCTAGGGGGCAGATTGACCTAAAATTGGCCAATCTGCCCCCAGGGGGGCAGAAATGGTCTAAATACAATTTGCCCCCCCAGGGGAGCGACCCTTGCCTGATGGGTCGCTCCCCATCTCTAAAAAAAGAAACAACAAAAAAAAAAAACACAAAAAAAAAATTGCCCTGGCGCCTAGAGTGTTCTGCCCCCCCCCCCGGGGGCAGTTCGGCCTAAAAATAGGCCGATCTGTCCCCCGGGGGGGCAGAAATGGCCTAAAATAAATTTGCCCCCCCAACCCCCACCCCCCCCCCCGGGAGCGACCCTTGCCTACGGGGTCGCTCCCCCTGCGTGACATTGGCGCCAAAAAACAAATCCCCGGTGCCTAGTGGTTTCTGCCCCCTAGGGGGCAGATTGACCTAAAATTGGCCAATCTGCCCCCAGGGGGGCAGAAATGGTCTAAATACAATTTGCCCCCCCAGGGGAGCGACCCTTGCCTTATGGGTCGCTCCCCATCTCTAAAAAAAGAAACAACAAAAAAAAAAAACACCAAAAAAAAATTGCCCTGGCGCCTAGAGTGTTCTGCCCCCCCCCGGGGGCAGTTCGGCCTAAAAATAGGCCGATCTGTCCCCCGGGGGGGCAGAAATGGCCTAAAATAAATTTGCCCCCCCAACCGGCACACCCCCCCCCCCCGGGAGCGACCCTTGCCTACGGGGTCGCTCCCCCTGCGTGACATTGGCGCCAAAAAACAAATCCCCGGTGCCTTGTGGTTTCTGCCCCCTGGGGGGCAGATTGACCTAAAATTGGCCAATCTGCCCCCAGGGGTGCAGAAATGGTCTAAATACAATTTGCCCCCCCAAGGGAGCGACCTTTGCCTGATGGGTCGCTCCCCATCTCTAAAAAAAGAAACAACAACAAAAAAAAACACAAAAAAAAAATTGCCCTGGCGCCTAGAGTGTTCTGCCCCCCCCCGGGGGCAGTTCGGCCTAATAATAGGCCGATCTGTCCCCCGGGGGGGCAGAAATGGCCTAAAATAAATTTGCCCCCCCACCCCCCCCCCGGGAGCGACCCTTGCCTACGGGGTCGCTCCCCCTGCGTGACATTGGCGCCAAAAAACAAATCCCCGGTGCCTAGTGGTTTCTGCCCCCTTGGGGGCAGATTGACCTAAAATCGGCCAATCTGCCCCCAGGGGGGCAGAAATGGTCTAAATACAATTTGCCCCCCAGGGGAGCGACCCTTTCCTGATGGGTCGCTCCCCATCTCTAAAAAAAAAAAAAGAACAAAAAAAAAAAACACAAACAAAAAAATTGCCCTGGCGCCTAGAGGTTTCTTCCCCCCCTGGGGGCAGATCGGCCTAATAATAGGCCGATCTGCCCCCAGGGGGGCAGAAAAGGCCTTCCCAAAAAATTGCCCCCCCTGGGAGCTACCCTTGCAAAGGGGTCGCTTTGTTGCGTGACATTCGCGCGCAAAAACAAACTCCCTGGTGTCTAATGGTTTCTGCCCCCCTTGGGGGCAGATTGGCCTTATCAAAATAGGCCAATCTGCCCCCAAGGGGGGCAGAAATGGCCTAAATATATATTGCCCCGTAGGGGAGCGACCCTTGCCTAAGGGATCGCTCCCCACCTAAAAAAAAAGAATTCATCACCAAAAAAAAAAATTAAAAAAATGGTCCCTGGTGCCTAGAGGTTTCTGCCCCCAGGGGGGGCAGAAAAGGCCTTCCTAAAAAAATGCCCCCCTGGGAGCGACCCTTGCCCAAGGGGTCGCTCCCTTTTGCCAATTTCAAGAAAAAAAAAAAAAAACCCTGGTGTCTAGTGGGGTTTCAAAAGCCGGATTGCAAGCAATCCAGCTTTTGAAACCTGTGAGAGACTTCAAAGGGAAGGAAATACATTTCCTTCCCTTTGAAGCCTCTCGGGGCCTCCCCCATGGGATTGAAAAAGAAATGCAAAAGCATTTCTTTTTCAATCGCGCTGGAAGCTCTGCTTCCAGCGCGATGGGGGAGACCCTGTGACTAATCAGCGCGCGCTCGCGCGCTGACGTCACAGGGGGGGTTGGGGGGGGTCGGGGGTGGGAGGGGAAGGGCTTCCCCTTCCATCCCTGACTTGGGGGGGTGGGGGGGAACCCCACAGAGGGAGCGAGAGCGCTCCCTCTGGGCTGTGTGCCGAGGACGTAGTGGTTACGTCCTCGGCACAGCAGCACTGTGCCGCAGGACGTAACCACTACGTCCGCGGCACAGAAGGGGTTAATAAAAGAACTGTGAAAAAAACATCAACAAATGTGCTTACCAACTTTGCAAGAAATTCCTTAAATCCAACAATTTTACCTTCAATGGTAGACACTATTTGCAGATACAAGGGACATCAATGGGCACTCGGATGGCTCCTTCCTATGCAAATATCTTCATGGGAAAACTGAAGGACTATATACTTGCGAGTTCTAACATCAAACCACTGGTATGGCAACGATACATTGATGACATATTTATCATATGGAATGCAGGAAGCAGAACACTTGAGCAATTTGCAGCTTTTAACAACAGTATCCATCCTACCATCAAATTCACTGGCAGCAATACTAAACAGAAGAGTCATCTCTCTTTTCTGGATGTGTTACTCACCATTCATGAACAAAAAATTATAACTGATCTGTACCACAAGCCTACAGATGCTCATTTGTATCTAAACTGGACCTCATGTCACCCATGCCACACTAAACTCAGCATCATCTACAGCCAAGCACTCAGAATAAGATGCATCTGCAGCAATGAAGACACTTGTAAAGGCCATCTACAGGAGCTTGTTAGATTATTTAAAAAGCGAGGCTATCCTCTGCATATCATTCTGCAACAAATTGATAAGTCTTTGCAGTTACCCAGGGAAGCACTTATTTGGAATAACAACAGAAGAAATAAAAGTGACAGAATCCCTTTTGTGGTTGACTATCATCCATCAGCTCCCAACTACAGAAATATAATGCAAACAACTTTTCCCTTACTATCTACTTGTGAAAAATTGCAAAAGCTTTTTCCAAAACTGCCAGTCATTGCATACCGCAGAGCTCCCAATTAACGATCACTTATTGTGAGAGCTGAACTTAAGCAAGCTGGAACAAATGCAGGAGTTCATTGCTGTGATTTCAAAATGTGTATCACATGTAAATACCTTTTACAAACATCATCAGTAACTAGCTCTGTTACAAAAAGGACTTATGGAATAAGACAGCATCTTACATGTCACTCAACATGCATTATTTGTGTGATTCAGTGCCAACGTCAAAGCTGTAAAAAACAATATGTAGGTCAAATTGTGAATGACCTCCGTACACGATTCAGGAACCACAAATCAGCAATAATTAACAAGAAACTTGACCGGCCTGTAACCAACCATTTTAACCTTGTGGACCATTTACTATCAGATTTGAAGATTTTCCCTGTGGAACATGTTTTAAAGGAAGAACTACTGGACATCAGAGAAAATTTCTGGATGTACCGTTTAAAATCACTGCATCCAGATGGACTGAACATCACTGACAATACCACTTGATTTCTGCATATCTGAAGAGTTCTCAGGACTGCATTGATTCCACATTCCAATTGGAGTCTTCACTCATGATGCTTTTTGAAAATCCACCAGTGTCAGCTGTGCAGCCACTGAGCAAACAATCTTGTACTACCTGAGGAAGGCGGAAGCTGAAACGTTGTAGTAAAAATATATATTTTTGTTCTTTAGTGAGATCATCTGTTTGAGTCACTTCTTTCTTGGATATTACATTTTCTTGTGACTCATTGTATCCTTTGGGATCCAGATGTTTGCCCTGGCTGGCTGTTGTTTTCTTGTGATCCTGCATCTTCCAGTATATATATATATATATATATATATATATATATATATATATATATATATTATTCCACACTTGACATGTTCATAGGTCAATGCACAGTTTCCATATAAGTTACTTGATTAGATGCTTATGAGTCTCTGTTTTTATTTTATATATCACAATAGGTAAATATTATTGTAACTATTTATCTACAAGCATTTCACTATTGAAATATTGAGGAAAAATAAAATAATGGCATAAAAGTACACCAATAAATCAACGTCAAATACTGTAACTCTTGAAAGCCTATGTTTATACGATACAACTTTAAATCTCAATATATTATATTCCTTACACATGTATTCCCTTGATTATGTAATCATGGATCAATATATCTACTAGTCTAGTCCTAATGTACAAGAGAAAAAAAAAATTACTCTCTCGAAAGCTTTACTCTATCTGCCCATCGCCCTATACCTCTATACCTCTATCAATCTATCCTCTATCTCCACTCTCTGACTCATCCCAAACCCATTGTACTACTATGATCTCCGAAATATCTTCCCAGACTCTTCCCTCCTCTACCTCTGCTGGCTCACCCCAAACCTCAGTTTGCGACTATGATCTCCCAAACAACCCTACTAAATTCTCCCTCGTTTATTTCTCCTTTGACTCATCCCAAAGTCCATTTAACTACTATGATCTCCATAATCCCTTTCTGCAGACTCTTTCATCCTCCAACTCTCCTTTACTCATCCCAAACCTCATCTAACTACTATGATCTCCCAATTAACACTTATTGATTCTTCCCTCCTTTATTCCTCCATTTTTCTATTCACACCAACTAACAGACTCACATGTCCTCTGCTCAAATCAACTCATACCTCCCAATACTAATACTAATACTAATACTGTTCTCTATTTCCCTATACTAATCCACCAATAATCCTTTTGGGTTCCGGAGTAGCGTGCTACTTGCCGAAAAGCACTTTGATGCCTCATCAGGGTAGTAAGCGCTATATAGATACAATTACAATTCATCATGGTGCGCATATTTGCAAATTTGTCACGATGATCACGACTTTGTCGCGAAAGCTCAGCAGCCCTAGATATACAAATATGGATTCCCTTTTGCTTCTCAACAATTACTAAACAAATGTACACCAAATAACAAAATCTACGTTTCTGCAAAATTTGGTGTAATTCCGTCTAGCCTTTCGTGCGTTAGTCGTATTCAAAACTCCTATGTGAATTAACATGGGAAACACACTTTTTGACCCTCCCCCGTTTTCTTGGTCCCCGCTTAACAGATCACCCTGAAACTTTCCATGCACAATGTTAGCGCGTCTGACTTTTTTGGGCTTTTATCTTTAATTTATAAGTGGACGCGCTAGAGGTTCAATGGACCTTTTGACTGCGCTTAGGAGAAATCCCACCATAAGGCTCTTTCCAATACCAATCAATACCAAGAACAATCACTAGTATCAATAATTTTTTGGCGTCAGTAATTCTACACTCCATGATCCCTTTAACCATGAATAACCACATCTTTACGTAAAAGTTATAATGTTTATTTCCCTTTATTAACAATGGTAATATCACGTAACTTGGGGCCATATGTACAAACACATTTTCCCATTGACACAGAATGGGAAAAACCCTTTGCTACATCTGGCCCTTAGTCTCAAAATGAGATGATAAACATATAGGAACAACACTGGTTGACCAAATCTTCTAAAGAATCTCAATTTAACTAAAGCATGTATAGTTACGCATTCTAGGATTACAGTACAAATCAATAGCAAGAACAACTATACAATAGAAATAGCATACATTTAGGTTCAGCAAAGAAACTTCATCAACTGTTGTTAATAATTATCAAACATCTTCTGTGACTCTCCTAACTAACCTTCTGAGTAGAATAGCATGTTTGGGCTTCATGCAAAAAAATGTAATCAACATAAATTAGGAAAACATCTAACTATTTCTCTATAAAAATAGCAGTTGGTACCTAGGAACCAAAGACAAATTACATCAAACAATATCATTTGATTAGTATTTCTCCTCTGAATGGATCAGCAAACTGTGACTGTCTTCGTCAATTGGACATCTATTCGGTCAGCATCAGCATCGGACCATGAAAGAGAATTGTTCAGAACAGGGGACTCTAACTATCCGAACCATTGGTGGAGCATAGTCTAAAGATCAGCATTCAGTATAAAGTATCAGAAATAACGTTCAAGATAGAATTCTCTAAGTAAAGGAATCATATCAAGTAAACCTCATCGGTAAAGAAGGAAACCGAAAAATGTGTCTTTTTTTCTGTACGATTAGGCTAAGTTAAAAATTGTCCAAATTGTCCAAATTGTTAAAGAATTGTTTGCTTTCATTTAGTCCAATGAAAGTAGAACTTCAAATCTAAGATATAACTAAAGTGTCTTTCACATGTCTATGATTTCCTCCTCTTTTCCTGTTCCCATCGTCAGGCTTGTCAGGTAACACTTTTGTATCTTTCTGTCCTTCAGTCAGGTCATCTATTGGTAGCTCCTGGGAACATTGCTTTCACACACACTGGACTTTACAATGTATTGATAGCTAATACAGCATATTCTGGCAAGCAGTTCTCATGGGAAATAAAGCATTTTTACTAGCATTTGGTCAACGCAGTGGAACAATGCAGGTATTCAAATCTCCAAACAGCCATTTTATGTGAAATTATTTAAACATTGCAGCTTAACGTGAGGCTGTGCAACTAGGCCCAAGACTTCGCTAACTTAAGGCCTAAAATTAATGAAGCAAATACATAATAAGCAATCATCAATATAACATACTACTACATTAATCTAAACATGAGCATGTCATTTCATATTAATAAGCAATTAATAAGGACACTTTGTGATTACTGGAGGCCACTCACTTATGCACATTTTCCAAGTGCCTTATTTTCTATATTAATTAATTTTCTGTGCAGTTTCAACATTTAGGCCCTCATTACAACCTTGGAGGTAAATCCCGCTTACCGCCGTGCTGACGGCCGTCAAGATACCATGGCCGTGGCAGAAATCCACTACAGGTATTACAACTCACATCTCGTAATCTGCCACAATACAGACACCCACACAAGTCCGCCACACCAAAGGTCAGGGATAAACTGGTGATAGCAAAACCCACACCGTTACGCCAACAGAAATACGTCCACACTATCACGACCCACGAATCAACGTGGCGGTCATTCAACTGCGGTAATCCATTGGCGGTACACACCGCCGCACTCAAAATACGCACACATTTACAAAAAACATCCACATTGGACAATTCAAAATACACACACCTGATACACATACATACACACACCACACCCACACACTCACACCACTATAAAACACAAACCCACATTACCCACAACCCCTTCAAACGCTTTTTGTGGAAGAAGCAGAGAGAGAGAATGGGAAACAGAACACCAGTATCCAGAGGCACACAACACTGTCACTCATACAACATCCATGCACCTCAAAGAACACATACCAACACAACACATCACACAGCACAACAAACATCACCTCACACATCACCCATACAACATTATGGCACCTCAAAGACACCCCTGGTTTTCTGAGGAGGGGCTCAGGGTCATAGTGGAGGAAATTATCCGGGAAGAGCCACAGCTATTCGGATCACAGGTGCAGCAGACGTCCATTGCTAGGAAGATGGAGCTATGGCGGAGAATTGTCGACAGGGTCAACGCAGTGGGACAGCATCCAAGAACACGGGATGACATCAGGAAGAGGTGGAACGACCTACGGGGGAAGGTGCGTTCCGTGGTTGCAAGACACCAGGTAGCCGTACAGAGGACTGCAGGGGACCCCCAACTCCTCCCCCACAACTAACATGGGAGGAGCAAGTCTTGGCGATCATGCATCCTGAGGACCTCGCAGGAGTAGCAGGAGGACTGGACTCCAAGCCTCACACCCATCACCCCAACCCCCCACAGATACCCCACTATCACAATCCACACATCCCAAAACCAAGCCCTGCATGTTGCACCAATGCATGGACACCCATCACCAAAGCATGTCCAGTACAGATACTCACCCAGGCCCCAAAATCACCAATCACACAAGGGCAAAGACAATAAGACAAGCACAGGAGTACAGGGTAACTCACCCATTGCACAAGATGGCACACACAGATACAATAACTATGCATTTACACCACAACAGGACCCCTACCCAACATCACTGGACAGGAGGTGCCAGACATATCCAGTCCCCCCACAGAAGAGGCCCATAGTGACAACAGCAGCTCTGCACGCCTGGATCAAGATGACCAGCACGGCCCATCAGGGACCTCTGGACAGTCCGTCCCCTGCCGCAGTCACAAACCACCACTGAACCTCCCCCCTCAGGAAACACCACCACAGCACCCACCCAGCGGGCCCATCCCTCTGTCCCCAGGACACGTCAATAAGAAGTGTGTCAATCATTACAGGGACCCCAGGCAACCCCACTAACCCAAGACAATCAGGGATCTGGGGTCAGTGGCAGTGGGCACACGGTTCAGGGGAGAGAGGCACAGGATAACAGGGAAGCTGGGAGGACTGCTGTGCTACAGGGGGAGGACAGGCCCAGGGAACCCACTCTCCACGAGGCACTTTCCAACATCATGGGAGCATACCACTAGGAGACCATGGGCACGGTACTGGCCAAGTTTCAGGAGACCCAGCGGCTGCAGGAGGAACAGTACCTGGGGATCAGGGAGGACTTGAAGTCCATTAACACCACCCTGGTCACCACTGCAGGGGTGCTGGCAGACATGGCCAACACCATGAGGGACACAGTGGCACACCAACCGGCCCCTGACACTGGCCTGAACGATGAACACCCGTCCACCTCTGCCGGCGCTAGTAGACAGGAGGTCCCGCCACAGGACCAACAGGCCACCAGCACCCCACCCCCTGCAGAAGGAGAACCAGCCTGCAAACGGTCCCTGAGATCCAGGAACAAGCCAGAGAACATTGCCAAGACCCCGCCAGGAAATAAGATTCTTCTGATTGTCACCCTTCTGTCCCACTATGTCACCCTGACAACCTTGAAATGCCATTACTCCACCTCCTATGCCCCCTTGGACAATGCGTGTGTGATACCAATAGACTGGACTCCACCATGGATATTCCTCCACCATCACCCCAGCCCCTTGCACAGCCCCCTCCATTTATTAGCACTGAAATAAACACCCTTGAATCACAAATCAATCTGGACTCAGTCTGTACTTTCACAAATGCGTTATTACAACCGCTCTGAAAAATAGCAATGCCAATGTTCTTTTTCACATACCAATGTTCGACAGTTGTTGGGCAGCAGTAAACATAGCAGAAGGCAGAAAGTGGTACCCAGATCTGTGAAATGGAAAGCCAAAGTGAACTGTCAGGCTTCATACACAGAGTTAATAAGGCAGAATCATGCAATGTCCTACTGTAGTCTGATATGAAAGGAGCAGTGCCAGTCTCTTACCTGTGTCTCACTGGAAGTATTGCATGATGATGTTGTTTCGGTTGTCTATATCTTCTTCTTCTGCCTCCTCTTCCTCACTGTCCACAGGCTCCACAGCTGCCACAAGACCAACTTCAGGACCACCCTCCTGCAGAAAAGGCACCTGGCGTCGCAAAGCCAGGTTGTGCAACATACAGCATGCCATGATGTTTTGGCATACCTTCTTCGGTTAGTACTATAGGGAGCCACCTCTCAGATGGAGGCACCGGAACCTGGCCTTCAGGAGGCCGAAAGTCCGCTCTATTATCCTCCTAGTTCACCCATGTGCCTCATTTTAGCGTTCCTCTGCCCTTGTCCTGGGATTCCTCACTGGGGTCAGTAGCCATGACTGGTTGGAGTAACCAGAGTCACCTTCAAATATCAAGGGACAACTGTTAGACACACACCAACCCTTAGGGACTCTCCCATACCCAGACACCTATTTATACTGTGTGGGGACCTTGGCCTCACCTAGTAGCCACACACAGTGCCTCTGGAGTTGGCTCATCACATAAGGGATGCTGCTATTCCTCAAAATGTAAGTGTCATGCACTGAGCCAGGATACTTGGCATTCACATGGGAGATGTACTGGTCTGCCAAACACAGCATCTGCACATTCATGGAATGGTAGGTTTTGCCGTTTCTGTACACCGGTTCATTCCTGAGGGGTGGGACAAATGCCACATGTGTACCATCAATTGCACCAATGATGTTGGGGATATGTCCCAGGGCATAGAAGTCACCTTTCACTGTGGGCAAATCCTCCACCTGAGGGAAAACGATGTAGCTGCGCATGTGTTTCAGCAGGGCAGATAACACTCTGGACAACACGTTAGAGAACATTAGCTGTGACATCCCTGATGCCTTGGACACTGTTGTTTGAAAGGACCCACTGGACAGGAAATGGAGCACTGACAGGACCTGCACTAGAGGGGGGATTCCTGTGGGATGGCAGATAGCTGACATCAGGTCTGGCTCCAACTGGGCACACAGTTCATGGATTGAGACACGATCAAGTCTGTAGGTGATAATGATGTGTCTGTCTTCCGTTGTCGACAGGTCCACCAGGGGTCTGTAATCCAGAGGATGACGCCATTTCATCATCTGCCCCAGCGGACATGCCCTATGGAGGAGAAGGGTGAGCAGAGGGTCATACACCACATAGCTTTCACAAGGGTGTTTTGAACAATTGTGATGTAATCGGTGTGTGGCGCTGTCTGTCCGTATTCCTGCACAAAAGTGATGTGACGTAGTTATTTACCCTGCCATGTGGCCCCTGGAAGGGCGGCTGCCTGACCTGTAAGGAGGGACAAGAGGAAATGAGGTAACTGTGCTGGCGTTGTGCAGCGTTGCAGTAGGCGGAAGAAGACCGCGGCGCAATTCAGCATTGGTTATCATTGGCCCTTATGGGTTCCAGGAGCCAATGACGATGTACGCCAACGGAGACGGTATGTACCGCCGCGGACATGACTGCCATTTTCTATCTGTTCACTCACTTGATACCTGACCTTCAACAGGAGAGGACCTACACTGCAAGTGCTGATGTGACCTGAGTCTGGAAGCGACAATGGCTACAGTGTCTGGGGGAAAGGCCCCTGCCTTCACCGCGGAGGAGTTGGACAACCTGGTAGCTGGGGTCCTCCCCCAGTACACACTACTCTACGGTCCCCCAGACAAACAGGTGAGTACACTGTGAGCATGATGGATGGGACATGAATGTATGGAGTGGCGTGGATGGAAGATACGGGGGTGGGCTGAGGCCCGCATGTGAGGATGGTCAGTGTATGTGTTTCTGGGCCAGGGTGGGAAGTTTTGGCCAATGAGTAAGACGAACCAGACGGGGGAATAAAATCCATTCTTACTTCACTTTTCCTCTAGGTCAGCGCCCACCAGAAGAAGGGTATTTGGCGTGCCATCGCCAAGGAAGTGCGGACCCTGGGGGTCTACCATAGACGGAGCACCCACTGCCTCAAAAGATGGGAGGACCTGAGCTGCTAGAGCAAGAAGACAGCGGAGACCGAGCTGGGGATGGCCTCCCAACGTGGAACGGGTGCCCGTCGCACCTTGACCCCCCTAATGTACCGGATCTTGGCTGTGGCATATCCTGAGTTGGATGGGCACTTGAGGGCATCACAGCAGCCACAAGGGGGTGAGTACAGTTTCATTCAGTTGACTCTGTGCGCTGTATGAGGTGTCTGGTTGGGGGAAGTGGGCTGTGGGTTCCCCTAGGCCACAGCCAACATGCCAGGGTAGATCCATTGTTAGACAGGCTCGATGGCACTCCAACCCCAAAAGTGGTAGTGGCCATCTACAGCTAGTCAGGCTCCTTTGGGTTCCAGGTGTGCATCAAATGGGCTTAGGCACAGTCCCCGTGGGCAAGTGATTTTACCCTGAACTGTTAATGCATGGCCTAGTGCATAGGACTGCTCCCTGTGTGTTGTGTCAGCCAACGGTGGTGTTGTTGCAGGCATTGACCATATGTCTATTCTGTCTTTCCTCCCTTTTTTGTTTTGTCACCCTGTCCTTGTGTGCATCAGCATCATCTGGCAGAGGAGCATTGGCACCGGAGCAGGAGGGAGCTGCAACCCACAAGGAGGGTGAATGTACGGAGTCTGAAGGCACCAGTGGGATGGAGGGCGAGGGAGCTCCACGATGGGGACAGGAGGAGACACCAGTGACAGCGACTCCTCATCTGATGGGAGCTCCCTTGTGGTGGCGGGCACCTCTGTGCCCACCGCATCACCAGGTACAGCCGCTACCCTCCCTACCAGCACCGCCCTCCCAGCAGCCCCTCAGAGTGCTTCCTGTGTGCGGTCACCCAGGAGGGTGGGCATCTCCTTCATCCCAGGCACCTCAGGCCCTGCCCCAGTCAGCCCTCCTGCCCTCAGTGAGGAGGCTATTGACCTCCTGAGATCCCTCACTGTTGGGCAATCAACCATTTTGAATGCTATCCAGGGTGTTGAGAGGCATTTGCAGCAAACAAATGCATACCTGGAGGGCATTTATTCTGGCATGGCAGCCCAACAGAGAGCATTTCAGGCTCTGGCCTCAGCACTGATGGCAGCCATTGTCCTTGTGTCCAGCCTCCCCCTTCCAACTTTCACTACCCAGACCCAATCTCTTCTACCTCAGCCTATCCCAAGCACACCATCAGATCAGCATTCACACTCATCAACACACAAAAGTGGCTCAGGCAAACATAAGCACCACACATCCCACAGGCACTCACACAAGCACCATACCCATGCAGACACACCAACATCCACTGCCTCCACTGTGTCCCCCTCCTCCACATCCTCCTCCTCCCTCCCAGTTTCATCTCCACTCACACCTGCATGCACTACATCCTCGACACAACCTCCATCACCAGCAGGCCCACCACCACACAACGCTCACGTGCAATCACCACCCACACTACCATTCACACGTCCCCTGTGTCCTCTCCCAGTGTGTCTGTGAGCTCTCCTCCCAAACTACACAAACGCAGGCACACACCCACTCAACAGCCAACCACCTCAAAACAGCCTCCAGCCCATGCACCCTCACCCAAACTCAGCAGACGTATACCTCCTACAACCACTACCTCTTCCTCAACTCCCAAACCCCCTCCATCTTCCCATCCCAGTGTGTCTAAAAAACGTTTCCTCGCTAACATTGACCTCTTCCCTACACCTCCCCCTGGTCCTTCCCCTAAGGCCAGGATGTCCAGATCCCAGCCCAGCACCTCAGCCACGAAATCCTCGAGCACTGTGGTCCCTGCAAGTCCAGTAACATCGCGGGTGGCACCAATCCGGGCTGCCAGTGTGCCACCTAGTGAGGCCAAGGATCACCCTATTCCACCACCTGCCAAGGTGAAGAAGAGGCCCACATGCCGTAGGGAAAAGCTGCACCAATCACCCAGCAAGGCCTCCTCCAAGACAAAAGAGGACTCTGCCAAGGTCCCAGCAGTGACTTCCAAGGTGAGGAAGGGACGCATGGTCAAAGGGAAGTCAGCTCAGGGCACGGAGCCTCCGGGTGAGGGACTGGTGTCATCCCTTCTGCAAGACAGAACAGCAACCTGTACAGTGGTGGCCACCGCCACAACCACTGCCACCTGTAACACCACCTGCACGTCCGCTCCCTCTGCTACACTCCCCAGCATCATCCCCAGTGGGCAGCCGTCTGAGGCTGCAGGAGACATCCTGCTGTCTCCCTACACAGGTGGGGACACCTGCACCACCTGCAGAATTTCCGCCACAGACACCGCCGCAGCCACCGCCACCTGCCCCGCGACGTGCTCAGATAGTGCCACCATCACCGACATGAACATCATCCCCAGTGGGCAGTCATCCAAGGCTGCAGGAGATGTCCTGGACCCTGCACACACTACATGAGGCACCACAACCAGCACTGGTAGTACCAGCAGTTGGCCGGCAAAGTCGCCGCAGGGTGGAGTGTGTCTCTGCCTCCATGGAGTATCATGCTACCTGATCCCAGAAAATCTCTTGGCTCAGACACCCAGGGGAGGGAATGGGAACTGCCACACACCATGTGCAGCACTCTGGGCACCATGCCCCCTCCAGAACCAGTGTAGAGATACATCCACGAACACAGTCCTTGGCAGGATGAAGTACTCTGAGCACAATGCCCCCTCCAGAACCAGTCGAGAAAAGCATCCACTAACACAGTCCTTGGCAGGATAAAGCACTCTGGGCACAAAGCCCCCTCCAGAATCAGTGGATAAAAGCATCCACTAACACAGTCCTTGGCAGAATGAAGCACTCTGGGCACAATGCCCCCTCCAGAACCAGTGGATAAAAGCATCCACTAACACAGTCCATGGCGGATTGAAGCACTCTGGGCACAATGCCCCCTCCAGAACCAGTGGAGAGAAGCATCCACTAGAGAGACTGTGGCCTTGCACTCCCCGGGATCAAGCAGTGGGCAACCCACCCACTTGAGAGGCTTGAGAGACTGTGGCATTGCACTCCCCAGGACCAAGCAGTGGGCAACCCACCCACTTGAGAGACTTGAGAGACTGTGGCATTGCACTGCCCAGGACCAATCAGTGGGCAAACCACCCACTTGAGTGACTTGAGAGACTGTGGCTTTGCACTCCCCAGGACAAAGCAGTGGGCAACCTACCCACTTGAGAGACTGTGGCATTGCAGTCCCCAGGACCAAGCAGTGGGCAACCCACCCACTTGAGAGACTGTGGTTTTGCACTCCCCAGGACCAAGCAGTGGGCATGGAGCCTCCTCGTGGAGCAGTGGTGTCATCCCATCATCCAGCTGAGGTGCCCCCCCTCACCCCTGAGGTGCCTGTTTTTTTTCGACCTGATGCCCCAGCAGTGTTCTCTCTGTTATGAGGCAGGTGTCATGTGTGGACTTCGCCCATGCATTGTGGGACCACTGGTCCACGGACATTGAATCGAAGAGTATCCGGACTTGTGTAGTTGCTGTACATATTTGTATATATTGATCTTTTACAGACATGTTGCCCTATCAGGATTTTTGATGATTACACTCGTTACAATCATTTAATTTAGTCCTTGCGTTCTTCCAGAGGGTTACGGGGTGTATATGTAATGTTGATGCATGTATTTGTGTGTATGGTGTTGGGGTGAGGGTGGGGGTGTTGCATGTTGTGTGTGTGTGTGTCACTCTCTTTTTCCTTCACCCCTCCCCTGTGTGCTAGGTGCAGTACTCACCATGCTCGTCGCCGCCGTCTTTGATGTTCCTGGTAGAAGAGGAGCTAAACCAACATTGGTAACACCTGTAACTCGGGCTCCATGGCATCCTGGTTCCTCGTAGGGTGTCGAGAGGTGAGTGGTTTCCGTTCCAAGTACTGTTTCCGCCGTGCTTTTGTTGGGTTGGTACCGCCCCGGAAAAGCTGGCAGAAAGGTGCCTTGTAACACAGTGGGCGGTATATTGTCTTCCGCTTGTCTGTTGGCGGTTACCACCACGGTGTTTGTTTCTACCGCCATGGCGGTCGGAGTGTTAAAGTGGCTGTCTGTGTTGGCGGTTTCCGCCATGGTCGTGATTCAATTTCTTTCCGCCGGCCTGTTGGCGGTATTACCGCTGCTTTATCACCGACCACCAGGGTTGTATTGAGGGCCTTAGAATACATGAATATTTCTTAGTGAAAATGCCCTCCTCTGGTGAAACAATATGTCACCACACTTACATTTTCCCACACAAATTTTTGCTCTGCTAAAATGTGTCCTTCCTATCCCTTTTAATTGTTTGTACCCTTTTCAAATATTTCCTGAACAACTTTTCCATTTCTTCTCGCCTCTGATCATTTTTCATTCTCTTTAACTTAATCACATGATACAATTTACATATTCCCCATGCTCCAATTATGCAAATCACAACAATCAATATCCCTGGTATTATTTTCAATACTATCCCTTTTCCTAGATTGTGGGCCAATTCCCCACTAAAGCAAATCATTTGCCAACCTTTTCCCAAACTCCCAATTCTTTCAGCTCTTTCAAATCAGCACTATCAGTAGTCAGATTACTAATCAAGCTTCTATTTTTTTTGCTACTATCAGGAATATACTAACAACAATGTTTTGAGTTCAAGATTTTGCAAACTCCGCCATCTTTTGCTAAAAGAATGTCTAACAAAAGGCAGTTCAGAAGAGTCATAGATCTTAGCGCAGACATGACTGTATCCATTAGGGCCATGGCTCCTGAAACATTTGTCAGCATATATAGTAGAGAACTTTAACATTTTCAATGAATTCGGAACAACTCCTACGGATGGAATGATTGCTACGAATATGTTTCCAACTATGCCAGAATATGATTATCGCTTTTGTCTAGTATGATGTAATTCAGTCATTTTAGGTAATTTACTCAAGCTCTCTACCTGAAATATCTTTGGGAAAACTATCCCTAAGTAACAAGTGCCACACCATCCTCTTTGAAGACGGTAATATGCATTTGGTCCATAGATGTAATAAACTCCAGGAATTGACGGATCCTGTCTATTCAACATGAACGTCCATTTACTCTGAAACAAAAACACGTCTGCATTCACTCATTCCCACAAACATGGTATCAGTTCTAGATTTAGGCCCATATACACAAAACTTTCCAACGTGTTTTGCATCTAAAACTAACATTCCTTGTGTCTTTATCTCACTAAATGCATAATCATTTTTAAATGTCCTTCTCTCTCAGCCCTTTTCTAATTTCTCCATTAATGCTTTTCCCCTGTCATCTGCCTGACCTAAGAAGCTCTTTTCTATGGGTGCAAGCAAGCATGTCAAATTGTTGTAGGTGCACGTATGCGGTGCCAAAGGCCAACATAGGATCAAAGAATCCTCTCACTAATTCTTTAGTGTTCTCCTTTGCTACTCTACTCAGGTACTTAATTATAGGGACAAACTAAAACATGACGTTGTAATTGAAGTAGAAATACTGAATGTACTCCTGGTTATAGAATCTTCTTAGTAACAGACTACAACTTATTCTATAAGTAAGGGGCAAACTATGATAAGTAATTCCTTCTGAGACTGATGACGGAATCTGCATGCAAACATAACAATCTCTTGCATCAATCGACTCAACATACTCACTCAATAAGCGATAGAAAACATTAGAAGAAAGTTCTACTTGAGTATTATCTATGTGCAGATATTTCTCATCTAATCTAAACTTCTCTATTTCTGTGAGTGTAGTGGTTGTCTCTAAAGCTAAAGTATGGTTGGCTTTACTCTTGTCAAGGACAGTCATACCCACATTCAATACCAGGCACAATATCATGCATATAACTGCCAAACCAAAACCCAGGTATTTACAGCACCTATTCTTCTTATCCTGCTGGCTAAGGTTACACATCATCTGTAAAGAATCAGAAAGTAGAAGTGGAAAAAATGTATAACTATACAGCAAAAATCAAAAACAAATCTTCAATCTTTCCAGCAATCATTTACGGCTTCCAGTCTTTCTTCCAGGATCCTTTTGTCAAAATCCGGTAAGTTGTCAGAATGCTTAGCAGCTTGTCAAAATCAGGTTATCAAAAATGTTCTCTGGTTGCTTTCAATAGCCTCTTTCTTGCACTTTTCTCAGCTTACAGTTTTCAACAGTTCAGTTCATTGATTTCCTTCAAGTGCCAAAATATTGACTTGGAATGTCTTGATCAAACAAAAAGACAGAAATTCTCTTTGTCATTCACTCGTTGTTGAATACACCCATTCAGGACCAGCGTACCTTCGACTTGCAATTCTCTTTCTTTTCAACCTTCGATCTCCATTTAATTCTCCATCACTTAAGTCTTTTTCCTTGCCGTGTCTACCTCTTCCTTAGTTGTTGTCACTGACATTTTTTCTTTTCTCTTTGCTTGTGACTTCGGCCTCTTATCTCCTTTCAGTGGACCTTTCGTCAATGCTCTTTTCAGTGTCAGACTTGTAGTTTCTCCCTCTTCTGCAGGATTTTCTCTTGACGGACCTGCAACCGGTTCAGGAGGAATCAGAGAACATTAGCATTGATCTGCCTCAACTTCTTCCCCTTCGGGGTCTGTTGATTGCTCTGTTTCTCTCTCAAGACCGTCTGCTTCTAGGAGAGCCCTCCTCTGACTAGACTCTCCTTCTGCCTCAGTTGAGGTTGGTTTGCTTTCATTTTCCTGTCAGTCTTCTCATTCGCTTCTCACAGGATTGGTTGAACCGCTTTCAGTTTGCTCAGATTCAGTCTCAGTTTCTCCTTTTCCCCTCTCCAGTTCTGGAATTGGTCTGGACGTTGTTGGTACTCTCAACAACTCCTCTTCATTGTCCAACAGACACGCCACTTTCTTGTATGGCTTGCGTGGATCCAGTTTGGAACTCCAGCGCACTTCACAGCTGTGGCAGTGATCAGCACTACCTGGTAAGGACCCATCCACCAAGGCTCGAAACACGTCTTCTTCATGTGCTTTCTGATCACAACCCAATCACCTGCTCTCAGGTTGTGTTCTTGATCTTGAGATGGTTGCAGTGTGGTGGCTTCCACCTGATGAGAGAAAGAGCAAACCACATCAGCCAGACCTTTGCAGTAGTCCAACACCATAGCATCTGTTATGTTCACAAGAGCATTTGAGGAACCGCTGGCAACCTCATTGCTCTGCCCATGAGGATCTCATGTGGTGACAGTCCTGTTTTTCTGTCGGGGTGTTCCTCATTGTCATCAGAACTAACAGTAGTGTGTCAGGTCATTTCAGATTTGTGGACGCACACATTTTCACCATTCTTGATTTCAAAGTACCATTCATCTGTTCCACAAGTCCTGATGCTTCAGTGCAGTAGTACAATGCAACTTCTGCTCAGTGTTTAAAGCTGAACATAGTAATTTAATTACCTCATTGTCGGTGACTTCCTCTAGCTGATTCTAAGGAGACCAGAAACCCAAACCGTTTTATCAGTTCCCTAAGCAGTAATTTTGCTACTGTGAAGCTGTCAGTTCTTCGTGTAGGGTAAGCTTCAATTCAACAGCTAAAGATGCAGACAATCACCAACACACATCTCAATCCTCCTCATACAGCATCTCAAGAAAATCCATCTGCATTCTGCTGTATGGACCTCCTGCTCTTCCAATGTGGCTCAAATTGACCACTGTCCCTTTGCCCACTTTCATTTGTTGACAAATGACGCAAGGATGGCAAACTGCTTTGACAATCTGTCTAAATTTTGGATTGAACCAATTCCGTGTAATCGCTCGAATCATAGCATCCCTCCCAACATGTGCTTGACCATGATAATATCTTGCCATTTAAGTCAACAAACTATTTGAAAACACTAGCTGTCCCTCTTCGGAAACCCATAGTTCGTCTTCATGTTGGACACATTTTAATTTGACCCATGACTTTTTTTCTTCCCTTTCAACATTATCCTGCAATATTTTCAGTTCTTCCAAGGTACCTATTACATGTAATGCATTACTGGGGCACATCTCGTCTTCCACAGGTAACAATTCCCATTTATCTTTGAAAGATATACAGTTCAATGTGCAAAACATTGTGACTTGATCCGCATATCCATTTCCCATGGACACATAGGGCCTGATTACAACTTTGGAGGAGGTGTTAATCCGGCCCAAATGTGACGGATATACCACCAGCCGTATCACGAGTTCCATAGGATATAATGGACTCGTAATACGGCTGGTGGTATATCCGTCACATTTGGGACGGATTAACACCTTCCTCCAAAGTTGTAATCAGGCCCAAAGTCTTGTGATTTCAGGTGCACTGCATTTCACCACAGCAGTGTTCTCAGACATTTGAATAGCTTGCAACAATTCATGAATTCTCTCACCATTTCTGACTGGTGAACCCAAAGAGGTCAGGAAACCTCTCGATGACCACAACTGGCCAAAATCATGTCCTATACCAAATCCATACTTGTAGTCTGTATAGATGGTATCTTTAAGCTGTGCAGAAACATGGCATGCTCTATTAAGGGCTACCAGTTCTGCCACTTGTGCAAAATATACTCCTCGAAGCCAGGACGCTTCAAGTATGCCAGAAATCGTACACACGGCATATCCTGCTCTCAGTGTTCCCGTGTTGTCTCTTAAAAAGGAACCATCAACAAAAATAATTTGGTCATATTCCTTCAATCGGGCATCTCTAATATCAGATCAGTTCCTTCGAGACAATGATGTTCAACGTCTTCCACTTTGTCAATTTCAACATTCTCTTTTGGGAGTAAGGTTCCTGGGTTGAGCACTGTACACCTTTTTAATGACACATTTGGGGACCCCAGGATGCTCGTCTCATAGTGAGTCACCCTGACACCTGTAAGGTATTGCGTTTTGGTTCTTTTAAGCAAAACATCAATGGAGTGAGGGACTATATTTGTCTTGGTCATCCTATCACAATGCTCTCACTCTGTGTGAGGTTCAATTCAACCGCAGCGACTGAATGCAGACAGCCTGGTAAAGCTGCTAAAAATAGGTCTAAAGTAGCTGGAAAATATGCTACTGGATGGTTTATACCACCATGGACTTGAGTCAAGATAGACAAAGAACATGCATCACACTCATGACAGAACAACATGAAGGGTTTTGTAATCAGGCATTCCCAAATCTGGGGCTTTGCACAAACGTACTCTCAACTCAGAAAATGCTTTCATGCAGGTTTGATCTAACATTAAGGGATCAGTAACTTCTATGAGAGTCAGCTTCTGCAATGGCTTTAAAATAATTGAAAAGTTGGGAATCCACTAGTGACAACAGCTTACCATTCCCAAAAACATAACCCTTTCTCTGGATATTTTCCTAATTATTTTCTCAGTTAGGTGACCCACAGATTTCACGTCTTTCTGACAGTACTGTAATTTTGCTGGGGACACTTTATGACCACTCTTCCCTAAATGATTTAGTCAGAAGAACGTATCATACTTGCATTCTTCTTTTGTTTTGAATGCAATCAACAAATCATCAATGTACTGTACGAAAGTCAATTGGGAAGGCATTTCCAATTACTCCAAGTTCTTTTTCAAGATCTGGTTGAAAATGGAAGGTGTCTCTGAAAACCCTTGAGGAATTCCACACCAACAGTAGACTTGATCTAAAAATTTGAAACAGAAGAGAAATTGACTATCTTCGTGAAGAGGCACAGAAAAGAATGCTTGTGACAGGTCTATTATAGTGAACAATTCAGCATCGTATGGAATCTGAAACAAAAACACTGCTGGATTAGGCACTACGGGACAACATTTAATCATGATATCATTTACCTTTCTCAAATTCTGGACAATTCGAAATTTCCCACAGGGCTTTCGCAATCCCATTATTGGTGAGTTACATGGCCTGCTCAACACTTCTTTCAAAACTCCTTGGTTTACAAATTCTTCAATTATGGGTGCAATCCCTCCTATTGTTTTCGGTGTCATGTGGTTCTGAGACATCTGGGCAAAAAATCATATTTGGCTTAACTGGGACCCTAACTGGCTCAACTCCTTTTATCAGAACAATGACTTTTCCTGTCAAATCCCACACCTTCATTTCACTGTTCCCTGTAAGTCAGAAGGAAGGTCTCTCACTGTGAAAACTGGAAAGAAGCTAATCAAAAGGTATTCCTCATTTACTGTCTCACAATCCATCTCTGGGGTTGAGTCATCCTCATGATCACTGTTTGTCTGAATTTCAATTCCATCATTTGAGCAAGTGATTGAGCATCTCGTTTTACACAAGTCCCTTCCCAGTAAGGATATTGTAATCCTTGAAAGTTGCCAATTTTACCCTGAACTGGTTCGGTAATGGGGTTGGTCAAATACTGTTTGCAACTCCTACAATCTGGACTGTTTTCCCTGAAAGGGGCAGGTTTAGAACTTCTGCAGTTCTTACTGTAGAGCGTGTAGCTCCTGTGTCAACCAAGAATGGAACTTTGTGACCCATTACTTTTCCCTTTACATATGGACCTTTCTGATCTACTTCTACTTGGTGCACCCTGTTATTACTCTGATTATGCCTTTGACCTATGACCTGCTAAGGAAGCATCACATGCTCCTGATCCATTGGGGCTTGAAGTATTTGAATTTGATTTCTAGGTACCATTTGAACTTGTGATTGTATTGCCTATGACTGGGACATCTGCAAACATGGCATATGCACATGTTGCATGGACTGAGTACCTTGCATCTACTTCCCATTGTTTTGAAAATTTGGATTATGACCTCTAATTCTTTCATGTTTCATGTTTTGGAAACAATTGATGTCACTTGTTTGCGGAACAACACCTTCCCTTACTAACATCGGACACTCCCACTTCCAATGCCCCAGCCCTCCGCAAGCATGACATGGCAACAATCTCTTCATTCCCTGCACATCATTCTGAACCACTACAGAATTCAAATCAGGACTACGGTTTCCATTTCCAATTCTTCCACGACCTCTACCTCTTCCTAGATTCTGAAACACCACATTTCCTTGCTGCTTTGGAAACTTTCCCTGCATTCATGTTTGTGCCACTTTATTCTGTATCACCATTGCCTTTTCTTTCAACTTTCTCTGCTTCAACTCATTGTCGGCACTACAATGCCTTGCATACTGCAATACCTCATCCATCGGCTTTGCTTGCCAGCAAATCAAATGACTCTTATTAATGTAGCTAATTTCAGGACTCAATCCTTCAACAAATCTGAACACAAAATGAATCATCTTTTAGCTCAACTGTTTCTTTACCGCTGTAATGTTTGCCTGCAACAATCTCTCGTAGTATGCATGTATTGACTCTTTTGCTTCCTGGGCTGTCCTGTCTATTCTCTGCCAGCCAATTTTCTTGTGCTAAATTCTCGTTTTAAAAAATTCAATCACCTTGCAGTAGTATTTTATTACGTCAGGGGACAGTGCACCTTTTGCTGGGTCTCTCTGAGGTTCTCTTGTCGGCCAATCTACTCTCCTCTAGCATTCAATCCATAAATCTGCTGGAATAAACATCTCTAACAGGGTGTTCAAATCCTTCCACAGGCATGTTGCGATTTTCACAAACCTGTCTGTCTGTTGGTAACATTCTACTGGCTTCTCCCTCAACCTGGGATAATCATTTGTAAATGGCAGAATATCACTTCTGCTCCAAGGACATGAACAAAATTCCCTCTGGAGTCTCTCTCATTGGTAGGATTTTCACTGGGTCCTCAACTTGCTGCACATGTGCAGTAAGATTTGCAGAATCCCTTTTCTTATCTCTTTTCTTCACCCATCTGCCTTCCCACTTGTCTAATGCTCTCCATGTTTGAATGTTCTGTATTAATTTTATGGGGTCAATTTTCATTCCTGGTATTCTTATGTTCTCAAAATCTTTTGAATCAAAATCCAATCTATAACTTCTCTTCAAGTTCTTCGTTTTCTCAACCTCTATGTCGTATTTGTCTGCTAGGTCTGCAAATTTCTGATGCACAACTCCTGCTTTGTTAGTAGTCAGCTTGTATAGGTAACGCAACTCATCTTCCTTAAATGTATCAATCCTGTCTAACCCCATGATTCCCTCAATTAGGTCTTCTGCCTCCTGTCTAAGTCTGGTCAAATTCAGGCCACTTCCTCCGTTAGGATCTCCTTGAGTGCTACTCAATCTCTCCAAACATTCAGTTAACTGCTGAGCTGTCAAACCATACAATGTAATGTTATTGTGAATCACACCTGGCACTTGCTGTACTGTTAGATTCGGTGTTTCTGGTGTCACCATGCATGGATTTGGACCTATGTATGATCTCACCTCATTGTTTGGAGGAGTCCTAAGAGGACTCAAGTCAATTAACGGACTTGTTCCATGAAACGCTGGTCTCATGGGAGTTGTCATTTTTGCATTTGTGTTGGATCTCTCCCTGTCTACACTTGTGCTCAGATTTCTACTCACTGTTCTTGTTATTTCCCTGGCCAAACAATGGTATGACCAGACCTATAGTAACTGGTACTGACACTGCATCTGGGCTTGCTCTGACATTTGGCTCTTGTGGGTGCATTATCTCTGCATTCTGATTTGTCAAGGTGAGTATATCTGTCTGTGATCCTGTTATAGGGGTGTATTGTGGAACTGTCTGTGACTGCACCGGGGACAACAAATTCGGGGTGGGCTCTAACTGGACCAATGTTGGCTTCTGGTAAATTTGGCCTGTTGGCACTAACAAGTTTGTTGCAGTATCCACAATGGGTACATCTGGCTAAATTCTTGGAATATCCATTTGCGGCATAGGCCTCTTAACTGCTGAAGTAACTGGAGAATTATGGATAACCTATATCAGGCTCTGAGTGGATTCAACTGATATAGGGGCTGTAGGATCTACACTGGTGTTTGAACTTCTCTCATGTGCTGCATATGGCGGGGGACGATTTATCAATAACTGTAACATTAATGCATCATCATCTGACTCTTCATCATGTGTCAAAGACTTCCTAGATTCTGGGGATTTCTGCTCTGTGTCATTGGAAGGATATGAATCCCTCTTTCTAGAGCTCTTTCTAGCTTCGTTCCCATTCTCCTGTGTAATTGCAGGAAACAACTTAATTCCCTGTAAAGTCTTGGTTCTCCAAAATCTATGATCACTGTCCCATCGAGCTTCTGCAGTGTCTTCTCAGCTTTTCTCATTCTCCTGTCACATTTTAGTTGCTGTTGCTGTCTAACCGCTAGTTCCCAAAGTGCTAAAGCCTCAAACTGTGCTGGTCTCGGAGGAGGTTTCAAATCATACAGTACCCTCCTCAAATTCTCTAATCTCCTCAAATTAATTGTTCCATGGGCAGGAAATACAAAGTTCCCATCTTTCTCTGTCACTTGGCACCATTGTTTCAGCCAAAGACATAGCGCAGCACCCTTCTCTTTAAATACAATTTAGGCGGGTGTGCCTTCTGGCAGTTTAATTTCTCCTATACTTGCTGAAATATACATATCTACCTTTAGGGAACTCTTTAAAGCTTTGAAAATGTCATCCTCAGTAATTTACGCTATTCTCAATCAAATCAGGAAGTGAATTTAAATTCCAAAATCCTTTTTGCCGACCTTCTCAACCAATGACGCTTCACAGTTGTTCAACAAGCTGTGCGCGACCCTTCTCACCGACGTATCGAAGCACGGCTCTAATGACCTCACACGTACAACAGCTGACAAAGTCTTTCGGCTTGTCCTCCTCAACTTTGACTCACTCAAAACTAATGCAAAATTATTGCGAGCACTAAAGAAAATTAAAACCCAAATTGTCCATTTACTACAGGTAGGGTAACACAATCGCTTCAGAAACCTTACGGATTTTTCACTGATGGTCTTTCGCTCTAGCAGCTACTCTTTCTTTCTCAGTTTCCCTGATTTGCAACCAAAATTGAACCCGCAAATTAAACTCTCCACTGATCAATGGGTCTGTCCTGGTGGACATAGGACTTGCCAGATCTCAGTCAAAAAGCCTTTCACTCACTTTAACACGCACTCTCAAGTTTGACAACCACGTCTGATTGACCTATTAAACCAGACAAATTACAACAAAACCCAAGGGGCATAGTTATACTCTGTTTGAACTGGATTTGCTTTTTTATTTTTACGCAAATCCGGAGCAAACTTAACTCCATATTTATATTTTGGCACTAGACACGTTTAGCGACAAAATATTGGAGTTAAAGTAATTTTTTGCATGCGGAAAACTACCTTGCGTCAATGAGATGCAAGGTAGGTGTTCCCAAGCAAAAAATGACTCCAAGGCCCTAGCGCCTTATTTATCCTCCCGTGCAAAAATCACGCACGTGGGAGGAGGGGGTCACTTTCATGGTGGCTTCTTAAGGAGACATAGGCCCTCATTATGACATTGGCAGTAAATCCCACTTACTGCAATGCTGACTGCTGCCAACATATCGTCACCGTGGCGGATATCCGTTCACCATATTATGACACACACACACCAATCCATCACTATTCAGCCACACACACAAATCCACCACACCAAAGGTCAGTGATAAACTGCGGTATCAAAACCCACACCATTACGCCAACAGTACAACGCCCACAACATTATGACCCACGAATCACCACAGCGGACAATCAATGGCAGTAAACCATTGGCAGTACATACCGCTGCGCACAAAATACACACACACACACACATACAAAACAACACCACATTGGATAATTCCAACTACACACACCTGACACCCATACACACATCACACCCACACACCCACATCACTATAAAATACACACCCACACTACCCACAATCATTTACGACTACAAACCATTGCCATCAGAGAGAGAGACAGCAAGATCACTCACACAACCAGAGCCACATACCACCAGGACCTATACACCACTCAAGCACCTTACATCACACACCCCAACACATCACCCTATACACCCTCACCCACACCACTCACACTACACCCATGGCACCACAACGACACTCCAGATTCTCTGAGGAGGAGCTAAGGGTCATGGTGAAGGAAATCATCCTGGTAGAGCCACAGCTATTTGGATCACAGGTGCAGCAGATATGCATTGCTTGGAAGATAGTGATATGGCGGAGGATCGTGGACAGGGTTAATGCCGTGGACAGCACCCCAGAGCAAGGGATGACATCAGGAAGAGGTGGAACGACCTACGGGGGAAGGTGCTTTCCATTGCAGCAAGACACCAGCTCGCAGTACTGAGGGCTGGCTGTGGACCCCACCTCCTCCCCCACAACTAACAACATGGGAGGAGTCTTGGCAATCACGCATCCTGAGGGCCTGGCAGGAGTAGCAGGAGGACTAGACTCTGGTAAGTCAACTCTCTATTACTCTCACCCCCCTACCTCCATGCCACAACATACACCCACACACCCCACCATCACAACCCACTCATCACAATGCCAAGCCCAGCATGCACCACCAATGCATGGACACCACTCACAGCCCTGCATGCACACCTATCACTAAAGCATGCACACTGGACACTGGAGAGAATCAGCTAGGCCACCACATAACAACTCACACAAGGAAAAGCTGCCAGGGCAATAACATCCATACAGGGCAACGCACCCATGCACAATATGTCACACACAGAAATAATAACACTGCATATACATCCCACAGGTATCCCAGCCAATGTCACCGGAGAAGATGTGCCAGCAACATCCAGTCCTCCACAGAAGAGGTCCACAGTGATGACAACGACTCTGCTCGCCTGGATCTGGATGACCAACCTGGCCCATCAGGGACCTCTGGACAGTCGGTTACCCAGGCCCAGTCACACACCACCACAGAGCCTCCCTCCTCAGGAAACACCACCACAGTAGCCACCCAGCGTGCCCATACCTCTGTCCCCAGGACACGTCAATAAGAAGTGTGTCCACCACTACAGGGATCCCAGGGCACACCATAAACTTAAGGCAATCAGGGACCCGTGGTCAGTGGCAGTAGGCACACGGTTCAAGGGACAAAGGCACAGGACAACAGGGAAGCTAGGAGGACTGCTGTGCGCCAGGGGGAGGACAGGCCCAGGGACCTGACTCTCCAGGAGGCACTCACCGAGATCCTGGGAGCATACCAACATTCCCAGGATACCCTTGGCCAGATTCTGGACAACGTGCAGGAGAACAGGTGGCTACAGGAGGGACAGCACCAGGGGATCAGGGAGGACTTGAATGCCATTAACACCACCCTGGCCTCCATTGCAGGGGTGCAGGCAGACATGGCCAACATTATGAGGGACGAAGTGTCACACCAGCGGGCCCCTGCCACACTACTGAACAGCCCTCCACCTTCGCTGCCTCTAGTGGACAGGAGGCCCCGCCACAGGACCAACAGGCCACCAGCACCCCTTCCCCTGCAGAAGGAGAACCACCCCACAAATGTTTCCTGTGATACAGGCAGAAGCCAGAGACTATTGCCAAGACCCCAGCCAGAAAATTACACTCTCCTGTTTGTCTCCCTTGTGTCCCACTCTGTAACCCTGTCCACCTTGAACTGCCATTGCTCCCCTTCCTATGCCCCCTTGGACAATGCACCTGTGCTACAAATAGACTGGACTCTACCCTGGTTTTTCTTCCATCATCAACCATCCCATTGCACTTCCCACTTTTCTTCAGAGCACTGCAATAAACACACTTTGAAAAAATACAAGTATAGAGTATGTCAAATGATTTAGGTATGTATTAGTTTAACAAGGTTTAAACATTGCAAATCAACTGTACAGTAATGTACACATAGCAAAGACCTGTAGTTGGCTGCAGTGAACACACAAGGAGCAATAGCGGGGCACCAACATCTGCAAAATAGAGTTACCAAAGAGTACAGTGAGATGGCCATAGAAGTGGGAAATCACAGCCTGCCAGTGACAATGTCAAACACAAAACTGTCAATGAAATGTGAATTTACACTGCCTTACCTGTGTGTCATTGGAAGTATTGTCGTATCACTGCAGTTCTGTTGTCCTCATCCTCTGTCTCCACATCTTCAGTGTCAACAGGGTCCACTGATGCCACACGGCCATCTCCAGCCTCCTCTCCTGCAGAAAAGGCATGTGGCGTCTCAAGGCAAGGTTGTGAAACATGCAGCATGACACGATTATCTGGCAGACCTTCTTGGGTGAGTAGCACAGGGATTCACCTGTTAAATGGGGGCACCAAAAACTGGCATTCAGGAGGCTGAAGGTATGTTCTATTGTCCTTCTTGTTCGCCCACATGCCTGATTGTATCGTTCCTATGCCCTTGTCCTGGCATTCCTCACAGGGGTCAGTAGCCATGAGAGGTTGGGGTAACCAGAGTCACCTGCAAGAATCGAGGGACAACTGTTAGCCACACACTATACCATATGGCCACACCATACCCATACACCAATATCCACTGGGTGGGAACCAGGGCTCACCTATTAACCACACCCTGTGCCTCTGTAGCTGTGCCATCACATTTGGGATGCTGCTAATTCTCAGGATATGAGCATCGTGCACTGACCCAGGATACTTAGCATTTACATGGGAGATGTACTGGTCCGCCAAGCACACCATCTGCGCATTCATCGGGTGAAAACTTTTTCAATTTCTGAAGACCCGTTCTTTTTGCCGGGGGGGGGGGACAAATGCAATATGTGTTCCATCAGTCATCCCAGTAATGTTGGGGATATGTCCTATTGCATAGAAGTCAGCCTTCACTGTGACCAAATCCTCCACTTGGGGGGAAACAATGTAGCTGCACATGTGTTTAATCAGGGCAGACAACACTCTAGTCCGCACTATTGAGAAACTGGCAGTGATATTCCTGACGCCAAGCCCACTGTCACTTGGAAAGAACCTGTTGCCAAGAAATGGAGCACTGATAGCACTTGCACAAGAGGGGGGATCCCAGTGGGATGGTGGATATCAGATATCAGGTTAGGCTCCATTTGGGCACACAGCTCTGTGATTGTGGCCCTGTCAAGTCTGTAGGTGAGGATAATGTGCCTGTCCTCCATTGTTGCCAAGTCCACTAGGGGTCTGTACACAGGGGGATGTCTCCATCTCCTGTTCATCCGCAGCGGTTACAATCTATGGGGCAAAAGAGTGAGGAGCCAGTCATAACCTGTACATTGTAGCCACCACTGTTCAATGCATGATGTGAATTTTTATTGTATTAGTGGCATATGTCTTCAATGTACAATTGTGATCTGTGACACAGTTATGATCCATGGTCTATACCCCCCCTGAAATGGCATCCGCCTGCCCTGTATGGAGGGACAGAGGAAGTGAGGTAATTCCTCTGACGTTGTGCGCCGTTGCAGGAGGCAGTCGGGAACCACAGTGCAACTACTCATTGGTTATTATTGGGCCCTACGGGGCACAGTGGCCAATGGTGCTGTACGCCGGCGGGGGCGGTATGCACCATCAGGGATGTCACCGCCATTTTCTATCTGTTCACTCACTTGCTACCTGACCTTCAACAGGAGAGGACCTACACTGAATGTGCTTCTGTGATCCTGTGTATGGAACCTACAATGGCCCCTATGACTGGGGAAAGGGGCCCTGCCTTCACCTTGGCGGAGCTGGAGCGACTGGTGGATGGGGTCCTACCCCAGTACGGACTGCTGTATGGGCCTCGAGACCAACAGGTGAGTACACTGTGAGCACAATACATGGGGCATGAATGCATGGAGTGGTGTGTGTGTGTGAAGGCCTTGTGTGGGGGGATGGGTGTATGTCCCCTGGGCGGCATACAGCTTGTGTGCTGGGCCATGTGTGTGTAAATGGTGATGTGAAGGGGTATGGTCTGCTATAAGTGTAATAGTCAGGACTGTTAGTCTAATTCTATTTTCCTGTGTGTATTGCCTCTGCAGGACAGCGCCCATCAAAAGAAGGGTATATGGCGTGCCATCGCCAAGGACGTGCGGACCCTGGGGTCCATGGCAGGTGGAGCACCCAATGTCGGAAACGGTGGGAGGACCTGAGACACATGGCATGGAAGACGGCAGAGGCCCAGCTGGGGATGGCCTCCCAAAAGTGCAGGGGTGCACATCGAAACCTGAGCCCCCCTTGGCCCACATACTGGCGGTGGCATATCTGGAGATGGATGGGTGTTTGGGGGCATCACAGCAGCAACAAGGGGGTGAGTAAAGTGTCTATAATTACTACTTATGCCTGGTGGGGTGATATCCGGATGGGGGCAGTGTGCCTGTGGGTGCCCCTAGGCCAGGGCTGACATTGCAGTGTAGGTCCCATGTTGGGCAGGGTTCTAATGTGACATTCCTCCAACCTAGCTAGTAGCAATACTGGGCAGGGGTGTGTGGGTCCCAGGTATGCTGCAGTGGGTGGTATGTGTCCCTCCCCATGCCCTGGTGACTAGCATTGTTACTGGTAGTGCATTGTATAGTGTGTAGGGCTGTTCACTGTGTGTGAGGGTGCTGTGTACTCCGACTGTGGTGTTGGTGCGGCCATTGACCCAGTGTATCCTTTGTCTCCCCCTCCCCCGTTTTTGTTTTGTCATCCTGTCCTTATGTGCATTAGCATCATCTGGCAGAGGAACAGAGGCACCGGTGATGGAGGGAGCTGCATCGCACAGGACCGAGGAGGCAGAGTCCACCAACAGTGAGGGCACCAGTGGGATGGAGGGCGAGGGGAGCACATCGGCGGAGACTGGAGGGGACAGTTCGGACACGGATACCTCCTCTGATGGAAGCTCCCTGGTGGTGGTGGACACCTCTGTGCCCAGCCCAGCTACAGGTACAGCCGCCACCCCCGTACCAGCACCACCATCCCAGCAGCCCCTCAGCGAGTTGCCCGTGCCCGCTCACCCAGGAGGGTGGGCATCTCTTTCGCCCCAGGCACCTCAGGCCCTGCCCCAGTTAGCCCTGCTGCCCTGAGTGAGGAGGCTATTTACCTCCTGCGATCCATCTCTGTTGGGAAGTCAACCATTGTGAATGCCACCCAGGGGCTGGCAGCCCAAATACAACAGTCTGATGCATTTCTGGAGTGTATTCACACTGTCACTGGCTTGGCGGCCCAACAGAGATCAATCCAGGCTCTGGCCTCCTCTCTGATGGCAGCCATTGTCCCTGTTTCCACCTTACCCCCTCCAACTTCCTCTGCCCAATCCCATTCCCCTCAACCTTTACCTATCCCAAGCACACAGGCAGACGAGCATGTACACAGGACAACACACAAGAGTGGCACAGGCAAACACAGGTACCACACATCATCCCACAGGGACTCACACAAAAACCATCTAGAAGCAGACATACGAACATCCACTGCCTCCACTGTGGCCCCCTCCTCCTCATTCTCCACTTCCCTCCCAGCTGTGTCGGCACTCACACCTGCATGCACTACATCCTTATCCACTACCTTCATCACCAGCACACCTATCAGAACACACACCTCACTGGCAGTCACCACCCCAAAAGCCATGCACACGTCCCCTGTGTCCTCTGCCACTGTGTCTGTGCCCCCTCCTCCCAAGGTACACAAAAGCAAGCACTCGGACACCCAACAGCCATCTACCGCACAACAGCATCCAGCCCATGCACCTGCACTCAAACACAGCAGACAGACACCTCCTACAACCACTCCCTCTTCTTCCACTCCCAGACCTTCTCTCTCTTTCTGCCCCAATGTCCCTAAGAAGCTTTTCCTCTCCACCATTTACCTCTTCCCTACCCCTCGTCCCCCGTCCTTCATGTCTGGCCAGGGTGTGTAAAATCCAGGCAAGCACCTCAGCCACCCAGTCCATGGGCCCAGTCGTGTCCCCAGCAAATTGTGATGGGAAGGGATCCCAGGCACCAGGCAGCCACACGGAAAGAGTGCCTGACCCAAGTGCTGCCGGGACGGTCAAGGTGCCAACCCCAGCTGCTACCATGAAGGTAAAGGTGCCTCCCCCAGCTGCTGCCAAAAGGAGCAAGGAGCCATCCCCAGCTGCTGCCAAGAGGACAAGGAGCCATCCCAAGCTGCTGCCAAGAGGAGCAAGGAGACATCACCAGCTGCCGCCACCAAGGGCAAGGGGCCTGCACCTGCAGGCAGAAAGGACAAGGGGCCTGGTGCTTGGACTCAGTCGGAGCCCTCACCACCAACCATGGTGGTGCAGCCATCCGAGGCTGCAGGGGATGGGCAGAAGCTTCCTCCCACAACCATCAGCAGCAGCAGCACCATTACCGCGAGCAGCAGTGGGCAGCCGTCAGAGGCTGCAGGGGATGGGCAGGAGCTCCCCCCACAACCAGCAGCACCAGCAGCAGAACCATCACCGCCAGCAGCACTGGGCAGCCATCCGAGGCTGCGCGGGATGGGCAGGAGCTTCCCCCCACATCCAGCGGCAACATCACCACCACTGAGCAGCCATCACCGCCGGCGGACAGTGTGTATTCCTGCATCCATGGGCTGATTTTCAGGCTGCCCCTGCAAATCCTGTGGGATTGACACCCAGCTGAGAGACTGTGACCTTGCACTCCCCAAGACCTGCATCACTGGGCATGATGGCCCCTCCAGAACCAGTGGAGAAGCCATCCACTCATCCCATCCTCCCAAGGATGAAGATCACAGGGCACGATGCCCCCTCCAGAACCAGTGGAGAAGCCACCCACTCACCCCATACTCCCCAGGATGAAGAGCACAGGGCATGTTGCCCGCTCCAGAGAATGTGGGCAAGTCACTCACTCGAGAGACTGTGGCCTTGCACTCCCCAGGACCAAGCACAGGGCATGTTGCCCCCTCAAGAGCATGTGGGCAAGTCACCCACTTGTGAGACTGTGGCCTTGCACTCCCAAGGACCAAGCACAGGGCATGTTGCCCCCTCCAGGAACAGTGGTGTTGTTCCATCTTCTGGCTGAGGCGCCCCCCTTCCCCGTCCCCCTGAGGTGCCTGCCTATTTTCCAACTGATGCCCCTACAGTGTTCTCCCCGTGTTGTTGCAGGAGTCAAGTGGGGCCTCGGACTTTGTGATGTGGCCCTGTGGCCCACGAACATTGAGGACTAGGGAGTGACCCTTGATTTGTAAATATGTATATACTTTTGGATTGGATGCATGTATTACTACTTTATTTATCTTATTACACTCACTTTTATCTACTGGTTTCTGTCCTTGCATTATTGCTGAGGGGTACGGGGTAAATGTGTAATGTTACTGCATCTGCTTGTGTATATTGTGTTGGAGGTGGGAGTGGGGGTGTTGCATGTTGCGTGTGTGTGTCTCTCTATTTTTCCTTCCCCCGTCCCCTGTGTGCTAGGTGGCCGTGGTTGTCTTCGACGTCGTTGGTGTTCGTGGTGGAGCAGGACGTAGAACAGCATTGGGAATATATGCAGTTCAACTCCATGGCGGTGTGGTTCTTCCCTGAGTCTCCACAGGTGAGTCGTTTCCCTTCTGTGCAGTGTTTCTGCCAAGCTTTTGATGTCATTGGTATCGCCCAGGAAAAGGTGGCGGTTTGCAGGTTCTTAATATGGTGGGCGGAACATTGACTTCCGCTGTGGTTGCTGTTGTTTCTGACCTGGCGGTCGGTGTGGTGAAGTGGTTGTCTGTCTGAGCTCTTTCCGCCATGGTCATAACTTGGCAGTAGTTACCGCCAGCCTGTTGGCGGTATTACCGCCACTTATTCACCGACTGCCAGGGTTGTAATGAGGGCCATAATCATGTTCCGGGCCTTTATGATGGGCTCTTAAGGAGACTAACCATCCTCCGCTACTATCTTTGTTAGTGCATCTGACCTTATTTGGCTTTTATCATTCATTATAATGGTATGCGTTAGAGGTCCGATGGACATTTTGACTGTGTTTAGAGGGAATCCGACCATAAGACTCTTTTCCAATACCAATCAATAACAATAGCAATCAATAGTATCAATAATCTTTGGAGTCAGTAATTCCACACTCCATGACCCCTTTGGCCATGAATAACCACACTTTTATGTAAAAGTTATAATGTTTATTTCCCTCAATTCACAATGCTAATATCACATAACTTAGTCTCAAAATCAGATGATAAACATATAGGAATAACACTGGTTGACCAAATCTTTTAAAGAATCTCAATTTAACTAAAGCATGTATAGTTACGCGTTCTAGGATTACAGTACAAATCAATAGCAAGAACAGCTGCACAATAGAAAAAGCATACATTTAGGTTCAGCAAAGAAACTTATTCAAATGTTGCTAATAATTAGCAAACATCTTCTGTGAGTCTCCTAACTAATCTTCTGATTAGAATTGCATGTTTGGGCTTCATGCAAAACAATTTAGTCAACATAAATTTGGAAAACATCTAACTATGGCACTATAAAAATAGCGATTGGTGCCTAGGAACAAAATATAAATTTCATCAAACAATATCATTTGGTTAGTACCTCTCCTCGGTATGGATCAGAAAGCTGTGACTGTCTTTGTCAATTGGACATCTGTTCGTTCAGCATCAGCACTAGACCATGAAAGAGAACTGTTCAGAAAAGGGGACTCTAACTATCCAAACCATTGGTAAAGTATAGTCTAAGTATCACGATTCAGCATGAAGTGTCAGCAATAAAGGTCAAGATAGAATTCTCTAGGTAAAGGAATCAAATCGAGTACACCTCATTTGTGAAGAAGGAAACGAAAAATGTGTCTTTTTTTCCATGCGGTTAGGCTATGTTAAGATTCTCCAGAACTCTTCCCATGTTGCTATTGGTTAAAAAAAATGTTTGCTTTCATTTAGTCCAATGAAAGTAGAACTTCAAATCTAAGATATAACTAAACTGTCTTCCACATGTTGATGATTGGCTCCTCCTCTCCTGTTCCCATCGTCAGGCTCGTCAGGTAACAATTTTGTATCTCTCTGTCCTTCAGTCAGTGCATCTATTGTTAGCTCCTGGGAACATCGCTTTCACACACAATGAACTTTACAATGTATTGATAGCTAGTACAGCATATTCTAGCAAGCAGTTCCCATGGGAAAGAAAGCATTTACTGGCATTTGGTCAATGGATTGGAGCAATGCAGGTATTCAATTCTCTAAACAGCCATTTTATGTGAAATTATTTAAACAATGCAGCTTACCATGAGGCTGTGCAACTAGGCCCAAGACTTCGCTAACTTAAGGCCTACGATTAATTAAGCAAATACATAATAAGCATTCATCAATATAACATACTACTACATTCATCTAAACATAAGCACGTCATTTCATATTAATAAGCAATTAATAAGGATACTTCATTATAACTGACGGGCACTCAAGTAGGCAAATTCCTCAAATTGTGCATTATTTTCTATATTAATTCATTTTCTATGCTGATTCAACATTTAGAATACATGAATATTTATTAGTAATACTTCAGTGTTAACAACAAGTATCACTGGCAAACCTTTTTTGGAAAATTTTGTGAAGATTCGTCAAACGACGCCAAAGAAATAGGCAAGTCAAAAAATGCTTCTCCTATGGAAATATGGTCCATACTATAACTACCTACTGGTGAATGCCAGTAGTTGCTTGTGAGGTACTGGTAGCTTTCCAGCTTACTGGATGCCCACCAGTAGCTCTCTTGAGTGCATGCCAGCCTACATAATTAGAAGCTTTAGCTTAGCTGAATGAAGATATGTATAATAAAATTTAGTTCGCGTATTTGTGACAAAAATGTGTATCATATTCAGAACCCATAAGCTGGCATTTTGAGAAAAATGGTTCACTTTTAAATATAAATCTAAAGCTGAAAGTTGAGTTATAAATCATGTGGCATTGGGCATGCTTATTATTAAAACCATAACTTTAAAACTGACAAAACCTTTTTTTAGATTACTGGTGGAAGTCTTGCTTGATGCACTGAGGTGAAATCTACTGGTAATCTTGCATATTTTTGCTGCTACTATAATATTGCTTGTTGTGGTTACTATTACAGCACTAATCATATAGGTAGCTCAAGATGCTTTTCAATTAGCATAAGTAGCTCCTCTTACAGAAACAGTTGGAGACCACTGGGTTTATAGAACCTTATAGATAGGTGACAATTTCAGTAAAAACATGACATTTTAAACCTTAAAAAACACGGAGACTTGCCAGTTACAATTCAGCAAACTACTATAACTTGCACCCAAGCACTGTTGAGTGTGAGCTCTTTCACAATGTTTGGCCTCCTAATGGATTTTGAATGTGCCGAGGGAGTGAGCCATCTGTAAAGAGTTATCCAGAGGGCAAAGGTGTTGTGTAGTAGAGGGTGCACCACTTAACAGAGTTTGAGACTCTGCAGGCAGTGGTGTCTCTCTAAAACTTGAGCACAGGGCACTCAATATGTCTAATGGGGGCTGGCAAAGTAATGGGGCCTTGGGTGTCTGGGAGGAACAACCTCTCCATTAAGAGATGTGCACAGTGTGGTCAGTGTCTGTAGAAGGGGTTTTACCCTAATGAGACTTGCATGTCTGGCGGGAGTGAGATCTCTGTCAAGAGGTCTGCCAAGGCCAAAGGCTGTTTGAATTATGGGCTTGGCAACATCATGGGGTCTGGTTGTCTGTACCACTATAGCCACACAACACTTACGCCCATGAAAGAATCACACAGTCTTACAAAAATAAAGGTACTTTATTATGGTAACACAAATACTAAAATACTGTATAGGCAATACCCCAACTGGAAGTAAGTAAACACACTAGTATATACACATTAGCAATCAAGAAATATTTTAGAAAGCAGTAGGCATTGGTAAAAGTAATAGGAAATAGTGAGGACCGTAGGAGAGGGCCAAACCATATACCAATGTGAAACGAGGAATGTGGAATGTGGAATGTGAAAGGCAGTCCCCCACCCACAGAGGTGGAATCAGTAGAGAGGAGCTGGAGAAATTAGGTACTCCAAGAGGTAAGTACCAGGGTACTCCCAGAGACCAGGAGAGAAGAGGTAAGTACCTGGTTTTCCCCAAAACCAACAGGAGGGCTTTGGAAAAGACTGTGAAAGACCCAGACAAGACTGGAAGAATTGAAAGATGGATCCAGACAGAAGAGTATGTGCAAAGGAAAGGGACCAAGTCCAGTTTGGGTTGGAGTGTCTGGTTGTGGCAGGAGCCATTACCCACCCTTCTGTGGATCCAGGACCAGGTTAACGGTGGATGAAGAAAGTAATCAGTGCAGCACAGGAGCAGAAGATGAGTTACAGGAGTGATGCAAGTGATGTCCCACGTCGGCGGCCATGACGCAATTGGTCAGTGGTGCTGGAAAACCACCAACAAGCCTTGGCAAATGCAAGAGTCACAGAAGAAGGTTTCACAAGGCTGAAGAGGAAAAGGTCCAGGGGTTTTGACCCAGGGAGGGGAGCCAGACGTGGCACTCAGCAGCTGGGAAAGTCACAAAAAGAGAAGGCAGCCCCCCTCAGGTGACCCATGGACAGCAGGCACAGGAGTTGTGGTGAGTCCCATTCAGCCCACCTGAAGAGGAGTCCCATGTTCACTGGCGCAGCAGGGAGAAGACTATGCTTTGCAGGAGCGAATGTTGGTGGCAGGGGCTACACAGAGTCTGAAGATCCCTTGGAGGAGGAATAAACAAGCCCTGGTAGCCTCAAGAGTCACAGTGCACAGGGGCACTCTCCTGCAAGGAGAGGCAAGAGCTTACAGGCTCCCAAGTTGCACAGCTGGTAGAGAGGACCAAGTTGGCTACTCCGGACCACCACCTGTGATTCAGGATCCATACAGCTGTGGAGGAGGGAAGATCCATGCAGCCGGTCGCCGTTGCAGTTGGTGCCTGCAAATGCAGGGGAGTGACACCTTCACTCGAAGGGAGATTCCTTCTTACTTTGTGTGCAGGCTGAAGACTCTTCAACCTCGGAGGATGTACAGCCAGGGAAATGTTGCAGTTGCTGGAAGGAGCCAGAGAAACAATGTTGCCAAGCTGAGTCATTGCTGAAGTTGGAAATTTTCAGTTCCTGGAGGGTCCAGTTGGAGTCCCGGTGGCCAGAAGATGAAGTAAATGATGCAGAGGAGTCCTGCTGGAATCTTGCATGTAAACTCTGAGGATCCATTCGAGAGGGAGACCTTAAATAGCCCAGGAAGGGTGATTGGTCACCTAGCAGGGTGACCACCTATAAGGAGGGAGCTGTGGTGTCACCTGCCTCATCTGACCACTCAGATACTCCCAGGGGCCTCTTCCCATCTAGGATTCAAGATGGCAGAATCAAGTGGCACATGGAGAAGCTTTGTGATCCACCCCTGGGGTGATGATAGGCAGGGGACTGGACACTACCCTTTCCATTGTCCAGTTTCATGCTAGGGCAGGGACCTGGGGTCTCTGGACTGGTGCAGACCTTTTTATGCAAGGAGGGCACCAAATGTGCCTTTAAAGCATAACTGTGGCTTGGGGAAGCTACACCTCCCAAGCCAACTAACACAAATTTCCAAGGGTGTTACCTCCCTCCCACACAGGAAATCCTTTGTTCTGTCCTGAGCTGTTCAAGCAGCAGGAGAGCAGAAACTGTCTGAGGGGTGGCAGCAGCGTGGGCTGCATGGAAAACCACAGAAGACTAGTAGGAGCAATGTTGGGGGTCCTCTAAGGAGCCCCTAGAGTGTACGGAATGATACAACCAACACTGGCAACAGTATTGGGGTATGATCCTAACATGTTTGATACCAAACATGCCCAGGTTCGGAGTTACCATTATGTAGCTGGACACAGGCAGGGAACTGTGTCCAGTACACAGGTAAAATGGCTTCCCCGCACTTACCAAGTTCAGTGTAATGAACTTGAGTTTGCAGGGGGTACCTTTGCTCATGCAGGAGTGCCCTCACACACAGGTACCTGCACCCCGCCCTCTGTGCGGGGAGGGACAAGTATAGGGGTGACATAGTGACCTGGTGCAGTGACCTATAGTGAAAGAGTGCATGCACCTTTTCACATAGGCTGCAATGGCAGGCCTGCAGCACATTTTGCATGGGCTCCCATGGGTGGCACAATAGATGTGTGTCCATGGGGAACCCCTGGTGCCCCAGTACACTATGTAGTTAAGTACCATATACTAGGGACTTATATGGGGGCACCAGTATGCCAATTGTGGGGTGTGCTTCATCCTAAGCAACCAAATTTAGAAGGAGAGAGCACCGTCATTGAGATCCCATTGAACAGTCAAAACACACAGACAGCAGGCAAAAATCGGGGGTATCCATGCAAAAAAGAGGGTATTTTCTTACATTATCCACACCCCACAAACAAAGGACAATAAGACTAAACTTGTCCAGTTGAGTCTTCATTGTCTAAGTGGAAATATCTGGAGAGTCCATCTGAATTGGTTTAGTTACTCCCAGGTCTATGTTCCACTGTATAGTCCATTCCCTGTAGGGATATGGACCACCTCAAAAGTTTGGGATTTGCACCTTTTATCTCTTTTAATCATAAGAAGGGGTCTGTGGTCTGTTTGAACAAGGAAGTGAGTGCCAATTAAGTATGGCATCTGCTTCTTCAAAGCCTAGACCACAGCAAATGCCTCCCTCTCTATGGCTGACCAACGCTTTTCCCTGGGGGTCAAACTTCTGCTCATGAAAGCTTCATGTTGTTATTGCCCCTCTTCATTCAGCTGAGATAGCACTGACCTTGTCCCTATCCCAGAAGCATCTGTCTGCACAATAAATTGCTTGGAGTAGTCAGGGATTCTTTATATGGGAGCAGAACTCATGGCCGGTTTAAAGTCATCAAAACCTTTTTTGCAGCTGTCTGTCCACATTATTTTCTTGGGCATCCCTTTAGATGTAAGGTCATTTAAGGTGGCTACATTGGAGCCATTGTTCTTAATCAACCTCTTGCAGTACCCTGTCAGGCCTGGGAAGACTCTGACATGGGTGTGTGTGGTAAGGGCAGTCCAATCCGGAGTGGTCTGAGATGTACCCTGCAGTGGTGGAATCTGGCCTCTACCTGCCAGGTGCCCCAGATAAACCACTTTCCCTCTCATATCTGGCACGTTGAGGCCTTGACAGGGAGGTCTGCTCTTTGCAGAGCCTCCAATACATTTCCAAGGTGGACCAGGAAGTCCTCCCAGGTGGAGCTAAAGACAGCTACATCCTCATGATAAACTGCACTGAAGCTTTTCAGGCCTTGTGAAACTTTGTTCACCAACCTCTGGAATGTGGCAGGTACATCCTTTAGTCCAAGGGGGATCCCCGTGAAGTGATAGTGCCCACTAGGAGTGGAGAATGAAGTTTGTGGTTTGGCATCTTCTGACAACTTGATCTGCCAGTAGCGAGCAGTCAGGACAAAAGTACTCAGGTGCTTGAAAGAAACCAGTGTATCTATGAGCTCTTCTGTAATGGGATAGGATGACCATCTGTTTTGGTCATAGTATTGAAACCCCTGTAGTCCACGCAAAACCTCATCCCCTTTTTACCATTTTGGGAGTTTGGTTTTGGGACCAGAAATACAGGACTAGCCCAGGGGCTTTCAGAGGGATGAATAACTCCCAGGTCTAACATCTTTTGCACCTCAGATTTGATGCACTCCCTAACATGATCAGGCTGCCTGTATATTTTAATTTTCACAGGCAGGCTGTCACCTGCGTCAATGGTGTGTTCACACCATGAAGTTTGAACAGGGATCAGGGAGAACAGTTCAGAGAACTGTCCCAGGAGGTTTCTGCAGTCATCTTTTTGTGACTTGGAGACGCAATCTGCAAGTACAACCCCAACTACTGTATTGTGTGGGAAAAGGTTAGGAAAGGGTCACTCACTTCTTCTTGTCCCTCAACAGTAGCCATGAGCAAGGTCACAGGACAGGAAACAACCAGTGCACCATAATCCCCAACAGGGGTAATCACCAGTTCTGAAAAAACTGCCCTCACCCACAAATTGTGGCATGCTTCATCATCGGACTACTGCTATCACACTCCTACATAATCCCAACTCGGAGTGGAACAGAAAGGGTGGGAGAACATGAATTTGCACACAACAAATAGACAACATCATACACGGGGACCAAGAACGAACAACAGACTTATAAAACTGTCTCAAAACGGTCACTCTCAAATCTTTATTATAGTAGCGCCTGGGCAGGATAAAAAAATATACAACCCTGGTGGTGATCTCAGGATTTAGTAACCTGTTCACCCCAGTTTCTGTCTATGAGTCAACATGTTTCGGCCGTTTTTTCACTGCCCCTTTGGGTCATTCGGCCTTCATTAGGACCTTCGCACTGCCCCATTATGATTTTCCCCTACCTGTCCTTTGATCAGGGTTTCATACTGTTCGTATGTCTGGGAGTAACTCTCCCTATCTGTATACACACTGTCGGTTATCTGTAATACAGAAATAAAGAGACACAAATTCACACAAACAAATATTTTCTTTTTGTCCTGGAGGAAAGTATATTAACTCTTATCCCATACACCATTAGGTATTCACTAACTATCAATTGTGTGCAGATTATTCCCTTATCCCTGATTTATACTCAGGGTCCCTGACATCTCATGGACCATCTGTGACTTATCATCACCAAGGCTCAAACACCGTCACTTGGGTTTTTTAAAAGCAAGTGGTTTTCACTCACTGAGTTTTTATTGATACTTGTATTTAATCAGCGCCTGGGGAGACCACCACCCTGTAGTCACACACTACATGAGAAATGAAACATATAGTTTATATCCTTGTCACAGGTCTATGTCAGGAATTTTTCTAAATAACAAAGGATACATTGTTGTGCCCACCAACCCCCGCAGATACTTATTATGTAATTGCCGCCCAGAAACGTAGTTTTTCTGTCTGGGCAGCAAGTCTGTCCTCTAACAATATCGAGGACCCCTGCGATCCCTCCCATGTATAATTATCGAGAGACCTCACACTCCCTATGCCTCCCCCTGCTCCTTACTTCGTCAAGGGACCAGTGCTGCCTTCTCACCACGGCCCGGCTCCATGTGTGGACGCGGGCTGGCGCGGCACCATCTTACATGCAGTTTCATGACGGTGTCATGTCATACGTCACACCATCTCTGCTTCCAGTCATCTGGACTGGTTACTATCTTTGTTTCTCCACAAGCCACAGCAGCAGCCATATTGAAAGTATATGGCGTGGCTTCACATGATGGCCATGTTGGATGAATCAAAAGGTGTATTAAAAGGAAACACGCTCGAGTGCAGGAGAACCAAAAAAATGTTTAAGAAATGTTTTTTAAAACGTAATGTGCTTTTCAATTGAGATTGTCGACCCAGAATGAAGGAATTCCAAACTGTTCATCAACAATCAACGCCCACTGGTAGGGCAGTGTAACCTTTGAAGGAGGGTATTTCCGTGCACATAAGTATGTCGACAAATACATCCATGCACATCCACATATATTTATCCATACCTATGTGTATGTACAAGCTTCCATGCGTATACACCCAGACATATGTGCGGAAGGAGTTCGTAGGGGGTCGATTAGGGGGGTCCAGAACAGACGGGGGTTGTGTTATTGGAGGGATTTCCTGCACATACCAGGGCTATTGGCTCCTCATTAGGAAACAATAATAGTCCCCTCTATTATACCTCTGGTCACCACTGATGTGTGCCCTCGTAATCATGTATTATGTCCATTCCCTCAGATGGACAAACCAGGGACAGTTAAATTGGAGCCAGTGGATATCATCATTCAAACCCTGAATATGACTCCAGAGTCGATAAATCCATCGCTGTTCATGGTTGAATAAGAAATCACTGATGTCTGTGTTGTGGGTTGGTGGGGTTGGTTTATCTAATACTGTCCAACTCACATCATCTACTTTATGGCCCATCTCAGAAAAGTGCGCTGCCATTTTGGTGTTTGTTTTTTTGCATCTAATGTTGCTCCCGTGTTCCATAATACGGACTTTAATTTTTCGAGTTGTCATACCCACATAGGGAAGCTTACAATGGAACCATATCAGGTATATCACATTGTCCGAATTGCAGTTAGTGTGCTTCATCTGTACCCAAGGTGACGCTAAACCTACGTCGATTGTTCTTTGTCAGATAGCATACACTGCACGAGCCACACTTCGTGTGACCCTTCAGTGGTGAGAATTCCCCCCTCATAGGTCTCTTCTTCAGAGTACGATGCTGTGGTCTAGTGTGAACCAAAAGATTGCATAGGTTTGCATTTTTCCTAAAGGAAAACATTGATTTCTCTATCTTTAAGCAGTCACTATTAAGAATCCTCCAATTCTTATTAATAATACCCTTGATTTTATTAGAGGCTGTATTAAATGTCGTTACACAAATGGGACGGTTCATGGGAGAACTAATCTTTTCCTCTAAAAGGGTCTCCCTATCACAATGTCGCGCTATTTTCTGGGCTCTTCAAATTATTCTCAATGGATAATCTTGTTCCATCATCTTCCGTTCAAGGGCCTCCAATTCCTTTTTAAAGTCTTTCAATTCAGAACAATTCCTCCTAATGTGGAGATATTGTCCATATGGTAAATTATCTCTCAGGGATTCAGGAAGAAAACTCCTGAAAGATAATAAACCATTTCTGTCTGTTGGTTTATGATACACTTTAGTAGTCAGCATCCCCCGTTCCAGTCTGATTTCTAAGTCCAGAAAGGGCAATGATTCCTTTGTAATGGTGGCAGTGAACAGGAGGAGTGGATCCCACTCATTGAGCCATTGAATAAATTGATCAACAGATTGTTTGTCCCCTCTCCAAATCAAGAGGACATCATCAATGAACCAGCGCCAGAGTCTTATTGAATTCCGCCATGATTGGTCCTCCTTAAAAATTAATTTCTGTTCAAAGTCCGCTACTTACAAGCAGGCTAGACTTAGGGCAAAAGTACTGCCCATTGACGTACTGTGGACCTGGAGATAGATTGTACCCTCATATTAAAAAAATATATATTTTGATTGAGATTTTGGGAGGTCGGGCAGGGGTACTGTTCCTCTCACCCCTTTTTAAGTGTTTTATAATGAGCATGGTCATGTCAGACCTGTCATAGTCGGGTTTCTGGCGGTTCACATGAAGCACCTTGTGGGGGCTTCTAGGTGTGTCGAGGTCAACCAGATAGGTGACCTCATCCTTTCCCCCCACAATAGTGTGTTGTCTACTCATTTGTCTTGGAGTGCCCTGGGAGCCACAAGCTCCAGGACCCACACTTTCGATCCTGTCTGGTAAACAGTCAGCACAACCTTCTGGTATGTCATTGAGTTTTTGCAACTAAGTGCAGCACCACTTTTCATAAATCTGTCCCTTTCTTTGCTCCCATGCAACCACCCTTACAGAGCTTTAACTAAGCAGTCCACAAAATCTACCCAATATTGGGAGGACTCCTTTTTGGTTTCCCTGAACTTGCTCCTGTATTGTTCAGTGGTCAAACCAAAACCATCTAACAGTACAGTTTTTAGAGCTGTATAATTCTCTGCATCTCCCTCCCTGTCGGTGAGGAGTTTGTCTCTGCCTTTGTCAGAAAAAGAGGGACAAAAGATTGCTGCCCACTGCCTTTGGGGGACCTTCTGAACTTTACAAGCCCTCTCCAAAGCAGCGAACCATTTGTAAATGTCATCTCCCATCTTTTAAGGTGGGACTATCTTGCTCAGGTTCCTAGAATCATAAGAGTATGCCCTGATTCTGGTGTCCCTAAAGCTAAGATAGCTGCCACCATGGGATGCTAATCCCAAATCCTGTCTTTCCCTCTCCACTGCCAAGGCCTCCCTATATAGTGCCAGCTGTTGCTGCTGCAGTCTCAGCTTGGCCTCTTCCAACCGCAGTTTCCTAAGCTCTCTGTCTAGGGAATCGTCTCCTCAGATACTGAGGAGACATGGGTATGGACAGAGGAGGACCTATCCCTCCTCCTGGGGACTCTCTGGACCAACCCTCTTGGTGTAAAGGTGGGCCCACTCTCATGATGCCCCCCCTCCGCTCCCACTACCTGCAGTGTTCCTACAGGGCTGTGGTGTTTCTCAGGTTCTTTCTGACCCTCCCCAGTGTAGCCTATGTCTACCCTGTTTGGAACTGGAGGATCAGTCTCTACTTCTTCCTCCTCCTGGCTACCTGCATTGTCCTGGTTAGCCTGGAGGAATAACTCTAGAAGCAGACTTTTATTTGGATTTCTCCCTCTCTTCAGTTTTCTGGTGGCACACATCTCCCTCTGCTCTTGGAAGGTAAGACCATCATAGTGAGAGTCTGGGGCCTGAGAGTTGTGCTCTATGAAAGACATTCTTGCTAGATTGGTGTAGGTGTACCTATCTACTCTAACTATGCTCCCTAGGAAAGTTTGGAGCAAGGGCTATTCTAGATCCCTAGCTTGTCCAAACGTAGGCGACTAGGAATACTGACAACTAGATGCAGTGTGTACCTAATAGCTAGTGTTAGTCTTTCCTGTGGAAAGTGACTGGTGACAAAGTGGTAAGGTAATTGCAAGTGTCTCATCTCACCTCTGCAGCAGCAATGTAGGAAGCTGGCCTGGTGGGTGGTGAGCACCTGTGCTGTTATCACCTTATACCAGGCATCCCCTATTAGTGAGGTGTAGGCAGTGTCTAGAAAGCCAGGGCTCTCTAGAGGTAGCTGTGGATGAACAGCCAAGACTTATCTAGGAGACATGCAAATAGTATGCAATACCACTGTAGCCACACAGCACTTACACACATGAAAGAACCATACAGTGCTACAAAATAAGGTACTTTATTATGGTAACATAAATACTAAAATACTGTATAGGCAATACTCCAAATGGAGGTAAGTAAAAACACTATTATATATACATTAGCAATCAGAAAATAGCATAGAAAGAAAAAGGCAGTGGTAAAAGCAATCACAAATAGTAAGGGCCCTAGGGGAGGGCCAAACCATATACTAAAAAAGTAGAATGTGAAAGGCAGTCCCACACCCAAGGAAGTGAAATCAGTAGAGGGGAGCTGGAGGAACTGGGGCTCCCAAGAGGTAAGTATCAGGGTGCCTGCCAAGAAAGAAGAGGAAAGTACCTGTTTTTTCCCAAAACCAACAGGAGGGCTTTGAAAAAATACTCTGCAAGACCCAGACAAGACTGGATGAAACCAAAGGTGAATCCTGACAGAAGAGGACCTACAAAGGAATGGACCAAGTCCAATTCGATTTGGAGTGTCTGGTTGTTGCAGGGGGCACTACCCACTCTTCTGTGGATGCAGGACCAGCTGGGAGGGACATAAGAAGTGGAGGCAGCCTCCACAGGTGACCCACAGGCAGCAGGCACAGGAGTCTCGGTGAGGCCCACTCAGCACACCTGAATAGGAGTCCCAAGTCGCTGGAGCAGCAGGCGGGAGTCTGTGCTCTGCAGGTGAGCGTGCTGGGTGCCAGGCCTACACAGAACCTAATGATCCCTTGGAGGGGAAAAAAAACAAGCCTTGGTAGCTGCAAGAGTCACAGTGCACAGGGGTACTGTCCAGCAAGGTGAAGCAAGGGCCTACCATCTCCCAATTTTTACAGCTGGTAGAGAGGATCAAGGGGACTACTTCAGACCACCATCTTTGATACAAGATCCATGCACCTTTGGAGGAGAGAAGATCCACGCAGCCGGTCGTCATTGCAGTTGATGCCTGCGAATGCAGGGGGGGTGACTCCTTCACTCCAAGCAGAATGCCTTCTTACTTCTTGTGCAGGCTAAAGATCCATCATCCTTGGAGATTGCACAGCCAGGGAAATGTTTCAGTTACTGGAAGGAGCTGGAGAAACAATGTTGCAATGCAGAGTTGTTGCTGTGGTTGCACATTGGCAGTTCCTATAGGATCCAGTTGCAATCCTGGTGGCCAGAAGGTGAATTAAACGATGTAGAGGAATCCTGCTGGAATCTTGCATGTTGCATCTGAGGACCCACCCAAGAGAGAGACCCCAAATAGCCCAGGATGGGGGATTGGTCACCTAGCAGGGTGACTACCTATCAGGAGGGGGCTGTGACATCACCCTGCGTGGCCTGGCCACTCAGATGCTTCCAGGAGTCTCTGCCCACCTTGCATTCAAGATGGCAGAATCATGTGGCCACCTGGAGGAGCTCTGGGCACCACCCCTGAGGTGATGATGGACAGGGGAGTGGTCACTCCCCTTTCCATCATCCAGTTTTGTCCCAGAGCAGGGACCAGAAGTCTCTGGACAGATGCAAACCAGTTTATGCAAGAAGATCATCAAATGTACCCTTCAAAGCATACCGGTGGCTTGGGGAGGCTACCCCTCCTAAGCCATGTAACACCTATTTTCAAGGAAGACGGTGTTACTTCCTTCTCCCACTGGAAATCCTTTGTTCTGCCTTCCCCTGCCTGAGCTGGTCACATTGCAGGTCGGAAACCTGTCTGAAGGGTGGCAGCAGCGCGGGCTGCCTGGAAAGCACTAGAAGACTACTAGTAGCAATGCTGGGGATCCTCTAAGGAGCCTCCAGAGTGCATGGAATCTTACAGCCAACACTAGCAACAATATTTGGGTATGATTCAGACATGTTTGATACCACACATGCCCAGGTTCGGAGTTACCATTATGTAGCTGGACAGTACATGGGTAAAATGGCTTGCCCGCACTTAGGAAGTCCAGTGTAATTGAGCTGGAGATCATATGGGCACCTCTGCTCATGCAGGTGTGCCCTCACACACAGGTACCTGCACCCTACCCTCTGGGCTAGGAAGGCCTCCCATAGGGGTGACTTATATGACCTGGTGCAGTGACCTGTAGTCAAAGGGTACATTCACCTTTTCACGCAGGCTGCAATAGCTGGCCTGCAGACATATTTTGCATGGGCTCCCATGGGTGTCACAATACATGCTGCAGCCCATGGGGAACTCCTGGTGCTCCAATGCCCTGGGTACCTAAGTACCATATACTAGGGACATATATGGGGGCACCAGTATGCCAATTGTGGGGTGTCCTAAGCAACCAAATTTAGAGGGAGAGAGCACAGTCACTGCAGACTTGGTTAGCAGGATCCCAGTGAACACAGTCAAAACACACTGACTGCAGGCAAAAAGTGGTTGTAACCATGCCAAAAAGCGGGTACTTTCCTACAGCCACCATCACATTTGTGCCTGTAAGATCATTGTGTGTTTGACATCACAACCAGAGCTGCTACCACCATCACCAACGCTACCAGAATGACCACTATCACTACTGTCATCTTCCCTATCACTTTTATGGGTGTTTGTGCGTAGTGGGAGCATTATGTTTTTCAATGTTGTATGTGTGTAATGTTAATGTATGCATAACATTTCCTTATTTTCTTTGCATTCTTAACGTTGCCCATAACATCTTCCTAACCGCAAGCATAACCCTTAGGGCTACTCTTCATTGGAACCTTTGTCTTCAATACTTCCCACTACCATTATCCGTTTTTTTCTGCCACTGTTTTTCATTTTTGCTTTTCGTTTGCCCGAAATTCGTCTATCTCGATTGTTTTCTCCCGAAACAATGGGCGCTGACAGCTGACCAACTTCCATACTGAACTTGAATATGTGATATAAATAACACTAGGGCCTGAGTCACACCGATTTTGCTGTGACAGAGTGCGTACTTGTGCCTTACCATTGAATGCCTGCAGTATGTAGAGTATACATGATTTACTGGTGGGTTACAGTAGTAAGGCGGGAGTACTCCCAGAGCAAATGACAGCAGAACCTTTGGAATCGGGCTCATGATTCTCAGCTTGCAATGAATGCTTAACAATACGGCTTGGTGCAGCCAGATTGTGAGTTACTGCAGACTTTCCGGCTACCTCCTAATTCTATTAAGACACGCCACATGCCTGATCGACATTGAGCCTGTCAGATTCCCATTACCTGAATCGCCGTGACAGTTTCTGCTTCACTGAAAACTCTATAACAAAATGGGTCTGGTCTAGTTCCAGTTTTCTTCCGAACTGTAGTGACCTTTACGGAGTGATACATTGAGTAAAATCATCACTTTAAATCCGAATATTTTTACATTTTGTAGCCTCGGAATGTACAACAAACGCCTGTCCTTTCTCAATATATGATTAACAGTAAATTGTCAATTTAGAAATGGTGGGGGTGGTTTGGTGTTTTAAAATAGAAAGACGAGTATCCCACTTTCCTAACCTGTTTTGCTTTCTGTGTGAGGAGGAGCTGGAGGGGAAAGGGCGTATTCTTATGCTGAGTCCCAACAAACAGGTTCATCTCCCCCCTGTTGTATACGGTGCTGCCGATATCCATCTCTATTGTGGCGGGGCTGTATGCGCAATTGCAAAGCTCCCTCCCCAGTTACGGGAGACAATCCTCTGGACAGACGCAGGCCCCGGTCGCTGTCTCTCGGCCTCTTCAAAGCTTACTGATTACATACTAAACAGAGATCAGAGAGCTCAGATTCACACCCCATCAAGAGCCCGCTGAGAGGCTAAATAACTCATTAACTGCCTCACATCAGGCTGAATGACAACCTTTGGCCTCCCCTTGCTCGGGCAGACGGGAGAATGGAGACCCAATTAGACGACAAGGGCTGCAGCCTTTGTCTTGAATACACCAAATTAACAAATGATTAGAGTACGGATCGGCGCTCCCCGCTCGTCTCGAGGGACCGACGTGGTTCACTCAGAGATGGGAGTGTCTCCCTAGCGCGCACGTCTCCCTCACACACACCCATATTCTAGCGCAGAACTCCAACGCCACCAAATATTTTCACGCACAGCTTCGCCTCTCTCGATATCCCTTCATATCCCTCATAAACCTCTGTTTATGTGGTAGCGAGGACGGACCTGCGCCAGGCCCAGGGAAACGCAGCAGTCAAACCCGATTGATAGCAGCCTTTCCAAATCCGTTTGCTCACAAGGACGGGCTGCTTTGTTGCGATTTGCATTTCGGATTATAGGTGCAAAAACACATTGACGATAGCAATCTAATGCCTTTGATCTGGATTGCCCAGAAAGGAAGTTGTTGCCTTCTCTCCCATTAATGGGGACAGAACGCTGGCGCCAGTGCCCCGGGGAGAGCCGGCGATGTTTGAAAGCGCCATTTACATAAAGCACAGCGAGGGGGCCGTGTAGCCATGAACTATATGGCGTTATGGCCACAGGTGACAGTCCCGCCATTTTATACTGCGGACCGAGGAGTTGCATGGTTCTTAGAAACAGACAATTCTATTGTACGGTTTCTTGATAAACAGGAGCGCCGAGAGGGCATTTAGTGCATTTAAACAAGTACCAGCTGCTTGAAAGAAATGAGAATGATTACAAATATGGTCAATTCAGTTAGGAGTCAAACTTGTAAGGGGGAGCAGGCACTCACTTAAAAGTCAAAAACCTAAGTTTCAGCGTTCATATGAAAGACTAGAATAAACGTACCTGTCGGTAACTGGCACTTTAGTCACGACATTAGCCAGACCTGCCAACCGGCTTTGAAACTCCGAGTACGATGACAATGACATAAGCAAAACAAACATAACCAATGTCCTCTCCGTCTGAACTGAACCACTAGCAACATGTAAAAGAGCAAGCAAAGATCAACTATAGTTATAGATGCCAAATCATGTTAGGAGTTTTCCATTGTAACAAGACAGCAAGAAGCAAACGCTACTCACAGGAGCGACTTGAGGCCTCACAAGTGACCGGGGACCCCTTGGTAGCCTTTTAACGTGTTCTTGCTATTTTCGGGCTAGATCTTTAAATCTGTGTTTTGGCATAGGGTTATATACCATTTTTTCTGAAATTGGAGAATCATGGAATTACATATGAAATGTAATTCAGTGCCGGAGAGCAGTCGAGGGTGACAAACGCAGGTTTTCGAAGGAAGACGATTTGGGTGTCCACGGGAGGAGGCAGCGTACATCAAATGAGAACTGACAGAATAATCTCACAAGATAGGGCGCAGTGAGGAGAGTTACACACAAATTGAGCCATGACCGGTGTCTACTGTTCGCGCAGTTGTGGGGACAGAAAGCGCCCCAAAGCACTCCTGACACCTACCCCCACCCCTCCCCCTTTAAGGCCTGACCGTTCGCTTGACCCAGCAGACTTCATTAAGGACAGGCCAGTATTTGCACGGAAATATAAAAATATGCCGCCGAATATTTAAAGCTTATAGGGTCTGTGTTCCAGCCACAGACAGTATTTCAGACCTGAAGCCTTTAATTTCCCAATTAACTGAATACGAGTGGCCCATCCAACACATTAGATATGGCTCAGGACAGGGAAAGATAGGGGCACAAGGAGAGAGAGAATAGAGAAACGGGAAGAGAGAGAAACAGTAGGAGAGTGAGAAACAAGGCCTGAGAAAGACACGAAGAAATGGACAGAGGCAAAAAGAGAGAGACAGAACAGAGTGGTAAGAGAGAGACTGAAAATGAGATAAGGGGAGGAAGACAGTGAAAAACTTAGAAAGAAAAAGCCAATGATAGAGATAGAGAGAGGCAGAGAAAGCAAAGTAGAAAGAGGCAAGGCCAGGGAAATACAGAGATATGGGGAGAGACAAAAGGGATCGAGAAAACGGAAGGGAAGCAGAGAAGTCAGAAAGTTGGAGAGACAAGGACAGACAGAAAGAGGGACAGGGAGAAAGTATGACACAGAAAAACAGAGACAGGCAAGGAGAATGACACAGGGAGAACAGGAACGCCAGGAGAGGCAATCAAAGGACAGGGAAAGATGGAGAGAGAGAGGTAAAGAGAGACAGAAGTAGAAAGGTGGAGAGAGAGAATGACAGGGAGACAGAGAAACTGAAAAAGAGGAAGGAAGGCAAGGACATGTGAGGGGAGATAGAGGCAGGGAGAGAATAGGGTTGTTATGCAGAGAGAGACAAAGACAGAGAGAGAGAGAAAGACATGAAACCAGAAAGAGAAGGAGAGCCTAAAACAGACAGCGACAGAGAGACAAAAGACAAGGAGAGAGAAGGAAAGGGGGAGATAGAGTAATCTGTCTATCTATCTATCTATCTATCTATCTATCTATCTATCTATCTATCTATCTATCTATCTATCTATCTATCTATCTATCTATCTAGATGTCTTACCAGTTGTTTTTGAGTACCAATAAGTGTCTCTGAGTGAGTAATCCTACCACAGTGGTTTTGGGCTAAACAGTACAATTCATTCACAGACAGCGACAGAGAGACAAAAGACAAGGAGAGAGAAGGGAAGGGGAGATAGAGTAATCTATCTATCTATCTATCTATCTATCTATCTATCTATCTATCTATCTATCTATCTATCTATCTGTCTATCTAGATGTCTTACCAGTTGTTTTTGAGTCCCAATAAGTGTCTCTGAGTGAGTAATCCTACCACAGTGGTTTTGGGCTAAACAGTACAATTCATTCACTGCTGTGCTCCATTACCTCCCGTCCCTCCCTTGCCTTCCTTTCCCAACCAATGAGGCTCCTTGCGTCCCCCTAAGCCCCTCCCTTCCTCTTTGAAAAGTCCCACCCACCCCCACCACCTCCTGTTCTTTTTGTCTAGCCAGCTAGACTTACCATCTCTTTCTCCTCCACGACAGGGCCTAGGGGGCCTCGTGTTGACTCTCAGCAGGTGCGGTGCTCCTCGCGGTGGGTCCCCCGGCGGTCGCATTTTCCTGTTGGTCGGCGGCGCTACCTTAAGGGACGCTTCTTCCAGGTCAGCTGACTGAGTCGGCCGGGTCTCTGGTGGCTGGAGCTGCACTTCTGGGTCATCACCTCACGTGTGCTGGGCTGCATCTTCGGTCGTGGGGATCTTCCTGGATGCGGTAGGGCGGGCATTGCTGCCCGTGTTTTTTCTTGTTTTTGGTTTAATTACTGAGCTGTTACCATTTGCTGCTTGTGAAAAGGGGGTGGGGGGTGCGGAGGTTCTCCTTTATTTTACTGGCTGCTGTTGGTGTCTTGGGTGCATTTTGTGTCTGGATCATGTCAAGGCCGTGTCCTTCCAAACTGCACAGGATTGTCTCTTCTTCTTCTTCTTCAGAGGGAGAGGATGTTGAGGTTCCCCTTAAAACTCCTGGTGGGCGCCAGGTTGCGCTGTGGGTTCCTGCGCCTCTCATGTCCAGGGGGAAGTTCAAGACTTGATTGAGGTGGCTATGTCTAAAGCCCTTCAGACTGGGGCTCCTAGGCCTGGACATTCTTCTGCCTCCCGTCCTTTGGGGGCAGCGGAGGGGTCCTCTTCCTCAGATGATGACGCCCCTTCTATGTCTTCTGGTGGGAAGTATGTCTCCAGTGAGGAGATGTGGGATGTTCTGACCCATGTTCGGGACAATTTGGGGGTTTCCTGTTCTTCAGCATTCTGGGACTGATTCCCACTTGTTCCCTCAGTATAAGACACCTTCGCGGTTTGCCATGCCTTTCCATGGCCCAGTTAAGGATATGATTTTCTGTGAGTGGAATGATGTGGACAAGTCTCAAGTTCCTCGCATTCTTCAGAAGTTGTACTTGCTGGGGGGGGGGGGGGGGGGGGAAGGAGGTGTTGCCCCCTTCCGTTAAACTGGATTCCATTTTAGCTACTTTGATTGGCAAGACGGCGGTCAGTCCTGATGACTGAGTTCCTGCTGATGCCACGGACAGCAAGGTGGATTCGGATCTGAAGAGGGGCTTTGCAGCGGATAATTTAGCCCTCAGAGCTGGTATTTTCTCTGCATATTCTGTCCAATCCTTGGTGTAGGATTTTGACAAACTTGCAGTGACTGTGCAGGAGTGTTCTCAATGTCGGAGCTGCTTGTGGTTATGGAACAGCAGGCCAGGTTGCTGGCTGACATGTCTGATGTGGTCCACACTTCGGCTCTGGCTTCTGGGGCTTTGATTGGGGCTCGCCGGTCCCTCTGGTTGAGGATGTGGAAAGCGGATCCAGGGGAGAAGCCTGCTCTCCTGCGGCTTCCTTTTGAAGGTTGCAATTTGTTTGGGGATCAGTTGCCTTTCATGCTTTCGAAAGCTTTTAAGGTGAGGAAGCACGCCTTGCCTTACAAAGGTAGTACTTCGTCTGGTAAGGGTTGGTGGAAGCATTCTTGCTCTTCTCCCAAATTTGATTCCAAATCTTTTTCTTCCAGGAGACGTCGTTTTCAGCCCCGTTTTTCTGCTAAGAAGTCTGGTCCTTCTGGTCAGGGTTGCCTCAAGAAGGGGTCCTGACAATCACTGTGGGCCTGGAAGTTGGCCGGTTGGGGGTCGTCTGAGACACTTTCTTCACGTTTGGCAGGGGGATGTCACTGATCACTGGGTGCTGGACATTGGGGGCAATGGCTACGCCATAGACTTCGAAGTGGTTCCTCCAGATACGGGTGTTCATCCTATGCCCCTGCTTGCGAACAGTGCCCAAAGGAGGCATTGATGGAGGGTGTCCGGGACTTGCTAGTGAAAGGGCTATCTCCCGAGTTCCTGTCGGGGAAAGGGGACAGGGTGCTTATTCCGTCTTGTTCCTAGTTCTGAAGGTGTCGGGGGAGTTTTCGTTCAGTACTAAATCTCAAGTGGGTGAATTCCTGGATAAAGACTGTGCATTTCCCGATGCTGCCCTTTCAGATGATTTTTCCTCTGATCAGTCCGGGGGATTTCCTGGGGTCTCTGGTTCTACTGCATGTTCCCATAGCCATGTCTTCTCAGAGGTTCCTCCACTTTGCAATAGGCTGGGACCATTTTCAATTCTGTGTTCTGCCATTTGGCCTCAAGTCCTCTCCCAGAATTTTCACCAAGGTGCTGGCTCCTCTAGTAGCTCTTCTACATTCCGAGGGTGTGTTTGTCCATCCGTTTTTGGGCGATATTCTGATTCAGGCTCCCAGCTGGGCTCTGTTGAGGAGTCATGTGGCACGGGTGCTGTTGGTCCTGCAAGTTCACGGGTTTTTGGTCAACTGGGGGAAGTCAGATTTGGTTCCTTCCCAGGATCTGGTTTTCCTCAGGGCCCGCTTTCTGACTCTCCAAGGCTTGGTGACGGTGTCAGAGAACCAGTTGTTGTGCCTCCAGTTGCAGGTGTTGTCGATCTTGTCGCAGAGTGCTCCCAGAGTCCTTCAGTGGTTGCGTCTGCAGGGTCATTTGGCGTCGGTGGTTTTTCTGGTGCCTTGGGCATGGTTTCATCTTCTTTACCTGATGAACTGGTTTCTCGCTCATTGGTCTCCGGCTCCACGCTTTCTTCGGGCAAGGATTCATGTGTCGGGTTTCGTTCGCAGGGAGTTGGGTTGGTGGCTGGTGCCTGCTCATCTTCGGTTGGGGGTGCCTTTGTCTCCATCACAGTCGGTTGTACTGACAACTGTTGTCAGTTTCTCCGGATGGGGCGCGTGGCTGGGGCCGGATCTGGTCCAGGGGTTTTGGTCACCTCGAGAGTCGAGCCGCTCCTCGAATTGGAGAGAGTGGAAAGCGGTTCTTCTGGTTCTGGTCCATTTTCAGGGGTCCCTGAAGGGCTTGGATGTTCTTATCTGGACGGATATCTTGGTGGCCAAATCTTACGTGAACAGACAGGGTGAGACCAGGTCTCGGTCTCTGTTTCAGATTGCGAGGGACATTTTCGTTTGGGCTCAGGAGTGGGTTCTGTCTCTTCGGGCCACCTACATTCAAGGGGTGGTCAATGTTCAGGCGGATCTGTTGAGCCGGGTCATTCCTTCGTCCCAGCTTTTTTTCCTCCTAGTATCTCTGTTCCATCGTGTGGTTCGCATGTGGGGTCTTCCGGTGTTGGATTTGTTTGCCTCCCCAGAGAATGTGAAGGTGAGGCACTTTTGCTCCCGGTTTCATTTCCCTCAGGCTTGGGCGGTGGACGGGATGTCGTGTTCTTGGCCTCAGGATCTTCTGTATGCGTTCCCGCCCTTCCAGTTGCTCCATGCTTTTCTGGTGAGGGTGCGTCTTCTGAAGGCCAGGGTTCTCTTGATCGCTCAGCATTGGCCACGGGCGAATTGGTTTCCGTTGCTTTCGTTGATGGCTTCCGGTCACATTAGGACTCTCCCTCTCTGACCCTCGCCTCTGGCTTTTCCTTGCCTCCCTCTGGGGTCGTTGCAGTAGTTGAACTTGACGGCTTGGAGTCTGAACGGAGGGGGTTGACGAGCTTGGGGGTTCCTGTACCTTTGACTTAGACTTTGCTGGCTTTCCTGCGTCGTTCCACATTACTGTCTTATGGTCGGCAGTGGAAAGTGTTTTCTGCCTGGTGTTTGCCTCATCTGTTGGTTCCTACGGAGGCACCTCTGTTTGAAGTGATGTTGTTTTTGCAGGATGGGGCCCAATTGGGTTTGTCTGTGGTTTCTCTGTGGGTGCAGTGGGCTGCAATTCAGGCCTTTCGGGCGTAATCTGTCTGATTACGCCATTTGATGCCTAGATTTTTTCAGGGCCTTCTTAACTTGTTTCCTCATCCAGTGCGGTCCTTTCCTTCCTGGGATCTTTCATTGGTGTTGGAGGTCTTGACTGGTCCTCCCTTTGAGCCTCTGGAGTCCTGTGATTTGCATCATCTGTCATTGAAATCTTTTTTTCTGGTGGCCATCACTTCAGTCTGACGTTTGGGGGAGCTGGGGGCTTTGGCCTGCTCCTTTCCGTTTTGAAAGATTTTTCCTGATCGGATTGTTCTTGTGCCTGTTCCCTCGTTTGTTCACAAAGTGAATTCCGCTTTCCATACTCGGCAGGAGGTTATCCTGCCTGCTTTTTGTCCCGACCCTTCCTCAGCTGAGGAGGTTCGGTTGCATTCTTTGGATGTGCGTAGGGCATTGTTGGAATACCTGCGGGTGGTTGATCCTTTCCGGAAAGGGGATTCGTTGTTTGTTAATTTTGGTCCGGCCCGGAAGGGAGAGAAACGTTCCACTGCTTCTTTGAGTTGTTGGGTCTGCTCTCTGGTTTTGATGGCTTATTCTTTGAAAGGGGTTGTGCTGCCTCCGGGGATCCAGGGACATTCTACCCGGGATATGGCTGCTACCGTGGCTGAGTTACAGGGCGCTTCTGTGGTGGAAATTTGCAGGGCAGCTACTTGGGCCTCTCCTTCCACTTTTGTTCGTCATTACAGACTGGCGGACTTGGGGGGTTTGGAGTCAGTGTTTAGTCACCGTGTGTTGTCCTCTATGATGCAATAGGGGAGTTACTTTCCTGTGTCCTGTTGTGTTGTGATTAAATTTGTTTCAACTCAGTGTCCGTCTCCTGTGTTTCTCTTCCTACATCTCATTGGTTGGGAAAGGAAGGCGAGGGAGGGACGGGAGGTAATGCGTCCATTACTTACCGGTAATGGCATTACTCCTAGTCCTACTCCCTCACCTTCCTTTCTGTTCCCTCCCACCCTCCCGGTACGGAACGCCTGAGTTGCTGTAAGGGGCTTGTTTATGTACAGGAGGTGGTGGAGGTGGGGGAGAGTTTTCAAAGGGGAAGGGAGGGGTCTAGAGGGAGCCAAGGAGCCTCATTGGTTGGGAAAGGAAGGTGAGGGAGTAGGACTAGGAGTATTACCATTACCGGTAAGTAATGGACATATTCTTCATCGCTATACAATCGCAAACAGTCTGGCAAATGTCATTTTTTTCCAACCATAAAGTGTCTGAACCCTTTACCTGTATGCATATTGCCCAAGAAGCCAGCAAATACCTGAAGACGCTAGTCAAGTGGTTGACGCCAATCTGTGGAGTCACGTCCCAATTATTGGCAGATATACCAGTGCTCTCCAGGCTGCGGCGGTTTTGGTTGTTATAATTAAATAATCCACAAAGAGCCACTTAAATTGCCGAACTCTTTAGTGGCGGGTGCCTTCTTTGTGTAAATGGTATGCACGTATTAATGTCCCAAACAAATGCTCCACACAATACCCAATAGGAGCACTCTGCCTCTTTCAAAGTGACATTTATGGAAGTAACCAAGCATGACGCGTTTCGGCTTCAATGCCTTTTTCAAATGCTGGTCACAAGTAAGATATTTACATGCAAATCTTTAAATAGTTTTCCCTTCATCCTCTTTAACAGGGTGGTGATTAGCGAGAAAGGACCTCAGTGTCTCCATAAGTAACTCTGTTTAGGGTCCCACCATCATAGCATGTCTTTTCAGTTGTTTTTTAGCCCCATTAAGGGTCTCTAAGTGAGTAAACCTACCACAGTGGTTTTGGGCTAAACAGTACAATTCATTAACTGCAGCGCTCTATTCTTCACAACTATACGCTATCACCAACAGTCTGGTAAATGTCATTTTTTTACAACCATAAAGTGTCTGAACACTTTAGCCATCCGCCTATTGCCTAAGAAGCTAGCAAATACCTGAAGGAGCTAGTCAAGTGATTGACGCCAAACTGGGCAGTCATGTCTCAATTTTTGGTGGGTATACCAGTGCTCCCCGGGCTGTGGCAGTTCTGGCAATTATAATTAAACAATCCACAAAGAGCTGCCTAAACTGCTGAACTCTTTAGTGACAGATGCCTCCTTCATGCAAATGGCTTGCATGTATTAATGTCCTAAACAAATAGCTCCACACAAGAACCAATAGGAGCACTCTGCAGGTTAAAAGCCAAATTTATTGACTTAACCAAGCATGACACGTTTTGGCTTCAATGGCTTTTTTAAATACTGACCACAAGTAAAAGATTCACTTGCTAATCTTTAAATAGTTTTCCCTACATCCTCTTTAACAGTTTGGGGATTAGCGAGAAAGGACTTCAATATCTCCATAAACAACTCAGTTTGGAGTGTCACCATCATAGCAAGCCTTATCAGTTGTTATTTAGCCCCAATAAGTGTCTCGAAGTGAGTAATCTTACCATAGTGGTTTTAGGCTAAACAGTACAATTGTTTTCACCGATATACGCTATCACCAACAGACTGACAAATGTTATGTTTTACAACCATAAAGAGTCTGAGCCCTTTCGCCAACTGCACATTGCCCAAGAAGCTAGCATATACATGAAGGTGCCAGTGAAGTGACTGAAGCCAAAAGGGCATGAGTTATAGTTATTTGAGATAACTATAACTATAACTGGTGAATTTCTAAGGTTTTATACTTTTGAAATGTGAGCCTAAGTATAACATCCCTGTAACCCAGTGGTCTTCAAACTTTTCAATGTCGCGCTCCCTCCCCCAGTAGATAAAAAAATTATCAGGGCCCCCCTCCAAATTTTTCAAATTTAAACTAAAAATTTGCAGTGTTTAAATCGGTCTAGACGTATTTAAACATTGCAATTAAGTTGTGTTACTGTTTTAAAACTGCAATCAAATACATTATACCAAAAGTATTGTTCTGCTCAGGCAGGCCTCACTAATGTGTGAAAGTGTCCACAGTGTGATCATTAGGGTTGGGGTTTTCAAGAGTATTTGGAGTCTCTTCCCTTTTGACACATACTCGCAACTTGGATATCAATGACAAAACATATTAGTAATGGCCCACTACAAAGCGATTTACTGCTGCTCATTTCTTTCAGCTTAAACAAAGCCCTGTTATCAGCATGATGCTTGTTTTTGGCCAGAGCCTGGCACCCCCCTTGGAATAATTTGAGGCCCCATTAGGGGGGCCTGCCCCTAGTTTGAAGACCCCTGCTGTGACCGTTGTTTTTTTCAGTGAATTGCTATGTTTTTTTAAATTCTATTTCCTAACTATAACGTCCTTGTAACCTTAGTTTTTTTCAGTGAATTTCTATGGTTTTTTATGTATATCAATTTTCATTACTATACACTATACTAACAAAGGCCGTGCCAACCCCCTTAACCACCCAATGTTACACCGTGCATGGCCCTCACCCATGTGCAGTGGAGGTTGCTTGCAAGACGTGGCCTGCAACCAGACCCTGCGGCCAACCTCCCTAACCACCCAAACCAATTCTGCACATTGCCCTTTGGCCCTGTGTGGTGGGAGTTGTCCGAGGGCTCTCTGGGTGTGAGAATAGGTGTCAGAGGGCATATCTGGGGATGAGAGTGGCTACAGATTGTCTGTCTGGGAGTGAGAATGCGTACATCAGTGTTTTAGTGGATGCGTCACTGTGTGCGCCGGTCTGTGAGTGGGTGCATGAGGGGTTCAATGGGTCTATGAGTGGGTGTGTGACAGTCTGAGTGGGTGTGTGAGTGGGTGCATAACTGAGTGGGTCTGAGTGGGTGCGTGAGGGTCTGACAGGTGCTCAGAGTGAGTGCATGAGGGTCTGAATGGGTCTCCGAATGGGTGCAAGAGTGTCTGAGTGGGTCTGTGAGTGGGTGCGTGAGTGTCTGAGGGGGTCTGTGAGTGGGTGTGTAAGTGGGTGTGTGAGTGGGAAAATTGATTAAAAGAGAGACAGAGAGTGAGAGAAAGAAACTGAGACGAGAGAGATAGAACATTTTAGGCTTTGATGTCTGAAATACTTAGAATTAGAAATTTCTATCCAAATTAAAATAAAACATTTATATATTTAAAAAAATATATATATTTTTTATTTTAAAAAAATGGTAATGAGTCCAGCTGGAATCGAACCCCCAAAGCTCAGTGTGAAGGTCTGTGACCTTCACACTCAGCAATAGGGATTTTTTTTCTTCTATTTTTGTAGCCCTTTACGGGATTTCTGGGACTGCAAGGGAGCCCTCAAGGGTTCCCTGTGGTCCCTACATATTTGTTTCATAATATAATGCTCTTACGGGCTTCCTGACACTGCAAAGGAAGCCTTAAGGCTTCCCTTGCAGTGCCATTGCTTCAGCAAGCACGGAGCTGCTTTAATAGCAGCTCCGTGCTTGCTGAAGATTTTCATCTCTGTCCCTGCACGTGTGCAGGGAACAGAGATGAAAGCTCCGTTATTTGACAGCGGAACCTGCTTTAAAGATCCCGCTGTCAAACAGCAGAGTGTTTGCTGTGGCTTGGCTGCAGCGCCGCAGTCAAGCCACAGCAAACAGCTATGTCCCGGAGGTGGGCACCCTGGGACATAGCAGGAGCCAGCCCTAGGGCATGGTGTTCCACAGAGCCATCTGTGGCTCTAAGAGAGTGGCAGTGTGGACCGCTCCAACAAGGACTAAGCCCTGGGAAGGTGGTGGTCCCCGAGGTGCCGGGCTCCCATAGTGACCCCCTTTCTTTTTTCAAAGATGGTCCCTGGGGCAGCAGGAGGGCCCTGCACCCCCCCTCCAATGATAACATAGCCCCTCAGGGCTTGGGGGTCCCACAGTGACCCTCTTTGTTTTTTTAAACATTTGTCCCAGGGGTGGTGGTCCCTGGAGCAGCAGGGGGGTGGGGGAGGTGCTTGCCCCAGCAAATAAATTGCTTTTTGCCCTGGGGGGGTGGTAGTACCCGGGGCATGGAGGGGGCCACACAGCCCCTGCTTCAAATAAAGTGTAGCCCTGGGTGGTGGTGCTCCCCGATCTGTTGGAGGCCACAGGTATCCCTGTATTCATTGAATTTATAGCCTCTGGAAGGTGGTGGTCCCCAGGGCTGTGCGGGAAGCCATCGGACCTCTCCCACTTACTAAAAATATTTTTGCCCTGGGTGTGGTAGTCCCCGCGATGCAAGGAGGCCGCGGCCACCAGGTCTTATTTGGACATTCGCCCCAGGGAGATGGCGGTCACCGGGGCTTGTTAAAGTCCAAGGAAGGGGACCCCTTGTGCCCCCCTCCTCTAAGATGCCACCGCGACCTGGCCCACCCGGGGGCAAATTTAAAAAAGCATGGGAAACCCCTTCTTTTAAAAATAAATACCTCCCAAAAAAAACACAGATGGATCCACAGATTTTTGGGATGTTTTAAAAAAACATGCTTTTTAGCCGGTGACTCTACCCTGGCCCTATTTCTTTTTTTATATTTTTTTCTGGGACTCAGCTGAAGCCAAGTCCCAAAATGGCTGCCAACACTTCCTTGCTGAAATGTTTTGAGCCAATCAGATATCAGCACGGGGGCAGTTGTATCCCCGGAGGATCCGCATCCCTATATATCTATATTTTTTGGCCTTCAATTTCTATGAAACTACTGAATGGATGTGCACCAAATCACAATAAGTGTGATCTGTGGAACAGAATCTAGCTTCATGCCAAATTTGGTGTACTTCCATTCAGTGGTTCGGGCTGTAGGCATGTCTTAAGGTCCTATGGAAAAATTAAAGGGAAAAATGTGTTTTAGAATTCCCCTTTTTCTCATCCCCCGCCTGAGAGATCACCTCAAAACTTTCAAGACAGAAGCTGAACTTAGTAAAGTATACGTTTTGAAAATGTCATGACTCTTGTTGAGCACGTAAACTTTCAGGGTAATCTGGCAAGCGGGGGCCAAGAAAAAGAAGGGATCAAAAAAGTTGTGTTTCCCATGCTAATTCCCATACGACCTTTGAACAAGGCTACAACCCGAACCAGTATATGGAGATATGGCAAATTTGGTAGAAAGCTAGCTCTCGGTACGCAAATTGTGCTTTTTCTTTTTTGGTGTAAATCTGTTCAGTAGTTTTTGAGATATTAAAGGGAAAACAAATTTGTATATCTGAGGTTGCGAGGACTTTGCAAGATTAAGAGCTCATGAACGGCAAATGCACAGCTCTGATTGGCTGCCAACATTTCAAACCAGGAGGTTCTGGCAGCCATCTTGGGACTCGGCTTGAGCAGAGTCCCACTTAAAAGGGGTAAAAAAAAAAAAAAAAAAAAAGACAAGGGACCTTGGTAGAGTCACTCTGATCCCTTAGCTCTGGTGCTGGGGGTCTCAGAGGGACCCCGACAGAACTAAAAAGCATTAAAAAAAAAAAAACATTGAATTTGCAACATTGTTATAATTTGTGGAAAAAAATTGAGAAAAAAAACAATGGTTGGGCCAGCTTTCGGGGCACTTTTTAAATGGCAGGCCTCCTGGCTGCTCCCCTCGCCCTGGGACCACCACCTCCCCAGGCTATTGTTAAATCTATGCAGGGGGGCTGTGCAGCCCCCCCACAGCCCCAGGGACCACCACCTCCCCATAGCACAACATAAATACTATGCGGGGAGTGTGCAGCCCCCCTCGCAGTCCTGGGGACCACCACCTCCCTCGGGCACAACATAAATACTATGCGGGGGTGCACAGCCCCCCTTGCAGTCCTGGGGACCACCACCTACCTCGGGCACAACATAAATACTATGCGGGGGCGCGCAGCCCTCCCATAGCCCTGGGGACACCCACCTCCACGGGGCGATCCTTTAATGGTGAGCAAGGTGTAGGGCCAAAGCCCCGGGGGCCACCACCTTCCCAGGAGAAAGTGTAAAAAATAGAAAGGGGTTCCTCCACCTCCCCGAGGCTATGCATGTTGGAGGGGGCCCGCATGGCCCCCCTCGAGGAGCCACTATTGGCCCTGGGGACCGCTACCACCCAGGGCCAGCTCCTGCTGTGTCCCAGGGTTCCCACCCCTGGGACATAACTGTTTGCTGTTGCTGCCAACCCACAGCAAACACTCCACTCGGACGAAGGGAGAGCTGTCAAACTGGGGGGATGGGGTCCTCAGGCCGAGATCAGCCTCGGAAGTGGGGGTCATCTGGCCCCCTCCCCAAAGAAACATACATGTATAGGCTGGGCCCCAGGGGATGGGGTCCCCAGGGCTGAGATCAGCCTGATGAGAGGGGCTGCACAGTCCTCCTCCCCAGAAATAAATTTAAATATTTAGGGTGGGCCTGGGGGATGGGGTCCCAGGGGCTGAGATCGGCCCGGGGAGGGGGGCTGTGTGGCCCCCCCCCAAAAGAAATTAGATATTTAGGCCAGGCCCCAGGGGATGGGATCACAGGGGCGGAGATTGGGTCGGGAGGGCCATGTGGTCCCCCCTCCCAAAAAGATCAAATATTTAGGCTGGGTCCCAGGGCCTGGATCGGCCTGGTGAGAGTGGGTCGTGCGGGGTTGGATTGTTAGGTTAGGTTCTGAATTTACTCATACAAAACCATAACAGTTGGTCCCAGTTAGTGGTGGGGAGCCATCTAAGTTAACCCTAGTGTCCATGGGTGAGGGTGAGGTGGTCCAGAGAAACCTCATGCCTGACAACACTATGAAGTACAGGCAGTGGGTGACCATCAATGGGAGGCAGGTGAAGCCTCTGAAAGACTCGGGTGCAAGTATGGCAACTGTGCACTGTTATCTGGTGTCTGAGGAGCAGATAATCCCTAATGTGGTCCACCAGGTTGTATTAGTGGACAACAGTGAGCCAAATGTTTGGTGTCTCAGGTTCCCTTTGAATAGGGGGGGGTCTCAGATTCCCTGAGGGTAGCTGCGAGTCCATCATTGCCTGTTGACTGTCTGCTAGGGAACGACCTGGAGCAAACTGCCTAGAAGGAGGTGTAGATCAAGTCGCACCTGGAGATGTTAGAATTGCCAAAGTGGGCGTGCATGACCACACAGTTCATGGCCGCCAGAGACGGTGATCAGAAGGACCTGGATCCTAAAAACAATGGCCCTGGTGCCTGCCAGGAGGGGGAGGAGCAAGGCCGTGGGAAACCCACTCCTGAGATTCCCATGGTCTGGGAGGAGGCTGAACCTGAGGGGGAACTTCCAGAACCTACAGGGGAAGAAGTGGCCAAACTGGGGGACCTACCTGAGCTGACCCATTGGCAATGGGAAGGAGGCCCTACCAGGGAGGAGTTCAGCGCAGCACAGAAAGTGTGCTCCAGTCTTGAGGCTCTTCGGAAACAGGCTGAAGCCCAGGCAGCTGGTGAGGCCCCTGGATCTCAACCGGATTTACTGGGAGAATGATCTCCTGTATAGCAAGCCTAAGGTTGCTGAGCCTGGGGCAGCCGGTGTGCTGGTGGTACCCAGTGTTTCAGAGACTTCCTACTGAGTCTGGCTCGTGACATGCCATTGGCAGGTCTTTTAGGGCAGGACAAGACCTTTGACAAGCTTGTTACCCACTTCTATTGGCCCCAAGTGAGGAAGAACTCAGATGTGTTCTGCAGGACTTGTCAGACCCACCAGGCAAGTGGCAAAGCTCGGGAAAGGTGCAAGCTCCTTTTCAGCCCTTTTCTGTGATGACCACCCCTTTTGAGCAGTGGGCATTGACATTGTGGGGCCCCTGGACCCTGAGACAGCCATAGGCAACAGGCTTATCCTGGTCTTGGTGGACCATGTCACCCGGAATCCGGTATCCAGACCCTATTTCTCTGAGGACAGTGCCTGTGCCCACTGTGGCCAGGGCACTTAAGGGTATCTTTACCCATGTAGGTTTCTCCAAGGGGGTAGTATCTGACCAGAGTGCCAATTTCATGTTGTTGTTCATGAAAGCCATGTGGAAGGTGTGTGGTGTTACCCACCATGCCTTACCATCCCCAAAGCAATGGGCTGGGTGAGTGCAGGTCTCACTATCAAGCCATTAAGTGCCGGATAGGGCAGAGGTCTGTGGTGGACTTGGGACAACAGGTAGGGAGCAGCCAAGTGGTGCCGATACAAGCCAAGATTCATACTATTCTGGCTTGAGCACCCCCAAGACCCAGACAGAAGCGAGAGCCTTTTTAGGTCTCATCCAGTACTACAGGAGATTCATCAAGAGTTATGGCACCATTGTTGCCCCCTTAACAAAGCTGACTTCCAGGAAACAGCCCCGTCAGGTGAACTGGGCTGAGGCATGCCAGACCACTTTTGACACCCTGAAAGAGGCCATGTGCACAGCACCCGTGCTCAAGGTTTTGGGTTTCTCAGAGTAAGAAACATGTAGTTCCACCCCTCCTTCATGTTGTCCTTTACAGACAAAGACTGGGACTGGACTATTTGGAGATGTATACACTAAGTGCCAGAAGAATCTCCAACCAGTCCCAGAACTGTGCCAGCGGAATAAATAAACTCTATGAACATGATATTAAAGGAGACAGAAACCTCGTCTGCGTGCAGGGCCAGCTTTAGCGCTGGTGAAGCCCTGTGCTAAAATATTTTTTGGCACCCCCGCCAATGACCTCCTTTTCCATGGATTCCCTCACTACTGCTCTCCAATAGTGCCCCTCATCTCTCCATAGCCAATCTCACACATGTATTTCATTTGTTTAACAGCGTTACTCATACCAGTGTGGGGTGTGACAGCACTTTACATCACACACACATTATACAGAGACAATGAAACATACTTGTGTAAATCAGTCTTCAGTAAATGGCAATTAGGATTACAAGGTGTAGGAATAACATCATCCAAGCAGCTGGCAATATATTTTAAGAGTGTTTGTTATGGAGAAACATACTAAAAGAATGTATTTCTACCCATATTAACCCTTTTTAGCAACATCAGGATAATGAAAGACTGGTGAAATAACATAACGTTCTAACCTATACCATGCAATTTTCATGCAGCTCTTTGATGATGACAGTTCATAGGTCACTGTGCGATATTAGGATGGCAACTTAACATTTGCAAGTAACAAAAGTATCTCTGTGACAAATGCAGTAGCCCACTGAGGTATCAACATAAAAGAAAGACAGTTCTGAGATCTCCCTGGTACACGTTCTTTGCAGAAGGAACATTAGCCCTCTGTGCTACTTTATGATGAGTCAAAACTACCAATAGACAAAACGCTTATCTCTCTCCAGCAGGAACATTAATCACCAAAGCTATCTTTACATTTTTATTCTTTCCTGAAATGCTGGACACACAAGGAGCTCTGTAGCCCTACGTTTAAACCCATAAGTTATTCCTATTATTTCCAGAGCTAGGTGTGGGTGTACTGCTTGCCTGGCCCTAAATCTGGCCTTGTTTACAATTGCAACCTTCCAAAAACTGTCAATTTTAAAAAACATAACAAAATCTAAGTATTAACTCCTTATGTTTTTTTTCCTGTAACATGCGCCCATCTCAGCTCAGATGAGTACATTGTGATATCCTTAATCATCGATTAAACTGGCAACCATGTTGGAGTGTTTTATAAGTCGACAATGCAAAAACCGACTTGAATGTATAATTGCATTAAACTTTATGTTAAATTATATTAGTTATTTTGATATACCTTAATACAGTCAAAATTCACACCAATCTTGTTCATTTTAAAGAAAATATAAATACACCAGTAAACTAAAATCAATATGTGAGAATTACGACAGTAACTAAAAAATAATTACATATGACAGGAACTTTATTTATATTCAATATGTGCAATGAGGGGTTAAGACTTGTTTTCTTATTGTAAAATAAAATTTACATATGTTTGAAAAACACGTACATCATCTGGTCATTGATTTTCGATTCGTGCCACGGTTTATTGCCATCCTTGGAGCAGAACAGTAACACAACATCGATGATGAAGACAAGCATAAAATTACCAATTTCACTGAAATGATTTACGGAATTCCTGTACCACACGAAGCTGCTCGCGGTCAGCTTCACAGCAACTGACAATATAACAATAGTATTCTTCTTAAAGCATTATGGAAAACTGTTACTAAGGGTGGGATCAAGAAAGATACACGACCCTCAGATGCACCATAAGACAAAAGAGTAGATATTACCATCTTCTGCAAAATGTATTTTCAACATCTGAAAGTAGCGTATATGCTTTTCAGTTAATCGGAAATAGAGTTGTAGATTTGTGGCTCACTGGTGAAGAAGGCCATGACATATAAAAGATGGGAGTTGGGCTGTTTGCCACCTCGAGTATAATAAGTCGATTACGATTCTAGGGTCCCTTACCAAGGAACAGATTGGGAAGCATCTGGGTAAGCTTGAATAATTAGCAGAAAACAACATGGTTTTGGACCAAAGGAGCATGGTGAAACTAATCTATTTCTCATCCTTTGTGCAGCTGCTGCACGCAGCCACAATATGTATTGGTTTACTAAGTACATGCCTATGAATATAAACCAAATGTTTCTGTTTACAATGCAAAGTTTCAACCATAGGCTGTCCTTTTCTTCTGGTTATGAATTCTCACAAGATATTTGTGTATTTAGCAGTTAAGCGTAGAGAACTGCTCCGTAACATAAGAGTAAGCACTGCGGGGCAGATCATAAACATTGTTAACTTACACAACTCCATGTCCCTGGTGGTAAATTAATGAAGTGCTTGGTACAAACAACTTTTACCACCGATTATGAGAGCAGGATTTGGGAGGTGGTAATATATGACAAAAAAGTCTGTGCAGATATGTTGTGAGGCATTTTGTTGTTGTGGTGATGTGCCCTGTTCATTTTTTGTGCTGCTTTTGTTTGCTATATAATTCCGATGTTATGCTGTGTCGTACTATGGTCGTTGTTTTGTGCCCAGCATTGTTTTGTGTTCTTATGTTCCTTTATGTATATTATTGTGTTATGTTCCATTATTCACTTTAGATATGTCAACAAATAACGCCACATTTAAAGCTAAAAGCAGTACAATGCCTTGAAGCACCAGAAACAAGCAACTAATTACCAAAGTATTGCTGCTCATGCTTTTCAACTGTTTAAAACTCCAGTTTGCCCAAAACTGTGGCAGAGGCGAAGGACCATATCACAAAACACTTTTGGCTAGCCCTATCAAGGTAGTATTAAGAAAATAGGATTCTGGAGATGTAATATTTGACAAGAATATTTGGGTACATGTGGTGTGTAATATTTTGATGTGCTGGTAATGTAACCATGTGTTTGAGCTCCTGCCTTTTTGTCTTTAATCTTTTGTATTCTGTGCTGCATTGTTGTACTGTGTTTTGTTGAGCTGCACTAATTGTGTTGTTGTATGTTTTGCCTCGTTTGTATTGATGTGCTGTGTTATGTTTTAATTGTGATGTTATGTTACTTTGTGTGTATTATTGTTTGATAAATAGTTGTTTACTTTATGTATATTTCTAGCCAAACCCGGAACTCTAGGATTTCCCTGAGCAGAGACAAAACAAAAATAGTGTATTCCCATCTAAGTATATTCAGGGAAAACCTAGCAAAGCTTACACAGTATTTCTAGCATTTACCCAAGAAGAGGCAGGAAATAAAGAGGCTGATTTATTCCCTGGCAGATGGCCTGTTGGTCCCACAGGGTGACAGAGTAAATTACTCCGCTGAATTGTGGGTTCATTTCTCCATATTACCATCTTTTAGCTTTTTACGTCCTTACTTGGTATCACTATGCTTTAATTTGTGTGGTATTTGGCTCTTTCTACATTGGGCAGTTTCCAGAATATTGTTAAAAGATTTAGGCCCTCATTAAGACCACGGCGGTTGGCGGTAATTTAGGGAAAGGTACTGCCAACAGGCTGGCGGTACCTTTTCCGAAATAATGACATTGGCGGTTTGGCTCAAGCCAAACAACCAATGTACCGCTCCGTCCGCCAGGGTGGTAATGGCCGCTGGGCTGGAGACTTCGGTCTCAAGCCAGGCGGCCATCACAATCCCACCCTTGGGATTATGACCCCGCCTACCGCCATGGTTTTAGTGGCGGTACTATGAGTGCTAGGGAATTCTTTCCCCTACACTGATGGGGTCTCCCCCACCCCCTTCCCTGTCCCCAGAGTCCTCCCCCACCATCCCCCCTCTCCTGCCACCCGTACATTTACACACCCACACCCACACATGCACACAAACACACTCATACACACACACACACATACCCACATCCACCCACCCATGCACACATACATACACACACACCAACATACTTTGTCGCACAGATGCATTCACAACACACAACATACACGTACACTCACATTCGGTCATTCACGCATGCATTCAACGCAACACCCCCCCGCAATCACGCATACAAAAACAGACACACACCCCCACACACACGCACACAACACCTCTCCTGTCGGAGAATCCGACTTACCTGCTTGCAAGGGGTACTCCGGCAGGAGACGGGACATTGCTCATGATACAGTATGCAGTGTTTTGCTGGCGTGGCGCTGCTGCTGACAGCAGTGCCACCTTACCGCCGTCCACAACAAACCGTCAACGGTATTCTGCCAGTCTTCTGGCGGAGTTCCATCAACGGTCACAATGCGGGTGGGCAGCTGGTAGCCATGGAGATGATATGTTGGCGGCCGTCCCCGTGGCGGTAGGCGGCAGTTACCTCCAAAGTTGTAATGAGGACCTTAATACTTTAACCAATGTGTTTCACCCCAGCCCATTGCACTTGGGGCTTTCTCAAGCCTGTGTTTCTACTCTGTGGAGTAAGTTGTTCTTTCTAGATATACAAAGGATGTAACCCTGTTGCTTTTCATAGCAGTTCCACATGTAGTCTGTGTGGTAGCAATCTTAACAGTCTGTCACTAGTGACTAAGGGCCAGATGTAGGTAGCTAAAAAATTGCGAGTGGGAAATTGCGAGTCTTTGCGACTCGCAATTTCCGACTCGCAAACAGGTATCCCACCAGAAGAAGCGACTTCAATTTGCGACTCGCAAATGAAGTCGTACCGCAGATTGCGAGTCCGCTGTTTGCGAGGTCGCTTTTTGCAACCTCGCTAAAAACGAACACGCAAATTGCGAGTGGGTGTCGCAAATTGCGACTGTGCCGCAAATTGCATGCAGGTGCAGCAGAACACTCTGGAAAACACTTCCTGGCTCCTGCTGATGACATCACAGCCAGGAAGTTTACAAATACACCTGGGAGGAGGGAGGACCACACCCATTTCCAACTGCTGAACAACCATCCAGGAGGAACAGCAGCAACAATGGAGGACTCAGGCAGGAAGAGGAAACTAACATTTTCAGAAAAGGAACTGGAGGTGCTGACAGATGAATGCTGCCAGCACCATGACCAACTATTTGGAAGAGCTGCCCTCAGTGTGCCTGAATCTGACAAAATGAGGATTTGGATGGACATCCAGGAGAAGGTGAATGCAATCGGGGTGAGCCACAGGAGCATAGACGAACTGAAAAAAAGATGGTACGACCTGCGCTCCAGGACCAAGGAGAGGGTGGCAGAGCGCCTCCGGGAGATGAGGGACACAGGAGGAGGCCCATCTACCGTCCCACCACCCACACCCATGGAGGAACGAGTGCAAGAGACCCTGGAGCCAGAGGCAGTGCTGGAATAGGAGATCTGGACACGTCAGCGCCAGGACCATCAACCAGTGAGTACCATGAAACATGCATGTACAACCATATCTGCCATACCCCCACCCACCCAGTGCACAGCAGCATGCACAACCAAATTAGCTCCATTTCAGAGTAGCAACCACCAGAATGGCGCATTATGGGCAATGTAGTCCAGTAGGCAGCTGATAGGCAACAGTTTATTAGGAAGCATACAACAGATGGTAGAAACTGACAGTGTGTTCCCTATGTCCCACAGGTCTCCCACAAGACACCACCACCAGCCACATCGTCCAGGGTGCAGAGGTCAGCCAACAGGCAGCACAGGACCCAGGAGCAGCCACCACAGGGCCCTGCACCACCTGACCACAGTCCCCTCCAGATGCACCAGTAGACATAGTGGAGATTGACCCAGCACACGGTCCCAGCCACAGTGCCAGCAAACAGGACCCTGATGCTCCACTGCGTCGCAGACGATGTGTCCATGTCGCTGCAGTGTCCTAGTGACTGAACTTGTTACAGAGAGAGAGTGCAAGGCGCCGTGAATGCCAACTGATCCTCCGTTTGGACCGCATGGCTGCCTCCATCGTCTGCCTGGCTGTGAATACTACAGGGCTGTCACGCCGGACAGTCAGTTTACAAGTCGACACAGGCCACTTTGCCGGCGATGTGGCTCGCGGCCTGGGACGGATAAGCCACGCTGTGGACATGATGGAGGCAAGACTGGTGGCTAGGGGCGCGGGAGACACGCCTCAAGATAGTGAGGAGGCTCCACTATCAGTAGTGCATCTGCCACAGACACCAGGGTCTTGAGGAGTGGCAGTGCACGGCAGGGATCTGCAGACGCTCCAGGCACTAGCCATGCTGGGCGTCCCAGGCGTAGGATTTGAGCTACGCACTTACGAACAATTGAGGCACATGAGGTTAATGTGTCCTCATGGCAGGTGGACTTTACAGCCCCTGACCAATAGTTCAGTTCTATAGTTTTTTGGTTCACTTAATTAAAGTTCTTGTTTGTTCCACTTCACAACTGGGCTCTTTGTGTGTGACATTAGTGTGTGTGGTGACAGATAGCACATACCTTCCAAAGTATTGGTTTGCAATGTTGTCCCGTCTCTGTCTGCCTTGTTTTGCAAGGCTTCTATCCCCATGATGGCGATGTGGTAGCTCTTGCTCGTCATCCTCCAAATCTAGGTCTTCAGGGGTGAGATGTAGCCCACGTCTGGTGGCAATGTTGTGCAGTATAGCACATGCGCCAACGATCTTGAATGCTGTTATGGGGGCATACTGGAGGGCACCTCCACTTCTGTGGAGGCATCGGAATCTTGGCTTCAACAGTCCAAAGGTCCTCTCTATAACATTTCAGGTCCTCCTATGTGTACTGTTGTATCGCCTCTCAGTCTCATTGCTGGGTGTTAAGTATCCATGGTCGTAGCGCATATGCACTGTCACCTGTTTGGCAAAAATGAACAATGTTAGCAGGGCATGGATGGGTTTCACATTGACCTGTGTGTATGTCTTCAAGGTGTATTCAGCTATACCTAGGAGATATCCGTCTCCAAACTCCCCACGTTCTAGGCGTTGGTGTATCCCACTGTGCCTGAAAATGTAAGAGTCATGTGTACTCCCTGGAAATTTGGCTACCATGTCAGTTATACCATAATGGGCGTCACATACCACCTGGATGTTCAGTGAGTGAGTACACTTCCGGTTGCGGAACAGATATTCCAGATTTGCAGGAGGGCATATTTGTATATGTGTCCCGTCTACACACCCTATTACATGGGGGAAGTTGGCAATCCTGTAGAATTCCAACTTGGTGCTGTTGATTTCTGCCTCATTTCTGGGTAGGTATATGTATCTGGACATGTGTGTGAGTATGGCATCTAGGAATGATCTGAAGAACCGTGAGAGTGCACTTTGGGATACCCCACCTGCCACAGCAATGACCCCCTGATAGCTACCCGAGGCCAAGAGGTGCAGTGAGCATAGCACTTGCACATGTGTGGGGATCGCGCTGCCGCGCACAGTCTGGCGTTGAAGCAGCGGATTGAGTAGATCTATTAATTCTAATATTGCTGCACTGCTGAGTCTGTATTTATCATATATCTCCTCCTCAGTTTGTTGGAAAAGTGTCTGTCTGGTTCTGTATATCTTCTCCTGTCTCTGGCTCCTCCTCCTCATCTGTTGTGCGGAGTGGGCTCTCCTCCTCCTTGCTATCACATATATCTCCCCCATCTTGAGTAACCCAGGTGCCTTCTGGGTCTCCTTTTATACTTTGGTTCTGGTTACCACCTGCTCTGAGTTAGTGGTAAATTGGGTGTGAAAAATGGTCTTTTTGCGACTAGTCGCAATTTGCAAGTGGCTTTTTCATATGGTTTGCGACTTCCTATTTGCGGGTCGCAATTTTTGCGACTCGGTAATGGCTCGCGACGCAATTTGTGATTTGGAATTGGGGTTTTTGCATCCCATTTCCGATTTTGCGGGGTCGCAAATTGCGATTCGGCCATTTGCGATTCGCAAACTTTTGCTACATCTGGCCCTAAGTTCTTCTGTTCATTTGTGTCCTAAACTACCATGACGTTTTAGTGAAATAATTAGGCAGTTTGTTTAACAGGCTACTGGATTGAGTGCTTTCATTTTTGGCATTGTTCTACTGCTTTAAAGAGCCTCGAATGGTTCTGTTGAATGTTTTGTGGTCCTGTATTGCACATAGCATTATGAGAGTTTATTCTGCAAGTATGTTGTAAAAAGCAAGAACAACATGCTTCTTGTTAGCTTCCTTTCTAAAACAGCTGTGGTTATTTAAGGAAATGGTTTTACCAAATGAAACATTTTAGATTTGTACACCCTCAACTGAAGGAATTCTAGGATCTATTGGTTAGTACCAGAGCTTAATTCGTGAATAAAAACGTGTCGGTGCCAAAAGCTCTCATCTGAAACGCACAGCTGCTGCAATTAAATACACAAGCACAGACTACTGAGGCAGGGTAATCCTAAATTTATATCAGCCCCATTTAATCCATTTACAGACTAGCCATGTCCCTTCAGCTCATTCTTTCAGCTCTCTGCTTTTTCCCTTTGTGAGACTATTTTGTTTTTCTCTTCCTCCGTCTTTCCATATGTGTCTTTTGCTTGCAATAAATGCTTGAGGCAGAAAAATACATTCCGCCCCTCAACAATAAGTGCCTGTGCTCTGCACCGGAAACCAATAGCTCAAATTAAGCACTGTTTAGTACACTGTGTAAGTGATGCAGAGAGCCTTTAATGTTACTAGTTGGGTTGTCCCTAACAAGTGTGGGTTTTGCAGGGATGAAGAGATTTTCTCTTAATTGGAGTGTGAGGAATATTCTCACTGTTCTGTTTATACATGTTTTAAACTATGCTATGCTCTGAGAATTAATTATAACACAGTAACAAATTCCTGTTTAGGATAGGACCAAATGTTAAGTGCTTGTAAATGTACATCGGGGGATTGTCTCCATTCACATTATAACTTCCAATGAGAAGTATCATAACTGAAACTTGAGGGGTCCTTAGGGATCAGGAACCATAGAAACACTGCCAGAAAATGATCATCCGGGAGAGCAGCTAGGGACACATAAAAAATGCTGGATATGACAGAGGTGCTATCTTGATACTCAAAGTTTGTGCCTAAACATAATAAGGCGGACAGTGCACATGGTGTGGGGAGATTTGAGTTGCTGGGAGCGTGTGGTAGTAACTCACCTGTCCAGCATCAATGAACAGTTGTTGGTTAGGTGTGGGGTGTGGATCAAATCTTCTTCCCCTTGCTGAGGAGGTGTTGTGTGATGTGGAGCAAGCGACTGGCATGTTTACCCCTCAGGCTAAAAGATGGCAAAGGGGCTGATGAGGATGGCTGAAAAGAGGAGGGACAACAATGAGAGGGAACAGAAGAGAAAAAAAAAATCAGAAGGGAATGTGAGTGGACGCAAACAGAGGGGAGGGGAATAAGGTGAGACAGATTGTGAAAGGAAGGAAAACTAACAAGCATTGGCAAAGCTAATAGGTTTTGCCTATGTAGAATAGATAGGCTTTGACAATAGTTTTCTTATATGTTGCACAGCTAAAAAGGGACTGCCAACATAGCTGAAAGTAAAAGAAAATGCACTAAGACAAGGCCAACATATGTGTCATTCTGAGAGTATTATTTTGCAAATACATCTTTGTGTGACAGTAAGATATTGCAAAAATATGTTTTCTTTCAAATTGTAAACCTGCAGACTTCTTTAAAGCAGAAAAGTGAATCTTCCAATAATCATTTTGTTTTGCTGAGGGTAGCTGTTGTTTGGTGGTGCTATTTTACCTGCACTTGCACAGAAGACCTATCCGCATCCAAAGGATATTGTACTTGACAACAACGTGCAGTGATGACCCTTTGCTTTTCACCAGCAGCTTTCTGTGTCTGCAAGTGACCAGTGTCATCAAAGCCTAAACTGTAGAGCAGTGGTTCCCAACCTGTGGTCCGGGGAGCCCAGGGGGTCTGCAAAGTCTCCTCAGGGGGTTCCCAACTGCTTGGAAAATTCAGTAATATTAACAGATTAGGTCCTCAGCTTTCAGTAATGACTCATTTGGGGGTCCCCGAATTCCAATAATGATTCAGTGGGATGCCCCAGGTTCCAGTATTAATAAAGGGGGGGGGGATCCACAGAAGTCCAAAGGTTGGGAACCACTGCTGTATAGGGTAGACTGTTGAAATTGAAACCTAAGCATCCCAGAGCTTTGCATTTCTCCAAGATGTCTTGTGTTTCTCTCCAAATCAGTGTTCCTCAGATTGTCATATGTGTATATGAATATGCCACCTGTCACAATTACATGTTTGTAAAATGTAGTCATTATGGGAATCTCTTCATCGGCTCCACGGTGCTTGATACATAGCCCCCACCCTCCATCTTTGCAAGCCTCCTTCTGTCACACAAAAACAAAACTAGGAATAGTGACGGTGGCTCCTTGTAGCCGGAACAACATGTATAAAATACCTAGAATACATACATAAAAGCAAGTTATTTGGTGTATGCATTTTCAAGAAATAAACAGCAGTCATACTATGCTTACTAAAATGAACTCATCATGCAAACACCAAAAACAAGCAGCGATAGGAGAAATGAGTGGGGTGCGAATTAGGCAGCAAGGCAGGAGGGGTAGGGGATTGGCAAGCAGTGAGGAGGGAGGGGGGAAGCAATAGTGAGGACAATAGCAAGTGGGAAAAAGTTCTAGGAATGATGTGGAAAGAGTGCTGTGGAGGAGAGGAGATGGCCTGCATATGCACTCGTACGGAGTGCTATGTACCAAATTTTTAAAAAAGAGTACCTTCCCATGTGTGTAACCAATGGAAGGACACTGGCCATTAGTCACTAGCCACTGGCCAGTGACCAGAAGCTGTGCTTGAGCCATGCTCCATGGCATGGGCAGGTAAAGCAGGAACACATGCAAAGTAAAAGAAGACAACGTGTTGCCCAATCAGAAGCTTGGAAATTAGAGCAATGTTGAGCCCAACGAAGAGTAGGTAATAGCTGGGTTCTAAGCTCCTTTAATATTTTTTTTAATGCAAGAGATTTCACAAGCACAGCACAAGCTCTGTGCAGGCAAAACCTAAAATGAAAGATAGCATGATGGAAGAAAGAAGATGATGAGGAAGAGGATAAAATGAAAGAAAACTCAGTAGTGGCAGAAGAGAGATAAGGATGGATGAGGGAAACATATAACAGGGGAGAGGTGCTAGGAGAAATAGTTTAAAGAGAATTGGGCAAACAGACCTGGTTGCAGGGAGAGCAGAGAAGAGCAAGAAGGAAATATGGTAAAGAAGCAGATAATAGTGGAAGCGGAAGAGGGAAGATAAGGAGGTGAGCAAAGTAGCAAACCGAAGACAAGAAGGGTGAGGGCAGACAAGATAATAATAAGGGGAGGATGAAGAGAAGGCGGTAAAGGGACGGGGTGAGGCAGAGGAGGTGTGATGAAGAGTGGGAGGAGGAGAGGATAAGGAAAATAGATGAAGAGTACTGAAAGAAGAACAGAGAAGAATAGGGGCAGTGAAGTAATGGGGAGAACTATAAGTCAGATTAAAGCAGAGGAGGGATGGGAGCAGAAAAGGAGGAATGGGGAAGGTTAGTGAAGAAAGATGAGAGGGGGAGGGGTGGAATGAATGAGGGGGAGATTAGAAAAGGGCATTTTAGAGAGAACAGGAGCTATCCTTTCCTTGTCACCTGACCCTGAAACACATATGTTATAATCTCTGGCATCAGCTATTCTGCCTTTAAATACTTCTCAAACACTATATCATGGTCTGGTTATTCTTTCAACTTGTTAAGCCATCCCTCCTTCTGTTGTCATTAGCGTACAGGCTCTTTCCGCCCAAACAACAATGCACAAACTGGTCTCTCACTGCCTGGACAGGGAGCCATCAGAACTGCTACTCCTTGCAACTCCTTGCCTTTTAATAGGAGCTGAGCCTTTGAAATAGCCGCAGCAGAACGGGAAGGACCCAATGATGAAGCATGCCACCAAGGGGTAACCCTGGTGGGTGAGTGTTTTCTAAGGAAACTAATCAATTTCCTAAAGATATTTTCTGGAAGATTAACCCTGTAGATAAGGGCTGGGCGTTCATTTGGCTTAAGATCCTTTGAAATAGCCCCGTCTTTTTGCTAGACCAGATGTTGTCTCAGTTGGTCTCCCTCTGTCTCATCTTCACAATGTTCCTGAGGTTTAGCTGTTTCTGCTCGTGGACCACTTGTACCATTTCAGAGCCAAAAGTACTGTAGGCAAAGTGGAACCAAATGTTATTGCATTTAGATGTACACCAGAGAATGACCCTGTGTTCTCATTTAAAAGAATGTTTTCTTCAACCATTATGGCAACACAATAACCTTATGAGTAGTTGGTTTGCAAGGCTAGAGGCAAGTGAACCACTGAGTATTATCTCACCTCATTTTGAAGATTTCCTTGCTGATGCATCTAGTTTTAGTAGCAGCGTGCCTGTTCATACCAATGTCATTCATGAGCAATTTCAGCTAGTGATCTATAAACCTTTCAAGATCCAAGGTAATTGTGTCAAATGGACACCCTCCCTCATAGTTCTTAGGTCACTAATGCATGCTCACTTTTAGATGGTTAAGCAATTACGGTTACCCTTCTCAGGGTTTTGCTTAAACAGGTTCCCGATAATTCAACACTTATGAGTACCAGACTCGCAGTCAATTAATTAATTAATCTCAACTGAGGATTGTACAGTGGATTTTTTAAATTTTTATCCCCCAATCCATTCCAGTATGTGATCTTTAAGAATCACACTTCTGAAACCACTCTTTTCACCTCATAAGTTTCATATACAACAATCACACATCATCTATTCTGGTCCCTGTTAAACTCTTTCCTTCTTTGCAAATCGTAGGCTGTTCTCACTTTTCTGTACACACTACGTTTCTCTCGGGCAGATGTATCATGACTCTCCTTTTACTCTTGGAAAGGCTGTAGACCACCTCTGGAAGGTTAGTCAGCATCATAGTCAATGTAAGATCCCAGAAACACAATACAAAGCCCCCTTATTGTCTCCATCTATATTACCTCCTTATGAAAATGAATCTCTGCTCTTAGTATTGAGCATTGACTGTCACTTAAATGTGGACAACACACAAACACTCATGATCCTCTGCTCTGTTCACTAACTTTAATATTGCAAACTGGATTATCTAACCTCTCTGCACTAGTGATCACATCCCACGGCCTCAGGCACAAGAAGGATACTGTGCCAACTTCAATGCCATCCCTTCCATGCTCTCTGGGCCCTCCAAAACCCATTAGTTCCCTTGTTTCATGCAAGCCAGTATATCATATAGGATAACAAGCTCCCGTTCTGCCTTTTTCATATAAAATTTCACCTTATCCTAAATTCATCTGTTAAGGTATGCAGTTCTCCTGCAATATCTCCTTCTGTGCAGCCAAAACTTCTATCCCTGAGTGCTTAGTAAGGCATATTACTGAAGCAGCATCCAACTTGACCTAATATTTAACTTTTCTAACCCCATCATCAGCAAAGTCCCGAACGCTGCTACATGAATCCCTTAAAATGTTCCATGAATGGCTCCTCCTCTATCAAACTTGCTTGCTCACTGTCTTTGACCGAGAACTATATATTTTTATTCATATTCCACAAATCCCTCATTACTTTTGCCCCCTGCCACACTCTGTATTCACTCGCAGTCCCACAAAATGCCATTTCAGATCACAAGCTATTTACTGACTCTTTAATACCATCCTACATCTCACTTTAGACACTTCTTCCCATGTGGTCTCCCTCACTGGATTGCTCTGCTCTGATTAGCCACCATGTTGATCGCAATGAAAATTGGTTTGAAGTTGCACTTATCTAACTCAAAGAACTCCCTATGGCTGTTCCATTCATCAGACAACACTATAAATGCGATTCTCAGAACCACCCCCAAATTCAAAGGACAAAGACACTGTGAAAACTGTCTTCTAGTTCTGTAACTCACACTCACCCTTCCATGCACTTTGTTTGCATGAATACAGGTCATTTTATTGTTTTATGCAGTGAAAAGCTGGGCTGTGTCATGCTAATCTTACCATAGTATTTCTTTTCAGAGTGAGCCGGAACAGCACGTCATGCTAAGCTCAGGTCTGTGAACAAGGACGTACCACTGTTCCCCTGACAACATAGGAAAGGTGAGCCTACGCCACTTTGTGGCCAGCCATGTCGCAAACTGTGATGTAATTTGGCCGTGCCACGAACCTTGCAAACGCTATTTAGTTGACAATGCCGGCTTATCACGAACAGATATAAAGCTCCAGGAACCCAAGTGAGTGCAGTAGAGGGCAGCTACCCCTAAAAAGTAAGTGGTGCTGGGAAATGAGCATGGCCTTTGTGCCATAAGGTCATTATTTAAAGATTCACAAATGTTTTTGACTATAAAATATGTTTTTTTCATTAGTGTATGAGTACCCCCTAGGTTACCGGCTAAAAAGTATGTAATGTTTTAACTCATTTTACACGATTTTCACAAATTTGATATGAATGTCTGGCTGATCTGACCACTGAATAGTGCTTGACCATAAAAGAAACAATAGCCACTTATAAAATCTGGAGATGTTATGCATGTGATTGTTCTAAGCCACGTAAGGCTCTTTGGTGGGCCAACATGGTGGATGGCAAATGACCCACGACCCTGAAGCACACTAAAAGGTGTTTTGGGATATGATAAATATAACACTACAACATAATGCTGGCATTTTACAGCATAAGGCGTGCACATCACTTTACACTGCTGATGGTGACTATAACTACCACAGAAGGGAATAGTGTTAAATATTCGCATTCGTTATATTTTTCCCACAGAACATTCAAATGCAGTGAATGCACAGAAAACTCGTAAATGACAGATTACGAGTCTTTAGCATGCCTTAGGGTGCATGTGTCCTAGGTCTTGAAGTAAGCCATACTGACCCTTTTTGGTGCAGCGAGGAGTATTTGGCTGAAACATGTTGATCGATACTAAGGATGTGAGAGTACATTGATCCTCATAGCACATCCATCACTCCTTTTAATCTTGTCTGAAGGGTACCAGTATTAAAGTACACCATATTGGTGGGCACACAGAAGACAAAATTAATTCATCTTTTTTTGATGTGTTGATCTACTTGAAAAGAAATCTGCTCCGCTGTTGTCAGGCTTTGAAGCACATCCCTGAGGCACTAGGAATCACAGTTAGAACCCCTATGATGAAGCATGCCACCAACCAGGTCGGTGGATGAGGGGTCTTTTAACAAGTTTAGAAGTACTCTATTGGGAAATAAATATATGGGCAGCTGAGTTATCTAGGTTTGTGGTAACGTACTCACTCTTTTTGTTTGCATTTATAACTTTGAGGAAGATGAGTGAGCTCACTTCTCACCCTCGGTTGTGTTTAATGTATGTTTGAAATACTTCATAATCCCAGAGAAATACACATGTATTTGGGACAAAATCTCCTTAGTAAATGGTTATTAAGAAAACTTGGCTTGATCTCTACTCCATTATTTATGCTTGGTTGTGAGTTACAAATCTGAAAAGCACCGTTGATTAAGAAAAAATATACATTACTCACTGCTGTAACACTGCATTGAAAAAGTTACAGTGGTTTATGTTCCTGTCGCCATCTGGATTAATGGGCCTTCCTTGCTGAGACTACTCTTTCTGTGCGAACACTTCCAGGGATACGATGCCCTTCTGGCTTGATCTGCACTTTCTAGGTAAACTCAGTGGGATAAATTCACCCACTCACCACCAAGAAAAACACACACACACTCACAAGCATTCACTCACGTTGTCACATTAAAAATCTCACATTCTCTAGTATTCTCCAGTGCTAAGCTGTGCTACCTTGGTGTGCACCATGTAAGTACATTTTGTAGGTGAAATTCAAACACTGACCACCATGAAATGGTGCATACACAGAAATTTCTAACAATACACATTAGACACAATGTCCTGCATATATCCAATACAGTACTAATTTTCTCCAAATTGGTCTATAATTTTGCTCCAATCAGCACTTTGCACTAACAGACACTTACATAAACATTTGAGTAGTCAGTGACACCAGGCCTAGACAATTTCTAAAAGTCAGGGAAATTATCTGTTAACTGGTCTAGAGTACCTGGTAAATGCTACCTGCAGACTATTCAGGTACAGCTCACTGACCATGAAAACTTCCTACTACCATAATAGAACATCACAAGACGACACAGACTCAGGTCTATGATGAAGAAACCAAATCACTTCCTGCTGCACTTCTAACAACTGACAAAATTGGAAAGATTTACTAACGGTGCACTGTGCTATGGAGATTAACACAATATAGCATAAAGACTTTCCTGGTCCATAAATATTGCCCACCCCAATACCAGCTGCCCACTTGCTATCCCCACTACAGAGATCGAATTTTTCACAACTGACCTGCTGTTCTTATTCTCCACTTTAGTAGAAAAATCTAAGTAAAAGAAAAACACAAGTAAACAAGTTGTTCCAGACTATAGGGCTCATTACGACTTTGGCGCGTGGTGGAGGCCGCTTACCAATGTCCCGCATTGGGAGAACCGCTTATGCGGCCATCCCTCCGCGGACCCTATTACGAACTTCCCCCAGGGCAGGCGGGAAACTCACCACAACATTGATGCCGGCCTGTAATCAAGCCAGCGGCAATGTTGCGGTGAGTCAGGATGCAACAGCACCTAACTCGCTTTTCACTGACCTTAGTTTGGACAGAGCTGTCCATAGGGGCCCATGCCAATTCTTAAGACCGCCACACCCATAATGAGGGCCTCAGTAACATCACAAATGAGATTTGCAGGGGTATATTTGAATTTATGCATGTGATATAAAATGTTATTCTAAATTAATGCATATTTCTATAGTGCTGCATTGCCATTAGTGTGGCCTTGCAGCTCTGTTGGCTTTGGATACCTTCACACCTAAGTCTCAAATATTTGCTCAGAGTTTAGAGCTTTATTCTCTTTGAGTATGTTTGTCAATAGTGCAGGTTCAGAAAATATTTGGAATATATGTTTTTTCTTTTGAGTGTGTGTTGTAATGAGTATTCTTCAGTTTAGGTAGTCACAAATCTCAACCAATTTGGGTGTGTGTCATCTCAGGGACTGATGTGTGCATTTACAAGCTCAGGGTATTTGCATGAAGTAACTGAAACTATGGTGCCCTGTTAGGGTAAACATTCTCACTTTCAGTGCTTAATTTGTGAAAGAAAGGGTGCTGTTGTCCAAAGCAGTGCTCAGAAGCCCACAGCTGTGCTATTAAGTGTCAGCACTGGAATACTAAGGCCACCTAATATTCCTTCGACCCCAGGCCTCTTTAATCCACTACCAAACACGCACTTCCCCTTTATCTCACTTTTACAAGTTCCACCTTTCTCCCCTTGTGACATTTTTTCATCTTTCTCTTCCTCCTTCTTTCCCATTTGTGGGTTTTCCACTCCCTTTCTCTCAGAAAATGTCTTATGAGGAAAAATAAGTGCTGGTCAGCAAAAATGAGTGTCAGTGGCCTCCACTGGTACCACCGGCTAAAATTAAGACCTGCTGTGAGTTAGTCCTGCTGTGGGCTGTTGGGTGCATTTTGACTTGTTGTTCATTGTTCCATGAAGAGTGGAGTGATGTTGTGAGCTCACTGAGGTCCAACTATGTGGTGCGTCTCACTGTGCTACATAGATGTGCATTATTTTGATGAATATGCTCTTTTGGACATTTTGTTATTTATTATGTTTGCTACTGTTGTGAACTCTGTGATACACAACCATAGGGTGCATCTGAGCTGTGTTGCATGTATTTTAATTCTACTGCCTAATGTGTTCCCTTGGATGCTGTCTGTCACCCATAGGAGCATACTGCTGTGTGCACAGTGACTTTGTAATATTGGTGGCATCCATATATGTTCTGCACGCCCATGTGCAGCTTTGGGAAGAAAGCACAGTTTTTTGTGTTTTTATTATCATGCATTTTGTTGTGAGTTTGTTGATAGTTTGCTAAATGGTTTTATGTGAGCAGTGTTGTATGGACGTGCTGTATGGACATTCAGGGTACTTTCTAATCCATTGGGTTTGTTATTTCTTGTAGATGGTAGAGGAGTGCAGTTGTAAGTGTGGTGATACATACCTCTAATGTAAGCCATACACTCAGATGAGCCAATCTGACAGCCCAAGGACACCACCAACAAGCCCTGAATGGGAAATCAACGATGACCTTTTCCTTGCGGGGGGCTTCCATTCCCCACTGAAGACCCCTATTGCTTCTTGCTTGGGAAGGAGCCAGCTCATATCTGTTGAAGCAAATCAGCTCAATTTTCTTCAGCTAGTTTAGGTTATTCCTTTTCATCTGTGTGAGCTACAAGGGACTAGAGCACTGTACAGAAATCTGGGTCTGATAGTGAGTCATGAAGGAGGTAGAATCTGGGCATAAAGTTGCAATGACGGGATGTACAGTAAGAAGGGCAATATTGATGGGTGAGCCTTATGGATGGGGTAGTGTTGACAAGGAGTCGAACTGAGCTGTGGTCGGGAGCAGCTGGATAAGAATAGGGAAAACGCATGGAAGCTTTTAAGAAGTGGTCCAAAAACTGGGTGGGCCCTCTCTAATGAGTTGATTGATGGAGTGTTCAGCCCTTCTGGAAGTAATTTGTAAATTGTTGATACGGTCACCTTGGGTTGGCCATTACATAGATTTCATATATTTTGGTTAGATCTGCTGGGAAAACAGAGTTTATGCAAAAGGTATAACTTTTATTTCTGACACAATTTATCTGGGCTAAGAGACAATTATCCAGTACTGAGAAGTGATTCTTATTTCATTAGGTTGAGCATTAATTCTGACGTGTTTTTATCTATTCGGGATTTTAACCACACCCACCTCATGCCCATCACCTTCATTTGTTTGTGGGCTTGCCCTCCAAAAATCCTTTGTTATCATTGGTAAATGCTTTACGTTTGTCCCTCTTTGGGGCAGTTTTGTTACCACATTGGCCACTGACCCTGTTACATGGCTAACTGTACTTTTGCCGATACGTTTAACTGCAAGCTAACTTTTTTTTCCTTTTGTGTGTCTCCTTCACGCTCATGGCATGGTGCTTTGAATTGACTCGCTTATGTGAAACTGTTTTACTTTTCATTTTCAATATATGTGGCAAGAAAAGTCTCTTTAGGAGTTTACAATAGCTCTAATTCGGGCAAATAAGAGACCCATTGCATTGCAAATGTGTATCTTATTTGGAGGGAATTACATTTTGTTCATTTCAATAATGAATCATAAATGAGTAGTGATCAAAACTCACCTTAAAAAATATAAATAAGGGACACATGTGGAACCAGACAGTCTTCTTACAATCTAAGGGCTGAGAGACTGATACTTATCTTTTGACTGTAATTGCATTGTCTCTCCATCAGAAACGTGTTAACTTTGTTGCTTTCTGTTATCATCCTACCAGATATGATTTGTTGTAGTCAAATCAGCTGACTGTGAAGTATATCTAGATATTTTAGTCTGAGCTACAGTCCAGACATGAGGTATAGAGCTGCCTCCCTATCAAGGAAGCTTGTTAGCTAGTATTGATTTTGGGGATTAAAAAGACGCATGCCCAGGCCTGCTCTGCGTTTCTTGATTTTCCCCGACAGTATAGGAAAGTAGACTGTGCCTTGTTACATCAGTGCAGGCTGTTTGAAAGCACAGGTTTAGTGAGAAACTGCTCAATAATGACCCAATATTATAAGAGAATAGAATGCCTAATCTCTGCACTCTCCCACAAAAAAATACACGCTACGACAGCAATATTGATCTCGCTGCATAGACTGTCACCCTAAATATTACTATGCAATATATTCATGTTATCTTTTGAACACCTTCCGGGTTTTGCAGCATATTAGATGATTACAAATAAGTTAAGCTTCATGTGTAAACCTGTAATGGAAACTAAATTGAATGTGGCTAGATGAGACACTATGGGCGAGTTTGTACTCTTAAACTCTTTTCCATTTCCCTCTCTGGGCTGCGTTCACTTTTGAGAAAATGTCTTAAGCAAAGAAGCGGTTCTGATCGCCCTCTACACTTTTTCCTCAAAATGTCAAACTTGCCAATTTTTGACACGCTTAAGTAGAGGACGGGGAGATGCCCAATTAGTTGCACTGGGTGAAGCAATGTTTCTAGTGTTTTATCAAAAATGCAACCCACCCCTCACCTGACTTTGTAAACATTGACCTCACAGATTTTAAAAGTCCTGGACTAGTGCCCTTTTCCCAACATGAAATGCCACCCCAATACTACCCCCACTACACTGAGCATTTGATGCCTATCCTAATGCTCAATAAACATTTCAGTAAAAGAAAAAAAAAACATAAGGTCATCATTTTTGCCGGTACAGACAGCCTCTTCCTAAAGGGGGGGAGCTGGTATGTGCGCATTTCGTGTTGCGTTTTGCAGTCATACCTCTGAACCGCATAGCGGACGAGATGTCCTATCTGCAATCCCCTCACGAAAGGAATAGCATCCTGCTATATTCTTCTGTATTGATAACAGCGATCGCTGTTTTGTTTATCATTTATTTATGGCTTACTTTGCGGTTTCCCCAACACGAATAAGGACACAGAGGGCATCCTGTTACTGTACGGCTCTGTTGAGTCTCACAGAGGCCCCGGTACGTGACAGTATTTGAAATAATAAAATGGCGCGCTGGCGGTCCCCGTGCGAGACGCCGGGGTGTGGGGATGTCCGCGGGGTAGTTCGCGCTGAGCAGAGGATGTGACAGGCTGTGTAAACTGTAAATCACTTGCAATGGAGTTAACTAGCTGGAGAGCAGACTTGCTGGAGCCAGCCCTGGCTGCGCTGCTAAACGTGTGAAGGCTGCGAGGGCCGCTTTTCTTTGAGATAATTGATAACAATTAGACGGCACTTATCTGGGGCTTTGATGTCTGTTTACCCCCACAGAGCCCCCGGGGTGAGGCTCCGTATAAAGGGCAGGGTCTCCCAAGGCCGCTCATTCTCACCCCTACCGCCACAGATCGATCTCGTAGGACATTCAGCAGCAGACATGGCTCGGGCCCCCTTCTCCATCGAGTGGCTTTCGCAGAGCAGTCGCTGCCCGCCTAGCACCACGGATCTCCCAGTTCACCGAGCAAACCCCTACGACCAAACCCAAGGATTATCGGCCCTCTATGGACACTTGAGACTTGCGCCCCAGCAGCACCAACAGGCCCAGATGACACCCAAGTCTTCCACATCAGGTAAATACGACCACAAACTCATCTGGGGGGTAGCGTCCTCCTGGAAAAAGTTACGATTGCCCGGATGGCCTGTAGGGCCTGATGGTTACAGGCCAGGTGATGTCTTCTGCAAATGGATTGCTGCATGGGCAGTTCCAAAGTTACCGTTTAAGATGTGCCGCACAAACTGATCGTGTGTGTCTGAAAACTTTCTTTTGGAGGAACCTCTGCATATTTTGTGAGAGAACTTTTTAACGCTAATACATGCAATGTTTTATTGTATCCAAATATATGCAAATTGGCCATAATTGTAACTTGTAGATTGTTGTATGCGTGTTGTGATAGGCTAAGGGCGGTGTGTTACTTTAGAACTATGGGCCTTTTTCCACCTGGACTAATGTTTATGGTTGTTTCAGGTGGCGTTGATTCCGGATACGAGAGCGAAGCTGGCCGCTCGGACTGTGTCTCCCCTCAGGACAAGGAGAGCAGGCGATGCCCCTCGGTTTCACCTGCGCCGGACAGCAGACTGCTGCCCTCGGAATGGCTCCGGGATCAGGAACTTCACTGTCAAAGTGCTTTAAACTGTGCCAGCCAGGAGGATAGCAGGCTGTGCCCTGCGGACTGCGCCCCTCAGCCCGAGGAGGAAGACCGCAGCTTGTACCCCGAGGACAGTGACAGCCAGGAGGAAGACAGCGGTGTCTGCCACGAAGAAGAGGGCAGCCCCCTGCGCTCTCGGGACTGCGCCACCACAAAAGAGGAAGACAGCAGGCTGGCCCGCAGGATCAGGACGGCCTTCAGCAGCGAACAGATCAACAGCCTGGAGAAGACATTCAAGCGGCAAAAGTATCTCAGTGCCCAGGAGAGGCGCAGACTGGCGGCCAAGCTGCAGCTCTCCGAAGTGCAGGTAGGTGTGTCTACCACGGCTGGGTCGGGGGATGGGTTCCAAAACCCCTTTAAGTAAGCTTAGGGGGAGCACAGTATGGCAGTTTAATAAGAGTGCTTACTGCATTGCTTCCCTAGCTGCAACCGTTTCTAATTATGCTGTGCTGTATGCTGACAGTGAGACTCAGTGGCGTCATGCCTGGCTTTGTGGTTTTTTCCTCCTGCTTCCGCGTGCGTAAATTAAGCCTGGAATTGTTATCGAGCGCTTGGTTAGTGTATCACTGCATGACGTGTCCCAAATGTAGTGAGCTGTGGGTACAGGGGTCTGTCCTCTCTTGTTCTGGATACTAACGGCTCTTCTGTCCTCTCTGCGCAGCTCAAGACCTGGTTCCAGAATCGCCGTATGAAGTTAAAGCGGCAGCTACAGGACATGCAGCCGGACCCGTACGCAACGGCCCCCTTTTACAACGCTGTACCTTACGGCCAGCCAGCCTATGCACCCTTCTTTCAGTATGCGAGTGCCGGACAGCTACCCCTCGCCCACGCCGCAGCAGGCATGGCCTACACGTCAATGGTGCCGTCCTCCCTGTATCCCATGGACCCTTACAAGACCTACGCGCAGCCGCAGCCCATGTTGCAGGCGCCCGCAGGGTACAGTGAGCCCCCAGCCTTCGCCTATTACTGAAGTCTGCGCTCCTGGCAGGGATGAGCACTACGGACTCTTAATAAAAGCGACAACGGACTTTGCCAGTGCCGCTTGCGGGCACTTAAATGCATTACTGTTCATATTGAATAATCAAGTTAATCTTTTTGGATTCCTTTTTAAGACTTTGCACGTTTTTGAGCTGATGGGTAAAATGTTTGAAATATTTAATATATGCTTTTCAAATTTCAAATTATATCTCTTAAATTAAAATCAAAGTTGTTTTATTTAACAAGCGAGTTTGTTTTCGTTCTCTAAAGATACACGTGTGTTTATACAGTTTTTAAGTTTGGGATTACAACGGCTACAACATTGTGGTTTGAAGAACGGTCCCACACTGTCGTTGTTCTTATACAAATCTTCAGCTTCCTTACCCCTATGAGGCAAGATTTTACGGTGCCAATGGGCGTGTTTGGAATGGTTCACTCAGGGCCGGCTTCAGCGGTGGTGCCCCCCCCCTCCTTTCCCCCATGACTACCTCCGGATTCACTCACTACCACTGGGCAAATGTGCTCCTCATCTCTCCCTAGCCCCCCTTTCATTTGTTTTAAAGGCTGGCTTTACTATTCTACTCAGCTATCCTCCTAAAATATAGTTCTGCTCCTTGCAGCAGGCATATTAGCCCTCTCGCTACTTTATGACGAGTCAAGCTGCCGTTATGATTTGAAATAGGGGTGCAAATGATGATCACCTTTCTGGTCGTTATTCAATCCCCTACACGTGTTCTCTAAATAGCCATCTTCAAGCTCGCAGTGAAGCAATGACGCGCTACAGTGAGTGCAGTCCATCCATGTGCATGCTTCCTTGCAGCGTTTCATGTGCAGTGGTACCGGGCCTAGGGATCTCAGGGGCCCCTCTGCACCTTACACGTTTTTATTTCCATCTAGCCATCGGCTAGCGGTCAAAGCTGCGAAACAACAGACATGCCCACATTCAGGGGTTCACATGCACACACTCGCATATAGTCTCACACAGCAGACATACAATGAAAAGGCAGACACTCGCAGGGAAGGGTCAGGTGGGCATACGGATGGGTGCTTCAACATTTACAGCCTGAGAAGGTGGTAGACTTTTAAGGAAAAGACTTAGACTCCGTTCCATCAGTGGCAGAGCTGATGCCATCACTTTCAGTTTTCCTGTCCATCTAACATCTGTATAGACGATGCAGAACATTCTGGGTGTCACATCTTAAGTTATTTTCCTTTGCCTGCACTGTACTTGGGCATGATTTTAATTGTATTTTGTTAAGTTTGCGCCACTTTGCGTCACAAATGACGCAAATGCGGCGCTAAGTGGGCAAACTAAGAGTTGGGTAATCATAACGCCTAATACAAAGTGTTGGCTAAAGGAATAGACCCGGAATTTTGGCAGCTTTAGTCTTGGTAAAACTGTGTTGCTAGTAGAGCTGCAGTGCCCTCCCCAATGTGTTCACAAACTTAGATTGAAGGCAACATAATTTCTGGTTTCAACCACACGATGGTGCTTTAGTTGTCCCTGGCAGCGAAGGAAACGAGAGTCCTGCCCGCAAGTTGGGTCTAATGGCCGGAAGGTGTGCTGCACGGCAAGAACTGGGATCATGCCGACCCTCCCAACACCCCCCCTCCTCCCCACACACACACAACGCTTCCTCGAGTTGGGGAATCTGGGACCCGCACCTGAAAGGATGTAAAGACTTATAATGCACCGTAACCGCCAAATGTTTGAACCCCTGGCAGGTGATTGCGAGCTATCCAAATGTTTAACTTTGAATAGAACCTCGAGCTTTAGTCCCAGATGTGTTTGTCAATTCTGTGTTGGTGACATTAAAACATTCATGGCTCCTGGTGCTCGGACATTATGCGTGGGTATGTTGTTATGAAGTAGGCTGATCCGTTGGGATCAAAACAAAACGTGAATGCCATAACGGACCAGTGGTAGAAGGGCAATGTCTGAAACACGTAATACAAAATACACGCATGGGTACGCGGAGCCCCTGCACTGGCGACCTTACTCAGTACCCGTCACCTGCTTCAGCAGTCCTGGCTGGTACTGGTCCGAAGTGCGACGGATAACGTAAAGCCTGTTTGTAAAGCGCAAGTTCACCCTAGGGGACATCTTTCAGCCGAGTAACAGATGTTTATTGTACTGCCAAATTTAGTGCTTCTCCAGTACAGCTTGGGCTTTAAGGGTTACGGGCCATGGCCCAAAGGCGGCACATACTCCCCCAAACCATATTATAAACAACCCCAGGCTCTTAGCGAAGTTTGAGTCTCCAAGGAACACAAACAGTAGCCCTCCGAGTCCAGACCTCTTCTTTGTATTTCGGTTCTTGTACTCCTCAAAGCGAGGAACACAAAACAGAACTACAAATCCCCAAAGGTGAATAAAGAAGCCTGGACTGGGTGAGTGTCTTACACGGGCCTTGGGTTATTTAGCTATATTTATAATGGCGCCTCGCCCTGGCCACTAGACTGTGTCCCGACAATACATGCAGATGTATGCTTTCCAGTCCCTCCTCACCTCATCTGGCTCATTTGCCTTTTTGAGTGTAACTCCCGTTAATGGCCCGTAAAGTGAGCTGTAAAACCCTGCAGATTACTTTGGTCAGGGGACTGCCAATAAATCGTCGGCAAACGGGTTCTAAACGATAATCGGCGTAAGCGGCCGCCTTCGGTGCTTAATGTGAGGCTAAATGTGTAAGTGTTTGGGGTCGATGCACTGTTTGCAACGTGCCACCGAGGTGTCGGTGCCTGGTCCCCGTCCGTTTGCCCTGTACACCCATAAGTTTTAATTTCACTGGGACAAAGTCGGCAGTGCAGGCAATACGACATCGCTTCATCTTTTACATGGCTGAGGATATGCCAAGAAGAGGTGGGATTTCAGCAGCCAGCCATCAATCTGATGGTACCAAAACCCCGGGCACAAACAACTTGATGGTTTCTGACTTGGCTTGCCAACTAAGCTTCTTGTCACCAGCACACCTTACTGCTAGTCTAGAAGTTTGAGTCCATTCTATCCAATGCATTCGGAGAGATGCAGTTCTCAGAGTCTTTGTGCTGACTGAGCACAATTCTTGATAATGGTTTGCAACAAAAGATTGGGACAGGCAACGTGCCATAGTTTCAACTACATGGTTCCTTCGTCTGACCATCACCGCCCATATTATTTCAGGCGTTGGGTTGGTAGATGAATGCTGCAGGCGGTGCTTGTTTTGTGCTGCCGCGTTTCCCAGGGCACAAGTGATTTGCTGTTCGAGTCCAGTTCTTTTCCTTTGATTTCTAGGACTTGTAGTCCTGTTTTATAATGGAATAAATGAAAGTACAAATCCCAGAATTCAAAGGAAAAACCCGGATTGGAGCAGCACATCACGCATGGACCGGGGAAACTTGGCCGGGCTGTTTTGGGGGCAGCCCTAGGTACTCAAAGGTACATGGGAATTGGCCTCTCTCCTGGCATTAGAGGGGCATCTCCAAAAACATTACCTTCCTTAAATGATTCCCTATTGTTGCAGCAGCAGGTATCTGGGAAGACACTATAGTCGGGGGTGTCAACAATATGTCAGTGGCCGAGGCCAAGAGGCCTGCAGGAATGTCCTGAGGCTAACGAAGCAGGTGTTCCAGCTCTGCCTGAATCTTAATGTATTGTTCAAAGCCAGACATGCACTTGCAATTCACAATAACACAGCTGATATGGTCTTTCACCCCAGGCTACAGGAACTTCAGAATTTTCACCTGTATGCAGCAGAGAAGGTGACGGAATTCTCAGAGGCCTTGTGAAAGATTGGTGTTCTTGGCCTCATGTGATTCATTGGCAGCTTGTCTCACAAGGAGCGTATGGGTGGCTTATGACAAATCTTTTCAGAACTATAGGATTTTTTTGTGGAATTCATACATCATATCTTCAGCATATAGTGACACATAAATGTCGCATCACTAATCTGAAATCTGTGGCAGTGAGTGCCCTGATGGAGCACATTGCCAATGGTTCTAGGGCCAATTGAAACAGCATCAGTGGTAGTTGGTAACCATGCTGGGTGCCTCTGCCCACCACATGGCTGTCAGATACAATATGGCTTGTTTTCATGTGGGCCATCGGTCTTGTGTATGACAATTTAGTCCAGCTGATGAATCCTCTGCTTAGGCCCATGCTCATCATAACAACCTATAGGAAATCCCAGGACAGGGAGTCAAAGGCCTTTTTATTATCTATTGCCAGTGCAAAGCCATTGCATTGAGCTCCATGGGTCAATCATTTATCTGAATCAACCTCCTAATATTTTGGAAGGCTCTATGTGTAGAAATATGCCCTGATTAATTGATGTGAATGAATCTCTATTTGGGTTAACAGTCTGTCAGCTAGACTTTGACTCAGGATCTTGTAATTGACATTCAGTAAGGAGTGGGAGGGGTCTGTATGACCCAACCTCCTCCCTGCCTCTCCTCGGTGCAAGACCAAGCGAGCTGCACAAGTCGCAAAAAACTAATTAGGGAGACTATCTGTACCTGGTACCTTCCCCAGTACCATGGCCTTGATTGCACCCTTGACTTCTTGCTCCACGAAAGCTTCACCCAACGGGTCCATCTCCGCTGCTGGGAGGTCCCTTAATGGAGTACAAAGAACTTATTTGTAGATTGTCTTCACCATGCACTCTGCCCGGCCGTATGTGTGTGTAGGCTTCAAGAAATGTGCGATTAATTTCCACCTGTTAATGGACCACCTTGGATTGTGCAATCTTGATGCTGAGTATTTGGGATCCCCATATTTCAGGGTCAAATATTCAAGCAAGTTTTATCATGCACATCATGGGCGTTAGCTAAATAAGAGCTGCAGTCATAGCCCTGCAATCCCTCTATTAGGGCCAATAAGGACTCCCTTTCCTTGCGTATCCTAGGTTAATTAACAGAGCTCTCACTCAGCGTTTTTCTAGCCTGTGGAATTATTATTCTTATTTTAGAATATCTGTGTAGAGCTGTGCATTGACCCCACAAGTCTTTACCATGCATTGCCATTGTAGCACCACTTTAAATGCCCCAATGACCTAGAGGTTGCTGCTCTTTTATTCTTCCCAAAGTAATTATTGGTCTCTCCCAGTGTTTCCCATAAAACGGGCTCTCCTAGCAACACATTGCTAAGCCTTCAACCCGTAATCAGGGGCTTTGGAGTGCTCCAATTAAGGGTAAGCATCAACGGGGAATCGTCAGAGTGTGTCCTAGCTAGGTATTTTGCTGCTGTACTTTCACTTGCAGTGGTTCGCATAAATTAAATCATTACAGTATTTGTTATACAATTTACTTATAGCACATCTATGAAAAATCCGATTGAAGGTGATTGATGTACACATGTACTTGCAAGAGGCATTCTCTGACATGTCAAAGCACTATGGACTGGATTCCTCTCAACCTACTTGGACTTCTATCCCTGAGGGATGGTCGGAACAGTCAGCATCATACCCACCCACCCCTGCAAACCTTATTCTGCAAAAGGGGCCAGAGGATGTGAGAGAAGGGGCTGGAGTCCACTTGCCCTACCCTGGTTTACTGTAAAAGTATGCCTCAAGCTACTGTGAATGTCCTTTGCAGAATAGAGGTTTCTGGACATCCCCTCAGTACTGTCCTATGCAGTATTTGGTATGGGGTGCTTGTATTGCAGAGAGGAGTCAATGCTGCATGCCTGCTATTCCACCACAAGAGTGACCAATTGAATGAGGTGCTCTGCCCTCTCCACAGGAAAGCAAGAACTGAGTAAATGCTTGATGCCCTTGATGAAAAGGTCTGTGCCCACAACAGAGAGATTCACCCCATCCGGGTAGAACATCTGCTCTCCCCTTATCAATGTGTGCAGGAAATGTCTTAAATGTCGAGGTATTTGGCACAATTTTGTCAATTTAGCATTACGTCACCTTACAGAAACATTTAGGGGCCTTGACTTCATTAAATTAATGCCCTAGCCTCAAATGCAATGAGATATCATGTGGGAGAGGGACCATGCAATAACGGCATTCGGGAATGACCAACACAACCAAGAGAACTCCTTCAGAATAGATTCCCTCACTTCTTTTTAATAGCCTTTTTAGATAATTACCAGCCAGATGCACAATTATATGGTCTGGAAACTTGATTCCCTTGCAGCCTTTTATCTTCTCCATCATCTCTTGCAGCTTTGTGATCTTAAGACCTTCCACTCCGCATAACCTGAAGAAGATATTCTTCAATGCCTTTGGCTTAGGCTTACAGGGCTTTTGCAACCGGTAAGCAGCACTCCGCAGAAAGAAGTGACCAATGACATTAGAAAGAATGGCTACTAAACAAAATCAGAGAGCGAGAAAAAACAAGGTTTAACACCATATCAAAGAAAAGGACAATCACTATAACAATTCGGGACATGTGTAGCTTTGGAAACAAAAAGATGATCAACATCCTATACTCCTAGCTTCTTGCTGTGAAAGACCTGCACTGATCACAATGGTTGCAGCCCCTATTCTGAATCAGTGAGAAGAGTACCTGGTTAGGTCAGTTCCAATAGACTTCAGGGCTGAGGCAGGACCACTGAGAACTGGTAGCGAGGAAGGCAATCACCATTTGAATTAATAAATAGTGCAGATATTCCAAGTTCAGACTGTAATGCCAGGTAGGTCCTTGTGTAAGCTACTGTACAAATAGAAGTACCTGTAGCTGTCTGGGGTTCGATGTTGGCCACTTTACCAACTTGGACTGTTTGGACATTCTGAGGCTAATCACCTTGTCCAAGTTAATGTGGGTGTCCTGCTATTGCAGGGTGCCGGCATGACTCTGCTTGGAGTTGCCAACCTATTTCCTAATTTTGAAGGCACCATAAATGCTGTTGAAAACAGCATCACCTCATACGGCAAGCTGCACGCTTGGTCTAATTATCCAATATTGTGGGAAGCTTCTGCCTCCTGCCATCATTAGACTCAGTGCTGAGTCGAGCCCAACCTGGCAAGGCCTTACTCACTAGCAAACAATTCTCACGTCCTGTGTCCCTCTTAGCTTTGTGAAGAAACCCATAGCTGCCACATGTGCCCTAGCAAAGGATAGTGACATATTTTGCTCCTGTAGTGACACCACAACAAAGCAGAGGGAGCTAACTGAAAAGGGGGATCCCAGATATGCATTCCACAAAAAGACCCTATAGTTCTGAAAAGATTTGTCATAAGCCCCCCATACGCTCTTTGTGAGAGAAGCTGGTGGGGCTGAGGACGTACAGGAGACATTAATTCAGAGCACTTTAGGGCTGTAGGTGAGTTGGGAGACGTCCTATGCTTTACCCCAATCTAAGTCTTGGCATAGGGACAAAACCTGAAGAACTGGGGACTCTGTTGTAATGAAGGTAGGAGACGATGTGAAGATTCACATACATTTATTTCTTTAAAATCACAGACCGCCGCTGTCACGTCCTCCGGCCTCGTGGCTTTCCCAAGCGTTTCTCTCACGCTCAAGAGCACGGGAGAACGCGACAGCTGGCAGCACACTAGATAGGTTCGGCACGCGGTAATGTTGCCGCGTGCCAAACAAACCTTGAACACAACATAATATCTCCCTTTATTTTTAAATTTTTTTTTTTTTTATCTACACACCCCAACCTAAAAGATAAACAACATAACAATAAACCACTAAACAATATTGGCGAATGTAACAATAACAACAAGTAGATTTCCTGCTAACAACCATGAGATTCCCTAAGTTTGAGCGGCACCCATCTCACTCGAACAGATCTTCTAAGTGTTTGGGGAACTCCCACCTTAGTGTTTGGCTCTGATCGTTCCTGAACCATGCCCTCAGCTACCACTCTACTACCCCGTCTCATACCACAGTCACTGTCGTCATTCACCTTCACAGCTTTACTCACATTCCACCACTGACCACCCTCAACCATAATAGCATTACCACACACTTTCCTCACAGTAACTGGACTACCATAACAAGCATCCCCTTTCCTCACAAAGGTCTGTAGCTTAATGCGCACAACATCACCTGGTTGAATAGAGCATTCTTTTGTAGAATTTTTCTGGTCATACCTAGTTTTCATCCTATCCTGATATTTCTTTACCTCATCCCTAACTATATCCTTGTCCACTGCATCCGGAAATTTACCCGACACGATCCTGGCTAACCAAGCCGGGAAAAGTTTTGACGTACTACGCCAACCTTTCAAAAGTTCAAATGGGGAGATTTTTGTCACTGAATGTGGTGTGGTACGATAAAACCACAACATCGAATTCACAGCTTCTTCCACATCCAATCTACTTGCTTTAGCCCACTTTATGCATTCCACAACCACTCTGTTCATTCTTTCGACTAAACCATTAGTTTGAGGATGGTACAGAGAACTCTTCAAATGTTTCACACCAGACTCTCTTAGAAAGGTTTCCATCTCATTGCTCACAAACTGTACACCATTATCCGAGACTAAATATTCTGGAAAACCATCCCTCCAAAAGATCTCTTTGATGAACTGAATGGCAGAACTTGCCGAAGGCTTAGCGAAAAACCGCACTTCTGGCCACTTACTAAAGTAATCCATAAGTACAAAGGCATAATGCATGTGACTAGGGAGAAAATTGAAAGGCCCAACCATATCAACACCCACTTTACACCAAGCCTTATCTGGTAAAGGTATGGGTTGTAATGGTGGCTTCACAATCTTCAACCCTTTTTCGGCACAATTGCACACAACACATCCATGAACTGCCCTTTCTACATCTTTATCCATAGAAGGCCACCAATAGAGCGCCCTGATCTGTCTTTTTGTCATGGTGCTACCAAGGTGCCCATCATGTGCATGGTCCACCAATTTTTGTCTAACCTCGCACGGAGGTACACACTTATCGTTCCTTAACACAATGCCATCCTCAATTGATAACTCATCACACACCTTGGCATACGGTTGGACCTCTGAAATCAAATTCCTTTCCTTAGGCCAACCGTTGACTATATACTGCTTAACCCTGGATAGCACCTTGTCATTGCTTTCAGCCATCTTCCATACCGTTTCCGTGCACACTTTGGATTCATCAGCATCCACAGCCGCTATAAAACAATCCTCCACATCATCCTCCACATCAACAGTACTTTCATCACAAACAGGTAAACGAGATAAAAAGTCAGCTGTGAAATTATCTTTTCCTGGAATGTATCTGACATGAAAATCATACTGTAACAGTTTTGTGGTGAGGCGTGCTATGCGAGGGGTAGTATAATTGATCTTGTCACCATTTAAAATGTACACCAATGGTTTATGATCAGTTTGAACAACAAATTTTCTCCCCCATATATAGCTTCTAAATTTCTCACTAGCCCAATAGCATGCTAGCAGCTCTTTCTCAATCACAGAGTAATTGAGTTCTGACTCACGTAATACTCTAAAGGCATAACTAATAACCTTCTCATCCTTCCCCATACCTTGAGACAGCACAGCACCCAAACCATACCTACTAGCATCAACAGTTATGGTGCACAAATGGCTGGGGTCATACGGACTCAACGGCCTTGCATCGACCAACTCCTGCTTGACCCTTTCAAATGTAGATTGACACTCACTGTCCCATATGAACGGTACTTTGTTCTTGAGCAAGTTTGACAAAATCTTCATTTTGCTAGCATAATTGGAAATGAACCTAAAATAGTATTCACACATGCCTACAAATGATCGCAACTCGTCTTTGTCCTTGGGATTAGGCGATTCCACAATCGCTTTTACCAACCCAGGCCGCGGTGCAATACCATCCCCAGACACACAATGACCCAAAAATTCTATCTCTTTCTTGTAAAATTCACATTTTTCTTTCCTTACTCAAATGCCATATGACTGAAAAATTTTAAAGACAGATCTGATTTTCTCGTGATGACCTTCCAAATCCCGAGTATGAATCAAGACATCATCTTGGAAAACCAGATTGCCCTGTACTACCCCCAACATTTTGTGCATGATACGTTGAAACGCTGAGGCAGCAGAGGCCAACCCAAATGGCATCCTGCAAAACTGGAAAGTGCCAAACGGGGAATTGAAAGCTGTGTAATGGCGCGAACCCTCATCCAACACCACTTGGTGATATGCTGATGCCAGATCAATTTTTGAAAACCACATAGAGCCTCTGAGCTCATCGAGCAGGTCGCTAATCTTAGGTAAAGGATACGAGTCTACCCATATCTCCTTATTGAGACTCCTCAGGTCCACACACAAACGTAGGTCCCCCTTTCGTTTCCGGGCAACCACCAATGGAGAAAGCCACAAACTGGACTCTATAGGCTCAATAACACCATTATTTTGTAGTTTGTGCAATTCAGCTTTAAGATCGTCTCTTAGAGTAAATGGTACGGACCTGACCTTATGTCTCACTGGGATAGCCCGATCCTTTACCTTAATTTTGTGCTTGAAACCCGCAATCTTTCCCAAACCCTGTGCAAAAATGCTAGGAAACTCCTCTTCAAATGGTGCCTTTGATTCTGAGTTCCCTACAACCAGTACTTGTTCTTTAGCACCAGGTTTCAACACCATGCCAAACAGCCCTTGGTGGTACCATCCTAAAATGTTCAAGCCTTTATATGCCACATAAATTTTACCAAAAATCTTTCGATCCTTGAACTCAAGACTATCTTCTATGTAGCCTTCCAGTTCAATTTTCCTGCCCTCATAAGACACAGGTGATCTGTCGGGAGGCAATAACTTCCTGTCACCCCACACATTGTGGAAGAGATCAGATGTAATCATAGTAATACGTGCCCCAGAATCCACCAACAACCGAAGCCACTTATCACCAACCCGAATATCTATAAGAGAATCTACACATTGATTTTGATCTTTGACTCCACAAACCTTTTCAGTGACCACCACAATCATATCTTGATAGGCTTTAACAAAAGAATCCTCTTCATTTTCCCCCTCTTCCTCTACCACTGTGGACACCCTATCTTGCTTATTACCCATGGATTGACAGACTTTAGCAAAGTGACCTACTTTACTACACTTCCTACATACAGCATTCTTTGCTGGACAGCTTTTGCCATCCTTAAAGTGAGGCATGTTCCCACATCTAAAACATATATTAGACGACCTGAAGAATGGATTGTCATATTTTCTCGAGACGCCTTTCTTTACCGCACTCATTTTAGTAACGACATTCACATGCATTTGATCAGAGTCCTTCACTCCAGTACTTATTGAGAGTTCCTTTAGAGATATCTGCGCCAGTTCAACGCTCTTAGCTGTTTTAATGACATCTTCCAAGGTAGGATTGCCCACGGTAAGTCGCTTCTGTTGAATGTGCTTATTTGAGCAGTGACCGATGAACTGGTCCCTAATTAACTGGTCTTGGAAATCTCTAAATTCACACTTCGAGGCCAATTGTCTCAGCGCACTGACATATGCGTCAACATCCTCACTTTGAGACTGCTGACGCTTGAAGAATTTGTGCCGCAAAACCACCAAACTTGGGAGTACATCAAACCTTGTGGACAACTTCTTGGTGGTCATATCATATTCATCAAGCTCCTCATCAGTTTGCGGCAGGTCCGGTAAGTGTTTGAAAATCTCTCTACCTTCATATCCCAAAGAATGTAAAAGAAGGCAGTTCTTCCTTTCAGGGCGAAAACGCGAGGCTCCAATAGCTCCTAGGTACGTCTCGAAACCGTCAAACCATTGTCTCCAAGGGATGGGAGGAGCACCAGAAGTTTCCAAAAAGGGTGGTGGAGGATTAACAGACTGCATATCACAAATCAAGAGGCAGCAAAAAAAACAGAACTGACCAGGACGTGTTCAGATGAAAATTGTATCAATAAAAACACCCAAAAACTATAGCACTTTGAAGCAATATAGCCATATCTTTCCCAGTAGTCCCTGCTACAAAGATACAATGTAGCGTTTAAGACAAAAATGTCCAATATAATGGTATTTTTCGCTGTTATTCTCAATACTGTGCCCCAGTGTAGCATTGACAACAACTACCTTCAAAATGGTGCTCAAAATTGCCAACCAAAGTAACTGCAGAGTCCCATTCTAGTTGTCTGCTGCCAAGTAGTCACACGATCCTCCTCCAGCCTGCATCCAAAATACCTTATGCTTCCTGGAGAAAAAAAAACTGAACACTAATGCGTGGGTGCTTAGCGGCGGTCCAATGGCTCCCTCGTCGCCAAATCGATGTTGTAATGAAGGTAGGAGACGATGTGAAGATTCACATAAATTTATTTCTTTAAAATCACAGACCGCCGCTGTCACGTCCTCCGGCCTTGCAGCTTTCCCAACCGTTTCTCTCACGCTCGAGAGCACGGGAGAACGCGACAGCTGGCAGCATACTAGATAGGTTCGGCACGCGGTAATGTTGCCGCGTGCCAAACAAACCTTAAACACAACAGACTCCCTATGGGGTAAACCTACCGCACTCAGATACTTGGGAATCAGCAGTAGGTGCATTGTTCATGTAGCTTATATGGGGCACCAGTGTAAAAAGGATTGCAGTTTCAAAATGAAAACTTCCTGCCTCAGTGGGGGAAATGGTGGTCCCGGACCTTGAAGTATTTCATTTGGTGGCACAACTGCAATGGGCGGCATGCTGGTGGGAACACTGTTTTGGGAGATTGCACTGTTTGGGAGATAGCCCTGACTCCTCACCAGGGATCGTATTTACGCAGCTACTACTGGCCCCAACAGGCCTGCCACGCATGAGAGAGGAGGAGATCCTGGTGGCAACCCTTCCTTATGGATGGAGCCAGGCACTCCAACGCACAAAGACTCAGGCACCCTATGCCAGTGACCTTCCACTCCAGACTCTGCTCGTCATGCTACATAAAGGCAATTGGAGTGACCTCCGGGACTAATTAGAACTGGGACTCACCAGAGTGAGTGATCTCTTTATTAATGATATGCTGACAGACGTTGTGAGTCTGCATGAACAATTTGAGGCTCTGGCATGCCATTTCTTGCTCCAAGGCTCACTTGCCTGCAGTAATGCACGAATGGTGGTGCACCAAATGGGCCAAACCCAAGACTCATAGAGACCTGCAGTGTATTTGTGAGATCCGTGGAAGGTGACAAGCATCCTTGCTGGTCTATAGGGTGCTGCTGAAGCAGTTGTAATCAGACTTCGGATTGCTCAGTGAACATAGTGAACATTGGGAAAAGGACCTCTGGTCCCCTCTAAAGGACTTGGACTGGGCTAAATATTGGCACGCAATCCAGCAGTCTCATGCACATGCAAGATTCAGACTTATTTAGTAATATTACCTTCACAGGGTATACATCATAAATAAATGAGTGACTTTTCTTAAATGAGCACGCAAGCTGCCCTAGGTGTGGGGAGGTTAATGCTGCATTATTTCACATGGTCTTGGTGTGCCCGGCTTTAACTCCCTACAGGGACAGGGTGATGGAGATAGTAACAATGGGGAGCCAGCGGGCTAAAACTACAGGGAATTACCTACTGGGCTGGTTTACTATACAGAGGGCAGATGCCATCACTTCTAGATTCATAGAATTTGCATTAATACTACCTAGGCACCAACAAGCACTAGCCATAAAACTGTAGAAATGGTTATCAGAACTTTGCAAATGGGCTAACTAAGAAGGAGGTGTGCTGCAAAGGGAGGCTAACAAGGGTCTACGACCAAAGAGTTGGGCAGAAGCCCGGAATCAAATACTGACAGACATACAATACATAGAGGGAAGGATAGTGCTCTAGGAGGCTAAAGTGGGCTCACCATGAGAGTTCGTTATTGGCTGAGATGCCATGAAATAAGCAACAAACTGCTTATGGCAGGTAGGAACTGAACTCCTATCCACCACGGGCAGACAGGTGGACCCTGGCATTGAAAAGTGTACACCCATCCCAATTAATTCCTTAGCTTTATAACATAGGCATCACATAATCTATCTCTAGTAGGGCTATTAAGGGTTTATTATTTTATTTTATGCTATAACAGTTTTCTGTTTCAGATGGCTCATTATCAATTGAATTGGGGAAAAATTGAACTGGCTGAAAAAAGCCAGAGAGGATTGACTAATCTTCAACTACTTAGACCCAGGAGAGGAAGGGAGTGGCTGTAACACTATGTAGTTTATCTCTGGTGTTAAAACACAATAAAACGATGTTTAAAAAACATTGAATCTATGCTCATTTTTGTCTACAATTGAGCGTGATTTATGATTGTCATGCTTGTGATGTGCTGTTAATAAACATGGCCTGTTGCTCATGGCAAAAGTGTAAAAATAACTTATCATTGACTCTTTTGAGTTGAAGGGAGGGGTGTGATCCAGACTAGGAGTCTTTGGGCCCTATCACTTTGTGCTGCTTTGTGCTCTTTTGCATTAAGGTAGTGTTCAATGGGTGGCATTTGGGCTTTCCGGTGCTATCATCCATGGTTCTTTTATGCTCACCCAGATCTACAAATATTGGAAAACTTGCATTTGCATAAAAAAACACCTACTGGAAGCAAGCATAACACTGGAGAAATGTTTTAATTTCTTCAAACATTTCACCGATTGCATGTGTGCTGCACTGTACAAGATTTTGTATCAGAAGGGTGTACTTCCAATACAAAACCTATGTTAGATAGCAGACATACACCTTTGCATTATAGTGCAAATATGTGTGTCTTGCACTGGGCAGCCTGTTTGTGGACCAGCACACGGTAAGAGAACAGCAGCAGGTCATATTTAGTAAATATAGCTCTGCTCTCTCACCCTAGCGCAGCACAGCAACTTTGATAGTGTTGCAAGATTTTAAAATACATATATCATTACTTTTTCCCTTTCGTACTAACTCCCACAACATGCTGCCAGCCGGATTCAACATTTGACGAATGCTGAACAGATTGCTATATCAACCCTCCGTGAGCGACAAAATACAAGCATCTGCTCTCACCACATCCGAAATTCTGCTTATTTATATTGTTTCACACTAATCAATATTGCAGAGGCATATCTATCATTAATGACCCAGGTGTGGTTGTATTGGCAGGGGTGTGAGGGTCCTCTGCACCTTTATTATGGCTACATGATACTGTCCATCCAGGGGGACCAGTGCTCATTTCCCTTGTTTACATTAGTACCCACTCAATTATGTTATTGGAGTCTTCTATTTCAGAATTCTTTGGAAACGTATTGCAGATACAGTTTTAGGCGGTATCAGAGACAGACTTCTGAAATGTCTAGATTATTTACCAATAATCTTCATTAGTCCAATTCCACATTTCTAGATGCATTACTTACTGATGCAGCTTTCAGGCCCCATCTCCCTGTGTACACCCCTTTCAAAGCATCGTTTTTCCCTTTCCATTCTAATTTCAATATAAAGAGAATGGTGTCACTAGCACGTCCTGTTGTTCCTAGGCTCCCAAATAAATGAAATGTTCAGGGTGGGAGGTTGTAAATGTAGATACCGGGATGAGGAGAGTGGAGTCATGGTAATGAAGACTACCGGTAAGTAATTTAGATATTTCCTCATCATCCTTTTTTTCTTGTTCCATTCATTATTATAGCAGACATGCCAAATCAAAATGTTCTTTCCAGAAAGTATGATAAAGAAAGCACAGGATTCAAGCAGCATTTACATTTAATTAAAAACATGAACCTGGCCCCAACATCAAGTCTATTCAGGTTATATTTTGTACATTTATAATTTTCATACCAAAGTGCAACTTAGTTCCTTGGGCTAAATTAAACCTGTATTTTTTAACAAAAGTAAAAAGCCTTATCCGAGTTCTGCAGAAAAAATGTTTTGAAACAGAGGCTCCACCCAATTCCCCTCATAAGACTGCCACCACCCTTGTGGAACGGACTGGTGCAAAAACTGGAAGATACCATCTTTATTTTGAGTTAGCAATATAAATGAGTTCTTTAAACCAAGGATTTAATGTGGATAATGATGATTTGCAACCTCTACTGACTTGCCTAACATTGACAAATAATCACATTTCCTGATTTCTGCAGATCTGGTTAAATATTCAACAAATGCAGTAAAACATCTTTGTCTGAAAGTGAATCAGAGCATATGACACAGAGATAACTATCTCTAAAGGCCAGTGAAAAACTGAATTAATGTTTGGCACAATGTTTGGACATAGCCCCAAAACAATGTAATCATCAAACAACCTCAGATAAGAAGGATTGCACAGCAATGCATTCAGGTCTCACAAATCCCTTGTAGTACCAATACACACCAAAATCGCACCTTTAAATACATAATCTTGTCTAAACTCGGCCAGTGACTCAAAATGAACTGTTGGTAAAGCATCTGGAACCAAATGCAAATTCCAGACTGGAAATACATTGTTTGTCCTTGGTCTTAAGATATAAAATTAATTGAATAGTCAAATAGATTAAACCATGAGTATCCAGTAAGGATTTCCCTCGTGATCATAATGCCTTAACAGCATCCATTGTAACCTTAAGGCATCTTGACACAGCCTTTATGAAAACTGTCTTGAAAACAAGGAAGGAAATTGAGTGGAACGTATACCATTTTCGAGTAGATTCCCTTCTTGAATCCTGAACCGCATAGCTACTGAAAGAGAAAACCCTTATGTACTAAGGCCCTCCCTTTCAACCTCCAAACCGCCAATTTCAATCAATGAAGCAATGAGAGAGGCAGCTACAGAGGGGATTCAAGGGACATGGTTCCAGGGGGCGCAACCAGTCTTGGGCAACTAAAATGTCCTTTAGCAATGGAAACCTCTGCCTCCTCAATCAGTATAGGAGAACCAATACTATTTTTGCATTCTCTCTCTGAATTTTCAAGATAATGTGGAGAATCAGAAGGAAGGAATATGACAAAGATCTGGATCGCTGGCTTATTAATGCATTCACTCCCATGGTTTACTGGTTGTGAAACTGGGAAAAAATAACTGATGAAATACAGCATTCTGGTGGTCTGTGAAAAAATCTACTGTCAGATTCATAATTCTCCTGCACATTTATGAAATACATGAGTTGTCCACCTGAGATTCAGGGATGAAGGAAACACGCTCCTCAGCATGTAAGGGCAGAATTGTATTAATTATAGCTCCTAAATTAGTGTAACATTTTACAAAAGTGCGAGCAGTGTAGTGCTCGTAGGTGTGAGTGGAATGGACAATAAAATATGATATGTCAGGTATTCCCCCCCCCCCCCCCCGGTTTTTGTATAAAATATAGCGCTGAATCTGAGTAATGTTTCTTATTGCCAATTAATTCCTTGACAGACTATCTAGTTGACCCAAACTACAAATCAAATGTGTCTTCTCAGGGCAGAACCACTTTCTTGTACAAACCTAAGGGGTACGAATAAAGAAAGGTTTTTTTGATTCATAAAGCAGCAATATACCATCAGTGAAACACCTGCTAGCAGTACTCAAAATACCTCAATTCTGTAGTCAATAAATGCACATGCAGAGGTTGCCAACAAACAGGGACACATCAATGGCTCCTCATAAAGCAAAATGTAAATTAGAAAATGCAATGCTCTAATAAGAGCTAGTTCAATGAAACAAATACACCTTAGATATAAAATATTGTGCAGCACCAAAAGGGATCTAAAAATTGCCCACTTCATAAGGTCCTAAAATAGGTACAAAAACACTTCGAGAAGGCAGCCCGCTTCCACCAAACGATTGTAATTTAATTGTAATAGTATTTATATAGCGCTTACTACCCCTGACGAGGCATCGAAGCGCTTTTCAGCGAGTAGCACGCTACTCCGGAACCTAACAAGAATTAGTGATGGATTAGTATCAGGAAATATGAGTACAGTTGTAGTATTATTATGAGTTAATTTGAGCCGCGGATATGAGAGTTTGTTAGTTAGATTGACTGGAGTAATGGAGGGGTGGAGGAAGAAAGAATCCAGAAGTGTGAAGTCAGAGTATATGGTAATAGGATTTAGGCTTGGGATGAGTAAAAGAGGATGGAGGAGGGAAGAGTCTGTGGAAGGGGTTAGGAAGATCATAGTAGCAGAGTGAGATAAATGAGGGCGCATTTAGTAGGGTTGTTTGGGAGGTCATGGTAGTAAAGTGAGGTTTGGTGCTGGAGGGAAGGGCTTAGGCAGAGTTATTTAGGAGATGAAAGTAGTAGAAAGGATTTGGGATGAGTCAGAGTTGGAATGGAGGATAGATTGATAGAGACATGACATATGATGATGGGTAGATAAGTGTGATATGAGAGCAGGGATTCATAGATATGTAGTATAACAAACCCACCCAGGAGCCATGCAATGACCCACAAACATGCCAAGCACAGAACAACATACACACATACATAAATATATATATATACACACACACATACACACATGACTACACACACATATGCACACATATATGTACATACAATACACATTTAAAACCATGGGTAAATATACTTAAACAGGTTTAAAGAGTGTGTGTGTAGTTTATTGTTATGACATAGTGACAATACATCTTTTCTAAAGAACTAGAAATAACTAGAAATATACACATCAACAGAAAAAATATTTATCAACATGGGCAAATGCAGTCCATAGTTGTTTGAATATGGTGGTTATGAAGGAAAGAGCCAACCCTTGAGTAGTTTTCTAAAGACAAGACAGTTATCTGTGGCTCTTATAGTTGTGGGTAATGAATTCCATAGTTTGGCTGCTTGAACGGAGAAGGATGTACCACCTATAGTCTTTTTCTATGATCATGTTTGATGGTAAAAATGTAAAACAGTCAGTCCTGGTTGCCATAGGAAACATTCAGCTACTGAGATGTCCAACTCTGTCACTAAGTAGCATGTGCTCTGCCTTAGTGCCGCTCATACAATGTATCAAGCCGAGTCAAAGAGTGTGTCTCTGTGCAGCAGTAACACAATGTGAAATATAGTATTAGGTATTTACACTCTGATTGTAATAAAATGCTGCCTTCCCATGCAAGATACTCAAGATATTGATCAATTGGTACAAGCAGGAGAGCACAGTCTACTTCAACGTTGCTCTTCCTCTGCTGTGAGTCTCTCTGAGGGATGCAAGATTATTTTATGCCCAAGTCAAAATTATATGTGCCAACTTGTTTAGAGACTCTGATGGATTCGGTTCACAATTTTCTGTTCAAATAAGAAATTGTGACAGAATTGTTCATTCCTATGATAACCTCTGCTCTCTGAACCTCCACCACAAAGCTTTGCAGAGCCTTCCTAATAGCCATCAGTTCTCTCTAGGGCGAAGACCGTCCTTCCTCTTGAGCCATTCAATGACCTGGAACCATCTTTGAACCCAACACTGCTCTTTGCCCCTTCTTGCTCAAATCTACAGTTATTACTATTGGAAACTAAATTGAAGAGTTTGGAGGAGAGGATTACACCATCACAAATGTGATGGATACCCCGTCCTCCATATTACAATTCTACTATAGCCAATGAAACTTGTTAAACAGCAGATGGGATATCCATCTCTTTTCTGATATAACCCCTCTGTCAAACTCTAAATCTGGGCCCAAGATCTAAAAAAATCTCCTCTCCCTAATTTCTGATAATCCAAAAATCACTAGAGTTGCTCCTTCAGAGCCTTTGTCGCTGGACTCTTGGCATTGATGTTTTTGGATGTTGGCCTCCAATGGTGTAGTTAATGTTAATATCTCTTGACTGTTGGTGAGCGCGTGCCAACAACAGGTCTAAAAGAGTCTTTTACAAAGGGCAAGTTGGAATGATTAGAAGTGCGTTTTTCGACCTGAGGTACCTCTTTCCAGAGAGCCAAACATGTAAAAAACGAATGTTTTTTAATTGAAAAACAATTCTGTAATACTGTATTTCAAGGAGGTCAGGCTTTTACAAGTACTATGAATTCCCAGATTAATTAGTTTCAACAATAAAGAAAGCCAAACTACCGCAAAATACGTGTTGGTTCTAGATGTAAAAATAATTAATTTTGCTACAAAAGTTACTAAAAAAGTTTGAAAAAGGAATGTGTGGCTTGAATCAAGAATAAAGAGGATATTTTTTAAGAATCTGAAATAGTGTGCGGTAAGAGACTATTATATATAAGGCTATTTTACATGTGCCTCCATTTTGTAGTTTATCCCAATGCACCGCTAACCACATTCCATTGCACATTACCCCATTTCCGGCTGAACCTCAAAATCACACACGTATGCACCACTCGAATATTCAGTATGAGCATGGCCATTAGTGTAACATCACTCAAATATAAACGGCAGTCCTAAGAAGCGACCCGGCATTGGTGACAAAGAGGAGGATTCCCTTTGATGATTGTCTAACAATAAGGGAAACTCTGAGCCTAGAGACTGATGAAGCCCTTCCCTGACAGTTGCAGGGAGATGGTTAGAAGACACAGGTAAGAAGTAGACTTACCTTATGCATGCTGGATATAATAGGCACGCAAGTGACAGTAGGGAATAGAAGACGTATTTGCCCCAAAGAAGTCCAGAGGGTTTATGGCTTGAGAACAAAGTTCCCTACCAAGTATCTCAACAGTGGCCAAAATGATGTTGGCATTTTTAAGAGGGCGTATTGATCCATTACAGATCCAATAGACACCTGGACGCCCCATCACACAGAAGGGAGCTAACTGGTTTTTACCCTATCCAATATCATCCTGAATGAAGACAATATTTGGATAGATATTGAGATAGCCTTAACTTCAATCTTTTTAATCTACTGGTACCTTACAGACCAGGAGAAAATTTATCTATATCTCCCTAATCCTGTGGAAGCTAGTTCTCCCCTGGAGTTACGGTTGAGACAGCTGGGTCAGTAACATCTGTACCCAGTGGGTTGGACTAGCCAATGATGAAGCGTGCCACGATCAAGTGGGTGAGGCTTTTTCATCCATAAGGGAAATACCCCTTAAAAAAGGTGGATAATCATGGTAGTTCAGTAGGCATTGAAGACACACATAATGGTGAATGTAGCCCCGAACCCATTTTTTGTGAGGCTTGCTAATGTTTAATAGGTGCTAAGGTTTCTCATAGACTAGTACTGAATGCCATGTGCATGGTGCAGATTATATGATTTGGTGTTCTCTACTGAGTGGACCTCAGCCATGTTAATATATATATCATTCTGTCTGTGTGGTTATGGACTCTTTGTGGCTGCAGTATGCACTTTTTGACAGCTCCAGTAGATTTGGTAGCAGTAATTCAGATGTAGAATTCATCACACTTTGTCAACCCCATTTTGTGTTTGGCATGGGAGATGGGAAGTTAGGGGGGAGAAAGAAGTTCTACTCAATAACCCTGACGAGCATATTCATATGGGAATCTGGTTTTATTTATTTATGTATTTATTTAGTCATTTGTTGTGTCTTTATTTGTTATTTTAGTCTTCTCTTGACTATTGAATTTACCTCAAGGGAACTATCAGAGTTCATAATTAAATCGAATATCAAGATGTAATATATGTGGGATTTGATGGAATTTTTGCACGTTGCCTAGAAGACACACATCTGTTTAAATTTCATTTAGACAGGAGAAGGTTCCATCCTCCAGTGGTGGATGTTTCTCAGATGCTGGAGTAGCCCCCAGGGCCTCATTTCTATATATAAATGGATCTAGAATTAAAAATATATATCAATAAACATCAGCAAAGCAAATAGACCAGGCTTAAAACTTGAAGTAGATACTCCGATCCTTGCAGTCATGCATTTATTTATCCTTCCATTGACTCATTCTTGCATTCTTTCACTTGCCCACCCAAAGTACCAAACTCATTTACTCACAATTTGAAGAGACACTCTCTCAGATCTGCCAGACCTGCTGTCTTTGCTGCTACTTTGTCAAGGGTGTGATTGTTTTTGGTAATGTTTGACTATTAGTTTCTGAGAGTTCTTCCCCTCGTCTCCTTCTGCTACTCTGAGATCAGTCAAATTTCAAGTGGAAGTTTCAGACAGCTCTTCTGCGAGGGGTGTAAGAATGTTTCAATTATTGTGCGTCGGGTACTCTGTAAGGGGTACAAGTATGCTGTTTCATTTATTGGTATTTTGCTTTTCCAGTTCCACTCATGGCTGAAGACACATTGTGTGCCTAGTTAATGACAGACATATCTAACTCTTGAAACAATACTGCAACACTGCTTGCAGAGATACTCAGGTGCAGAGGTCAAAGAGGTGGGGCTTGATAGGGGCTGTGTGGAGGATGGAGAAGCGGAGGACAGGGAAGAGGAATGGTGAGCAGTTGCAGACCAGAGATTTGCTCCCTGGAGGTTTGCTGAGGATTGTGGAGTGCTGGGGGCCAGCAGCAGCCATTGGATGAGTTCGGGAGGGTCTTGCAGGTCAAAGTTGCCTTTGGACCTAAGGCAGACAAGGATAGCTAAGGTCTGCTGTAACACATAGCTCATAAAGCAATTTGCTCCTTCATTACTTGATTTAATCTCCGGCACTTTTCAATCTGCCCCCACCACTAGATGACTCTATGACTCCTACTACTCTGTGTCACTCTGGGTTCCCTGCAGAGGCTCTGAGAATTATCAGGATTGTTGTACTGTTTGATTTTTCTGGTGCTCTTTCAGCTTGTCTTTCACCTGCTTGGCTGTCTTGCCTGCAGAAGTTACAATCAATTAATTAACACTTCAGTATGACACTGTGTGCCACGCTCTATATTTTATATAGTACCATACAGCCTCACCATATGTTTGCATTCCTCTATTTTCACCTACCCAGACCCGTTTTCTGTTTCTGTCTGGGGTGTGTACTGCCAATAGAGACGTTTCCAGCACTTGCGCCCAGAGATTTAGCTCCACTTTTCGGCTGCCTTGGCACTTGAATGCTGTATCGATGGGGAGTAGCACCAGGTAGAGTTCTTTGAACCAAGGTTGCAATGCTCATGGGCACCTGATACCCAGGTTGTAGGTGATTATGGCTTGACTGGGTTCCTTGGAGACGTCCTCTGATACACGTGAATAAAAGTACTTTACACAACTTATCAAAGCACAGTAGTGATCCGAGTCAATGACGCTCCTCTGGATGCTCACTAAGAAAACCTAAAGCAGTTTTAATCAATATCTGCTTCCTTACACCCTCACCCTTTTAAATGCAGTCAATGTATTCGGCACAATTTACATTTTTCACCACAAGGTGGCATCCCCACTAGGCTGCAGGGTGAGATTTGATTACAGCACAGAGTTTGTGGGAGGCATGAGATAATGCCCTTTAAAGCACTTGATCCTCCATGTTATTGTCATGGTTGAATTCCAGAACTGAGATGAGAACAGAAGCTACACAGCAATACCAAGATGGGAAACTGGAGTTTTGTGATAAAGGTGAGTAATGCAAAACTATTAAATGAGGACTGCAGAACATTGATGGTGATGTTCTGAGTGTACTTTACAGGGGCTTGAACTGGATATTCTTGACCTCTGTGCCAGTGATCTACGCTACAATCATGTGTAATCTGATGAATTTGTGTCTTCTTTGACACCCAGCAGGATTCTATTGTTTCTGTGCATGGATAGTGCACAAGTAGTGGAACCTACATGGCCTAAAGATCCCAGATCCCAGAAGCATGATCAACCTTGCAGAAGATCAATATGAAATAGCCACGTAGTTTATAACACTTAGGCCCAGAATTAAGAGGGCCTAGCGCCATTCCCATGCCACATTAGCATAATTTGTTTTGCGCTAATGTGGCGTTGGAAGGCAAAAACACAGCGCCATATTTACAAAGTGGGGCAATGCACGCATTGCGCCACTTTGTAACCCCTTGCGCCACATTATTCCTGAACCAGGCATAATGTATGCAAGGGGGGCATTCCGGCACTAGGGGGACCAAAAAAATGGCACAAAGAAATCTAAGAGAAGTCTTTGTGTCATTTTTATTGGCATTTGTAATGCCTGCTAAAAACAGGAGTTAAAGGGAGGCTCCCATTCTTTTCAATGGCCCTTTGGGTGCTTTGCAGGATTTGTGTCAACATTTTTGATGCTAATCCTGTAAAGCGCAGGACTAACAAAAAATTATGATGCTAGTATCCCTGACTACTGCCATGATGCACCATATTTTAAATACAGCCCACACATGGTGGCGTTAGGGGGGGTGCTAAGGGGCACAGCACCGCTTTTCATAAATCTGCCCCTTAATGTGTACATGTAGGCTGCAGTATTCAACAGGGCTGATTCAAGGGGTGCTGTTCTCTTACTACTTCAGTTAACACTGGTTGTATTAATAAACAGCAAGGTGTTTGATCTTATACTTTAGAACAAGCCATAGAGTGTACGTACTGCTGGTTAAAGCCAGGTCTGGCTGATGTCGCCCATGATATGGGGTCTACATAGCTGCTCATCACTGTGGAATGCCATGGAGGCCAGACAGGATGGAGATGCCAATATTTTCACTGAGCTTTAAAAGGACACCTATCAAAAGGAGGAGGTCCACATAAAAGTTATGGTTGATTGTGGTAACAATGGTTTCTTTACAATATCTTCCTTCAAGTGAAAAAGTGATGCATACAATTTCATGTAACACAGAGATAGTTGAGTCACTAGGAATTTATCTTATTATTCTTTTTTGTTCTTCAATTCAACACAAGGGCATCAATGATTTAAGACATCCAGTACAAGCCAATGGTATCATATATCTTGGGTCTATATGTTTTTCTCTTTATTTAGGAGAAAAGAATGCATTTTACTATATTAAGGATAGGTTTACAGTTAATTAATGTTGTAAGGAAATATCTCTTTTTGTATGATCACCCCCACCCTCAAATGTTTGGACTGATGCTGCTGTGTTTTTTACTTTGAAGTGCACTGAGCCCTGCTGACCCAGTGCATGTGCTCTGACCCTGAATGTGTGTGTGCAATTGCCATACTTAACTTACCAATGACTTCCTAGCATATGGTATAGGGTGTAAGAGCTTGCAAGTTAAATATAACTAGTTGACTGAAGCACTTATTGTGCCACCACCACAGAGACAAATTGAGACTATGGATCTAGGTCTGCCACTGCAGCCTAGTCGGGTAGCTTTTAAACTGTCAACCCAACATGGCAAAAGAACTCTTTTGCCAAATCCAAACCATCCTCTTTACTATTCATAAGTCTTCCTTAAAACAGGCCTTAGAAACCCACAAGGCAGGGTGCAGAATATAAAAAAGGATGTTTCTTTTATATTTGACCTGTTCTTACAATGAAAATCTCCATTGTCTTTTTCATTGTAGCAAGGCTGGTAGACAGATTGGCTAACATGGGGTTACACTAGCCCAATCTCTATGTGCTAATTTCCATTTGGGACCAACAAATATAGTACTTGAGGCAGTGGCGGCTGGTGGGGCAGTGGGGGACGGCACAATCAATCAATCAGGGTATTTGTAGAGCACGCTACTCACCCGTGAGGGTCTCAAGGTGCTGCCCAAACAGCCAGGTCTTGAGGAGTCTCCTGAAGGTCAGTAGGTCCTTGGTCTTCGGTAGGTGGATGGGGAGGGTGTTCCAGGTCTTGGTCGCGAGGTAGGAGACGGATCTGGTGCCGGATGTTGTTCTGTGGATGCGTAGGACGGTGGCGAGGAGTTGACAGTTCGGGTGTAGAAGGTGAGACAATTGTTTAGGTATGCTGGTCTGGCATGTGGGGTGCTTTGTGGGCATGGGTTAGGAGTTTGAATGTGATCCTCTTGTTGATGGTAAGCCAGTGTAGGTTTCTCAGGTGGGCTGTGATGTGGCTGTGGCAGGGGATGATGAGGATGAGGCATGCGGAGGCGTTCTGTAACCGTTGCAGTCTTTTCTTAAGAGCTGCTGTGGTTCCGCGTAGAGGGCGTTGCCGTAGTCCAGTCTGCTGCTGACAAGGGCCTGGGTAACCGTCCTTCTGGTTTCGGTGGGGATCCACCTGTAGATTTTGCAAAGCGTGCGAAGGATGTTGAAGCAGGAGGATGAGACTGCATTGACTTGCTGGGTCATGGAGAGCGATGAGTCAATGATGAAACCCAGGTTCTGGGCGTGGTTGGTGGGCATTGGTGTGGCTCCCAGTGAGGGTGGGCACCAAGAGACGTCCCAAGTTGACGGGGTGGGGCCGAAGATGAGGACCTCCGTCTTATCTGAGTTAAGTTTTAGTCAACTGTTCTTCATCCAGTTGGCTACGGCCTTCATTCCCTCATGGAAGTTGGTTTTAGCCGTGGCGGGGTCGTTGGTGAGGGAGAGGATCAGCTGGGTGCACACATGGACACATACCCCTCACTCATATTCATTCAGACACACACACACACACCAATTCACAGCACTCACTAAGAAAAACACACACATTCATACATGCATGCGCCAAACATTAAAAAAACATAAAACAGCAGCAGGGAAGCTTCTGAGGTCTCAGGAGGGTTGGAACTGCTGTCTTCCCTCATTGGAATGCAGCAGTCTCAAGCCTCGGAGGTGCCAGGAGGGTTGGGACTGCTGCCTTTCCTAATTGGCTGTCCTAACGTCTGCTAATCAGGGAAGGCAGCAGTCCCAATCTTGGCACAGAGTGGGATGGGGTCAGTGAGAATGCTGACCCCACCCTCCTCTGTGACGAGTTGTCACTGATTGAAACTCGGCCATGGGCATTTCAGGGCTTAAAACTGAAGTGCTCAGATCCAAGGCAATCAGTGACACTACCCATCATGGTGAGGGACAGGAACTCGAGGCACCTTTGCCAGGCTGAAGAGGTAATGCCCACAGCAGCTGTGACTTCTTCAGCCCAGCAAAGTTCAGCTCAGGCAGTCGGGAGCATGAACATTTATTGCATGTCTTGCTCCTGGCTGCCGACCTAAACGAGAAGAGTGTTAGGCTGATATTTGTTCAGCCTGACAGATGTTCTTCTTGCCTGGAAAAAGTTGGGGGCAGAGCCCCTCCACCCGTATGTCTCGGGCCACTACTGCTTCAAGGTATTAAATTCATTGTTACATTAAACCTGTCATAGTGCTGAAGTAAAATCTAAGGTAATGTTTAATATAAAGGTGACTTTAGAAAGTCACTACTTTCTTGTTCCAAAGCAGCACCGGACTGGCCATAATGGGCATGGGGCATTTCCTCAGGAGGCTGGAAGGGTGGGAGCTGGTTGTGTTACTGGGGGGTGGTTTTGCAGCAGTGCTACAGTATCAGCCCCCAGTAACAAAAGCAGCTAGCAAATATTTCCAGCCTCCTGGGCCAAGCAGAGCTTCCCAGGGACCAGACAGTGCTTTCCCACACTCACCCCCCAGCACTCTCCTGGGACTGGTGTGAGAAAATTGCCAGGACTGCTTTGGGTTCCCAGTCAAGCCCTGCCCCAAAGTTCTAGTAGCTGTTTGTGATTGACTACATCAGTTGTCACCTGAGACAGCCTGCCGCAAGGGTGTATGACTGGCTTCCAAGAAAAGGGAACGCAAAGACCTGTTGGTGAGAGGAGGTGTGAACTCCTCCTGCCAGGATGGCCAGAGTGCTGTGGCTGCAAATGGCCTTGCTTCAAAGGGTCTGCGCATGTAACAGGCAAGTACGAGTCCACTTTAGGCTGCTCTCTCCTTTGTCTAGGCAGATAGACTGGCACTTCTTCCAGAGGTTCATAGCTTGTTGCCGAACCAGTACTCCAGGAGGAGCTGCTCATTTTTCTCCACAAACCTCAGGTGTGTGCCTGTAGCTCTTAGGGAACAACGTTTCTGACATCCTGGGTGTGGGATTCTTTAGTGCCAATCTCCCCAGAAGTGATGTAAGAGTGCCTGTGGGAATTGTGCGTTTATTGGTTAAGGAGCTCTCACTGCCCTCAAACTCAAAAATTGGTATAAAAGTGATACCCCTATCTACCATCCTCTGAACACTACTGGACTTGGAAAGATCAGAAAAACGACTGCACCTACCGAACCTATGGACCTTAGAAAGGAAGGCTGCAACAAAAATGAATGCATCTGCTGAACCAAGATAGGACTTCAGAAAGAGAGGACTGCTCTTGCTGTTAAAGTCGTGGAGAGAGACCCCAAGGCCTGGGCCTCCTCTGACTTGTGCCAAGGACCAGTGCGTGGACTTGAAGGGCTTGTTGCCTAGCCCCCTGTTAAGCTCCAGGAACATAAAAGCTAAAGATGTCCTGTATCTGTAAGGTGTCCAGCTGACTAGTTACAACTTGACTTGCCCTGGACCCCACTGGTGCAACCCTGGAGATCAAGCCATAGCTCCTAACTGGTGTCCTCTAGGTCCTCAACCCTTAGCTGGTACTTTAGTGTTTAGTACTCCTATAATGAACTACAACTTGTGAGCCTAAAGCTCAAAGAAAGAAGTCTTTAACAAAGAAGCAGAGGCTTATAAACTATCCCTATTCAGCTCCCCATCTACATCAAAGTCTCACTGGGCCGGTGACTGCAGACTGCACCCGCTGAAAAGTGTTGCCGATTTGTGGATAACCTCAAACTCTCTCCGAAAACCAAGGCTCATATTGCCCCGCTGAATTTTGCCTGTCCACTGACACTGAGCCCAATGCAGGATACAAGCTGCAGAGGAATCCACTGATGAGCATGTCGATAGAAAAAAGAAGCATAAAGGTAAAAGTTTACCTGAGGCCAACCTGGTCCTTGCATTAGACTAGCCTTCCATTGCCGTACACCAGGAACTTTGACTTTAGCTCATACCCTGTTCTTCGAGGCTCATGGACTACTGCTACAACTGAAAAGCATTGACTTATTCAACATTTTGAGTAAATTGCAGTGATTTATGAAAACCTTGCAAAAATCAATGCTCTGGTTTCCTTCATCAGGCCTTTGTCGTTTTAGTTTCTAATTAAAGATAAAGAATATTTACTATTTCTATACATTTTAGTGGGGTTTTTATTGTGTAGTTTAATAATTGATGCGATCCTGATAAATGTTTTACACCTGTTTCCTTTAAGTTAAGCCTGCCTGTTCTGTGCCACAGGTATGAGGGCTGAGCTAGAGTTTAACTTAAAGTAAGCTAAATGAACCTGATACAGAATAGTGACATTATTACTTGGTGAGGTCCCACAACCACTCCAACTTTCTCACAATTGTCACATGGCCTCAACAGTATGCATTGAACCAATGGGGTTGGTCTCCGAATGTGCATATAGTACACTGAGTTAAGGGCTACTAATGTCATGGCTGGCCACAAATAGCAGCAGATGGTAGCGCTAATAGCAGTTTTTATTTGCCCATGTGGCATTTTAGATTAACAATGTCACTGGGTAGCAGAGACATGAACAGGCAGGAAACCATGTACTAAAAGCTTTGTTTATTTTCTGTCATGTCAGTTCTCTGCTTGTCCCCGGCCTTTAACAGCATATCAGAGGGACTAAGGAAAGAGATCAGCCCTAAGGGATTTTCAAATGGTGTATAGAGGTTACCATACTCCTGGCATTTTAATAAACGGAGGCACTTGCAATTGGTGCACACCCCATGCAGCAAACAGTGCAGTTTTTTTAATGCGTGTCTTTGAAACTGTTCTTTTTGGATGCAACAGCAAAAGGAAAAGTTCCCGAACATTGATGTATTTCACAGTTTTTGAGATTACAGGTTTAAATCCCAGTAGGTCTGCCTCTCCCAATCTTTTCGAGGTTAATGTAGACACACCTGGTTTGCGTATTGATCCCTTAGGTCCTCAATACTACCCTGGCAGTGGGTGATAAAGTGGCGGTAATACCGCCAACAGGCTTGCTGTAAGTACTGCCAATTGTGACCATGGCGCTGATAACTCCCATAGACAGCCAATGTACCACACCAAGGCCCATATTTATACTTTTTGACGCTAAACTGCGCTAACGCAGTTTAGCGTCAAAAAGTTTTGCGCCGTCTAACGCCATTCTGAAGCGCCATGCGGGCGCCGTATTTATGGAATGGCGTTAGACGGCGCAATCAGACCGGCGCTGCCTGGTTTGCGTGGGAAAAAACCACGTAGACCAGACAGCGCCGGCGTAGGGGGAAAATGGCGCATGGGCGTCTTAAAATGGGGCAAGTCAGGTTACGTCGAAAAAATCGTCTTAACCCGACTTGCGCCATTTTTTAACGACGCCCATCCCCCATCAACATGACTCCTATCATTGTAAAGATAGGAGTCATGCCCCCTTGCCCAATGGCCATGCCCAGGGGACTTCTGTCCCCTGGGCATGGTCATTGGGCATAGTGGCATGTAGGGGGGCACAAATCAGGCCCCCCTATGCCACAAAATATTATTAAAAAAAAAAAAAAAAAAACTTACCTGAACTTACCTGAATGTCCCTGGGGTGGGTCCCTCCAGCCTTGGGTGTCCTCCTGGGGTGGGCAAGGGTGGCAGGGGGGGTCCCTGGGGGCAGGGGAGGGCACTCTGGGCTCATTTTGAGCCCACTTGTCCCTTAACGCCATGCCTGACCCAGGCGTTAAAAAGCGGCGCAAATGCGCCGTTTTTAGCCACGCCAACTCCCGGGCGTCTCTTTTGCCCGGGAGTATAAATACCACGTAAAGGCCTGGGAGTCATTTTTTAGACGGGAACGCCTCCCTTGCATATCATTAACGCAAGGAAGGGGTTCACGCTAAAAAATGACGCACATTCCGGGAACTTTGGCGCTATTCGCCTCTAACGCCATAGTATAAATATGGCGTTAGTTGGCGTTAGTTTAGCGTCGAAATTGCGTCAAAAAAAACGACGCAATTTCGGCGCAAACGGAGTATAAATATGGCCCCAAGCGCCATGGCAGAAACAACAGCCACCATGGCCGTAGCCGCCAACAGCCAGACGGGAGACAAAGGTGGTCATTCCAAAATTGGCGGTAAAAGGTGCATACTGCTGTCAGAAGACCGCCAACATACCGCCGCGGTAAACCGCCACGGTCATTCTGACCCACAACACGGAAACCACCAAAATACAGACACCCACAAAAGTCCGCCACACCAAAGGCCAGCGAGAAACTGGCGATAACCAAACCGACACCGTCACGCCAACAGAAATACGCCCACACTATCACGACCCGCGATTCCACGCGGCGGTCTCTGAAACGCGGTATTCCATTGGTGGCACACACCGCCGCGCTAAAAATACACACCCACTTACAAAACACAGCCACATTGGACAATTCCAAATACACACACCTGATACACATACGCACACCACTCCCACACACCCAATTAAATATAAAACACACACCCACATCACCCACAAACCCCCACTCCAAAAAAAAAGGGACCACGCACAGAGAAATAGAGAACCGAGCACCCAGACGCGCATATTACCATCACCCAGCACTATTACCACGCACTTCACACAACACACCAATACACATCACCACACTTAGCACCACACAATCCACCCCACACATCACCTACACCACCCCATGGCACCACAAAGACACCCCAGGTTTTCTGAGGAGGAACTCAGGGTCATGGTGGAGGAAATCATCCGGGAAGAGCCACAGCTATTCGGAACACAGGTGCAGCAGACGTCCATTGCCAGGAAGATGGAGCTATGGAGCAGAATAGTCGACAGGGTCAACGCTGTGGGACAGCACCCAAGAAATCGGGATGACATCAGGAAGCGGTGGAACGACCTACGGGGGAAGGTGCGTTCCGTGGTATCCAGCCACCACATTGCAGTGCAGAGGACTGGCGGCGGACCCCCACCTCTTCCCCCAGAATTTACAACATGGGAGGAGCAGGTCTTGGCGATCCTGCATCCTGAGGGCCTCGGCGGAGTATCTGGAGGAATGGACTCTGGTAAGTTTCCTCTTCACTACTTCATCCCCCCCACCCCAACAGCATGCCAACTCATACCCCCACCCTCACTCTCACCCCCATCACTCCTACTCCTTGCAAATGTCTCACCATCACAACCCACCCATCCCAACACCAAGCCCTGCATGCGACCACAAAGCATGGACACCCATCACCAAAGCATGCCCACTGCACATACCCATCCCCCCCCAAACCACCGTCACAAAAGCCCCCACACAGGAATGCAAGCACTGGGGTACACGGGCACCCACCCATTGCACACTATGCCACACACAGATGCAATAATCATGGTTTTATACCCCTGCAGGACCCCAACACAACGCCACCGCGCAGGAGGGTCCACAAATGTCCACTCCACCCCCAGAAGAGGCCCACAGTGATGACAGCAGCTCTGTCGATCTGGATCTAGATGACCAGCCCGGCCCATCGGGGACCTCGGGACAGTCGGTTCCCCTCAGACAGTCACAGGCCACAGCAGACCTTCCCCCCTCTGGGAACACCAGCACAGCACCCACCCAGCGGGCCCATACCTCTGTCCCCAGGACACGTCAATCAGCGGTGTGTCCACTACTACAGGGCACCCAGGTTAACCCACCACCCTAACAACAACAGGGACCTGGGGGCAGTGGTAGTGGGCACACGGTCCAGGGGACAGAGGCCCAGGGAAACAGGGGAACTGGGAGGGCTGCTGTGCAACAGGGGGGGGACAGGCCCAGGGAACCCACTCCCCATGACGCCCTCTCCAACATCATAGGAGCGTACCATCATTCCCAGGAGACAATGGCGACGGTACTGGCCAGGTTTCAGGAGACCCAGCGCCTGCAGGAGGACCAGTATTTGGGGTTCAGGGAGGAAATACGAACCATCAGTTCTGCCCTAGGCACCATCGTAGGGGTTCTGAATCTGGTAGTCACCACATTGCGGGATACTGTGGCACCACAAAGGGCCCCTGACACTAGCATGGACCAAGAACTGCCTACCACCTCCGCTGGCACTAGTGGACAGGAGGCCCGCCACAGGACCAACAGGCCACCAGCACCCCACCCCCTGCAGAAGGAGAACCACCCCGCAAGCGGTCCCTGAGATCCAGGAAGAAGACAGAGTAAGATGCCAAGACCCCCGCCAGGAAAGGATACCACCCTGATTGTCATCCCACTGTCCCACATTGTCACCCTGTCCATCCTTAAACTGCCCCAGCTCCACTTTCCACAGGCATTTGGACAATGCACCTGTGATACTAATAGTCTGGACTCTGCCATGGACATTCCTCCACCATCACCCCTCACCAATTTGCAACCACCCTCCAATATAGAGCACTTTAATAAACACAGTTATTGCACAAAACAATCAGGAGTCTGGCTGTGATTTTGAACAAATGTATTAGACATTACCGTGCCAAAATGCTTATTTACATTGTGATGCCAACATACCAATGTCACACAGCTGTAGTCCATGGGGAAACAAAGCAGATGTCACACAGTGGGGCCCACATCTCTGAAATCGGAAGGGAAAGTCACAACTCAGTTACCATACACTGGGTGAAAACGACAGACAGTAGAGAGGTAGTAGTGTTTAAGTACATGTAGTATGCCGGTGTGTATTCTTACCTGTGTGTCATTGGAAATATTGCTGTATTACTGTGTTCCTGTTGTCTATGTCGTCTTCTTCGGCTTCCTCGTCTTCACTCTCCACAGGCTCCACAGCTGCTACAACACCACCATCTGGACCATCCTCCTGCAGAAAAGGCACCTGTCGTCGCAAAGCCAGGTTGTGAAGCATACAGCAGGCCACGATGATCTGGCACACCCTCTTTGGTGAGTAGAATAGGGATCCACCTGTCATATGGAGGCAGCGGAACCTGGCCTTCAGGAGGCCAAAGGTCCGATCGATCACCCTCCTAGTTCGCCCATGGGCCTCATTGTAGCGTTCCTCTGCCCTTGTCCTGGGATTCCTCACTGGGGTCAGTAGCCATGACAGGTTGGGGTAACCAGAGTCACCAATTAGCCACACACGGTGCCTCTGGAGTTGCCCCATCACGTAAGGGATGCTGCTATTCCGCATGATGTACGCGTCATGCACTGAGCCAGGGAACTTGGCATTAACATGGGAGATGTACTGGTCTGCCAAACATACCATCTGGACATTCATGGAATGATATATTTTCCGGTTTCTGTACACCTGTTCACTCCTGTGGGGGGTGACCAAAGCCACATGGGTCCCATCAATGGCACCTATGATGTTGGGGATATGTCCAAGGGCATAGAAATCACCCTTCACTGTAGGCAAATCCCCCACCTCAGGGAAAACGATGTAGCTCCGCATGTGTTTCAGCAGGGCAAACAACACTCTGGACAACACCTTGGAAAACATAGGCTGGGACATCCCTGATGATATGGCCACTGTTGTTTGAAATGACCCACTTGCTAGGAAATGGAGCACTGACAGCACCTGCACTTGAGGGGGGATTCCTGTGGGTTGGCGGATAGCTGACATCAGCTCTGGCTCCAGCTGGGCACACAGTTCCTGAATAGTGGCACGGTCAAGCCTGTATGTCAGTATGACATGTCTCTCCTCCATTGTCGACAGGTCCACCAGCAGTCTGTACACCGGAGGATGCCTCCATCTCCTCCCATGTCCCAGCAGACGGTGCCTATGAAGGACAACAGCGAGCACAGAGTCAATCAACCCACAGGTACGTAACCACAGCTTGCACAGAACACAATTCTTAATCCATAGAATGGCTTGTATGAGTGTTGATGCAAGGCCTAGGTATGTGTGACGCAGTAAAAAGTAAGCCATGTGGGCCCATGAAATGGCGGCTGCCTGACCTGTAAAGTGCGACAATGGGATGTGAGGTAACTGCGCTGGCGTTGTACACCGTGGCGGTAGGCGGTCGAAGACCGCGGCGCAATGCAGCATTGGTTAACATTGAACCCTATGGGTCTCAGGAGCCAATGACGATGTGTGCCGGCGGTCGCAGTACGCACCGCCACGGACGTGACCGCCATTTTCTATCTGCTTAATCACTCGATACCTGATCTTCGACAGGAGAGGACCTACACTGCAAGTGCTGCTGTGACCTCGGTCTGGAAGAGACAATGGCTCATGCGACTGGGGAAAGGGCCCCTGCCTTCACTGCGGAGGAGTTGGATAAACTTGTGGATGGGGTCCTCCCCCAGTACGCGCTACTCTACGGTCCTCCAGACAAACAGGTAAATACACTGGGAGCATGCTGTATGGGCTATGCCTGTGTTGATTGGGGTGGATGAAAGATGGGGGGGAGGGGAGCGATTGAGGCATGCATCAAACGACGGTGAGAGCATGTGCCACATGGCAAGGGTAGTGATGGGGGGCCACTCACATTGAGGGTGCAGAAGGTAATGACTATTCTTCTCCCCCTGTACATTTCATATAGGTCAGCGCCCACCAGAAGATCGATATTTGGCGTGCCATCGCCAAGGACGTCCGGACCCTGGGGGTCCACCACAGACGGGGCACCCACTGCCAGAAGAGATGGGAGGACATCCGCCGCTGGAGCAGGAAGACGGCGGAGGCTCAGCTGGGGATGGCCTCCCAACATGGGAGGGGTGCCAGTTGGACTTTGACCCCCCTGATGTCCCGGATTCTGGTGGTGGCCTACCCCGATTTGGTTGGGCGCGTGAGGGCATCACAGCAGACACAAGGGGGTGAGTACACTCTCATTCTGCTGACTTTGCGCGCAGTGGAGGTGTCTGGGTGGGGGAGGACGGCTGTGGGTATCCCTAGGCCAGGGCGATTTCTGTAGGCTAGGCCCCTCCGTAAGGCATGGCCCTGTGCCCCCGCCCCCCACCTCTGTAGGGTGCCAAGTACCGCTATTCATGGCCCTGTGTCATCTATGTGTGCAGATATCGTCCATAGGCTTGTAGGCCATGTCCCAGGGATTGAGTAGTCGACCCCAAGTGCGCGGCGTAGTGCAGGGGGTTTCTGTGTCTGTCCTGTCTGCCAACGGTGTCGCCAATGCATGCACTCAACATGTCTATATTCTGTTCCCCCCCCCTTTTTTTGTGGTCTTCCTGTTCATGTGTGCATTAGCATCATCAGGCGGAGGAGAAGTGGCATCGGAGCACGAGGGAGCTGCATCCCACATGGCCATGGAGGGCCACACAACGGACTCCGAATTCACCAGTGGGACGGAGGGTGAGGGGAGCTCCACAGCGGGGACTCGGGCAGACATCAGTGACACCGACTCATCCTCTGAAGGGAGCTCCCTTGTGGTGGCGGCAACATCTGTGCCCCCCGCAACAACAGGTACAGCCGCCACCCACCGCACCAGCACCGCCCTCCCAGCAGCCCCTCAGTGTTTGGCCCGTGCCCGCTCACCCAGGAAGGTGGGCATCTCCTTCGCCCCAGGCACCTCAGGCCCTGCCCCAGTCACCCCTGCTGCCCTCAGTGAGGAGGTCATTGACCTCCTGAGGACGCTCACTGTTGGGCAGTCTACCATTTTGAATGCCATCCAGGGTGTAGAAAGGGAGGTGCACCAGAGTAATGCATACCTGGAGGGCATTCATTCTGGTCAGGCGGCCCTTCAGCGATCGTTCCAGACTCTGTCCTCGGCACTGATGGCAGCCATTGTCCCTGTCTCTAGCCTCCCCCCTCCAACTTCCTCCACCCATACCCTAACACCTGTACCTCTGCCTATCCCAGACACGTTCAGACCAGCCTGCACACACCTCAACACCCAAGGGAAGATCAGCCAGACATAAGCACCACACATCCCACAGGCAGTCACACAAGCAACATCCACATACACACATACCAACACCCACTGCCTCCACTGTGTCCCCCTCCTCCACGTCTCCCTCCTCCCTCCCTGTCAACTCTCCATTCACACCTGCATGCACAACATCTTCAGCCACTACGTCCCTCAGCAGCACACACACCAGAACACCCCACACACGTGCAGTCACCACCCCCACTGCCATTTACACGTCCCCTGTGTCCTCTCCCAGTGTGTCTGTGCCCCCCCTTCCAAGATACACAAACGCAGGCAGCCACCCACCCAACAGCCATCCACCTCACGACAGCCTCCAGCCCAAGCACCTGCACCCAAAGCCACCAGACTTACAACTCCTACAACCACAACCTCTTCCTCCACTCCCATACCCACTACACCTACCCGTCCCACTTCTCCCAAAAAGTTTTTCCTGTCAAAACTCAACCTCTTTCCACCAACTCCCCCACCCCGTCTATGTCATAGGACCACAGTCAGCACCCCAGCCATGACAAAATCGGCCCCTGTCATCACCGTCTGCCATGGACAGTGGAGTGCCCCATCCACCAGGGCAGCCACTTTGGTGCGAAGCCAAGGCACGGGCAGCCCACCCCCGGAGAAACATCCCAAGATAGGCAGTGGCCGGCGGGAGAGGATGAAAACACCAGGGACTAAAACCCCTACCAGGGCTCCGGCAGGGAGTGTGGAGACAGCTTGCACACCGCCCAAGGTGGGGAAGGGCCACAGGCGATCAGGGAAGGCTGGAAAGGGCAGCACGCCCGACAACACCGCCATCAGCCCAGCTGGCCAGGAGGGCCCCGCCAGCCCCATTCCAGGTGGGCAGGAGGCCACCAACAGCCCCGCACAGCTGCCCACGAGGGCCCCGCCAGCCACAGGACAGATGGGCAGGAGGGCCCCGCCAGCCACAGGACAGGTGGCAAATGAGCACCCTGCCATGGCCGGGACTGCTGCACTGGGCCCTTCATCTCAAGCACCACTGCACTGGGCCCTTCATCTCAAGCACCGCTGCACTGGGCCCTTCATCTCAAGCACACCTGAACTGGGCACCGCCGTCTCAAGCACCGCTGCACTGGGCCCTTCATCTCAAGCACCGCTGCACTGGGCCCTTCATCTCAAGCACCGCTGAACTGGGCACCGCCGTCTCAAGCACCGCTGCACTGGGCCCTTCATCTCAAGCACCGCTGCACTGGGCCCTTCATCTCAAGCACTGCTGAACTGGGCACCGCCGTCTCAAGCACTGCTGAACTGGGCACCGCCGTCTCAAGCACCGCTGCACGGGCCCTTCATCTCAAGCACCACTGAACTGGGCACCGCCGTCTCAAGCACCGCTGCACTGGGCCCTTCATCTCAAGCACAGCTGAACTGGGCACTCCATCTCAAGCACCGCTGAACTGGGCACCGCCGTCTCAAGCACAGCTGAACTGGCCACTCCATCGCAGGCACCGCTGGCCCATGAGCGGCAGGGGCTGGGCCGCATCTGTGTCGGGCAGGGCTGCACGAGGCACTCTGGGCACCAGGCCCCCTCCAGAACCAGTGGAGACTGTTATCCACTTGTGAGACTGTGGCTTTGCACTCCCCAGGAATGAGCAGTGGGCAGCCCACCCACTGTATAGACTTGTGAGACTGTGGCTTTGCACTCCCCAGGATTGAACAGTGGGCATGGAGGCCCCTCGTGGATCTGGCGTTGTGCACTCATCTGGCTGAGGTGCCCCCCCTTCCCTTCCCCCTGAGGTGCCTGTAGTTTTGCTATCTGATGCCCCTGCAGTGTTCTCTCCGTTAGAGTCAGGTATCCTGTGTGGGCTTTGCCCATGTGATTTGGGCCCAGTGGTCCACGGACAATGCCTGCTACAATGCTCGGACTTGTACATTTCTGTATATAAGAGTTTTTGATGTGTATATATATTTTTTGGAAGTATTGCAATATATTTCAATGTTTAAAATCATTTCCTTTTGTCTTTGCATCCTTCCGGGGGGTTTGGGGGTGTAACTGTGATGTATTGCTATGCATTGATGTGTGTGTTGTAGTGGGTGAGGGTGGGGGTGGGTGTGTCGCGTATGTGTGTCCCCGTAATTTTTTGCCTCCCCTGTGTCATAGGTGCAGTACTCACCGTTGTCTTCTGCGCCGGCGTTCGTGCTCCTGGTAGAGGAGCAGGAAGACTATCGCTGGGAGTATGTGGAGTTCGGGTTCCATGCTGTCCTGATTCCTCGTGGGGTGTATGGAGGTGAGCGTTTTCCCTTCGAAATGGCTGTTTCCGCCGTATTTTTATCGCCCCGGAAAAGTTGGCGGATTGGTAGGTTGTGATACTGTGGGCGGTACATTGACTCCCGCCTGTCTGTTGGCGGTGACCGCCACGCTCTTTGTTTCTACCGTCGTGGCGGTCGGTGTGTTAAAGTGGCGGTCTCTGTTGGCGGTTACCGCCTCGGTCGGAATTCCATTTTTTTTACCGCCTGCCTGTTGGCGGTTTTGCCGCCGCTTTAACACCGACCGCCAGGGTTGGAATGACCACCAAAGTACCACCCATCATATCATGACACTGCAATCCGTCACCTTTTCCGGGGTGGTACCAACACCAACAAAAGCCTGGCGGAAATGGAGCTCAGAAGTGAAAGGACTCACCATTGGAAACACAGGGAAGAACCACGCCACCATGGAAACCCGAACTGCAAGTTTTCTTGATGATCTTCTACATTATGCTCCACCTGGAACACCAGCGCCGACGAAGACGACGACGGTGAGTACAGCCGCCTAGCACACAAGGGAGGGAGGGAGGAAAATGAGAGTGACACACACACACGCACAACACACACCATACACACAACCAGCTGCACATGAAAAACAATCGCACAGGACACACGGCAGAATAATACACGGACCATAATGCTGAAGTAACGACAATGTATTAGCATAGCAAAATCCACCCCACAAACCAATTATGTACAAATGTCCATAAAGGGCCAATGCCCAGTCCAAAGTCATGAGGGCACAAAAGGCCATAGAGCACATTTCAAGGCCCAACATGTTCCCTGACATAGCCGGAAAGAACACTGCAGGGGCATCATTTTGCAAGTGGGAAGGCACCTCAGGGGTGGGGGGCAACTCAGCCGAATACGGGAACATTCACACTGGTAATGGAGGGGGCAACATGCTCATTGCTTTGTCCTGGGGAGTGGAAGGCCACAGTCTCTCAAGTAGGTGACTTGCCTACTTGTTCTGGAGTGGACAATATGCCAATTGCTTTATCCTGGGCAGTTCAAGGCCACAGCCTCTCCAGTGGGTGACTTGCCCACTGGTTCTGGAGAGGGCAGCCCACACAGTAGCACCTGGAGGGTGGACTACATGGCATCCACAGGCAGTGATGGCTGCAATGTGGTGGTGGTTGGAGGAGGCTCCTGGGCAGCCCCTGCACTCACTGATGGCTGCATTGTGAGGTGGTTGGAGGAGGCTTCTGGGGAGCCCCTGCACTCATTGATGGCTGCATTGTGGTGGTGGTTGGAGGAGGCTCCTGGACAGCCCCTGCGCTCACTGATGGCTACACATCCATAGCTGGCAGTGGGGGCCCCGTGACAGCTGGTGGTGGTGTTAGCCTGACAGCCTCCGCTGGCGTAGAGTGCTTCATCTCCTCCTGTTCATGGGTCGGGGATCCCTTACCCTTCCTGGCAGGGGTGGATGGGCTCTTCCCCTCGCTGCCTGGTGGTGCAGGCTCCTTCCCCTTCTTCACAGCTGGTGCAGCCTCCGTCTCCTTCTTCACAGCTGATGCAGGCTCCTTTCCCTTCCTCACAGCTGGTGCAGGCCCCTTTCCCTTCCTCACAGCTGGTGCAGGACTTTCATTCCTATTGGTGCTGGCTCCTTCCCCTTCAGTGTTGTAGGTCTGGTATCCTTGCCACCACCAGTAGGTGGTGCTACTACTGTCCCCGTGGACTGTTTGGTTGAGGTGCTGGGCTGTGTCCTTGGTACCCTACCATACCTGCACGGACAGGAGGAGGGGTAGGGAAGAGGTCAATTTGGGAAACTAAAAGCTTTTTAGAGAGGTTGGGGTGGGAGGAGGGAGGAGTAATGGGAGTGGAGGATGAGGAAGTGGTTGTTGGAGGTGTCTGCTGGATTTGGGTGCAGGTTCATGGGCTGTATGCTGCTGTGAGGTGGATGGCTGTTGGGTGTCTGAGTGCTTGTGTTTGTGTCCTTTAGGAGGGGGGACAGACAGGGTGGGAGAGAACACAGGGGACGAGTGCATGGTTGTTGTGGAGGTGTCTGCGGTGAGGTGTGTGTTCTGCTTGGTGTGGTGATGCTGGTAGTGGATGTAGATGTAGTGCATGCAGGTGTGAGTGTGGACGTGACTGGGAGGGAGGTGGGGAGGAGGAAGAGGGGGAGACAGTGGAGGCTGTGGATGTTGTCTTGTCTGCAATGGTATGGTGTTTGTGTGAGTGCCTGTGGGAGGAAGTGTGGTGCTTGTGTTTGCCTCTGCCACTCTTGTGTGTTGCCTTGTGTGCATGCTCGTCTGTCTGTGTGCTTGGGATGGGTTGGGGTGGTGGAGAATGGGACTGGGAAGTGGAAGTTGGAGGGGGGACGGTAGAAACAGGGACAATGGCTGCCATCAGAGAGGAGGCCAGAGCCTGAATCGATCTCTGTTGGGCCGCCAAACCACCATGAATGCCCTCCAGGAATGAATTGCATTGCTGCATCTGGGATGCCAGTCCCTGGATGACATTCACAGTGGTTGACTGCCCTACAGAGATGGATCTCAGGAGGTCAATAGCCTCCTCACTCAGGGCAGCAGGGCTTACTGGGGCAGGGTCTGAGGTGCCTGGGGTGAGGTGTGTGATGTGGAGTGTGTGAGGGATGTATGGGTGTAAGTAGTGTGTAAGTCTAGTTGTCTCTGTGCTCTTCTTTTCACTCTCCTGGCGGCAATTGTTGTTTGTAAAGGGTTGTGGGTACTGTGGGTGTGTGTTTTATAGTGGTGTGGGTGTGGTGTGTGTATGTGTCAGGTGTGTGTTTTTGGTATTGGCCAATGTGGTGTTGTTTGTATGTGGGAGTCCATTCTGAGCGCGGCGGTATGTACCGCCAATGGTTTACCGCCGTTGAATGTCCGCCGTGGTGATTCATGGGTCATAATGTGGTGGGCGTTGTTTGGTTGGTGTAACGGTATGGGTTTTGAGACCTCCACTTTATCACTGACCTTTGGTCTGGCGGATTTGTGTATGCAGCTGTATTCTGTCAGATTGGTCTGTGTGTGTGTCATAATATGGTGGACGGATATCTGCCACTGCAGTGGTATGTTGGCGGCCGTCAGCATGGCAATAAGCGTGATTTACTGCCAGTGTCATAATGACCACCTTAGGTTGGAGTCTGTGAAACATTCTTTTCTTGTACTGCCTCACTGTTTTCACAGTGTCATCTGCAATAACTCCTTCTTTATAGTTTGTATAGTTGGCAAAGAGGGGTGAATTCACTGTGCAGTGAGGTGGGATGAGGTGGGGTCTGAGTGTAAGGTAGAGAGAAACAGATGTAAGTAAGTACCTTTATTTGTTTTGATTTATTAAAATCATACATAAGGGAAAACAGTAATTAAAATCTTAAAAGAGCTAAAAGATTTAGATAAATGAAAAAAAGAGTCATGAAGCACAAATCAGACATGCCAGTTAACATCTTTAAAGTGAATTGTGTGCTGTTTGAAGTATGTCAAGAACCACGAGGTGCCAAGATCGCTCATTGTTTTAAGTTTGTTTCATCTCCGAATAGCAACCTAGCTCAAGGATCTGACTGATACCCAGTGGGCAGTGTGTTTAGAAAGATTAAAGAGCAAGTTAGCAGCCTTAAAAGTGCTTGTGCACAGTCTGAGTGAGGATGAGAGATCGCTAGCGGACCAGGATAGCCTCAAGTTTGTGGTGATGATGACTTCACCATGGCTAGCAGCCGACCTAGGTCTCTAATTGATCTGCAAAGGAAATATGTTAGACACAAGAACCAGATACACTTTTGTGCACTCAGTTAGAGGAGTTTATTGTTCAAATTTGTTTAAAATGTCATGAAGCGACAGTTCAAGTTAGGGTCGTCGAGTTCTAGACAGGAGATGGCAGCCTGTCTACATGTGTAGATCCCTTTGTTTTTTAACAGATGTTTCACGAGACGCTTCCTCTCCTCAGCAATTTTAGGTCAAATGCAGATTATGTGCATCAGGCCCTCTTTGTGTGAGTATCTGAGATGTCATTTCTGTTGCAATATGCAGCCAAGCAGGTTTTTCCCCAAGACATGGAGGGGATCCCAAGCAACACTGCAATAATTTCAGCTTCAATTGGAGCCGGTATGGGTGGGATAAGCACGGAGCTTGTTTTCGTTTCAAGTAGCTGTTTCTGACCATCCAGAGATGACTTATTTTGCGAACTTGACTTTGTCTTCCAGTAGTGAGATTTTGGCCATTGCTAAGTTGACTGCTTTTTTGAAGGAACTATAGGACAACGGTAAGGTCCATAGATTCCCAAGATGCAAGTTGGCTAGGCATTGGTCCAGGTATTCTTTGAGGCTGTAACCATACCTGCTGCTGCTTGAGTTGTCAATATCTGACCAAAGGATAGAGTTTAGTGAGTTGAGCTACGCATGTTTTAGTTTGAAGCAGCATTTGACATTAGCCCCTGTCGCCCTATTGGTTGCCTCGTTAGACCAAGTTCCAGCTGGATTTGGATGGAGAGGAGCACAAGAGTAGATTCAGTGCATAACAAAAAACTTTTGTTTGGAGTTTTGTCCAGGAGCGTCAAGTCACAACCGAACAGGGCCTCACTACCATAAATTAAAGTTGGGCAGAATTTTGATGCCAAGATTTTATTAAGGGTGGTCAAGTGCTGGACCTTTCAGTTTCCTGTGTAAAATACTGAAGGCAGCAATTAGGGAGTTTCTGTTAGTTGTGATAGCTCAGACCTGTTGCTTGGCCAGACCCTTGTCATCTAGCAACACCCCTAGGTACTTGTATTCTTTTTCTATTTCCAGGCCGTGGGCTCCAAGGTACCAAGTGCAAATTTTCATGCATGCTGTGCTAACCAGCATCACCTTCATTTCTTATTGATAATCAGGTCATTTTGTGCAGCAGGCAGATGAAGAGTGTAGGGAAATGCCTCCCTTGGCATGGTTACCCCCTAACCTTTTGCCTTTTGTTGATGCCAGTTATGATTGAAAGTGTGCTGGGATCCTGCTAACCAGGCCCCAGCACCAGTGTTCTTTCCCTAAACTGTACCTTTGTTCCCACAATTGGCACAGCCCTGGCACACAGATAAGTCCCTTGTAACTGGTACCCCTGGTACCAAGGATCCTGTGGCTAGGGAAGGTCTCTAAGGGCTGCAGCATGTATTATGCCACCCTGGGGACCCCTCACTCAGCACATGCACACTGCCTCACAGCTTGTGTATGCTGGTGGGGAGAAAATGACTAAGTCGACATGGCACTCCCCTCAGGGTGCCATGCCCTCAACCTACTGCCTGTGGCATAGGCAAGTCACCCTTCTAGCAGGCCTTACAGCCCTAAGGCAGGGTGCACTATACCACAGGTGAGGGCATAGTTGCATGAGCACTATGCCCCTACAGTGTCCAAGCCAACCCTTAGACATTGTAAGTGCAGGGTAACCATAAAGAGTATATGGTCTGGGAGTCTGTCAATTACGGACTACACAGTTCCAAAATGGTTACACTGAAATCTGGGAAGTTTGGTATCAAACTTCTCTGCACAATAAATGTATTGAAAAATACACACAGAGGGCATCTTAGAGATGCCCCCTGTATACCAGTCCAAACACCAGTGTTAGGGGGACCATTTCCTGCCATCCTGCCACAACCAGATGGGTTTCTGGCCACATGGGGTGAGTGCCTTTGTTACTCTGTGGCCAGGAACAAAGCCTGCACTGGATGGAGGTGCTTCTCACCTCCCCCTGCAGGAACTGTAACACCTAGCGGTGAGCCTCAAAGGTTCATGTCTGTTGGTACAGCGCCCCAGGGCATCCCAGCTAGTGGAGGTGCCTGTCCCTCCAGACACAGCCCCCATTTTTGGCAGCAAGTCCGGAGGAGATAGTGAGAAAAACAAGGAGGAGTCACCCACCAGTCTGGACAACCCCTAAGGTGTCCTGAGCTGAGGTGACACCTGCCTTAAGAAATCCTCCATTTTGGTTTTAGAGGATTCCCCCAATAGGAATAGGGATGTGCCCCCCTCCCCTCAGGGAGGAAGCAGAAAGAGGGTGTAGCCACCCTCCCGGGCAGTAGCCATTGGCTAATGCTCCCCAGACCTAAACAGCCCCCTAAATTCAGTATTTAGGGGCGACTCTGAACCTAGGAAATCAGATTCCTGCAACCTACAACAAGAAGGAGGACTGCTGACCTGAAAGCCCAACAGAGACGATGGAGACAACAACTGACTTGCCCCCAGCCCTACCGGCCTGTCTCCAGACTCAAAGAACCTGCACAGCGACGCATCCAACAGGACCAGCGACCTCTGAGGACTCAGAGGACTGACCTGCACTTAAAGGACCAAGAACCTCCTGAGGACAGTGGCTCTGTCCAGAAACAACTACAAAACACCAACAAGAAACCAACTTTAAAGAGAGTCTCACTTCCCGGCAGAAGCGTGAGTCTTCACACTTTGCACCCGACGCACCCGGCTCGAGTTTGGAGAAACCAACTCTGCAGAGAGGACTCCCCGATGACTCCAATGACGTGGACACCCTGAGTCGACCTCTCTGCACCCCCAGAGCGATGCCTGCAGAGAGGATCAAGAGGCTCCCCCTGACCGCGAGGAATGAGAGGAACCACCTACCAGTGCAGGAGTGACCAGCAGGTGGCCCTCATCCTAGCCCAGTCAGTGGCTGGCCCGAGAAGCCCCCCTGTGCCCTGCCTGCATCGCCAGAGTGCCCCCCGGGTGCCTCAATTGTTTTCAATCCAAAACCCGACACCTACTTTGCACACTGCAGCCGGCCGCCCCTGTGCTACTGAGGGTGTGTTTTGTGTGCTTGTGTGTCCCCCACCAGTGCTCTACAACCCCCCCCTTGTCTGCTCCCTGAGGATGCAGGTACTTACCTGCTAGCAGACTGGAACCGGAGCATCCCTGTTCGCCATAGGTGCCTATGTGTTTTGGGCCCTCCTTTGACCTCTGCACCTGACCGGCCCTTTTCTATATAAAAACCTATTGGCCTGGAGTTAAGTCTTTGAGTGTGTTTCCCTCATTTATTGTCTGTGTGTGTACAACAAATGCTTAACACTACCCTCTTATACGCCTACTGCTCGACCACACTACCACAAAATAGAGCATTAATATTATCTAATTTTGCCACTATCAACCTCTAAGGGGAACCCTCGGACTCTGTGCACGCTATCTCTCACTTTGAGATGGTATATACAGAGCCAACTTCTACAAAGAGTACTTATCAATCTCTGTAGACCTACTTTGGTAGTTGCACAGGACCATGTCATCCACATATAGTAGGTAGTTCAGTGCTAGTTTACCGAGACATGGAGCGTGACTGTTGGTTTCATCAAGGGCTGGTGAGAGGTCGGCCATGAGAAAGTTGAAAAGGCATGAGATCAGCACGCACCTCTGCTTGAGGCCCTGATGAGTGTAGATTTTTCTGGACAGTAGTGTGCTGACTCCAATTTTGATCTGCACCCAAGTTTGTGTATGAAGGGACTCTATGGCTCTAAGGATGTGTGCAGGGATGTTCCAAGCCCTAAGCTTCCTCCAAAGTGTTGCTCTGTTTACACAGTCAAATGCTGACTTGTAATCAACAAAGCTAAAGTAGACTGGGAGGTTCTGTTTCCACAGTTGGTCCAGGGTGAGGGACAAGGATAGGGTGTTGGTAACTGTGCTGGAGCCTTTACTGAAACTGGATTGTGCTATGAGTGTTATTCCATTTGTGTCCCCCAGATGATCAAGTCATCCAGGACAAGAGATGCCAAGTATTTTGCTTCATTGTCCAAGAGTGTGATAAGTCAAAAAATTTCTGGCAAGGTTTTGTTGCCACCTTTGTGAATTGGGGTGATCACATGTTAGAAATGGGATCTTTGATTGGCAGTCAGGTTACCCCCTGTCCAAGCAAGGACCCTCACTCTAGTCAGGGCAAAGGAGAAACACACCTGGTTAACCCCCACTCATCGCCTTGGTAGCTTGGCACGAGCAGGCAGGCTTAACTCAGAAACAATGTGTAAAATATTTGTACCAACACACACAGTTATACAGTGAAAACACTACAAAATGGACACCACACCAGTTTAGAAAAATAGGCAATATTTATCTAAATCAAACAAGACCAAAACGACAAAAATCTAACATACACAAGTTAACATATGAATTTTCAAAAGAATAAGAGTCTTAATCTATAGAAAACAATGGAATGATGATTTTGCGCAAAGTACCTGACTAGCATCAAAAATAAAGCCGCACAAGCGAGCGTACGTCGGAAAAGGCAGTGATGCATCGATTTCTTCCTTGCAAGGGAGGCCGCGCGTTGTTTCTTCTCTGGGGAGTCGGTGATGGGCTGTTTGTCTCCCTCGTAAGAGAGCGATGCGTTGATTTCCAGATGGGGCACCTCAAATCAGTGCAGTCGGGATGACTGTGATGCCTGGGGACGATGCATAGAAAATCCGCTCGCACAGTGTTAGAAAACTGTGCTGCGTGAGGTTTACATCATCAGCAGCCGCAAGCGGATGTTGCGTGTCGTTTCTCCAGCTGCGATGCGCCGATCTCGCAGCTGCGCATCATTTATCAGCTGCGTTGCAGATTGTGCATCGAACATTTCTAAGCACGACGTTCTATGCTTGGATTTTCAGCTCTTGTTCTGCCAACTTCACCTTTCAAGGGCCCTAGGATTGGATGGGGCACCACTTGGCCAGGCACGAGTCTCAGAAGAGAGTCGAGGTACTGGCAGAGGAAGTCTTTGATGGCCCTGAGACTTCAAAACAGGAGGCAAGCTCAGTTCAACCCCTTTGAAATTCTTCATAAGCAGGAATATAACACGAAGTCCAGTCTTTGAACTCTTTCACAGGCAGAAGCAGCAACTGCAGGATAACTCAACAAAGCACAGTCACAGGCAGGGGCAGCACTTCTCTTCAGCTCTTCAGCTCTTCTCCTTAGCAGAGGTTCCTCTTGAATCCAGAAGTGATCTTATTTTCAGGGGGTTTGGGTCCAATATGTCCAATGGTTGGCAAACTTCAAAGGGGAGTCTCTCTTGTTTGCAAGATCCTGCCTTGCCCAGGCCAAGTCCCAGACACAACCAGGGGGTTGTAGACTGCATTGTGAGAGTACAGGCACAGCCCATTCAGGTGTAAGCTACCATTCCTCCCTCCACTCTAGCTCAGATGGCTCATCAGGATATGCAGGCTACACCCCAGCTCCCTTTGTCTCACTGTCTAGAGGGGATTCACAAACAGCCTAACTGTCAAACTGACACAGGCAGGGAATCCACAAACAGGCAGAGTCAAAGAATGGTTTCAGCAAGAAAATGCCTACTTTCTAAAAGTGGCATTTTCAAATTAACAATCTAAAAACCAACTTCACTAAAAGATGTATTTTTAAATTGTGAGTTCAGAGACCCCAAACTCCACATTTTTATCTGCTCTCAAAGATAATCTGCACTTTAAAGATATTTCAAGGCAGCCCCCATGTTAACCTATGAGAGAGATAGGCCTTGCACCAGTGAAAACCGAATTTAGCAATATCTCACTGTTAGGACGTGTAAAACCACACAAGTACATGTCCCACCTTTAACGTACACTGCATCCTGCCCATGGGGCTGCCTTGGGCCTACTTTAGGGATGCCTTACATGTCTTAAAAGGAAAGATTTAAGCCTGGCAAGTGGTACACTTGCCAAGTTGAACTGGCAGTTCAAAACTGCACCTACAGAAACTGCAGTGGTAGGTCTGAGACATGTTTACAGGGCTACACATGTGGTTGGCACAACCAGTGCTGCAGGCCTACTAGTAGCATTTGATTTACAGGCCCTGGCACCTCTAGTGCACTTTCTAGGGCCTTACTAGTAAATCAAATATGCCAATCATGGAAAAGCCAATTACACATACATTTTACACAGGAGCTCCTACACTTTAGCACTGGTTAGCAATTGTAAGTGCCCAGAGTTCAGCACACAACAACAACATGGGAAACAGAGGCAAAGAGTTAAGGGAGACCACGCCAAGGATGAAAAGTCAAGCACGTGTCCCCCCCAGCTGAAAGTGGGGGGCAACTACCCAACCTCATGGGAGTTTCATCACTAAGGCATAAGAATTTGGACAGACCATCAGCAGTGGCATGCTCTGTGCCAGGGCGGTGTTCCACCATAAAGTCCTTCCCTGTAGGGAAATGGACCACCTCAACAGTTTTGGATTTTTAACCCTCATCTGTATTAACCATCTAAGGGGTCTGTGGTCTGTCTGAACCTGGAAGTGATTCCAAAACAAGTAGGGTCTTAGCTTCTTCAGCGCCCGGACCACAGCAAAAGCTTCATGCTCTATTGTACTCCACCTACGTTCCCTGGGAAGTAACCTCCTGCTAATGAAGGCTACAAGCTGATCTAGGCCCTCTTTATTTAGCTGTGATAACACTGCTCCTATACCATGCTCTGAAGCATCAGTTTGCACAACAAACTCCTAGGAGAAATCAGGTGCCTTCAGCACAGGTGCCGTGCACATGGCTACCTTCAGGGCTTCAAAAGCTGTCTGCAAGACTCCGTCCAGATCACCTTCTTTGTTTGTTTCTTGGACGTTAACTCATTCAAGGGAGCAACAATGGTGACATACCCCCTGGCAAACCTCCTATAATACCCAGTGAGGCACAAAAAGGCCCTCACCTCTGTCTGGGTCTTGGGAGGCTCTCAAGCCAGAATGGTGTCAATTTTTGGCTGTAGGGGAGCCACCTGGCGTTCCAAGTACACCACAGAACCCTGCCCTATTTGGCACTTACTTGCCGTAATAGTGAGGCCTGCCTTTTGCAGGGCCTCTAACACTTTGCAGCGGGCTGCAAGTGTTCCTCCCAAGTAGAACTGAACACAGCAATGTCATTCAGGTAGGCTGCACTGAAATCATCCAGTCCAGCCAACACCTGGTTGACCAACCTCTGAAAGGTGGCAGGGGCATTTTCCATCCCAAAGGGCATTACTTTAAACTGGTAGTGCCCATCTGGGTTAGAAAATGCTGACCTCTCCTTGGCCCCCTCAGTTAAGGCAATCTGCCAATACCCAGACGTCAGGTCAAAGGTGCTAAGGTATTTGTCAGCTCCCAGCTGATCAACGAGCTCATCAGCTCGGGAATGGGGTACACATCAGTCTAATTGACCACATTGAGACTCCAGTAATCCACACAGAACCAGAGTTCTGGCGTGACACCAGGAGCAGCAACCTTTGGGGCCAAGAACACTGGGCTGGCCCAAGAACAACTGGAAAACTCAATTACCCCTAGGGTTAACATCTTTGATACCCTGACGCTAGCCCTGACCTTCTCAGTCACTTTGTAAACCTTCTGTTTAACGGGTGGACTGTCCCCAGTATCCCACCATGTGTACACAAGTGGGAGACCCCTGGGATCAAGGAGAACAGGGAGGCAAACTGACCCAACACCTGGGGACTGTTCCTCTGTTGTTCTGAGGTCAGGGAGGGGGAGAGGTTCACACCCTCCCCAGACCCATCCTTCTCTAGAACAGACAGGAGGTCAGGAACAGGCTCACTCTCTTCCTCCGCCCCATCTTCTGTTGCTAGGAGCATTGTCAATTCAGTTCACTCAAAGTGTGGCTTGAGGCGGTTCACTTGCAGGACCCTCAATGGCTTCCTGGGAGTCCGCAAGTTCACTAGGTAGATGACTTTGCTCTTGCACTCCACCACCTCAAATGACCAAGTCCACTTGTCCTGGAGTGCCTTAGGCTCCACTGGCACCATCACCAACACTTTCTGACCAGGCTGAAACTCGACCAGAGTGGCATTCTATTCATACCAGCGTTTCATGATTCCTGGCTTGCTTCTAGGTTCTCTTGAGTGAGAGCTCTGAAATGGGCTGTCTTTTTCCTAAAAGCCAGCATGCAAGTGAATGCATCCTGGGGGGGGGGGTTACTGGGGGCTTTCTCCAACCCCTCCTTTACCAGACTCAATGGTCCCCTGGAAGGGTGGCCATACAGTAGCTCAAAAGGACTAAACCCAAACCCTTTTTGAGACACCCCCCTATAGGCAAACAGAAGGCATGGCAAGGGGACGTCCCACTTCTGCCTCAAAGGCTCTGACAGGCCGATGATCATGCATTTCAAGGTGTGGTTGAACCTTTCAGCCAGACCATTGCTTTGGGGGTGGTATGGAGTGGTGAACTTATACGTTACCCCACACTCCTTCCACAGCGACTTCATATAAGTAAATATGAAGTTGGTACCCCTATCAAATACCACTCCCTTGGGGACTTCCATGCAGGTAAAAACCCCTATCAAAGCACATCCCACCACAGGGAAGGTGATTGTCCTCAGAGGAATGGCTTCTGGGTACCAAGTGGCATGGTCTACCAAGACCAGGATAAACCTGTTGCCCATTGCTGTCTTGGAATCCATAGGGCCCACAATGTCTATACCAACACTGCCAAAGGGGCTACTAACCACTGGAAAAGGTTGGAGGGGAGTCTTGCATTTCCCCCCCTCTTGCCACTTGCCTGACAAGTTTGGGAAGACCTACAGTGTACATCTGAGTGCACATTTGGGGCCAGTAAAAGTGGGAGACAAGCCTGTCAAAGGTCTTGCCTTGCCCCAAATGTCCAGCTAAAGGCACATCACGAGCCAGACCCAGTAGGAAGGCTCTGAAGCACTGGGGTACCACCAGCACATGGGCTGTCGCAGGCTCAGCAATCTTAGGCTCACTATATCAGTGCTAGTTTACCGAGACATGGAGCGTGACTGTTGGTTTCATCAAGGGCTGGTGAGAGGTCGGCCATGAGAAAGTTGAAAAGGCATGAGATCAGCACGCACCTCTGCTTGAGGCCCTGATGAGTGTAGATTTTTCTGGACAGTAGTGTGCTGACTCCAATTTTGATCTGCACCCAAGTTTGTGTATGAAGGGACTCTATGGCTCTAAGGATGTGTGCAGGGATGTTCCAAGCCCTAAGCTTCCTCCAAAGTGTTGCTCTGTTTACACAGTCAAATGCTGACTTGTAATCAACAAAGCTAAAGTAGACTGGGAGGTTCTGTTTCCACAGTTGGTCCAGGGTGAGGGACAAGGATAGGGTGTTGGTAACTGTGCTGGAGCCTTTACTGAAACTGGATTGTGCTATGAGTGTTATTCCATTTGTGTCCCCCAGATGATCAAGTCATCCAGGACAAGAGATGCCAAGTATTTTGCTTCATTGTCCAAGAGTGTGATAAGTCAAAAAATTTCTGGCGAGGTTTTGTTGCCACCTTTGTGAATTGGGGTGATCACATGTTAGAAATGGGATCTTTGATTGGCAGTCAGGTTACCCCCTGTCCAAGCAAGGACCCTCACTCTAGTCAGGGCAAAGGAGAAACACACCTGGTTAACCCCCACTCATCGCCTTGGTAGCTTGGCACGAGCAGGCAGGCTTAACTCAGAAACAATGTGTAAAATATTTGTACCAACACACACAGTTATACAGTGAAAACACTACAAAATGGACACCACACCAGTTTAGAAAAATAGGCAATATTTATCTAAATCAAACAAGACCAAAACGACAAAAATCTAACATACACAAGTTAACATATGAATTTTCAAAAGAATAAGAGTCTTAATCTATAGAAAACAATGGAAATGATGATTTTGCGCAAAGTACCTGGCTAGCATCAAAAATAAAGCCGCACAAGCGAGCGTACGTCGGAAAAGGCAGTGATGCATCGATTTCTTCCTTGCAAGGGAGGCCGTGCGTTGTTTCTTCTCTGGGGAGTCGGTGATGGGCTGTTTGTCTCCCTCGTAAGAGAGCGATGCGTTGATTTCCAGATGGGGCACCTCAAATCAGTGCAGTCGGGATGACTGTGATGCCTGGGGACGATGCATAGAAAATCCGCTCGCACAGTGTTAGAAAACTGTGCTGCGTGAGGTTTACATCATCAGCAGCCGCAAGCGGATGTTGCGTGTCGTTTCTCCAGCTGCGATGCGCCGATCTCGCAGCTGCGCATCATTTATCAGCTGCGTTGCATATTGTGCATCGAACATTTCTAAGCACGACGTTCTATGCTTGGATTTTCAGCTCTTGTTCTGCCAACTTCACCTTTCAAGGGCCCTAGGATTGGATGGGGCACCACTTGGCCAGGCACGAGTCTCAGAAGAGAGTCGAGGTACTGGCAGAGGAAGTCTTTGATGGCCCTGAGACTTCAAAACAGGAGGCAAGCTCAGTTCAACCCCTTAGAAATTCTTCACAAGCAGGAATATAACACGAAGTCCAGTCTTTGAACTCTTTCACAGGCAGAAGCAGCAACTGCAGGATAACTCAACAAAGCACAGTCACAGGCAGGGGCAGCACTTCTCTTCAGCTCTTCAGCTCTTCTCCTTAGCAGAGGTTCCTCTTGAATCCAGAAGTGATCTTATTTTCAGGGGGTTTGGGTCCAATATGTCCAATGGTTGGCAAACTTCAAAGGGGAGTCTCTCTTGTTTGCAAGATCCTGCCTTGCCCAGGCCAAGTCCCAGACACAACCAGGGGGTTGTAGACTGCATTGTGAGAGTACAGGCACAGCCCATTCAGGTGTAAGCTACCATTCCTCCCTCCACTCTAGCTCAGATGGCTCATCAGGATATGCAGGCTACACCCCAGCTCCCTTTGTCTCACTGTCTAGAGGGGATTCACAAACAGCCTAACTGTCAAACTGACACAGGCAGGGAATCCACAAACAGGCAGAGTCAAAGAATGGTTTCAGCAAGAAAATGCCTACTTTCTAAAAGTGGCATTTTCAAATTAACAATCTAAAAACCAACTTCACTAAAAGATGTATTTTTAAATTGTGAGTTCAGAGACCCCAAACTCCACATTTTTATCTGCTCTCAAAGATAATCTGCACTTTAAAGATATTTCAAGGCAGCCCCCATGTTAACCTATGAGAGAGATAGGCTTACACCAGTGAAAACCGAATTTAGCAATATCTCACTGTTAGGACGTGTAAAACCACACAAGTACATGTCCCACCTTTAACGTACACTGCATCCTGCCCATGGGGCTGCCTTGGGCCTACTTTAGGGATGCCTTACATGTCTTAAAAGGAAAGATTTAAGCCTGGCAAGTGGTACACTTGCCAAGTTGAACTGGCAGTTCAAAACTGCACCTACAGAAACTGCAGTGGTAGGTCTGAGACATGTTTACAGGGCTACACATGTGGTTGGCACAACCAGTGCTGCAGGCCTACTAGTAGCATTTGATTTACAGGCCCTGGCACCTCTAGTGCACTTTCTAGGGCCTTACTAGTAAATCAAATATGCCAATCATGGAAAAGCCAATTACACATACATTTTACACAGGAGCACCTACACTTTAGCACTGGTTAGCAATTGTAAGTGCCCAGAGTTCAGCACACAACAACAACATGGGAAACAGAGGCAAAGAGTTAAGGGAGACCACGCCAAGGATGAAAAGTCAAGCACGTGTCCCCCCCAGCTGAAAGTGGGGGGCAACTACCCAACCTCATGGGAGTTTCATCACTAAGGCATAAGAATTTGGACAGACCATCAGCAGTAGCATGCTCTGTGCCAGGGCGGTGTTCCACCATAAAGTCCTTCCCTGTAGGGAAATGGACCACCTCAACAGTTTTGGATTTTTAACCCTCATCTGTATTAACCATCTAAGGGGTCTGTGGTCTGTCTGAACCTGGAAGTGATTCCAAAACAAGTAGGGTCTTAGCTTCTTCAGCGCCCGGACCACAGCAAAACCTTCATGCTCTATTGTACTCCACCTACGTTCCCTGGGAAGTAACCTCCTGCTAATGAAGGCTACAAGCTGATCTAGGCCCTCTTTATTTAGCTGTGATAACACTGCTCCTATACCATGCTCTGAAGCATCAGTTTGCACAACAAACTCCTAGGAGAAATCAGGTGCCTTCAGCACAGGTGCCGTGCACATGGCTACCTTCAGGGCTTCAAAAGCTGTCTGCAAGACTCCGTCCAGATCACCTTCTTTGTTTGTTTCTTGGACGTTAACTCATTCAAGGGAGCAACAATGGTGACATACCCCCTGGCAAACCTCCTATAATACCCAGTGAGGCCCAAAAAGGCCCTCACCTCTGTCTGGGTCTTGGGAGGCTCTCAAGCCAGAATGGTGTCAATTTTTGGCTGTAGGGGAGCCACCTGGCGTTCCAAGTACACCACAGAACCCTGCCCTATTTGGCACTTACTTGCCGTAATAGTGAGGCCTGCCTTTTGCAGGGCCTCTAACACTTTGCAGCGGGCTGCAAGTGTTCCTCCCAAGTAGAACTGAACACAGCAATGTCATTCAGGTAGGCTGCACTGAAATCATCCAGTCCAGCCAACACCTGGTTGACCAACCTCTGAAAGGTGGCAGGGGCATTTTCCATCCCAAAGGGCATTACTTTAAACTGGTAGTGCCCATCTGGGTTAGAAAATGCTGACCTCTCCTTGGCCCCCTCAGTTAAGGCAATCTGCCAATACCCAGACGTCAGGTCAAAGGTGCTAAGGTATTTGTCAGCTCCCAGCTGATCAACGAGCTCATCAGCTCGGGAATGGGGTACACATCAGTCTAATTGACCACATTGAGACTCCAGTAATCCACACAAAACCAGAGTTCTGGATTGACACCAGGAGCAGCAACCTTTGGGGCCAAGAACACTGGGCTGGCCCAAGAACAACTGGAAAACTCAATTACCCCTAGGGTTAACATCTTTGATACCCTGACGCTAGCCCTGACCTTCTCAGTCACTTTGTAAACCTTCTGTTTAACGGGTGGACTGTCCCCAGTATCCCACCATGTGTACACAAGTGGGTGACCCCTGGGATCAAGGAGAACAGGGAGGCAAACTGACCCAACACCTGGGGACTGTTCCTCTGTTGTTCTGAGGTCAGGGAGGGGGAGAGGTTCACACCCTCCCCAGACCCATCCTTCTCTAGAACAGACAGGAGGTCAGGAACAGGCTCACTCTCTTCCTCCGCCCCATCTTCTGTTGCTAGGAGCATTGTCAATTCAGTTCACTCAAAGTGTGGCTTGAGGCGGTTCACTTGCAGGACCCTCAATGGCTTCCTGGGAGTCCGCAAGTTCACTAGGTAGATGACTTTGCTCTTGCACTCCACCACCTCAAATGACCAAGTCCACTTGTCCTGGAGTGCCTTAGGCTCCACTGGCACCATCACCAACACTTTCTGACCAGGCTGAAACTCGACCAGAGTGGCATTCTATTCATACCAGCGTTTCATGATTCCTGGCTTGCTTCTAGGTTCTCTTGAGTGAGAGCTCTGAAATGGGCTGTCTTTTTCCTAAAAGCCAGCATGCAAGTGAATGCATCCTTGGGGGGGGGGGTTACTGGGGGCTTTCTCCAACCCCTCCTTTACCAGACTCAATGGTCCCCTGGAAGGGTGGCCATACAGTAGCTCAAAAGGACTAAACCCAAACCCTTTTTGAGACACCCCCCTATAGGCAAACAGAAGGCATGGCAAGGGGACGTCCCACTTCTGCCTCAAAGGCTCTGACAGGCCGATGATCATGCATTTCAAGGTGTGGTTGAACCTTTCAGCCAGACCATTGCTTTGGGGGTGGTATGGAGTGGTGAACTTATACGTTACCCCACACTCCTTCCACAGCGACTTCATATAAGTAAATATGAAGTTGGTACCCCTATCAAATACCACTCCCTTGGGGACTTCCATGCAGGTAAAAACCCCTATCAAAGCACATCCCACCACAGGGAAGGTGATTGTCCTCAGAGGAATGGCTTCTGGGTACCAAGTGGCATGGTCTACCAAGACCAGGATAAACCTGTTGCCCATTGCTGTCTTGGAATCCATAGGGCCCACAATGTCTATACCAACACTGCCAAAGGGGCTACTAACCACTGGAAAAGGTTGGAGGGGAGTCTTGCATTTCCCCCCCCTCTTGCCACTTGCCTGACAAGTTTGGGAAGACCTACAGTGTACATCTGAGTGCACATTTGGGGCCAGTAAAAGTGGGAGACAAGCCTGTCAAAGGTCTTGCCTTGCCCCAAATGTCCAGCTAAAGGCACATCACGAGCCAGACCCAGTAGGAAGGCTCTGAAGCACTGGGGTACCACCAGCACATGGGCTGTCGCAGGCTCAGCAATCTTAGGCTCACTATATCAGTGCTAGTTTACCGAGACATGGAGCGTGACTGTTGGTTTCATCAAGGGCTGGTGAGAGGTCGGCCATGAGAAAGTTGAAAAGGCATGAGATCAGCACGCACCTCTGCTTGAGGCCCTGATGAGTGTAGATTTTTCTGGACAGTAGTGTGCTGACTCCAATTTTGATCTGCACCCAAGTTTGTGTATGAAGGGACTCTATGGCTCTAAGGATGTGTGCAGGGATGTTCCAAGCCCTAAGCTTCCTCCAAAGTGTTGCTCTGTTTACACAGTCAAATGCTGACTTGTAATCAACAAAGCTAAAGTAGACTGGGAGGTTCTGTTTCCACAGTTGGTCCAGGGTGAGGGACAAGGATAGGGTGTTGGTAACTGTGCTGGAGCCTTTACTGAAACTGGATTGTGCTATGAGTGTTATTCCATTTGTGTCCCCCAGATGATCAAGTCATCCAGGACAAGAGATGCCAAGTATTTTGCTTCATTGTCCAAGAGTGTGATAAGTCAAAAAATTTCTGGCAAGGTTTTGTTGCCACCTTTGTGAATTGGGGTGATCACATGTTAGAAATGGGATCTTTGATTGGCAGTCAGGTTACCCCCTGTCCAAGCAAGGACCCTCACTCTAGTCAGGGCAAAGGAGAAACACACCTGGTTAACCCCCACTCATCGCCTTGGTAGCTTGGCACGAGCAGGCAGGCTTAACTCAGAAACAATGTGTAAAATATTTGTACCAACACACACAGTTATACAGTGAAAACACTACAAAATGGACACCACACCAGTTTAGAAAAATAGGCAATATTTATCTAAATCAAACAAGACCAAAACGACAAAAATCTAACATACACAAGTTAACATATGAATTTTCAAAAGAATAAGAGTCTTAATCTATAGAAAACAATGGAAATGATGATTTTGCGCAAAGTACCTGGCTAGCATCAAAAATAAAGCCGCGCAAGCGAGCGTACGTCGGAAAAGGCAGTGATGCATCGATTTCTTCCTTGCAAGGGAGGCCGCGCGTTGTTTCTTCTCTGGGGAGTCGGTGATGGGCTGTTTGTCTCCCTCGTAAGAGAGCGATGCGTTGATTTCCAGATGGGGCACCTCAAATCAGTGCAGTCGGGATGACTGTGATGCCTGGGGACGATGCATAGAAAATCCGCTCGCACAGTGTTAGAAAACTGTGCTGCGTGAGGTTTACATCATCAGCAGCCGCAAGCGGATGTTGCGTGTCGTTTCTCCAGCTGCGATGCGCCGATCTCGCAGCTGCGCATCATTTATCAGCTGCGTTGCAGATTGTGCATCGAACATTTCTAAGCACGACGTTCTATGCTTGGATTTTCAGCTCTTGTTCTGCCAACTTCACCTTTCAAGGGCCCTAGGATTGGATGGGGCACCACTTGGCCAGTCACGAGTCTCAGAAGAGAGTCGAGGTACTGGCAGAGGAAGTCTTTGATGGCCCTGAGACTTCAAAACAGGAGGCAAGCTCAGTTCAACCCCTTAGAAATTCTTCACAAGCAGGAATATAACACGAAGTCCAGTCTTTGAACTCTTTCACAGGCAGAAGCAGCAACTGCAGGATAACTCAACAAAGCACAGTCACAGGCAGGGGCAGCACTTCTCTTCAGCTCTTCAGCTCTTCTCCTTAGCAGAGGTTCCTCTTGAATCCAGAAGTGATCTTATTTTCAGGGGGTTTGGGTCCAATATGTCCAATGGTTGGCAAACTTCAAAGGGGAGTCTCTCTTGTTTGCAAGATCCTGCCTTGCCCAGGCCAAGTCCCAGACACAACCAGGGGGTTGTAGACTGCATTGTGAGAGTACAGGCACAGCCCATTCAGGTGTAAGCTACCATTCCTCCCTCCACTCTAGCTCAGATGGCTCATCAGGATATGCAGGCTACACCCCAGCTCCCTTTGTCTCACTGTCTAGAGGGGATTCACAAACAGCCTAACTGTCAAACTGACACAGGCAGGGAATCCACAAACAGGCAGAGTCAAAGAATGGTTTCAGCAAGAAAATGCCTACTTTCTAAAAGTGGCATTTTCTAATTAACAATCTAAAAACCAACTTCACTAAAAGATGTATTTTTAAATTGTGAGTTCAGAGACCCCAAACTCCACATTTGTATCTGCTCTCAAAGATAATCTGCACTTTAAAGATATTTCAAGGCAGCCCCCATGTTAACCTATGAGAGAGATAGGCCTTGCACCAGTGAAAACCGAATTTAGCAATATCTCACTGTTAGGTCGTGTAAAACCACACAAGTACATGTCCCACCTTTAACGTACACTGCATCCTGCCCATGGGGCTGCCTTGGGCCTACTTTAGGGATGCCTTACATGTCTTAAAAGGAAAGATTTAAGCCTGGCAAGTGGTACACTTGCCAAGTTGAACTGGCAGTTCAAAACTGCACCTACAGAAACTGCAGTGGTAGGTCTGAGACATGTTTACAGGGCTACACATGTGGTTGGCACAACCAGTGCTGCAGGCCTACTAGTAGCATTTGATTTACAGGCCCTGGCACCTCTAGTGCACTTTCTAGGGCCTTACTAGTAAATCAAATATGCCAATCATGGAAAAGCCAATTACACATACATTTTACACAGGAGCACCTACACTTTAGCACTGGTTAGCAATTGTAAGTGCCCAGAGTTCAGCACACAACAACAACATGGGAAACAGAGGCAAAGAGTTAAGGGAGACCACGCCAAGGATGAAAAGTCAAGCACGTGTCCCCCCCAGCTGAAAGTGGGGGGCAACTACCCAACCTCATGGGAGTTTCATCACTAAGGCATAAGAATTTGGACAGACCATCAGCAGTGGCATGCTCTGTGCCAGGGCGGTGTTCCACCATAAAGTCCTTCCCTGTAGGGAAATGGACCACCTCAACAGTTTTGGATTTTTAACCCTCATCTGTATTAACCACCTAAGGGGTCTGTGGTCTGTCTGAACCTGGAAGTGATTCCAAAACAAGTAGGGTCTTAGCTTCTTCAGCGCCCGGACCACAGCAAAACCTTCATGCTCTATTGTACTCCACCTACGTTCCCTGGGAAGTAACCTCCTGCTAATGAAGGCTACAAGCTGATCTAGGCCCTCTTTATTTAGCTGTGATAACACTGCTCCTATACCATGCTCTGAAGCATCAGTTTGCACAACAAACTCCTAGGAGAAATCAGGTGCCTTCAGCACAGGTGCCGTGCACATGGCTACCTTCAGGGCTTCAAAAGCTGTCTGCAAGACTCCGTCCAGATCACCTTCTTTGTTTGTTTCTTGGACGTTAACTCATTCAAGGGAGCAACAATGGTGACATACCCCCTGGCAAACCTCCTATAATACCCAGTGAGGCCCAAAAAGGCCCTCACCTCTGTCTGGGTCTTGGGAGGCTCTCAAGCCAGAATGGTGTCAATTTTTGGCTGTAGGGGAGCCACCTGGCGTTCCAAGTACACCACAGAACCCTGCCCTATTTGGCACTTACTTGCCGTAATAGTGAGGCCTGCCTTTTGCAGGGCCTCTAACACTTTGCAGCGGGCTGCAAGTGTTCCTCCCAAGTAGAACTGAACACAGCAATGTCATTCAGGTAGGCTGCACTGAAATCATCCAGTCCAGCCAACACCTGGTTGACCAACCTCTGAAAGGTGGCAGGGGCATTTTCCATCCCAAAGGGCATTACTTTAAACTGGTAGTGCCCATCTGGGTTAGAAAATGCTGACCTCTCCTTGGCCCCCTCAGTTAAGGCAATCTGCCAATACCCAGACATCAGGTCAAAGGTGCTAAGGTATTTGTCAGCTCCCAGCTGATCAACGAGCTCATCAGCTCGGGAATGGGGTACACATCAGTCTAATTGACCACATTGAGACTCCAGTAATCCACACAGAACCAGAGTTCTGGCGTGACACCAGGAGCAGCAACCTTTGGGGCCAAGAACACTGGGCTGGCCCAAGAACAACTGGAAAACTCAATTACCCCTAGGGTTAACATCTTTGATACCCTGACGCTAGCCCTGACCTTCTCAGTCACTTTGTAAACCTTCTGTTTAACGGGTGGACTGTCCCCAGTATCCCACCATGTGTACACAAGTGGGTGACCCCTGGGATCAAGGAGAACAGGGAGGCAAACTGACCCAACACCTGGGGACTGTTCCTCTGTTGTTCTGAGGTCAGGGAGGGGGAGAGGTTCACACCCTCCCCAGACCCATCCTTCTCTAGAACAGACAGGAGGTCAGGAACAGGCTCACTCTCTTCCTCCGCCCCATCTTCTGTTGCTAGGAGCATTGTCAATTCAGTTCACTCAAAGTGTGGCTTGAGGCGGTTCACTTGCAGGACCCTCAATGGCTTCCTGGGAGTCCGCAAGTTCACTAGGTAGATGACTTTGCTCTTGCACTCCACCACCTCAAATGACCAAGTCCACTTGTCCTGGAGTGCCTTAGGCTCCACTGGCACCATCACCAACACTTTCTGACCAGGCTGAACCTCGACCAGAGTGGCATTCTATTCATACCAGCGTTTCATGATTCCTGGCTTGCTTCTAGGTTCTCTTGAGTGAGAGCTCTGAAATGGGCTGTCTTTTTCCTAAAAGCCAGCATGCAAGTGAATGCATCCTGGGGGGGGGGGTTACTGGGGGCTTTCTCCAACCCCTCCTTTACCAGACTCAATGGTCCCCTGGAAGGGTGGCCATACAGTAGCTCAAAAGGACTAAACCCAAACCCTTTTTGAGACACCCCCCTATAGGCAAACAGAAGGCATGGCAAGGGGACGTCCCACTTCTGCCTCAAAGGCTCTGACAGGCCGATGATCATGCATTTCAAGGTGTGGTTGAACCTTTCAGCCAGACCATTGCTTTGGGGGTGGTATGGAGTGGTGAACTTATACGTTACCCCACACTCCTTCCACAGCGACTTCATATAAGTAAATATGAAGTTGGTACCCCTATCAAATACCACTCCCTTGGGGACTTCCATGCAGGTAAAAACCCCTATCAAAGCACATCCCACCACAGGGAAGGTGATTGTCCTCAGAGGAATGGCTTCTGGGTACCAAGTGGCATGGTCTACCAAGACCAGGATAAACCTGTTGCCCATTGCTGTCTTGGAATCCATAGGGCCCACAATGTCTATACCAACACTGCCAAAGGGGCTACTAACCACTGGAAAAGGTTGGAGGGGAGTCTTGCATTTCCCCCCCTCTTGCCACTTGCCTGACAAGTTTGGGAAGACCTACAGTGTACATCTGAGTGCACATTTGGGGCCAGTAAAAGTGGGAGACAAGCCTGTCAAAGGTCTTGCCTTGCCCCAAATGTCCAGGTAAAGGCACATCACGAGCCAGACCCAGTAGGAAGGCTCTGAAGCACTGGGGTACCACCAGCACATGGGCTGTCGCAGGCTCAGCAATCTTAGGCTCACTATATAGGAGGCCATCCTCCCAATAGATCAGGTGTGATCCTGGCTCCTTGCCAGCCGCCTGGTCTGCACCCTGCTGCTGCAAGCCCTCCAGAGTACGGCATACTTTCTGTGCCTCAAAGAATGCCTCACTAGTGGGTCCCCCTTCTTGCTGACACTGTGACAGCTCAGGAACCTCCCCAGCTCAGGCTCAGAGGTAACAACCTCTGGTTCAGCCCCCTCCCAGACCACAGGAAGTTCTGGGCCGGTTTCCCGCACCCCTTGACCTTCTTCCTACTGGCGGACTCCTGGGCCACTGTTTCAGGCTCCAGGGGCTTCTGACCACCCTGGTGGGCTGCCATTGACCAAGTAGGCACACACACCCAGGCAGACCCAACATCTCCAAGTGTGACCTGTGTTCCATCTCCTTCCAAGGGGAATCCTCCAGGTCCTTGCCAAGCAAACAATCTACAGGCATGATAGGACTCACAGCAACTCTCAAGGAACCTGAGACCCCCTGCCCCATTCAAAGTGAGCCTGCGTCACTCTGCACAGGTGCTCTGAGTTGCCCACTGCAACTACTTGGTGAAGTACATGGGAGTCTATCTGCTCTTCAGACACCAGGTGACTCCTCACTACAGTCACACTGGCTCCTGTGTCTCTCAGAGCCTCACCACCTGTCCATTGATGGTCACTCACTGCCTGTACTTCTTAGTGTTATCAGGCACCAGGGTCCTCAGGACCATCTCACTGTTGCCTAGTAAGACAAGAGTCATTTCAGCTGGCCCCCACCCAAGTGGAACCAACTCCTCCCCAAGAGCTACACTGGCCAAACCCTGTGACTGAGCACCAGTGGGTTCAGGTTTCCCATTGGGACATTTGGGATCCCTTCTCACATGACCCACCTCAGGCATCAGGGTTCTCAAGTTCATCTCACTGTCCCCTAGTAAGACAAGGGTCATTTCAGCTGGCTCCCACCCACCTGGAACCAACTCTTCACCAAGAGCAACACTGGCCAAACCCTGTGACTGAGCACCAGTGGGTGCAGGTGTCCCCTTGGGGCATTTGGGATCCCCTCTCACATGACCCACCTGGTCACATGCATAACACTTGAAGGGAACCCCCTCCACAGGTTTCCCTTTGGAGAACCATGGCTTCTTCACAGTGGGGGGCTGGGAATCCTTACCCTGGGAACTAAGTTGGAGCCCTTTAGAGAGCTCCCCCTGTTTACCCTTACCCCCCTTTCTTCTGAGAGGGACCCTGCCCACTCTTGGCTTGGTCTTCCCCATACCTCTTGTGGACCCTGTTGCTCCCCCAATGGTCTGCTTCTTGTGCAAGCTTCCTAGGGCCAGTCAGCTTGCTGTCAATCAGATGCTGGTGCAGCTCTGGAAAACAAAGACTGTACAAGTGTTCCCAAGAAATTGAATTGTAAATCCCCTCATACGTTGATACCTTACTGCCCTGTACCCAACCATCCAGTGATCTGCACAAGGAATCTACACACTCCAACCAAGTTTGGGACTCTTTCTTTTGTAGGATCTAAACTTGTCCTTATACTGCTCAGGGGTCAGGCGTTATCTTGTGAGTAGGGCATCCTTCATTGTGGTGTAGTTGAGTCCCTGAAGATCCCCTAAGAATGTCAGACTGTCTCCCTCCTCTACCTCAAGGTGCTTCCACAGACCCGCCCCCCAATGTGCCTCAGGGACCAGGTTCATATGTCCTGCCATTGGACAAGTGTGCAAAGGCTTTGAGAATGAAAATCATTTTATAATGGTTTGCAAGGTGAAGGAAAAGCTAAGTGCATCACGACCTAGAAACAAAATTGGATGCCAGAATGTTGCAGAAGTAACATTCTATGCACACCCACAAGGCCAAGCAGCAACATCAGTTGAGGCAAATCAACACTAAACAAAGTTAATCGTCATCTAAGTCTTTGCCCAAGACTTCTTCAGTTTCGTTTTCAAGTGACAGTGAGGAAGATGGTGTCATGTTGATGTTTATCTCACAAAAATGTGAGCAAATTGGACTGGCCGCATGCAGAGGAGAATTCGAGTCATAGATAGGTTGACAAGTAAAATCACAAAAGTCAGTCAAACATTGTCCAAAGATTACACTGAAAATAAACAGTTGTTTCATATCTTTTATTATTGACAGTGGTGCGTCGATAAACATTATGCCAGGGAGAAATACAATTAACTGTCTTTATTGCCTGTCTCACACCCTCAAAGACTAAAGTGTTTACATGGGCTATATCAACACCATTAAAGAGTTAAGGTTTATTCATAGCAACTATGAGACACAAAAAGACAAAAGTACAAGCACCTATTCACGTACATCAAGGCGCTGCGCCAAGTGCCTGTTTACGTAGCTTCAATACTGCTGGTGATATGGGTCTGATATCTGTGAATTATAACATGAATGCTCATCATGAAATAGTAAATCAGCTCTCATCGTACCTTGAAAGTGAAACTGCATATCAATGAAGACGTTCATCCTGTTGCCCAAATACATCGATAAATTGCATTACATCTACAAGAAGCTGCTGAGGAAGAGCTTGAGATATCACTAAAGCATGATATCATTGAGCGGCGATCAACTGATCCAACTCCATGGCTTTCACTCATAGTAGTAGTGCCTAAAAAGGACAGTGAAGGTGCTGTACACATACACGTTGATATGCGTCAAGGAAATTGAAAAAGAACAACATCCCAGTCCGCACATTGCCGACATGACCACACAGCTAAATGGTGCCAAAATCTTGTCTCACATTGGCCTGAACAAAGGATATCATCAATTGGAACTTGAAGAAATTTGTAGGTAAATTACCAGCTTTTCTACCTGTACTGGTTTGTTCAGATGTAAACTTTTATGTTTCGGTGTGTCATTAGATGTAGAACATTTTCAAGACGTCATTCAACGTATAATACAACTTATCATAAATGTTTTCTATTACAGTGATGATACATTGGTTTTCAGAGCTACCCAAAAGGAAAATGATAAAGCTCTTTCACAAGTATATTGTTTAGTCGCTGTTGCAGGTTTAACTCTGAATGCTGAGAAATGTGAGTTTAACAAAACAAAACAAAACTAAAATTCTTTGGCCACATCTTCTCTGAAGGGTGTATGATGCTAGATCCAGCTAAAGTACAAGCTTTGTCAGACGTCAGCCCCCAAAATATGTTATTTTGTTATGTTCATTCCTTGGCATGGAGTGTTACTGTTCAAGATGCATACAAGACTTTGCAACAGTAAGCGCTTCCTTAAGAGACTTAACAAAAAGTAATGCTTCATTTTACTGGTTGCAGGAATGTGAACAAAGTTTTGAGAAAATCAAACATGCAATTGAAAATGCCACTGAAATAGCCTACTTTGATCCAAAGCTTGATAGAGAGGTTGTAGTTGACACAAGCCCAGTTAAATTAGGCCCGATCCTTGCCGAACACAGTGGACACTCAAATGCTTGAAGGTGCATTGTGACATTATAGGCAGAAGTTTGTCACAAACTGAACGTGTCTATTCGCAAACTGAAAAAAGAAAATTTGCAGTGGTGTGGGCTTGTGGACATTTCGATATATTTTGTTATGGAAAACTCTTCACCCTTTTAACAGATCATCAAGCATTTCTTACCATCTTTGGCAATCCAAAAGCCAAGATGCCTCTTAGAATTGAACGTTGAGGTTTGTGACTGCAAGAATATGACTACACGCGAACCAGGGAAAGATTAAAATCCTTCTGGCTACTTTTCACAAGTACAGGTACAGTGTCATGGTACCCCTTCAAAGCTGCTGAAGCCTATAAAGTCCGGTGACACAGCTGCTGTTTCGTTGGAACAAGTTATTGCTGCAATGAGTAAAGATAGTGACATGTTGATACTGAGAGAAATTTTATTACAAGACAGGAGGCTCATATTATGCTTTTCTTTTCATGCTTTATTTTAACAGCAGCCAAGAACTACAAATCCCAGAGTCCCTGGGAAAAAAACTGCATCACAATGGGGTCCTCCAATCACACGAGGAGCCCTATAATAACTATCTTGACTGAGAGCAACAAGCCCTCTTTTCTTGCTGCTCGCAGTCAAGATAAGTACACTGCTCACCTTTTTATGTATTCTGTGTATGGTGTGATAGTGTGTTTGGTGTATTTATAGATATACTAACCTTTATTGGGTACCCGTTCCTGTGGGCATTTGTATTGTACTGTATTCGGTTTGTCCTTTGTAGTTTAATTTTAACACGCTCGCGCGCTCCTGTGCGCATTTTCGCGCTGACAGGCTGTCTGTCAGAACGTTCGGTAAACGTTCTGACAGGCGCGCCTGAAACAACGGCATTCTCTTCATTCCTGCCTCCCGGCAGCTGCTGCTTAAAGTGCGCTTCCTTCACGCTCGGTTGGATTTACGAGCGTTTAATTTCATTTCCTTTCGCCTCACTGAACGACTTCAGCGTGTTTAGTTTCAACACGCTTGACTGCTCATTATTGATTTTCTTCAAAAACTGGCTCGGCTCTAACACGCTGTTACTATTTTTAGCGCGTTTTTTCTCTTGAGGTTAGTGATACATTTCCTCATATCCCCAGTCAGCCCTTTGTCCAGTTAACCCTTTCCAGGTATTTCTTTACTTTCAACTCGATTTTCCCCTATTTTTTATCCCCATATTATTAAATTTAAATTCTTTTTCTTCCCAACATGTCAGAGGACGATCAAACCCAGTCCATTAAGGACAATTTAAAATACTTATTAAGGATTCAGTCCAACACGCTGTATCGGTGTCTATGTTGGATGTTTCAAAAAATTTAGAGGCCTCTATTTCAAAAATGCTTCACGCACCTAGAGGCAATCCTCTTTTGAGAGGAAAGAAACGTGTGTCCTATTCTAAGGACAGTTCTAAAGGCGATTCTCAAAAATTTGGGCCTTCAACCCGAGAGGCGAAATCTTCGGGTCTCCCCTCTTCCCCACTTAATATCCTTCATTTACGGGACACGGACAGTGATGGGGATGATGATGTCTTACAAGACAATATAGATGACGATTATTTTGATGGGCCTCCGGAGAAAAGGCGAAACATTTCTCCTCATGAGTACTCCCCTCACTTAGTGCCCGAGGACCTGGTGGACCCGGTTGGCGAACCTCTGTTCGACCCTAATACCATCCATCATCCCAATTCCTCTGACTGGTTCCCCTCTGATCATGTTTCCGATTACGTCTCCTTTTATCTCCGACATCCCCTGGATAAATCATCCAGAAATAAATTAAAATCCGAATGTCCCAGACCTTCCCTTCCCTGTAAAGTCACAGACACCCCTGCCATTGATCCCAATATGCTCCTTTTTTTCACGAAATTTGGCAAGGACCCCAAGAAGGGAGTTGACCGCGCCTGGTCAAATTGCCAAGATAGACTCCTAGATTTGGTGGGTCCCCTCACCAGAATATTTGACCTTGCTGAGGACGCCAAGTTGGAGGGCTCTCATGTGGATCCTGATACCCTCTCTAATTGGGCTCAACGAGCAATCTGTATGTTGGGCAACGCCAATTCCTACATTTCCCAGGAACGTCAGAAAAGCCTCCTCCTCAGGATTGATCCAAAACTCAGCACTCTTGCTTCTAAGGAGGAAGGCCTTAATGCTGATGGTCTTCTCTTTGGAGACTCTTTCATTAAGGAATTGGGCAAGTACGTTGCTACTTTTAATTCTCTGGACAAAGCACATTATTCTATGAAGAGAATTTTTTCCAATCGGGTTTTTGGAAGGGCCGGCAAAGGAAGGAGACGTTTTGCCGGCCGTTTCTCTGCAAGAGGCCAATCCCTCAACAGAGGCTCCTATACCCAGTCTAATCAGCTTGAAGTGTATCAAGGATACAAACCCCAATTCTACCCCCGCAGATTCCGCGGTGGTCGCAACAGGGGTTATAGAGCCAAAGGAGAACAACTTGCAGGTAAGAACTTTCAGTTCTGGCCTTCCTCCAGTAGGAGGCAGACTAGCTTTGTGTTTAAACGCTTGGTTGTCAATAACTTCCGATCCTTGGGTAATCCAAGCCGTCCAAGGCTATTGCATAGAACTTTACCAGACTCCCTTTCAACCCTTTCTTCCTCATCCTCATCGTTTTTCTCAAGATCAATCTCGCCTCATTGAAGTCGAGATACAAGATTTACTATCAAAGCAAGTGATCGAAGAAGTGCCCTTCGACGATTCGGGGTTTCTCAGCAATATCTTTTTAGTTCAAAAGAAAAACAAAAAACACCGCCCGGTTATAAATTTGAAAGAATTCAACAACTTTGTGGTGTATCATCAATTCAAGATGGAAACTATCCTCCATCTAAGGGATATTCTTCTTCACAACGACTGGCTAGTTCGCATAGATCTCCAGGATGCCTACCTGTCGGTACCGATGCATCCTTCATTCAGGAAATTTCTTCAATTCCGGTGGGAGCATTCTTTCTTCCGTTTCAAAACTCTTCCCTTCGGTCTGTCTTCTGCCCCTTGGTGCTTCACCAAGATACTCAAACCAGTGGTAGCCTCTCTCAGGGCTCAAGGGATACGCCTTATTGTCTACCTCTACGATTTCCTATTGATGGCCCAAAACCAGTCTTCCCTAACAACCCATCTAAAAATTTGTCTGGATCTCCTCTCACAGTTGGGATTCCTGATAAACTTCCAAAAGTCATCCCTTATTCCTTCTCAAACCCTCCAATTCTTGGGATTCCTCTTCAACACCGCCGAGTCAATTCTCCAACTTCCCCAGGACAAGGTTTCCTTGATAAAGAAAGAAATTTGTCGTGCTCTGTCGCTACCCTGTACTTCCCTCAGGGCTCTAGCTCGCCTTGTAGGCCTCCTTTCCTCTTCCATCCAGGCCATATTTCCAGGCCCTCTTCATTACAGAGCTCTTCAAAGGCTCAGAATCCGACACCTCCAATAGGGTCTGTCATATTCGGATCAAGTGGTTCTCGATGCGGATTCCAGGGAAGAACTCACATGGTGGATGAGTCATTTAGACGCCTGGAACGGGAGAACGATTTTCTCTGCCGCCCCAGATCTTGTCTTAGAGTCAGATGCAAGTCTGACAGGATGGGGCGCAAGATGTGGTCCACACTCGACTGGCGGACCATGGTCTGTTCAGGAGTCGTCAATGCACATAAACTGTTTAGAGATGCTTGCAGGTTCCTTTGCCATCCAATCCTTTACCAAAGACAAAGCAAAATGTTCCATTCTTCTCAGGATGGACAATCTATCGGCAGTAACTTACATAAACCGTCTGGGCGGGACTCGCTCCAAACCGTTAGCCCTCTTGGCCAAGAGTCTGTGGGAGTTTTGTCTACACAAAAATATTTCAGTAAGGGCAGAATATCTCCCAGGCAATCTCAATGTGGTGGCCGATTGGTTCTCAAGGCACTCCCACGATTCAAGCGATTGGCGACTTCACCCTTCTATATTCAAGCGTCTTTCTTCTATATTCGGCACCATGTTCATAGACCTCTTTGCCTCAAGACTCAACTCTCAGCTTCCCAACTTCTTCAGTTGGAGACCAGATCCCTTAGCATTAGCTACCGACGCTTTTCTCCAACCGTGGCCTCCTTCCCTCCTGTACGCCTTTCCACCCTTCCTTTTTATTGCTCGGGTCCTAGCACATGTCCGACGTCAGGCCTCCTCCCTAGTATTAATTACTCCATTTTGGCAGGCCCAACCCTGGTTTCCGACCCTTTTGGAACTCTCGTCAGATCTTCCAGTTCTCATCCTCCCTTTCCCAGACATTCTCCTGGATCCCCAGGGACATCCTCACAACCTCATAATGCAGGGTTCTCTATCCCTCATAGCTTGGAGAGTTTCGGGGCTTCCTGGCGAACCCCAGGAATTTCGCAACAGGCTGTCCAATTCATCCAGCAATCTTGGGCTCCGGGCACCTCGAAGGTTTATCGAGCAGCCTGGGCAGTATGGTGCAGCTGGTGTGTGGACAGGGATTCCAATCCCGTTTCAGCGGACGTTACCCTAATCGTAAATTTTCTAGCTTCCTTAGCCTCTCAGGGCAAGGCTTATCGTACCGTCAATACATATAGATCAGCAATTTCTTCAGAACACGTCAGAGTGGACGGTAGACCGGTGGGAGAGCATCCCTTAGTTCGCCGCTTATTAAAAGGAATACGTTTTTCCAAACCTCCAAGCCCCAAATATAAGTCTATGTGGGATGTAAATTCCGTCCTTCATCTTTAATAATTCAGAACTTTTGTTAAAATATTTATCTGCAAAAATTACTATGCTCCTCTGTTTGGTCTCTATCAAACGAGTTTCGGATGTTAAAGCTTTGGATGTTTCCTCCTTTCATTTTTCTGCCTTCGGTGTGTGTTTCAATGTGGCTAGACGTACCACGACTAATTTGTCTTCTGTGCTTTATCCCTTTTTTCCCTCCCTCCCAACCTAAGTTGTGCGTGGCTAATTGCTTAAAAACGTACGTTTCACGAACTGCAGATCTCAGGACATCCTCTTCTTCTCAACTGCTGATTTCTTATCAAAAACCCCATAAACCTGTGTCTTCTCCCACTTTAGCCCTCTGGCTCAGGTGGATGATGAATTTGGCTGGCGTCCCTATTGACATTTATGGTGCCCATTCTGTTAGAGGAGCTACGGCTTCTAAGGCCTTTTTTGCCGGGGCCGGTTTACAGGATATCCTTAGATCTGCAGACTGGTCTAATGTCAATACATTTAGAACGTTCTATTGTAAACCAGTCGATCATCCTATGCAAAATGTTGTTTCATTGCTTTGAACAAGCATAATATGAGCCTCCTGTCTTGTAATAAAATTGAGATTTTCCTAGCCTTGGTGTCAGAAAGGCTAGATTTTATTAAAGACAAGGAGGCGAGTATTATCCCGCCGCTTCTAACCCTCCCTGTTCTTTTATTCTAGTTGCCTCAACCGCAACCAACAGCAACGCTACTGTCTGATCAGCTTTCTTCAGCTGGCCCTTCTGGATCTCCTCTTCAACCAGCAGGATCTGCACAAGATCATCCTTCCCTCAAGAATTTCGCTTGGGACATACTTTCCGCATTTTTGACTCTTTATAGTCTACTGTTCTTATTTTCACATCGTTATATTGACTGACTTTCACAAGAAAAGAGGGCTTGTTGCTCTCAGTCAAGATAGTTATTATAGGGCTCCTCGTGTGATTGGAGGACCCCATTGTGATGCAGTTTAGTAGTTTTTTTCCCAGGGACTCTGGGATTTGTAGTTCTTGGCTGCTGTTAAAATAAAGCATGAAAAGAAAAGCATTATACTCGCCTCCTTGTCTTTAATAAAATCTAGCCTTTCTGACACCAAGGCTAGGAAAATCTCAATTATTGCACATCAATCCTGGAAACATCGCACTCGACCTCTCACACGTGACAGTGAATACCAGAGATTCAAAAATGTGAAAGATCAACTGACCATTACTCAAAAAGGTATTTTTTATGAGGTATGAGAATTGTCATACCAGAGAGTCTGCAAAAACAAGTAATCAAAGCAGCCCATGAAGGACATTGTGGAATTATTGTCACTAAACAAGCTCTACGAGAAAGAGTTTGGTTTACTCATCTTTATGAGAGAGTTAAAGGCTTGTCATTTTTGTAATTGCTTATCCACCAAAATCACTCAACATACCTTACCAAAACATGTATGGGAGAGAGTTGCCATTGATTTCTTGAGTCCCCGTGACAATAGACATCACCTGATGGTGATTATCAATGAATATTCCTATTTTCCAGTTGTAGAAGATCTCTCATCCATTACTCAAGAAAGAGTCATCGAAAAGTTGTTTTTTTAAATCTTTTTATTGAGATTTATAGTGCACTTAATGCAAACAACAGAAGACAGAAAGAAAAGTTAAACAGAAAAGTAACAAATTGGAAATAAAAATGACAGAGATCGCACAATTACATCTGCGCCATTTTTTAACCATTTGTGTGAGGCTTGATGGGGGTTTGGGGGGTGGGACCATGGGGGAGCCCAGCAAGTTAGACATGATGACCATTGGGTCATATCCCCGTTATTATACACATTATTACCCTAGCTCCCCTATAGACATGAAAAAATGTTCTACAGTTTATTAAATGAGACTCCACTGCTAGCTAATATAATCAAGGTGCCACATTAATGAGATACTTTCCAACCCAACTAGTGTGCCTTAGAGATCGTGTATGTCAGTGTGAATACGAGTGTGTGAACGCCACAACCGTGGATCCATATATTGAGTTGGTCCAATGTGCTCGAGGCTCCTTTGTGCGAAAAGTGTTTCCCATTGTGCTATCACCGGGCGAAGAGTACGATTTTACTGGTCTGTAGGGAGTCACAGGCACGGTGTTCATTAAAGGGCAGCAGAGAGACTATCACTTATAGATGAGAGTGTAGTAGTAAATTTCATTCATGGGGGTCGAGTGTCATTTTTGGCTTCTAGTTTGACGAGAAATGTGTTCCATATGTCGCTGCCCCCCAGTGCTAGTCCTCTACGTAGCAGTACTTTTAGTAACTCTGCCTCTGCTCATGCTAGTTGTAGCAGGGAATGTATCCATCTGGCGATGTTCAGGGGGCTCAGGCGCCTTCCAGCACATGGCAATGAGGTGTATAAAAGTAGTAAACGCCATGTCTGTGAATCTGTGGAGGTGTTTGCCTCCGCGTTTCCTGTAGCGTAGCCCCAGTAAACAGGATTCCGGTGTGGATGTCGAAGCATATTCTGTTAAGTCAGCTATAGTCTCTGTCACCTGAGACCAGGATGACTGTAGTGGGAAGAATTCCCATACCCATGTGGTAGAAGCTGGCCTCTCTCAGGCCGCATCTTGGGCATTTAGGATCAGACATGGGGAACACGTTTTTAATGCGAGAAAGGGACAGGTAAGCTTGGTGTAAGTAATTGAATTGGGTAAATCGAAGCCGGGGGTTGCGTGATACCCCTTTACCCCCAGCCAATGCAGACACCCATGAGCCCTGGGGCAGAGGTTGGGGTAGTATCTCATTCCATCGGGTACAGGCATTTTCCACCCCGTACAATGTGTTATGTTTAAAGCAGTGTATAATATAGAGATTGCTTTACTGGTCCCTGGGTCGGACAGTAGCATTGTGAGTACTTGTGACGTTATTGGTTCAGAGTCGCCATTCCTCCATGTATTATGTATAAATTGCCTAATCTTTCAATATGATAGAAATAATCCTACATGTAGGTTGTTGGATTCTCTAAGTTCTTTGAATGTCTGCAGTGTACCTTCTGCAAAAATGTCACCCACCATGACAAGGTTAACAGTCATCCACGGGCCATGTTACAGTGTCTCAACATATCCCCAGCAGCTGGTAAGCGCACTATAGGTATTAATGGGGAATACGTATGTTTATAGAGGTATTGTGTATATATCCATTCAGCAAGTTCTAGCCGTATTCAGTAGTGGAGATCCACGCATGGGAGGGCATGTCTTGTCTGTCAGCCAGGTATACATTGGGGTCGCACCAAGAGAGTCCATCACATATGCTTTATCTGGATTCTGGGACCCACTCAGCCACCTTAACAGCCATTGCAGCTGTGCTGCGGCGTAGTAGAGCTTGAGATTAGGCATGCCTAGGCCTCCCTTGTCAATGGGTTGCTGTGTCGTATTCAAGGCCACTCAATGTCTATTCTTCCCCCACATTAGTTTAGTTAGTAAACTTTTTAACATTGAAAAAAGGGACTTCAGAAGGACAATTGGTACTGCTGCGAAACAGCATAACAGTCTAGGGAGAACAAGCATGTTGGCGATGGCCACTCTTCCCATCGGTGAAAGCGGGAGTGAGCACGAGAAGGGGAGTGATCTGCAAATACTTCTTACCGCCCAATCCAGATTGCCCTCCCTCAGGTCTTGCAAGGAGTGATACTTCCACACTCCAAGATATTTAAATGTGGTATGACACCAACTCAATTGATAATGGAGGAGAGTCGGCTGGGCTTCCAGGGAAAGAGGAGATATGGGAATGAAGCAGGATTTTGACCAGTTGACCTTTAGCCCTGATATTATTCCAAAGGTGTCCAATAAGGACATTACCTTGGAAACAGCTGCTACATGGTCTCGTAGGTAAATTAAGGCATCGTCCGCATAAACTGAAATGATGTAAAGACTTCGGGACTCACGAATCCCCCATTGTTTGACTTTCTGTCTTAAATGGGCCCCTTACGGTTCCATCGCCAGGGCAAACAATAATGGTGAAAGCGGGAAACCCTGTTGAGTACCCCTGCGGATAGGTAAGCTGTCTGATATAATGTTGCCTGTTTTGATATGAGCTGTCGGGTCAGAGTACAGGACCCCGACCCATTTAAAAAATCCAGTCCCAAATCCCCTGCGTCTCAGAGTTGTAAATAAGTGATCCCAACTGAGCGTATCAAACGCTTTTTCAATATCAAGCGAAATAGCTATTCTCACATTGTCATTGTGGGTACTGTTGTGAAGAAGTCGGAGCAGTCTTCTGATATTTAAAAAGGTATTAAATCCAGGAATAAAGCCCGATTGGTCCCCGTGTATGAAGTCAGGCATTAGCGGAAGGAGTCTGTTCACCAGGAGTTTCCCCAGGATTTTACAATCCAAATTTAGTAGGGAAAGAGGTCTGTCTGATCTCACGTTGAGGGGGTCACGGCTGGGTTTTGGTAAGACTACAATGAGGGCCTCATGCAGTGTCTGTGGTAGTTTACCAGATGAGTACACCTCGGCGAACATCTTGAGCATAGGTGGTACTAGATGGGATGAGTATGCCGAGTAGTTCTCGACCGACAAGCCGTCGGTTCCACAGGCTTTATTACGGGCATAGTTGATTTATAGCAGTGCAAATGTCCTCAATTCTTATTGGTGCATCTAGTTCCTCTGTATGGGAACTACGTATTTGGGGTAGGGAGATAGGATAAAAAAAAGTTGATACCTGTGCTGATGACAGTGGCTCAGCCGCCGAAGATAGTGATAAGTAGTAATTTTTGAATGCTGTGTTAATGGCAGCCTGGGTAGTGAGAACTTTGCTGCTGTCTAGCAGAATTACACAAGTAGGAGTGTGCCGAGGGGTCTCCTTTACTAGTCATGCCAGCATCCGGCCCGATCGGTCACCTTCAGCATATTGTCGCATCATCTAGTGCCGATAGTCTTGTTAGCACAATCTTGCGTCAGCCTCCCTAAGCTGTTCGTGTAAATCCCAGAGGAGGTCCAGGTTGGCTGTCTGATTGGCTGCAGCTATCTCAGCTGCGCGAAGCTTAACCTCAAGTGCGGCTTCTTCACAGTGTAGTTCACAGCGGACCTCCCATGGATGCAACAAGGCACTGCCCACGCACTACCACCTTATGCGCATCCTATGAGGTAGTCCGGAGAAGTGTGGAGTTATGGTTTTGTGTAAAGGATGTGGAAATACATGTGGCCAATTCTTGGTGGAAGGGAGGGTCTGTTAATGTTTCTACCTGCCATCGCCAGGTCGGAACCCGGGTAATTGGTCTGTCCCATTGTAGATTCATCTTCAATGGGCTATGATCAGATATGGTGTGAGCTAAATATTCATATCCCGTTTCCTCTGTAATAACGCTGTGGGCCCTAGGAATAAATCTATTCTGGTGTGGTCATGGACAGGAGAGTAAAAAGAGCACTCGCTGCGCAATGGGTGGCCTGCTCACCACACGTCGTGAAGTCCCCTTTCCATACGCCAGTTTTTAGAATACCTGGGAGGTCTTCCTGCACATTGCTTCCTGCAGTGGTGGATGCAACCTGTCCATGATTATTTCGGGGACATGATTAAAATACCCTCCCCAAAGAGCGATCTCTCATGGGTCTCGGAACAGTCCAGGTGTAATCCTACTTAAGAATTCCCAATGATTGGAATTGGGAGCGTATATACTCACCAGGGTCAGTGACATTCCATCTAGTAAATCTCCTGTGATCACATACCGACCATTAGTGTCTCTCTGACTGCATTCCAGCACGTACAGGTCACTTGGTGCTATCCATATTTGCACCCCCTTGCAAATGCGGATACATTAGTGCCATATGCCTGCCCTCCCTAGTTACAATTAAGCTTAAAGAGTCCAATCTCCGTTAGGTGTGTTTCTTGGAGCATGGCTATGTGTATTTTCGGATGCTTTAGGTATGTCTGTATGTGGTGTTGCTTGGATGAGGATGCCATACCATGCACATTCCATGTGATGATATATATATAATTAGGGAGAGCTAATGTAGGTTGGGTATTCATAGGGGATCGTGCCACATAAGTGGGGAAATAACTGAGTCCTCTACCCTGCTCTATGTGTCTGTGTTGAATGTGTGTGTTCAGTATGTCTGATACCTCCATCGTATTCATCCCTTCCCCCTTGCATCCCCCTCTCCCGTAGCATTGTGCGGTCTTGTCCTCATAACAACAATGTAAAGAATAAACAGAAGTGGCAACCTGCCTAAAAGGAGCACATTGTGGCAACCATTATCTACTGATCCATAGTGGCGATGTAAACAGTAAACACATGTGAAATAGAACCATTCTATATGGTAAGTTTTGTGTGGGGACACCAAAAACTGTCCTGCATCCTTTATCTGGCCCATAGGATACAGTATATATTCGGCAGTCATCTCCATTTGCAAAAGTGATATATGTACGATTCTAGCCCCCTGCCCCCAGCAGGGACCCCAGGCTATAGTCCTGGCCACCGGGCCTCAGTCGCCCCATATGCCACATACGCCCCAAAGGCAGTAGTTATGTCAGATGAGGAGCAGCGTGGTCCATATACTGTCTGTCTTTCTTTCTGTATATCATAGTCCATACAAGGCGTCTTGCAAGATCAATGCATACCTCCAGGTATCTGCACTCCTGTTATAGATCTTCATTTGCTCCTGTTGGGCCCGGTCCTTATTATAAATCATCAGCCGAACGGGGGGGTGAAAGTTGAGTTATTGGTGGTATCGGCTGAGTCACTATGATCTCCTTGATCAGAGTTAGATTCTGATGGCATCTGAAGTACAGCAAAAGGATTCGACGTGAGCTGTGGGGTACCTTTGCTCGTTCTTCCACAGCCTGTGTCCTGGTAGGACCAGGCCTGGGGCCCGTTCGGTGCTTTTGTTTGGACCTCGGGGATAACAAGTGTATAGCCGTTTCTTCCTCTTTAGAGGCTGCGCTAGTCACTTGGCATGAAGCCATGTCCAAGCATCCTCAAGGGTAGCAAAAATGTGTGTTTTTGTGCCATCGATCATGCGTAGTCTCGCTGGGACAAGCAATGCATATTTTACGTTATTATCGTGGAGCCGTTGTTTGACTACGAAGAGTTTCTTTTTTTTCTGAACCTCATCCGTGAAGTCTGGGTAGGCGGTGATGTTCGCGTCCTCAAATTTCCACGGCCCATGAGTGCGAAAGCATTGGAGTATTAAGTCTCTATCTCGGTAATTGAGGAGGCAGGCTATCATTGGTTGGGGAGAGGCACCCGGCGGCGGTGGCCTTCCCGGCACTCTGTGGGCTCACTCTATTGAAAAGAATTTCGGGATTTTACCTTGAAACACTGTGGATGTTAACCATTGTTCCAGAAAGAGCTTCGCATTCGGGTCCTCTACCCTCTCCGGGAACCCCATGAAGTGGACATTGCTGCATCTCGAGTGCCCCTCTGCATGTTCCGGCCTCCGTTGTAGTGTTGCTACTTCTGTGGTTAAGTGCTTCATCTGTGTTTGAAGGTCCGGGACAAATGGGTGCAGTGTCGCCATGACAGACTCCATCTCCTCTACCCTGTCGGATAGTTTGCTATGATCCGCCCGAAGTAGGTTAACATCCTGCGCCACCGCATCACACCTGGATTCCAGGGATGTTTTAGTGTCTAGTATGGCCTGCAAACTTTTCTCAAATTGGGAGGAGTGGCCGTGAAGGGTAGCATCTAGTCGCTGCATTGCATGAGTAGTGTCGTTAAAATGTAATGTACCACTGAGCTGTCCGCCGCAAGGGTGGTTGGCCGCGCATTTTTAGGCTTCCCCACCTGATCTCCTTCGTGCGTGGCGGTTGCGCTAGTGTGGAGGAGAGACATTCACCACTGTGGCTCCGGCTAGGGGGTGCGAGTCCCAGTCCAAAATTCTGAACAGCGCTCTGTCTAGTGGTCAATTCAGCATATATGCCCAAACTTGTCAGATTCTTGTACTCTAAGAGATGGGCATCATCTACGATTACTCCACATATCAGTAAAAGTGTGGGCCCATCTGATATTATATATAGTTGCAGTTGTTTGATATCCTAGTGCGGGCTCGAGTTATTTACTGTGGGGATAGCCTCTGGCATTGGATGGTTTACAGCCATATTGTGCACTGTGAACTCATACTTTAATGTGAGAGTGGTAGGTAAGTCCAGGGCCTTGGCTATCACGGTGCTTCTGATATTAGCGGACTAGCGCTGTGGTAGGCAGTCCCTTCATAGCCATGGTATGGTCCTGCAGATTATCAAATCAAATCAAATCATTAATATTTATAAAGCGTGCTACTCACCCGTGCGGGTCTCAAGGCGCTAGGGGAAAAAGGGGGGGGGTTACTGCTGCTCGAAGAGCCAGGTTTTTAGGAGTCTCCGGAATGCAGAGTGGTCCTGGGTGGTCCTGAGGCTGGTGGGGAGGGAGTTCTAGGTCTTGGCTGCCAGGAAGGAGAAGGACCTCCCACCCGCCGTGGAGCGGCGGATGCGAGGGACGGCAGCGAGCGCGAGGCCCGAGGAACGGAGGAGACGGGTGGGGGCGTAGAAGCTGAGGCGACGGTTGAGGTAATCCGGTCCCTTGTTGTGGAGGGCTTTGTGTGCGTGGGAGAGAAGTCGGAAGGTGATCCTTTTGCTGACTGGGAGCCAATGCAGGTGTCTCAGGTGTGCGGAGATGTGGCTGTTGCGGGGTACGTCGAGGATGAGGCGGGCCGAGGCGTTTTGAATACGTTGCAGGCGTTTTTGGAGCTTGCCAGTGGTCCCAGCATAGAGGGTGTTGCCGTAGTCCAGGCGGCTCGTGACGAGGGCGTGGGTCACGGTTTTTCTAGTGTCGGCGGGGATCCAGCGGAAGATCTTGCGGAGCATGCGGAGGGTGAGGAAGCAGGCGGAGGACACGGCATTGACTTGCTTGGTCATGGTGAGAAGAGGGTCCAAGATGAAGCCGAGGTTGCGGGCGTGGTTTGCGGGGGTCGGTGCGGTGCCGAGGGCAGATTAGGGTTCCTTCCTGCTCGCAGTTCACAATCTAGGTCTATTTAGGAGCGTGCGCCCCTGCAACAGAGTTCCTCTCACCATCTCAGCACTCAGTCCTTTAGCACTCTATCATTCCGTCTCTCACTCCACCTCTTGGGCAGACTGCTGCTGGAGCCACCAATGAGTCTCCTCCCTCAGACCTCCTCACTGCGCTTGGTCACATCAGGAGAGTCGCGAACACACCGTTGTGCTCCTGCTGGTAGGTTGTGTCTTCACCTTGGGTTGGGAGTGGGGTCTTCAAGGACCACCGGCCGGCAGCCAGCTCAGCTGCACCAGCCTTTCGTCATTTCTGTATCCGCCCTGCTCAGATCCCCCACAGGCATTCCTGGAGCTTCCATTGATGGGAATAGTAGCCCCAGCTTCCAGGGCTGCTCCGGAGTACTTCGGGCACACCAAGACACAACGGGGGATCTGCCTAGCTCTGCTGCGCCTTTCTCCCACGGCCTTTCCTCCCCATTGTGCCCGTGTCACGCCCACAGCCACAGGGTCACAGCTAGAGCCCTGCTGTCCCTGACTCGGTGGCTCCTCTTCTCCCTCCGGCCGCAGAGCCACTGCCGGGTGTCAGAGTCACCAGATCCTCGGGGTCTGTGCACGTTCCCAACACGTCCACCACTGAACAGCTCCAAGACTCTGATAGATAAATCACAGAGACTGAGAGAGTTCAAGAGGGGAAGAGGGAATTAGGAAGGGAACAGCTGGGAAGTAGACCTGTAGTAAGAAAAAGGTTAGAACACACAATATGAAAATTATATCTCGTGAAATCAATACTAGACTATGATTCTAAGCCCAGTCACTCTGAAAACATGAACAATCTAAGAGTTAAGTTTAAAATGACTAAGTTTCAAGATGGCCGGATACCTGTAAGGGAATCAAGATGAATTAAATGAAAGCTTTCTTATTCAAGTACTTTCCTTTACATGAGAATCAGAAAAAACATTCTGACTAAATTTTAAACCAGTCATCTAAATCCTGTTTTGAGAATGTATACTAGGACCATACAATATTGCATCTAGAAACTCTGGCCTTCTGTGTACTCTTAAAATGTTTCAACACAAATTGCGCATATTGCAGATATATATATATATAGTAAACACCATAAAAGGATTGTGCACCATGAATAACACAATATGGATTCAGGAAACAAATCACATAACTTGTCAACTCGAATATTACATAATAAATATCTTAGAATAGTGGCATACAATAAACAACATGAAATAAACTCGAGGAGAGAATCATGCGTCTTGCCGATTCGAGTGTCACCATGTAAAATACCAAGAAATAGTAGCACGCAATGAATATCAAAGTCAAATCATCATTAATCGAATCGCACGTCTTGCCGATTCGTAAAACACAATGTAAATGTCAAGAAATAACAGCTTACAATAAATAACAAGATCAAAGTACAATGAAACGAATCGCGCTTCTTTTGCTGATTCTTAAGCCACCATGTAAATGTCAAGAAATGGTAGCACGCAATGAACAACAAAGTTAAATCCTCATGAAACGAGTTGCGCGTCTTGGCAATTCGTAAAACATCATGTAAATGTCAACAAATAGTAGCGCGCAATGGACAACAATGTTTAAACACCATAAAACGAATCGCGCGTCTTGTCGATTCTTAAGCCACCATGCCAATGTCAAGAAATGGTAGCACGCAATGAATAACAAAGTCAAACCTTTATGAAACAAATTGCGCGTCTTGCCTATTTGTAAACTACCATATAAATGTCAAGAAATGGTAGCACGCAAGTAATCTGTTACTCATTTAAGAATTAAACCAAGAATATGAAAATTCTCAATAACGGTGTCGGAACAGTCCAACCACCGTCTTACCGCCTGGAACAATGATCACCAATGAAGGATGAAGGGCAGAAGACTGGAAGATCCAAATAGACCGCCGGGACAGGAGCTCAGGAAGAAGCTGCTGCTCTGCAACAAGGACCTCTGAATAGTGAGCACTGGGAGTTGGGCTGGCTCTCTTTTATAGAGTCTTAGCCCAGCCCAGAACCACGTCCAGGCATGTTGCAGGGAAAGTCTCTGGAAGGACCTGGAAAGAGGCCACACCCTAACACATTCTGAAAACCTGCAGCAATACATTGCAAAGGAACAGTATTTGTAAGCATATTAAAAATACGGTTTCAGGATTGAACTCTGCAATGCAAAAGGTTAAACCACAACATATCAGCACAATGCATGAATTACGTTGTTTTGAGAGTGCTGGGTTTTTGCATTTTTGTTGCCAATAGAGCGTGTACTGCTCTGGTGTTGACACCCGGAAACTCTGATGGCTTCAGGGGGCAAGCAGAGTAGGTCCACCGCATCAGCCTTGCATCACGTCTGTGCCCTCTTCTCCAGGCCCGATCGTCCGCAGCCGAGCCTCTGCCTCTTCCAAATGTGCTACAGCAGTCTCCGCTGCAGCGCTCATCAGACCCCACTTCCAGTGCCACCGAGGTGGCAGGGAGCAGATCAAGGATGGCAAATGCCGTCTATAAACAGGATAAACGAGCGGCTTGGTGTGGTGCTCTGAACTAGGCTCCCGCTCTGGTCGCCATCTTGGACACACCCCTCGTCGAAAAGTTAGATGGCAATTTTGCAATATGGGGTGTTCCTTCAAATCTGAAGTCTGCCAATGGCCTGCCTTTCAACAGTTGAGAATTTTAGAGACTTACTTGATCACCTCAGTGTGAAGCATCAGAAAAGCATACCTCTTTGGCCACAAGAAAATGGTGTTGTCGAACGCTTGTGAGCTCACTCAAAAAACTGTCCAGTGTGCTAAACTGGAGAATCTGGATCTAAAGTCAGCTCCCCATGCTACTCTTTGAGCTTATCAGTGGAATCCTCATTCAAAAACAAGTGAAAGTCCTGCCACACCAACGTTCGGGAGAGCCACAACAACTAAGGTATCACAATGAACCAACAGAAGATCTACAACAGATTGTGAACTTCATCAAACAGACCTGTGTTATATACAAAAGTTGAAAGCATATGCCGATAAGAGTTGATGTGCCATGAACATTGTTTTCAATGAAGGAGATTGAGTATTGGTGCGACAACAGAGAAAACACAAATCTGATGCTCCCTTTGATGCTGAACCTTTCGAAGCTGTAACTAGCAAAAGACATATGGTGACTGCTCGCCATCCTGGAAAATACATTACGTGAGATTCTTCACACTTCAAGCATCTGCCTCATCATTCACCAGTTTCAGATGTCAGAGATGAGATTGGTTTAATGAAGACTGTAGAGCACCCTTTGACTGAAGCTTTCCCTACATCACCAGTGAAGTCATGGATGCTTCTCTTCTCTCTTGACACCCTCAGAGGACACGATCTGGGCATGCAGTCAGAGCTCCACGACAACTCATAAAGGAGTTGTAATGTGTATGCATCTCTGTAGATTTTTTATTTTTTTATTTAACAAGGGGGTCAGACGGAGTGTTGTGAATTAGCGATGATGGGACCTTTTTGGTTCCTGATGGACACCATAGAACTGTGATGTAAGTTTTCAGGTATGGTAAATAGATTTCATGTTAGAATGTTAAGTTTGTGGTTACAAAAGGTTGTCAGGGCACTCATGATCGTACAATTGAAGGTACGTAATTATTCAAATCTTCAGTGTGGAATAACACCATAGAGAGTTCATATGTTCTTTAATTATAGACATACAGAGTCCACCTTGATACAAGAAAATCGTCCTTAAATTTCGATAATATATACAGCAAACACAGCCAACACGTGTTTCGTCTTATGAGAATGTATTCCCACAGACTTCATCAGGGCTGGAAAAAATATATGAGAAGAAAAACCATTGTTGTAAAACATATTTTAGACGTTCAGAGCAGTTCTTAAACTAACTTCTCGTGATATTTGTGAGAAACAAACCATGCCATCTGTAAGTTAGAGTGCCAGATAATATAATAGAAAATGTTCTATTACTAACTCATGCCCATTGGCAAGTTATACCAAAATGTGGGATCATCGTTTGTTTTCAATAGTGAGAAAGTAGGATTTGAAACACAAAGTAAAGTTTCCATGCGTAGAAAACTATCCTAACATAAGTGTGAAATTGTCCCACATAAAAGAATAGAACAATCGACAGATAGGGAGAAATCGCCCCTAAGTCTAAGAGTCAACAAAACTCACCAAAAAACAAATACAATGTGAAAATAGGGAGATACCTCCCACTATGCACCCCAATTAAGTGGAACAAACAGAGTATAAAAAAATTATTTTTATAGCAAATTTAAAACCAAAACAGCATACCTTATAATCAAGTATGTATTATGTGAAATCTACTCATTTCCAAGCATTATCTAGTAGAATCTGTAGATATAACCATAAAATATATTCAGTAGTGGTCCAGGTGTATTTGCAAAGCCAGACAATGACACTATTTTAAAAATGACTAACATAGTCACAGAGTAAGTATAGCCCCCCAGGTGAGACTGACCTTCATTACGTGTATAAAGTCCTACATTAAGTCATCTCATACAGGAATCTGCTTGTATTCCCTATCTGCGAGATTACGGGGAAAAAAAGGTAATTAACTTAACTAAGTATACGTAAGCAATCTTAACAAATGACCATAATGTCCTAATTTAATCTCCGTAAACTTCAGCCCAACTGCAACACTCACCTATCAACAATATCGTCTAGGAATCAAAAGGAGAACTCCGTGGTGCGAATATAACCACGGCGTTCCCAGTATCTGAAAATCTCATCGTTCGAAGAACGTCCGGAGCGGATGCAGTTTAAACACGTCTTCCCGTCTGAAGTGCGGAAATAAAGGACGGACTACACGTCAATTAACGGGCGCCATCTTGGAAGTCCCTTATAAAATATTCTCATGAAAAATCGAAACCGATCCAAAGCAGTATTGGAAAACATTACTATAAGCATCATCAAGTAAGTCCAATCATAAACCAAAGTGACAATGTTCAACTAGGTCCAAACCTAAGTATCAAAGCGAGTTACTGACCACCAGAGGCGAAGAGAAAGCATCTAGAATGCGTACATTCCCCTTAGACCAAATTGTATTAAATCAGCCAATAAGTCACAAAATCATAAGTAAATGCAAAGTCCACTATGTGTAAGAAAAAGTAGGAAATTAACAAGAGCTGCTGAGTCAGTAAAAAATGTGAGTAATACATCCAGTAACAGATCAATATTCAAATTACATTCAAGATTTGTACATAATTAAGTTCAGTGAAAGTTAAATGGTTCGCCCAAATCTCAAAATAGCCAACACATTAATATACTTTAGTCAATAACATATATGGAAGGCAATTAGAATTGCACTATTGAATAGTGCTATGTCGTTGTGCATAGTAAGTTAATACAGGTTAAAGACAATTAATACAAACGGTCTAGTGTACATATGTCAGGACAAATAGATATTATATTACTCTCCCAAAAAGTATTCCATTTCGAAATTAGTGTTAAGTCCATCCTCTACCGCTCTGAGTTTAAGGATCCAGTAACATTCTCTTTTTCTGAGGGCTAACTCCCTGTTACCCCCTCTCGGATCTCTGATGATGTGATCAAAACCAAAAAATTCGAAACCACAGGTGTTATTTTGTTTAGGGCAGTGTAACATATGGTTTACTATGGGGTATCTATCATCTTCCTGTCTTAAGGCTCTGAAATGTTCGCTTGCCCTAATTCTGAGTGGTCTAATAGTGCTACCTATATAGTATAGGCCACATCTGCAAATAATCATATATATAACAAACTTGCTTTCGCATGTAATGTTCAAATTAATATTGTACTGTACACCCGACGAGCTCTTGAATGAGGAGATGCCCGACCTGGTCCATCTACACATTCCACAATGTCCACACTTAAAGAAACCTTTTCCTTGGTTAGTCAGCCAGTTATCCTGGTTAGGTTTACTGCGAAAATTTGGACATAGAAAGTTCTTAAGCGTTTTACCTCTTCTGTAGGTGAAAACCGGGGTATCTGGAATCACCTTTCCAAGCATAGGATCTGATGTCAAAATATGCCAATGTCTGTACATACATTTATGAAGCAAAGTGGCGGTTTTTGTGTAATTGACAATACAACGAATCATTGTGTCGCCAGGTCGGGATTTTTTAGACAATGTGTCTGACCTTTTAAGATGTAAAGCCCTAGTACGGGCTTTATCTATCACCCGAGTGGAATATCCCCGAGCTTTAAATCTCTTGCTCATGTCATCTATGCATATACCAAAATCTTCCTCAAGACTACAATTACGTCTTGCCCTCACCATCTCACCATATGGTATTGAATTGATTTGATGAACCGGATGTGCACTCTTAGCATGTAAAATAGAGTTACAGGAGGTACTTTTTCTATATAATCGACTCTCTATTTTATTGTTGTAAATGAAAAGTTCTACGTCAAGGAAGGGAATGTTAGTAGTACTCTGTTCTGAAGTGAAATGGATATTGTACTCATTAATGTTAAGATAGTCAATAAAGTTGTTGAGTTCTTGTAAATCGCCTGTCCAGATCATCAAGCAGTCATCGATGTATCTACCCCAATAGAGTATATCAGCGATCCACTTACTGCCATCCTTGCTCCATATCTTATTTTGTTCAAATAGTCCCATAAAGAGATTAGCATAAGCTGGTGAAAATTTGGATCCCATAGCTACGCCTTGTTTTTGTCGATACCAATCATTCTTAAACAGAAAGACATTGTTATGTAAAATCAAATCCACCATGTCAATTAACATTTGAGTATGTCCGTAAAGGCTTGCCGATCTTTTGTAAAGGAAGTGCCGTAATGCTTCCTTTCCTTGTTCGTGGTTTATGCTAGTGTAGAGAGAGGTAACATCTAGTGTAACTAGGATCATCCCTGGTTCCCAAGCAATGTCCGTTAATATGCTGAGAATGTGTTTGGTATCTTTAATGTGAGATGGTAAGTTACCCACCATAGGTTGTAAAAAAATGTCAACATACTCCGACAGTTTCTCAGTGGGACCACCAATGCCTGAAACAATAGGCCTACCAGGAGGGGAAGTAGGATTTTTGTGTATTTTAGGAAGTATATATATACATGGATTTCTCGGTCTGTGCACACGTAGATATATATATTCCTCCTCTTTTAGAAGTAAGCGATCCAAACAATTGTGTAAGAATCTATTGATTTTATTCGCAAGTATAGGGATGGGATCTGTCAAAATTTTTTCATAACAGGTAACATCTTCAAGTTGCCTATGTATCTCTTGATCATAGTCTGAAGTGTTCATAATCACAATGTTCCCCCCTTTATCTGCCTCTCTGATAGTAATCTCACTATTGGTACGTAAAAGTCTCAAATTGGTCTTTTCTGCTTGGGTAAGGTTCTGATGCCAAACATGTTGTCGATTCTCATTTTTTAACTCCAATTTATTTAAATCTCGCCAGACAACCTTAAAAAAAGTATCTATACAGTTATCTTTCATTAAGGTAGGTGTCCAAGATGATTTTCTCCTCAGGCCACTTTGTAGTGAGTCAGTTGGGATGTCAAGATCAGATAAGATACGAGTTACAGTGGTAGGATCCTGTTCACAGTCCGTGATTGACAGAAGAGTAGCCGTATTATGAATGTCCATAATGGACAGCTGTTGATCCTCGCTATGGCCGTCAACTAGGGTACTAATGTCCCTATTATCCAGGTGAATAGCAAAGTACTTTTTTAACTTCAAACGTCTAATAAATTTGAAAAAATCGATCTTAGTTTTCTGAAAGTCTCCAAAGTCTCCTGGACAGAATCCTAATCCCTTACTAAGAAGAGTAAAATCATGATTAGTGAGTTCCAAGCTGGAGAGATTAATGACATTGATAGAGTCACTATCAGAATTATCTATTTTCCCCTGTTCCATGATCTTGTTTTCATTCCTTTCCTTGTGTCTGTGTGTTCTTCCTCTGCCCCCCCGCCTGGTTTGTCTGGGTCTGCCCTGCGTCGACTTCCTTCCCATTGTCCCTGTTTTATCCTCTGAACTTCTGCTAAAAAAGAAGAAGTGCCCTGTTGTACTACCTTATCTTGTCTGGAAAGATTGGAACAAGTACTTATATCACTGTTGTTAGTAGAAACACTATTTAGTGAGGATGAGGAACCTGCATCATAGTTTTGTGGGGGTGCATTACTTATAACTAGATGATCGTATTTACGGGAGAAAGTGAAAATCCTACCCGTTAAATAATCCAACTCATCACGTCTAAGTTTGCGTGCTTTTCTCTGTGTGATCTCACTTTGATGTTGTTCAATAATATCATTCAGAATTCTAAAGTTCTTGGCAGTTGGTTCTCCCATATTCATATTTTTAATATCTGTTTCTAATTCCAAGATCTCTGCTTGTAGTTTAGTCACTTTCCTCTCTGAATTTTCTACCAGAATATTCATAAGTCTGAGTGAACTTGACACCAATTCTTGTTCCCAATTGTCTAATAAGTCTGGGTCGAGATCATCAAAAGTGGGAAAAATATGTGATCTTAACCCTCTAGGTATCCTGTTAAGCTTTACATATTGTTTTAAGGTGGCCCCATCCCACCATTTGGATACCTCCTGTTTCTTCAATTTTTCTAATTTGAAAAACTTGTCTCGGAGCCCCATTTTGGTGTGTTGGGTACTGCCTGAGTATGACTTTGGTATAGTACCTGTCTGCTCTAAACTACCAAAAATATCCGCTGCTAATTTCTCACGATCCATATTCACGATATAAAGTACAGGCATACAATATATTACAAACCAAAATGCAAATGGGCTGGAGCAGCACCCCTATGTCAACAACAACAATTTAAGACAAAAGCACATAGGAAGCAAGTCATAGGAATTGGGCGCTCACAGTGAGTCCATAAATCATATTGACAATCCAAATCTGTCACGGTGCTCCTGGCAAGAGGATCTTCCTTAATCCTCCAATGTTTCAAGGGAAACTAACAATGAACTAAAAGGTTGTCAGGGCACTCATGATCGTACAATTGAAGGTACGTAATTATTCAAATCTTCAGTGTGGAATAACACCATAGAGAGTTCATATGTTCTTTAATTATAGACATACAGAGTCCACCTTGATACAAGAAAATCGTCCTTAAATTTCGATAATATATACAGCAAACACAGCCAACACGTGTTTCGTCTTATGAGAATGTATTCCCACAGACTTCATCAGGGCTGGAAAAAATATATGAGAAGAAAAACCATTATTGTAAAACATATTTTAGACGTTCAGAGCAGTTCTTAAACTAACTTCTCGTGATATTTGTGAGAAACAAACCATGCCATCTGTAAGTTAGAGTGCCAGATAATATAATAGAAAATGTTCTATTACTAACTCATGCCCATTGGCAAGTTATACCAAAATGTGGGATCATCGTTTGTTTTCAATAGTGAGAAAGTAGGATTTGAAACACAAAGTAAAGTTTCCATGCGTAGAAAACTATCCTAACATAAGTGTGAAATTGTCCCACATAAAAGAATAGAACAATCGACAGATAGGGAGAAATCGCCCCTAAGTCTAAGAGTCAACAAAACTCACCAAAAAACAAATACAATGTGAAAATAGGGAGATACCTCCCATATGCACCCCAATTAAGTGGAACAAACAGAGTATAAAAAAATTATTTTTATAGCAAATTTAAAACCAAAACAGCATACCTTATAATCAAGTATGTATTATGTGAAATCTACTCATTTCCAAGCATTATCTAGTAGAATCTGTAGATATAACCATAAAATATATTCAGTAGTGGTCCAGGTGTATTTGCAAAGCCAGACAATGACACTATTTTAAAAATGACTAACATAGTCACAGAGTAAGTATAGCCCCCCAGGTGAGACTGACCTTCATTACATGTATAAAGTCCTACATTAAGTCATCTCATACAGGAATCTGCTTGTATTCCCTATCTGCGAGATTACGGGGAAAAAAAGGTAATTAACTTAACTAAGTATACGTAAGCAATCTTAACAAATGACCATAATGTCCTAATTTAATCTCCGTAAACTTCAGCCCAACTGCAACACTCACCTATCAACAATATCGTCTAGGAATCAAAAGGAGAACTCCGTGGTGCGAATATAACCACGGCGTTCCCAGTATCTGAAAATCTCATCGTTCGAAGAACGTCCGGAGCGGATGCAGTTTAAACACGTCTTCCCGTCTGAAGTGCGGAAATAAAGGACGGACTACGCGTCAATTAACGGGCGCCATCTTGGAAGTCCCTTATAAAATATTCTCATGAAAAATCGAAACCGATCCAAAGCAGTATTGGAAAAGATCCTATGCTTGGAAAGGTGATTCCAGATACCCCGGTTTTCACCTACAGAAGAGGTAAAACGCTTAAGAACTTTCTATGTCCAAATTTTCGCAGTAAACCTAACCAGGATAACTGGCTGACTAACCGAGGAAAAGGTTTCTTTAAGTGTGGACATTGTGGAATGTGTAGATGGACCAGGTCGGGCATCTCCTCATTCAAGAGCTCGTCGGGTGTACAGTACAATATTAATTTGAACATTACATGCGAAAGCAAGTTTGTTATATATATGATTATTTGCAGATGTGGCCTATACTATATAGGTAGCACTATTAGACCACTCAGAATTAGGGCAAGCGAACATTTCAGAGCCTTAAGACAGGAAGATGATAGATACCCCATAGTAAACCATATGTTACACTGCCCTAAACAAAATAACACCTGTGGTTTCGAATTTTTTGGTTTTGATCACATCATCAGAGATCCGAGAGGGGGTAACAGGGAGTTAGCCCTCAGAAAAAGAGAATGTTACTGGATCCTTAAACTCAGAGCGGTAGAGGATGGACTTAACACTAATTTCGAAATGGAATACTTTTTGGGAGAGTAATATAATATCTATTTGACCTGACATATGTACACTAGACCGTTTGTATTAATTGTCTTTAACCTGTATTAACTTACTATGCACAACGACATAGCACTATTCAATAGTGCAATTCTAATTGCCTTCCATATATGTTATTGACTAAAGTATATTAATGTGTTGGCTATTTTGAGATTTGGGCGAACCATTTAACTTTCACTGAACTTAATTATGTACAAATCTTGAATGTAATTTGAATATTGATCTGTTACTGGATGTATTACTCACATTTTTTACTGACTCAGTAGCTCTTGTTAATTTCCTACTTTTTCTTACACATAGTGGACTTTGCATTTACTTATGATTTTGTGACTTATTGGCTGATTTAATACAATTTGGTCTAAGGGGAATGTACGCATTCTAGATGCTTTCTCTTCGCTCCTGGTGGTCAGTAACTCGCTTTGATACTTAGGTTTGGACCTAGTTGAACATTGTCACTTTGGTTTATGATTGGACTTACTTGATGATGCTTATAGTAATGTTTTCCAATACTGCTTTGGATCGGTTTCGATTTTTCATGAGAATATTTTATAAGGGACTTCCAAGATGGCGCCCGTTAATTGACGCGTAGTCCGTCCTTTATTTCCGCACTTCAGACGGGAATACTTGTTTAAACTGCATCCGCTCCGGACGTTCTTCGAACGATGAGATTTTCAGATACTGGGAACGCCGTGGTTATATTCGCACCACGGAGTTCTCCTTTTGATTCCTAGACGATATTGTTGATAGGTGAGTGTTGCAGTTGGGCTGAAGTTTACGGAGATTAAATTAGGACATTATGGTCATTTGTTAAGATTGCTTACGTATACTTAGTTAAGTTAATTACCTTTTTTTCCCCATAATCTCGCAGATAGGGAATACAAGCAGATTCCTGTATGAGATGACTTAATGTAGGACTTTAACACGTAATGAAGGTCAGTCTCACCTGGGGGGCTATACTTACTCTGTGACTATGTTAGTCATTTTTAAAATAGTGTCATTGTCTGGCTTTGCAAATACACCTGGACCACTACTGAATATATTTTATGGTTATATCTACAGATTCTACTAGATAATGCTTGGAAATGAGTAGATTTCACATAATACATACTTGATTATAAGGTATGCTGTTTTGGTTTTAAATTTGCTATAAAAATAATTTTTTTATACTCTGTTTGTTCCACTTAATTGGGGTGCATAGTGGGAGGTATCTCCCTATTTTCACATTGTATTTGTTTTTTGGTGAGTTTTGTTGACTCTTAGACTTAGGGGCGATTTCTCCCTATCTGTCGATTGTTCTATTCTTTTATGTGGGACAATTTCACACTTATGTTAGGATAGTTTTCTACGCATGGAAACTTTACTTTGTGTTTCAAATCCTACTTTCTCACTATTGAAAACAAACGATGATCCCACATTTTGGTATAACTTGCCAATGGGCATGAGTTAGTAATAGAACATTTTCTATTATATTATCTGGCACTCTAACTTACAGATGGCATGGTTTGTTTCTCACAAATATCACGAGAAGTTAGTTTAAGAACTGCTCTGAACGTCTAAAATATGTTTTACAACAATGGTTTTTCTTCTCATATATTTTTTCCAGCCCTGATGAAGTCTGTGGGAATACATTCTCATAAGACGAAACACGTGTTGGCTGTGTTTGCTGTATATATTATCGAAATTTAAGGACGATTTTCTTGTATCAAGGTGGACTCTGTATGTCTATAATTAAAGAACATATGAACTCTCTATGGTGTTATTCCACACTGAAGATTTGAATAATTACGTACCTTCAATTGTACGATCATGAGTGCCCTGACAACCTTTTAGTTCATTGTTAGTTTCCCTTGAAACATTGGAGGATTAAGGAAGATCCTCTTGCCAGGAGCACCGTGACAGATTTGGATTGTCAATATGATTTATGGACTCACTGTGAGCGCCCAATTCCTATGACGTGCTTCCTATGTGCTTTTGTCTTAAGTTTGTGGTTACATACTGAGTAATAAAGAAATGTAAGTCCAAGCTCTGTGTGTTGCTTAATCATTGACAGGTAACCAGGCTGGGGAGGTTGCTACAATGGTTAAATTATCTTATACCTAACTGACATATTTAATTTACTTATAAGTCCCTTTTAGAATTGTATATCATATACTCTGGACCTGTAGATTAAATGATACCATTGGGCCATCAGCACCATTTGTACCACTCACTTAAGTAGAAATGTAAAACATGTCCCAGGCCTGCCACTGCAGCCTATATTCAGTTTTAAACTGCCATGCCAACTTGGCATTTAAGCTTTCCTTTTACTACACATGACATCTCTGAGGTAAGCCAAGAGATGCTCATAGGGCTTGGTGCTGTGTAATTAAATGGTTGGAAATGTACTTTTAAGTTTTACATGCCCTGCTAGTGAAAACTCCTAATTTTTTGTATCTATTGTGAGGCTTACCCTCCTGACAGAATTACATTGGGGGTTCCGTATTGCATGTAAAAAGCTACAATTTCCACTTGGGAGAGGGTGGCTATCTCATGTTTGGTGTCTATTGTAAAGATAAACCCTCTTTGATGGTAAAGTCAGATCATTTATTACAATGTTAAAAAATACCACTTTTAGAAAGTTTGCATTTTCCTGTCCTTGGCCCTTTGTGCCTATAGCCTATCTTTGGTCACATAAATGGGTGTAGCTGACAGTTAGACTTTGTGAATTCCTCCCAATCAAACAATAGAGGGATTGGGTGAGCCACAATGGGTCATCTACTGGTAAATAGCCTGTGCTCTGCCTTCACAAAAAGGACCTAACAACCCTGCACTGTCACTTCAGTCAGCTTGGAGCCAGGGCATGGGAAGCATGAAATTCCATGGACTTCAAAGCCACTGTCTAGAAGCTTCTCCAATCTTCCAGAACCAGGGACCAAGGGTATAAAAGTAGGACCTCTGAGACCAACTCTTCAGTCCACTTCTGGACATGTGGATACTCTGCCAGGAAGAAGGACTAGCGCTGCTACAAAGACTGCCTCTCTGCTGAACTGCTGCTGCTCTGAAGGAACTGCTTCCCTGCTGTGCTGACCTGTTGCCTGCTGCCTGCTTGCCTGGGGAAGAAGTGCTGGACCTGCAACTTTATCTTGACTCCAAGACCCCGGAGTGACTCCAAGGGCTAGTCTGCTAACCTCCTAATGTGAGCCTCAGGGAAATTAAAGGCTTCCAATTGGCTCCTGGACCCAGCTACAGCGGGTTCCTGACCCCTAAGAGGTGTACTTCAGGTCATGGACCCTTTGTCAGCTCAGCCAGCTTAAATCAAGATTTGGGCTCTTCTTTAAATGATCCAGCTCACACCTAGACCGCACCACTTGCACTGAAATCCAATGCATTTCAGACAAGCTGCCACCAGCCCGTCTCTTCACACAGCAGCATAAATCACCCAGGTTAGGGAGTGACAGCAATGCCAAGCTCCAGTCCACCCATCTGCGATGCCTGTGCTGCTCTTCACACCTTCCGACAGCCTCCTGCAATGCTATCCCTGTTCCTTGCAACCTTTTCCAACACAAATGGGACTCTTGGCCCAGAACTTGAGAAGGTAATCCCTCACCAGGGCTAATCTGGGGCTGTATCCGACCAGCACTCTATCCAGTTTGGCCTTAACTTTTGACCCAGTCCAGCGCGACTAGATGACCGTGATCAGTGCTTTGTGCTTTTAGGCCCTACTTTACATTTTATTCTTTAAATATTCATAACTCCGGTTCTACTGATTAGATGTTTGTCATTTTGGTTGTGTCTTATTTATTTATTTATTATATCTATTTTTCGAAGTAAGTATTTTTGTATGGTGTTTTCACTTTTGTTGTTTGAACTTTTGCACAAATACTTTACACATTGCCTCTATGTCAAGATTCTCTGCTCTGTTCCAAGTTATGAAGGGGATGAGCACAGATTAATTTGGGGTTGCTTTTGCCTTACCCTGACAAGGTCTGTGGTTGAAGCTTGACCAGGGCTCACACCTTCATCAAGCAGTAACCCATTTTCTTACACTTTCCATCAGCATCAGTTATATAATAGATTCTGTATACGCTGGAGGTGGCCCTTTCCTTTTTTACCACTACCACAGATTTGCCAGTCCTGCGCTGATCCGTGAGACCAATAAAATAATATAAATATGTGTTTTGGCCTGGGGGGTCTCTCTGGGACACCACACCAGGCCTAGCGGGCAGGGCATCCCTATCCTGCCCCAATATATGTCTTTTTATTCAGGTGACTGAGTCCTGAGTCCTAAAAGGGTTGCCACCACATCTTTGTTGAGATAGATAGATAGATAGATAGATAGATAGATAGATAGATAGATAGATAGATAGATAGATAGATAGATAGATAGATAGATAGATAGAAATTTTGAACCTTAATTTCATAAAAAATACTGAATGGATTTCCAGCAAATCACAATAAGAATACTTTCTAGCTTGCTGCTACCTTCTTCTTATCAATTATATCATTGCAAATGTTGCAGTGATATCAATTATATCGTAAAAGATGTCATGAGTAATGCAATATGTGGGGTTATAGCTACTGGAGAGAACTATAACTGGTGAATTTCTGTGGGTTTTAGAGTTTAAAACATTATGGTGTTACTAAACATTCCACCTAACTATAATGTCACTTTAACCTTTGCTTTTTTTCAGTGAACTTCTGAGTTATTTTTAAAAGTAAAGCAATATTGTATTACCATACCAACATATATCCAACCCCGGCATGCAGCCAACCTCATGCTGTGCACGGCATTCAGCCATGCGCAGTGAAAGGTTGGCCACAAGGCCAGGCCTTGTGACCAACCTCCTGAAAGGAAGTGAACACCACGCTGTGCAGGGCCTTTGGTTGTGCAGTGTGGGGAGTTAGCCATGTGGCCAATCCCAAATGCAGGCAACCCAATGCTGTGCACGACCTTAGGCCGTATGTGCAAAGGCCCTGGGAACCCCATCCTTCATGGCCGATATGTTTTTTTATTAAAGGAGAGGGGGACCCCATCCTCAGGACAATAACTTTAATTGAAAGGGAGAGGGGATGCCCTCCCTCCCTGAGCCATTATAGGCTCCAGGGTCCCACCCCTGGTGCCAGCTCACTTGCCGTGTCCCATGGAGCCCACCCCCAGGGTACAGCATTTTCCCTGCACACACTGGCGTAGCCAGGCAAACTTGTGTTTGCTGCTGCCTGGCAGGAACACTCTTTTCAAAACTCCTGCCAAACAAGAGCAAACACAAAGTCTGCTCCCAGCGAGCAGAAGCTTCAAAAATGCTGCCACAGACTGGAAGCAAACTTTAGGTCTATTTCCCCACCCGCATTGATGTGGGCAGGGAAACAGATCAAGATATTGTTTCTGCCTGAAGTGAGCAGAATAAATAGCTGCTCCCTCCAGGAGGGACCAATACCAGCTCTGTAGCATGAGGGGAGCTGGATGGGGCTGCAGGGGCCCTGGGACGCCCCCTATTGCCCCCAACGCTGTATATGGTGGGTACCTTGGCTGAGCACCGGGGATGGGGTCCTCTGGCCCGACTAGGCTTGGGGAGTGTGGACAGTGTGGCCAATGAGGTCCCCAGGGCTTAAAGAGGCTCAGGGAGGGGGCCATGTGGTCCTCTCCCCTTTAAAATACTTAAGGCTCTAAGTAAAAGTCCCAGGGCCTAATGCGGCCCCTCCCCTTACAAAATAAATAAGGCATTTGGGTTTGACGTCCACAGGGCCTAATGAGGCTCAGGAAGGGGGTCACCCCCCCTTCCCCTTTAAACAAAAGGTGCTGTGGTATGGGATCACCAGGGCCTAGTAGGCCTTGGGGTGGGCCACTCCCCTTTAAAATACTTAAAGCCCAGTAGATTGGGTCCCCAAAGCCTAAGAGGCCCTGTGAAGTGGGGCACGAGGCCTCACTCCCCTTCTTTATTGGTACAGGCCTGGGGAATGGAATCTCTGGGGTCTAATAAGGCACAGATAGGGGGTTTGGGAAGTCCTCCTTCCTTTTCTATTTATTTTGGCCTTGTATGGCATCCCTGGTTCCTGAAATCTGACCTTATGGTGCACACAGCAAAAGCTCCACATGGTCTGAGGTTGGTAGCCTGCTAGCAGTTTGGCCACAGGGCCGGGCAGAATTCAAAGCCCTGTGCTCAACCCCTACTACACACAGTCAAAGCATGTGCACAGCATGGAGTTGGATGCCTGTGGGGAATTGGAAGCACATCCTGGCTGCAACACATGCCATGCAACTAACCCTACGCCATGCACAAGCGAAGGCTGTGCATGGTATGGGGTTGGCTACCTTAAGTGGCTGCCTGTGCGAAGTTGGATGCAGTCCTGGCTGCTGTGCCAACACCAATCAGCATGGGATAAAAAGCTGTGCTCAGTGTGAGGTTAGATGCATGCAGGGGGCTCAAGTGCCTTCAGGTGGGCTGGCACTGTTGCCCCTGTTTTGCACGGCTGAAGGCTGTGCATTGCATGGGGTTGGCTGTCTGTGGGGGTTAAGCGAGGCCCTACAACCAACCCCTCACCGCACATGGCCTTTAGCTAAATGCTCGGTTTGTCTATATGTGTGTTAAGAAAATATTATTTTATACAGGAAGGTGGTTTGGGAGCACACTGCTTCACATCCCAGTCGACTTCTCCTCTTTGCATACTGGTAAATGCAGTTCAAATTTAACGCTTTCTTGAAAGTGTCCGTTGTTTTTCACTAAAGTTAGTGCAGTCATTGCTGTTCATCTCTATACACGTGTTTCTGGGTTATTGCCCTTCATCAGTAGAGAGTAGAAAACATCGAAAAATATCTGGGGTTGCTGGAAATGCTGCCAAAATCATCTCAGGTCTAGTACCACTCACATGCTCACAGGTGCATCTCCAGAGCTCGTCAGCTCAACGGCTCAAGGAAGCCTTTTAAACAGGAAGGCGGTTTGGGAGCACACTGCTTCACATCCCAGTCAACTTCTCCCCTTTGCATCCTGGTAAATGCAGTTCAAATTTAACGCTTACTTGAAAGTGTCCGTAGTTTTTCACTAAAGTTAGTGCAGTCATTGCTGTTCATCTCTATACACGTGTTTCTGGGTTATTGCCCTTCATCAGTAGAGAGTAGAAAACATCGAAAAATATCTGGGGTTGCTGGAAATGCCGCCGATATCGTCTCAGGTTTAGTACCACTCCCCGGCTCACAGGTGCGTCTCCAGAGCTCGTCAGCTCAATGGCTCGAGGGAGCCTTTTAAACATGAAGTCCGATTGGGAGCACACTGCCTAACATTCCAGCCGAGTTCACCCCTTGCATCCTGGTACATGCAGTTTGAACAATTAATGCTTCCTTGAAAAAATCTGTAGTATTTCACTAAAGTTAGTGCAGACAGTACTGTTCATCTCTAGACACGTCTTTCTGGGTTGGTGCCCTTCATCAGTAGAGACCAAAGAACAACAAAAATATCTGTGGTTGCTGGAAATGCCGCCGATATCGTCTCAGGTTTAGTACCACTCCCCGGCTCACAGGTGCGTCTCCAGAGCTCGTCAGCTCAATGGCTCGAGGGAGCCTTTTAAACATGAAGTCCGATTGGGAGCACACTGCCTAACATTCCAGTTGAGTTCACCCCTTGCATCCTGGTACATGCAGTTTGAACAATTAACTCTTCCTTGAAAAAATCTGTAGTATTTCACTACATTAGTGCAGACAGTACTGTTCATCTCCAGACACGTGTTTCTGGGTTAGTGCCCTTTGTCAGTAGAGACCAAAGAACAACAAAAATATCTGGGGTTGCTGGAAATGCCGCCGATATTGTCTCAGGTTTAGTACCATTCCCCGGCTCACAGGTGCGTCTCCAGAACTCGTCAGCTCAATGGCTCGAGGGAGCCTTTTAAACATGAAGTCCGATTGGGAGCACACTGCCTAACATTCCAGCCGAGTTCGCCCCTTGCATCCTGGTACATGCAGTTTGAACAATTAACGCTTCCTTGAAAAAATCTGTAGTATTTTACTAAAGTTAGTGCAGACAGTACTGTTCATCTCTAGACACGTGTTTCTGGTTAGTGCCCTTCATCAGTAGAGACCAAAGAACAACAAAAATATCTTGGGTTTCTGGAAATGCCGCCGATATCGTCTCAGGTTTAGTACGACTCCCCGGCTCACAGGTGCGTCTCCAGAGCTCATCAGCTCAATGGCTCGAGGTAGCCTTTTAAACATGAAGTCCGATTGGGAGCACACTGCCTAACATTCCAATGCCAATCGGACTTCAAAATATTATTTTATGTTGAAAAAAAAACACACACACAAATTCACGAAAGCTAACTATAATTTGTGCTCATGCTATGACATCACTGATGGCATATTTACCTAACTATAATGTTACTTTGTTTTTCAGAGAATATATTATATAAATATATATATATCTATCTATCTATCTAATATATTCATACAGGGTCATTCTAGTTAGGTTCTGAATTTACCCGTACAAAACCATAGAAATTCAGCAGTTAAAGTTATAATTATTTCAAGTAACTATAACTCGCATCCTAATGTGACTGGAACACACACCCCTGCCATGCACAGTTTTTTTCTTCAATAATTTGACTGCTAATGTTTCATTTATATTTGTTATCATGTTATAGAAGTTGTCATGAGTGCCCTAATATTTGGGGTAATTAGCAGTACTTGGCAAGGACGTGAGTTATAGTTACCTTAGGGTGCAAGTTATAGTTACTTAAAATAACTCTGACTATAACTGCTGAATTTGTATGGTTTTGTATGAGTAAATTAAGAACCTAACTCTAACGTCCCTGTAACCTTTGATTTTTCAGTTCATTTCTATGTTTTTTTTTTTTTACGTAAAGTAATTTTAATTACTAAACATTAACCCAACAACCGCCGTGGACAGCCTTTGGCCATCCACGGCAGGGGTTGGCTGCAATATATATATATATATATATATATATATATATATATATATATATATATATATATATATTTGAACTTGAACTGAAAAAAGCATAGATTACAGGGACGTTATAGTTACACTTTGACAGCAGCTCTGTGCTTGCTGAAGCATTTCATCTCTGTCTGGAGCTGCTTTGGCAACAGCTCCGTGCTTGCTGAAGCATATCATCTCTGTCCCCTCACGTGTAGGGGGGACAGAGAAGAAAGCTCTGCTGTTTAGCAGCGGGACCTGCTTTACAGGTCCAGCTGTCAAACAGTGGAGTGTTTGCTGTGGCTTGGCTGTAGCAGCAGAGCTGCAGCCAAGCCCCAACAAAAAGCTATGTCCTGGGGTTGGGCACATTGGAACATAGCAAGAGTCGGCCCTGGGGGGTGATGGTCCATGGGCCATCTGTGGCTCCAAGAGAGGAGCCGCACGGCCCCTCTCCAATTACGACATAGCCCGGGGGGTGATCTCAGGGCTTAGGGATACCAAAGGGATCCTCTTTCTTTTTTTGAATATTTGTCCTATGGGTGGTGGTCCCTGGGGCAGGGGGAGGGGCGCGTGGACCCCTGCTCATAAATCAGTGTAGCCCTGGGGAGGTGGTGGTCCCCGGGGCTGTGGGAAAGACAATTGGGCCTACCCACTCACTTAAACCATTTTTGCCCAGGGGTGGTGGTACCTGGGGCTGTGGGGGAGGTGGTAGGCCTCCCCCACCTTAAAAAGCATTTTGCCCAGGGGGTGGTAGGAAATATCATTAAAACACCTTAGAAATTCACTCTAAAAACCAAAGGTTACAGGACGTTATAGTTAGGCTCTGAATTTACTCGCACAAAAAGCAATAGTGCTGTAACCTATGCGTTTTGCAGTTACCTTAGGGAGTGAATTATAGTTACTTGAAACAACTATAACTATAACTGCTGAATTTCTAAGGTTTCCTACAAGTGAATTCAGAACCTAACTATAACGTCCCTGTAACCTTTGGTTTTTTCAGTGAATTTATATATATTGTTTTATTTTGTGAGGGGGGCACAAAGAAATTAAGTGAGCAAGGCTAGGATTTGAACCTGGTTCCCAGGGTCCAGTGTCAGCAGCTCTTGTCTTTAGGCCACCTACAATGAAAAAAACAAATTAAAAAAATATAAACAATTGGTGCTACATATCTCCATACAAACCTGTGGAAGCGGTTTTGTGTCATTTTGTATTTTGATCTGAAATAGAAGCAAATATGATTTCCATCTGCAGGAGCTGTGTAGTAGCTTCTGTATATGTAGTGTAGGTTATTAGTTTTGATTGTACGTATAGGGTTATTTGATATTGTGAAACACCCATCAGCCTCATACATAGTTTCTGAAAGAACTTTCTATGTCATTTACAGACAGATGTATGTTTAACGCACAGTGAAAACTGATATTTTATTGGTATTGTTTCATTATAACATATTGTTTTAAAGGTGTTAAGGGGTGTTGTCTATGAAGTATTTTCATAGTCTATGTAGTAGTTATCACAGGCATATGTTTAGTGTATGTGAACAGTCTATGCTTTTAATGGGTCTTCTTTAAAATGTTTGCAGTTTAGGGACGTTCTGATGTAGATTTGCTCATTGTGTCTTGCCTGTGAGGTTAATGCCTTGATTTGTGTTTATAACCTTGTTTTATCACTTAACCAAAATCATGTAGGCACCTTCGGACTTATCGCTTTCTTTAAATCCCTTAGCCATAGTAACTCCAGAGCCTGCACTTTGCTCCCACGTCTGACTTTGCTGGCACAACCAGTCAGTTTAATGCCCATAAATGTCCATATTGAATTAAAGATGATGGATTATGGATTTTTTGGGTTCCACATGACACAACTACAGCTTGAGATTTCTTTTGATGTCCTCTGTACTTGCTCAGTTGGTTTTACAAAGTATCCTAAAGGGGGTCATTAATAATGGTGGCTGGACCCCATATGTGATTAACTTTTAAAGTGACCATCTTTTGTATAGCCCACTTATAATAAAAAATCAATTAGATTTTCATTGAAATTCAATGTCATTGAAATAGACTTTCTGCTTTTGTGCTACTTTTTTCATTTACTTACCAATTAATCTCTAGTGGATGATGCGCACTCCTACAAAAAGTAGAAGTGGCTACCGTGTCAAAGGCTTTTTTCCTCATCTTTATCATTGGTGATGTTGTACAGTATCCATAAATTAATTGGCAAAGTCAATAGGTCACAAAGGTGAGCCCTATTTGCTATGCCAATGGTTGTTAGTTTTATTTTTCAGCAAGGTCTAGGATGCAGAAGAGAATGCAGAAAACAGGTGACAAATTAGTGCACAGAAGATTCTGATGTGGAACAAACATGAGGTACCACAGAGGTTGTCAGTGTCCATTTTAACTCTGTGTGAATTTCTCCACAAGGGTAAGGGTGAAGGTTTGAGACAATGAGTAGCTGTGTAGGGCATGGGCTTTAGCTCATGATTTTCAAACCCTTAATCTAATGGGTAGGGGGCACGTCCAAGGCCGATGCCATTGAGCAGTGGCCTAGGAAGGTTTCCCAAAATACTTGTGGTTTTGCCTATGCCTGTATGGATGGAGTGGAAATGTCACATAGTACCTGAGCGTTGGGCAATAACAAAAGATGTGCTGTCTTTTAGATGTTTGTAATGTAAATATTATTGGGGTCTATGAGCATAAATTAAGTGTGTACAATGTCACCTTCAAAAGGATTCGTCACCCATTTGCACTCTTTAATAATTCTATTTTTGGATAAATACAAAACCCACATCAGAGTCTTACATGAGTCATTGACTCAGTTGATTTGGAAGAGTGCAGGGACCAGATTAGCCACCTTCATGGCCTATACACTATACATTCGCCAGAGGCAGCCCTAATCTACAGGCAAAATAAGTATAGGAAAGTCTTTACAAACGTTATTTAAATTAGAGCCCTAAATTTGTGTAAAAAGACAAGAAAACATTTGGAAACTTTATAGAAATTGTTATTTTGTATTTCTCATTTTAATGTCAAAAGTAATATAACAAACTACATTTAACTATGCTTCTGTAGTTAGCACTTTTACTGCAGACGTGTACTGTTTTTACATTTACCCATTTAAGCGAAATCAATATGTCATGCTATGATACTTTGTACTTGTATAGTAGACATATGCTAGTGATATGGCCTCATGGAGCTATGGCTTTCTGAAGTATGCATTTTCACTCGGAAGTGTTTTTTTCATGCACACCCACCTTTTGTCGGAGTAAAGGAATGATTGGGTGTCTCAGTGTCCATGTGTGCCTATTTTTTTCATACATCCCCTTCTTCGAAGGATTATTCATGTCACCCTGTGTTGTTGACAATTTAGCAATTTAACAACACACAAGAGCTTCTTCTTCTGGTTATGGTTGCACTCTTACCTGCAGGCCAAACCAACACTTTCTAAAGGCATACATCAGCTATGGAGAGTTTATGTGGCTACTGCCAGAGCCCACTTTGGAACAGCTAGGAGAACTAGGTTCGAGTCTCGGAGTTGGTTTAACATCCCTGTGATTCTGGACAATTCACTAAATCTCCCTGTGCCTAAAACACATTAATCTGACCTTGTGACATGCAACTGGTGCTCATGTAAAGTGCTCCAATGTCATTGGGCAGAGTTCTGCTATATAAATCTGCAAAAATAAATATATACAATAGGAGCTTTATGTGGTTTCATGAAAAAGCATTAGAAGTGAGGTGGTTTTCAGTTGTAGTCCTGCTCCGTGTTGTGGTGAGCAAGGATTTGCCTGCCTTTGTGTGGTCAGTGTGTAGCGTGTGGTTTTGAAGTGGGGATATGTTTGATGTAGTGTTATTAGGGGAAGTTGTGGTTGAGTGTAAAAGGAGTGTGTAGTGGTCTGCACAGTCTAGAAATAGTGGTGATGGATTTGTGTGGTAAAGTGGTTGTGTTGTACTGGCAGTGTTTGATGTTGTCCTTGGGTGGTATGTGAGAGTTATAATATTTTATAAGATAGGCATGGTGGAGTCTGGAGTACTACTGCAGAATCAATTTAGTGGGGAGTGTTAGGGAATGCTGTACGTAGGAATGCACGGTGGTCTGTGAATACAGACTACAGAGGGGAAGAGGTGGTGTGTGGCGTGTGAGATTGGTACTGAAGGTGTGTGTAGTGCAGCTGTCAGTTTCAGAAGGTTTTTGTGTTGTTATTGATGGCTTCATTTAGTGGTTGTGGTGAATGTTCTTGTGTCTATTTTTGATGCAGAAAATTGTCGAAAAATGCCAGCAGGAGTGTAGCTGAATTAATTGCATTCTGCATGTGATGGAGGGTGAATTGTGAACGGTGATGTGAGGTACGAGGTATCGGCGATATTTGAATCTGGTTTGTTGGTGTTTTTACATTTCTTGTTGGGTGGGTGTTAAACTTTGTTAGAACGGTGGGTTTGGTAGAGTTTTTGAGGCTGTAAAGTTGAGATGCATCGTGTTCTGTGGAGTTATAGTGATGGTGGGATGCCCAGTGTTCTTAGAATGAGAAACATTCAGAGAGAAAGGGGTGATTAGTGAGTTGGTGAAGAGGGTGCTTTCTCTTGATGGTTGATGTTAATTTATATTATTTGAGTGCATGGGCTAGGAGTATTGTGATTTAGCAGGGTGATGTTGGTAGGCGATGTAGGACTTGGGGACTACAAACCGGTAGTGGATAGCATGATGTTTACAGGATGCCCAGTGCACCATGTGGTGGTGAGGTAGTTCAAAATTATAAGACCCTTCTAAAAAAAGATGAACGGAGCAGGCCCAAATGTAGTTTCAGAGTAGTCTTGCAAATAGAAGAGTTATTTTGGACTAACGAAAATTTTAGTTGCTAGTCAGGCTGTTCCAATCACTCGGTAGAAACAGCCTGAAGAGGGGAGCAACACCATTTAGCTTGTTTGGGAAGAGATAGTGTCACGTTGGAAGCAGATGTGGGTCATGCTTACGAAAGGAAAGGCTTTGCTGCGCCCCGCCTCCTTGCTTTCAGCAGCCCGAAATAGGAAATACGCGCAGACGGAAATGCGTGGTTAGTGAGACCTAAATTATACTCTCACACCAATAAATGTTTGTGGCGGATGTTGGTTGCACCAATTCTTTAATGTGCCTGTGATATGCAAGCATTATTGCAAGATCCTTAGCCCGACCCTAATAAGCTAATGCCATTAAGATAAGTGGGCGGGCCCGAGAGGCTGGACGTGAAGCAATCTGCATCCCGATCACGGCGGCTTGTGGCAGACTCTTAGGAGCCAGCACTAATGGCATTTCCCAATTCTGTGCATCGTGACAGTTCTATCAGGCAATCAGAGACATTTTAGCCAGTATTTGTGATATTTTCCAACCCTGTGCGGCGTGACACTAGTATCAGCCAATCAGAGACGTCTCATCCAGCAAAATGAATTAAAAATGATATTCCGAAAGAAGCACATATTCACTGCACATAGCAAAGGGTCATATTCAGAAGATGAGATGTAACAGCGCACAGCGTTCGTTTTGGTACTATTTATTATGCGATCCAGAGGCGCGCCTGAGTCCTCGAGACCTTTTTGATTTGTGCCTTTAACGCACCGTTGCCTGTTTCAAATTTCAGTTGACCAACTACAAATGGTTTCTGTGAGGTCCATTTAGGCCATGGTGCTTCTCAAGATTGGACAATAAATGAACAGTGCGAAAACGGTGGTAAAATAAAATGCCAAATGAAAGCAATTGCACTATTAAGCATCAGTAAACCGGTCAAGACAAGAAGCAGGTGTGATCGACTAGATTTGTTTCCTACATACCTAACTTTGGCTTGGGGCCAGATCACAAATTACTGGAAATCGGAGAATTACGCCTATCGTTTCCAAATCTTTTATTCATCATTTTGGGGGCTCATTTACAATCCCAGGCGTTCGACTCTTAACGCTAAACCTACAACCGCGGGTGTTCACAGTGTGGGAACACTGCAATCTTAGAGTTAGCAAATATTTTCAATAAGAAACTTGCTGGGAACTGGGCAAACGACGTCAGCCGTTTAGGGTTTCGGACATTACCTCTTCTAAATCCTTTGGCTCGCACTTTTTGTTTTACATTTTTGGAGCAGATTTACCTATTTTGCTCACCTACTTGAAACTTCACTTAGAAAAAGAAGTCAGCTGCCAGTGCGAATCCCAGAGCCTTTCTTGCACAAACGGCATGCGCAGATTTTTAAGGGCATCCACGGCACAAAAAAATAGGTAGTAATGCCATGTTTGATTAACACCGGTCTCTACATAAATTAAGCGTTGGCTGAGCAGGCGTGCGGCAAAGGAATTGCTTCACATTGAACATATTTTGTTCAGGTGTAGAAAAGATTAGATAAATGTGCATTTGCGTAATATGCTTTTGGGGTAAACACCTACGTTTGAGTCATGCAGTTTTACTGCGCCTTAGATGAGGACTGACTTCAACACGAAAACCATTTTATCACGCTATATATAATCCCTGATCATGGTGAAATGTAGAGAAATTCTCTTGCCACGCGTTTATATTTTGCGTGCCAACCGAGACAGCCCCTAAAGGTCTGGCGAAGTACAACTGACCTCTTCTTATGTATTTGCAGCGGTGAGTGAGACTGGTTCATCTCAGTGACTCAGTGATTGCTGAATATGTGACAATAACAGTAGTGCATTGTTACACGTGAAATAGCATGCGATGAAAACTGTCCAATTCAATATTCTTAAACTGGCTTGTTGGATCTAGTCTGTGAAAAGGCATCACTTTTTTACTTGCAGTTGTGCTCAATCAAACGCACTAACTTTTTTTTTTCTCAAACGTGCTAACGTTGGATCAAAACGAGGCTACGCCTTTATGCCGCTAGTACATTGGCTCAGTTCTTGTTTTGGAATGTAAACGCCGTGTAGCATCTAGCAGCGCCTACTAGACATTTAACGCGTTATAGAGGGGGCGCCACTGTGTTCAGGCATGTCTGTGGTCCGCTGTGACGAAGCCCTGGAGGGAAACGACCAGCCCGGCTGATTTGTCCCAGCAGAGACAGGGCTAATGGGCCTGTTATTATCAGCGGATACTTCAAACAAAACGCGTTTATTCCCCGGCTATTAATCCCATTGATGCCTAATTGACTATCTATTAACATATAACAGTACATCAAACGGCCCGCTGAATAAACTTGTTAGCATTTCTAAGAGGGGAGGGCGCCAGGCCTTCCAAACAGTCATCAGTTTCCTTATCGGTCTTATTTAGGGCTGTCCTTCACTCTACAGAGGTAATTATGCGCCGTTCTAAAGGGGCCAGTAGAGGGGAGGCGCCTATTGTGTCACCTGCTCGGCCTGGGGACAATGCAGGCCGGAGCAGGGGAGGTGCGACCTCTCTGGCCTGCAGGCTTTGATCGGGTCTGGCCTCTCCGGAGGGTGCTGGCAATGCTGCCAGACTACTGGCGCCATGCTCTCCTTCGCAGTGGGTTCCCTGCTGCCGGATCTCCCTCTCGCACCCTTGTGAGACTTTTGACCGTGGAAATCTCACCGTAGCATCGAAGCTCATGGAGGCAAAATGGCGCGAAGCTGGGCGTGTGCCGTTACCCTAGATGAGCGAGATTAAAGCTCACGCACTGGACATTTTTAGTATGAAACGTTAACTACAATGGCTGAGATTGATCTGTATGTGTTTGGGGTTCAGGTAACTGTCAGAAACAAACACAGCATTATGAGAAACTAGAATGAAGTTCACAAATATAACGGAGGGGTGTCCAAGTACATTCAAGCTTCCCGTCCACCTCGCCGATCATTACGAACGAATACCATGGTTATGTTTTTCAGGATTTTATTACAAGACTCTAAATGGAGTGTGATTTGTGGGTTTGAATATAAAAAGATTACCAATTTATAAATACACAATTTGTGCAGGCGATCTGCTCAGTGATGGAAATTTGATGTGGAAACGATTCGTTGAATTGGAGAGTGACCCGGGAACCTAGTCTTCCTGTGAGAAAGAACACAAAGGGAGCCAATAGAATGGTTTAGTTATGGCTTAGTTCACTTTAGACTGGTGATGAAATACGTGTCTTGTCTCAGTGGAAACACATCGGGAAATAATTCAGTGACAGCTGTTTTAGTGTAAAAGGTCATTTATTAGGACAGGATTGCATAAGTAACATAACCATTAACTTTCAAACGTAACCGTAACTTTAATAACGCCCTCCTATTAACCTCTCCTCGCTCATCCTTCTCCTTCAAAACCTTTATCTCGTTTCCATTCCCCTACGCACTCCCCTTTTCCTTTCATGCCCCATTTAGTTCGTGCGTACCCCCACTCAGAGCCTTCACCTGCTTGTTTATTCCCTGGAAGGGTGACCAAGCCCGCATCTGACTCACCACCCTCCCCCATCTACTGCTCGCTCAGCCCTGCAACCTGCCCTAACTGACAATTTCCCTCCCCTCCTTGCTATTCGACTCTAACTTCCGTCCTTCCAAATCGCTCTTCCAATTGCCAGGTGGGTGGGAGGCCAAATTAAAAAGCGCGAGGGAATCGCGGCAAAGAGGCCGGTCCCTCCACCCCCAACCCCTTTTATTTACTCCCCCTAGACCCGCCCTCACTTACCTTCTTCCCAATCCCTGTCCCTCGCCGTCACTTCCTTTCCCGAAATGACCCGCGGGAAGACTAGAGCGTTGCTCTTGCTTCCCGCGGGCCCCTCCATCGGGAAATAATTCAGTGACAGCTGTTTTAGTGTAAAAGGTCATTTATTAGGACAGGATTGCATAAGTAACATAACCATTAACTTTCAAACGTAACCGTAACTTTAATAATGCCCTCCTATTAACCTCTCCTCGCTCATCCTTCTCCTTCAAAACCTTTATCTCGTTTCCATTCCCCTACGCACTCCCCTTTTCCTTTCATGCCCCATTTAGTTCGTGCTTACCCCCACTCAGAGCCTTCACCTGCTTGTTTATTCCCTGGAAGGGTGGCCAAGCCCGCATCTGACTCACCACCCTCCCCCATCTACTGCCAACCAGCACAAACCCATTTGGCGTTTTGCTGCCCCACCCCCACAAAGGCCACGCTACTGCGACCCAGTGCTTCTCATTTCTTGTTTGTAATCCACAAATTTTCTCCCCCCAAATCTTCCACCAGCAATCTCAGATCTGTCAAATATTATGTGTTTCCCATTGTGGACAGGTGAAACCATCGTTTCTGAAAAAGTGCAACCTCCTGCTCTGTAATGTTCTCGTGTTTCAGTAATTTTTTTTTTTTTATTTATTTTTATTTTTTGCGCCCAGCAAAAACCTTTCCTCCTTTGGGCCCGCTCCATGGCTCCATACTTAACTGCCCCTTTCCACCCTCTTCGTGGAACAAATTCTGTCCACCCAAGTATGTACCATGCCATTTTTTGCTTGAGAATCTCAAAAATCCCTCTGCCTGTGTTGCAGTAACGTGAATTCTGACAATTTCACAAAGCCATCCCCTCCCAAAGGTATGATTAACAATTCCGCAACATCCCCAGTTCAATAAATTAGCAGTGATGAAAGGAAACAGGTTACCCCACCGCCTTCTGCTCTTTTCCCACCATAGCACCTTGTGCCGCCTGCTGGATAGTCCCAGGACCCGATCATATATCTGTTTTCTCAGTGAACCTCGCTGCCCAGTGGACCAATGAATGGCCGACCAGCCATGTAACCATCTTGCTCTGTGATGGACCAAACGCATCTCCTGCAATGGAAAAATAACTGTAACCTGTGTTTTTTTTTTTTTTTTTTACAGAACAAAACCACCCCCCCCCCCTTCTAAAAACCCTCCAACTGTACACGCCCCACCTTTCGGATCTTAACTTAAAATTCACAACACCTTGATCGCTAGCGGAGTCTCACCTTGATCTTTTGCCCAGTCCCAACCCAAATGCGCTGCCGCCGTAGCTGCCCCAATCCTAAACGAATGCGTGCCGAAAAACCATGGCCCGGCGGCCCACACGTCCCAAAGCCATCCTCAACACTCGTAAGAGCTGAAAACTAGTGAGCTTGGACCTTGATCTGTGCACAAAAAACCCCCGGCTGTCTTATTTGACAACCGTGAGGGTTGACTAAAAGCTCCAAAACATCTACCCTGCCTACGCGGAAAAAGTGCTAGCTCGTATTCATCTGCGCAACATACCAGCAATTCGTGTAACAACTCTAGTAACGACTCAAAATCAAAGGGTTCCCTGGCCGTTCTACCCCCCACTGCTCTAATTCCGACAAAAACTTCCTGTAGCTGCTCAAAAACTTGAAAAAACCCCAACCAGGCCAGCCGGTAACTTCGCCGAGCGGACTCCGCTAAAACATCTCCGCCCACCCGTGATCATCATACCCCCCATTCCCAATTGTCTGCCGAGGACCCCTGTCTTGGTCTGCTCCGTTCCTGCCGCCAGGTTGCAGAAACGCTGCCACTGTGAACGGGACAGGGAAACCGCAATCTCGTTGACAACTACTGGTATAGGGATAGCTTTAAAAGATCACAATTCAGGGATAAGCCCTGCAACCTGAATCAGCGCAAACAGCGCAAAACCTTCACATCCCTCGCTTTCTGTCCGTTCCTAAATCCGTGACAGCCATGTTGTTGGTTCTAAAGAAAACTGCCCTATTTGCTAACTCGCGCCCCCCATACTGCCATGGCCACCAGAAAGGAAAAAGTAATTTCCAGCAAAGCAATGCTCCTCCTTAGTTGTCACTAAAAAGCTGGCCACGCCTCCGGGCACCATCTGCCATCCCCTACAATCACTAAAACCATGCGCTCCTGCCGCATCTGAAAATATCTGCACCTGCCATACTGTCTCTTCTTCCCAGAACCACCTGGATACCCCAATTAATTGTTTCAGAAATATTTCCCACTTTAACATCTTCCGAGTCCCCTTGACCCACTTATTCTGTGGTGTGGCAAAACTGCACCTGACATGTACAACCCTAATTACCTGCAAAACGTCCTCCCCCCCCTTTAATTGTCCTACAAGCAAAGCTAAAGTACCCCAACCCTTTCTGGGCTGTCTCAAATCGGTTTTCCGTACTTCCTATCCATGTGACCAAGAAAAACAGCATCTCCGTTACTGTCTGTGCCGGTAATCTGGCCCTCATTATACTGGAGTCTTAAAAACCCTACCCAGAAAGGTGAGAACCTATAAGGGGACTTTGGTCTTTCTGGGTGCCAACGGCAGTCCCATCTGCTGTGCCATATCCTGAAAGTCTTCCAGAGCCGTCCGGCACTCCCCACGAACCCTTCCTTCCCGCAAAGGAAGTCATTCAAATAATGGGTCACCGCATAATGCCCACTACTCTTGACAGAGACCCACTGCATGTAGGTGCTAAAAGCTTCGAACAACGCGCATGAGGTCGCGCGACCCCCTGGGCAGGACCCTGTCCACATAGACTGCCCCTTCAAGCTGCATCCCCAACAATTCAAATATCCCTTGAGTGTATCGGCAATAACCTGAAAGCTGATTGCATATCGCATTTTCCATTTCTGCCCCATGGCCGCACGCCCTGACCAATGTTTTTTTTTTTTTTTTTTTTATCATCATCCACATATGCATACACCAGTCTGGTGTCTTCCGCTGCCATGAAATCGTCCACAGATGTGCCCTCCGGCCATGAGAGGTGATGTATCAACCTGATTTCACCCGGGGCCTTCTTCGGCACGACTCCCCACGGGGATATCATCAAAATCTGACTTGGCCACTCATAAAAACGGGCCCGCAATTCTGCCCAATGAACGTTCCTTGTCCAGCTTTTTCCTTACCACCTGTGGTAATTCCTTGCCAACCGCCAGTTGTCTTACAGTGTCTCACCCGTGGGGCCGTGGTCGCTGACCCTGAAACCTTCTTGAAACCCTTCTGCTAACTCAAGGCAGCTGCCCTATCCTTGTATATACGCAGCCCTGGTAAGATAAAAACTAACCTAAACTGGCGTAGGCCCCCTTTGGATCAGTAGCGCCCTGTGTCCCTCCCCTTTTGCCGCCCTCCGTTGTACGGAGGGACTGGAGAGTGAAAAACATTGAGTAACCTGGTGACAACCCCCGCACTTGGAGCAGTCATGTTTCATTTTTACCAGGATGTCTGGAGCAGAAACCCTTGTTGAAATTCCCGCACACTCCTGTCGTGTTAAATGTTGTTCTTTGTCCCCCCCCCACCCGGGGGCTGGACGTGCCTGAAACGGCTTATATCCCACTGGTAACCCCCTGGCCGTATGTGTCGCTGCTGCAGATTGTGATGATGCCGTCCACTGCCTCCATAATTCTGGGTCTACGTCCCCCCATGGCTCATCTGGGTTAATGCTCATTCCAGCTCTGAACCCCCAAAAATGCCTCTGCGCTTTCCTAATGATGTCCATGTATTTAAATAGCGCTATAGCCCTGTCAGGGTATCTCTTGCAATAAATGCTTGCAAAGATTAAAAACTGATGTCCAATTGTCTATATTAATTGGCACCCTCGGCCTAGGGGCCAACTCCCATTCCTCTTCCGTAGACCCTTCTGTGGCTTGAATGTCCCTATGTAACAGTTTTTTTTTTTTTTTTTTTTTTTTTTTTAAACTTCTACGTACTCGTGTCTCCATATTCTGGCCTTGTTTTCACCACTATGTGTGGGCCCAACGGCATCGCCAGACCCATCTAGTGTAGCCTTCTCTTGTGTTCTCCCCCTTCCTTTTCTTCTGTGCCTGACTTCTCTCCGCTGCCTTGTCCCCCATAAGTTGTACCTCTGGCTTGCAGCTCTGTGCCTTTTTCCCCGCCTTTCTTATCTTTACCCGAAACTTCTCCTACTCCCGCCGACTTGTAAATTGGAGTGTCGTCCCCTTTTGCACCGTCCCCCAAACCGACCACCATTGCCCTTTACCTCTGTAATGTGCAGCCCCCCGGCCGCGAAACCTTTCGGCCCGTGCTTGTTCTTGCCTTCTTTCCTGTGGACCACTGCTGTTGTCCCGCTCCTGAAAATAGAAAACGGAGAGAGGGGTTGCGCCGCTCCTGCGTCCTCTTCCCCTCCCCCTTGTGCTGCCTTGATCTCCCCCACTTCCCATTCTTCCAGATCCTCTTCATAGTCAAGTTCCCACACATCCTCTTCACACACATCCATCCGTTTTCCAACACTCCCGCTCCTCATCATGTAGTTATTAGACATGTCATTGTGACCCACATGGCGTCTGCCATCACTGTGTTGTCCCCGATCCTACGGAGTAGAGAAGGCCGCCGGAGACCCCTCTAGCGCTTCTGACCAACGTGCCGGGGCCGTATTGCGCCCCGTTGGTATCGCCTTCCTTTTGCCAACCTCTTGCGTTGGCATTGACCTTCCGCGCGCCGCATGGCCGTATGCGCCACTGGCTCCCATCGCTCTGCCTAAACCACCGTCCTCCCCGCCTTCCATCCACTTTGGCTCCGGAACCCATACCCAGCTGCCTCTCTGCCCTTAAGTAAAGACAAAAACCCCAGGGCGTAATTCCTAAACTGCCTGTACCCCCCTGCTGCAGGCCGCAAAGGGCGTGCTGAGAAAGGATACGTGGGCCCTGTGTAACCTGGCGCCTCCCGTGGGGTCCTGCGGGGGGCCTGGCAAGGGGGGGGGATCCCTATAGTGCGTTGGTTTTGCCTTGTGTGATAACCTCCTTGTACGAAATTGTACTAATTTATTAATTTATTTATTTATTTGATATTTTTTTTTTTTTTTTTTTTGGGGTGGGGTGGGGGCTTAATTGTCCCTAAATCACTTAATTGTGCCTAAGGGCCGGCGGCGGGGGCCCCCCACTGAATGATGTGGGGCACCCCCCCTTGATAATTGTAGTAGCCAAACCCGGTTCTATCGCCTAGTCTTATATATATATATATATATATATTTTTTTTTTATTTCTATTTATCCCTTCCTATTTCCCTTTTTTTTTTTTATATATATATATTTTTTTAATAAATTTATATTAGGCCCCCACGCGGTCGGGGCCAGCACAATCTGGACCGCTGCTAATTCAGGGGTATGTTGGGCCTATAAAACAAAAAGGCCTGCTGACGGGGCCCCCAGGGGCCGACAGTGGCTTAAAACCCAGCCCCCTGTTACTGCGGCAGGCAGGCCAGCAACCCGTGCCCTGATTCCAGTGAAGGGGGGGGGGAGGCGGTCCTCGAAAAGGAGCGTATGGCCGCCCCCCGTAGTTGTGAAGGATGAGAGGGGGGGGGCGCGCGGGCTGAACGCGCGCCCCAGCCTACATAAATACTGCCAAGTAGCGATGCCCGCATACCCCTTCCCCGCCCTGGGCCCCACCCTACCTGCACCTCAAAAGAAAACCCGCCGAGAAGAGCCCCAGGGACCGGCCTCTCCAAATTAAAAAGCGCGAGGGAATCGCGGCAAAGAGGCCGGTCCCTCCACCCCCAACCCCTTTTATTTACTCCCCCTAGACCTGCCCTCACTTACCTTCTTCCCAATCCCTGTCCCTCGCCGTCACTTCCTTTCCCGAAATGACCCGCGGGAAGACTAGAGTGTTGCTCTTGCTTCCCGCGGGCCCCTCCATTCTCGGAAAGATTTTATGTACGTCCACTAGTTGAATGTTACTGTTTTTTTATGCATGCCATTAGGACCGATTCAGATGCGCGACCCCATCTTTCTGGAACAAAATGGCTTTATTTTAGCTGTCTCCAGCCTGAAAATTCCTATGCTTCAATAAAAGTACATGAGGAAAATACTGGCATCATTTCTTTTCTCAAAATCGCACACTTCCCTGTCATAAAATGTTGGCATGTTTGTGTTTAGGATGTGCCAGATGACTATCACCAAATGTATAAGAGGAAGTAGAGAGGAGGGGAAGCAGTTATTGAGGATTGCATTATCTGCAGTTGGTTATGACTGTCAAATGTGCCTTCAATTATTAGGAGATGTTGGGCAAGTCAGAAGTCAAGAGGGGAGGGACAGTGGTTCAGTTTTCAGGGACCTGAGTAGGTAAAGTGGTGCACATTATATGTTAGCTGATTTGAGACAGATAATGATGTTCAACTGGACCTCTATAGTTAGAGGTGGATAGTTTATTAAAATTATTGGGAAGGATAGTTCAAATGCTCATGGAGGGATTTGGGCTAGAGAGGACTGTTTGTTGGTTTGTTGGTTTGTTCTCATGACAGTGATCTTGAAACGGAAGTGTGAGGCAACGTTTTCAGCAGAGGTAGAGGAGATGTATACAGGTGCCCTTGAAGAGAAAGAAGAGTATTGATTGTGCGCCAAGATATTGATGGTGAGTGCATACTGAAGACTGTATCAGCCTCGTTTTCATTCAATAACTGGCAATGTGTTGGCTGTGTTCACTCTTTACTCTTCCAAAGGGCTAATCAAGGGAGGAGCTATGGCATCAGGACTGTGACAAGCACTGTTCATGCATTTTTATGCCTTAAGTTTTACTAGCATCCGAAGTCTCACGATGAAAGTGATGGATGACAAAACTGATCATCTACATGAAGACCACCATGGAAACACATACCTTTGCAAAGCACTCCAACTTTTATGAGATTCTTTTATTTGTTACTTTCTAAGTGCTCACATTTCATACATTGTTCAGTTCACTTGTGATGAGCTACACAAGATTATAATATTCTGGCATGTAATTCTAAAATATTTTAGAAATGCCATATTCTAGTCAAATGTTCAAAGTGCGCCTGGCATACGTGGAGGAATCATTCACTAAAGTCATGGTCAAGGAAAATTCCATAGACTTGGTGGATGTGATTTAAAGCCAAGATACCTAGTGGAAATCTGTGGTCAAATAGTTACTGCTCAAAGATGAGCACCTTGATATGCTACTGTAGTGTGAGAACATGCCCATGAATGGAAATGCATAGCCAGAGGGCGAGACTACTCTGCATGGGCCATGTTCAACCATTTCTCCATACTGCCATGTTCAAATATTATGGCAATCCATAGAGACAGTAACTAAGAAGAAGGAAAGTTACGACTGTCTGATGTGTCTGATGGAGTAGTCTGAGGATGGAGACATTTTCAATTTCTCTACTTACATCCTCATTATGAGTTGTCCGATATTTTGGTTTGGTAAATCCACACCCAGTAATAGATTCCACATTATAAATCCGGGCCCTAGGGACATGATTACAGTTTTCTTGGGGTCCTGTGGCATCAAGATTACCTGTTGTGGATGCACACACAGTATTTCCACATGCAATACATTTGCACCCAAAAGTAACATGGGTGAACTATTTTTCAATATTGCATTGTAATCTCACAAAACACAGAAAGTACATCATTCCTGGGAACCAAAACGAGGAAGTTCAGTAACAAAACACCATTGACTGGATGTTAGACAGCCTCAAACATATCTCCTGCAGTACACACTATTGAAAGAAGAGGCAATTAGGTGCCAGTAAAAGTGTGAATGGATAATCCATCACCATCCTCTGAGCAAAATAGACATATCTCTGAAATAATCTGCTCACATATATATTATAGGCCACAGAGCAACTTAGAAAGCATATATTGTCTGAGTAACAGCTCCGGGTGTTTGCTGAAGATGTGGTGAAGAAGGAGCCTTGGCCAATGGAACACTTTATACTAAGCACACATTCATAGGGCAGAAGCAGACTGTAGTAGGCCATCCAAATAAAGTTAATGTCACCTCTACCCAGCCACTCATAGTGGGGAATTGCAAAAAGAGCTTTAATGACCTGAAAACGAAGATTTCAAACGTGCTTACTAAGTGTCGCAAGGAGAACATGGCCACATGACGGGGACCACGACAGGTTCTGAAGTGAGAGTTGTGAGAAGTGACAATGCCTGGCATCTTAAATATTAGCCGCACAAAGGCATCAGAGGAGGCATAGAGGTTGGTGGATGAGCCAGGTAAGAAAATGCACCATTCAAAATGTTTACAAGATAAGTATATATCTGAGTGTGATGTAGGGCATATTTAGTAAAGATTTACATCCCTGCACACTATTATCGTTCACCATAACCTTGATCTTTATTATATAAAAATGAAAAAAACTATGTCCAGTGTGACACTTGCCTCAACATTCTCCAGGCTTGTCTACACATAGTTCAGTTGATGGCAACTTTGAGTACAACACGTTTACCTAACTCTCAGCCCTGCCTACAATCATATTGTTGTAGCAGCAGGCAAGTAAATGAAGGGTGATAACTTCTACCACCACTATATTCGTTCACAACATCCAATATGTTGAAGTTATGTAATATATGTAATGGTATACACAATAGTGTGTATATTTCAGGCTTTGTCCCATGATTCTAATGAGTTATTTGATTGGCTTTTATCAAGTGTAGCCCATTATTCCTTGCCCACTAACTGCTTCTCCTTCATGGGCCAATCCTTGACCTGTGATACATCGGTGGATAACCTGTGTTGAGGCCTTACCTATAACAAATGCATCTCAATGTGTGCCACGCTGTGACCAGGTGTTTTATGTACACACAACTGTACTAAAATGAACCTTGAGTGAAATCTCAGTAATGCCGGTGTCATTTGTGTAATTATTGAAAATTTACATTATGCCTCATCATGGAACTACACCATGTTTGAGGCAAAACAGTAGAGGGGGAGTGCAGGAAAATGCCAATGACTGTAAAACGAGTAGCTGTCATTCACAGTACTTGAGTTTTTGGTGCAATTTTGCTTTGCGCACAATGCATCCTTGCTTCCAAAATGGACACAAGAACGCATTTTGCACTAAGATTTAGGGCTAAATATCATATTATCTATTTTGCATAATTAAATGCAATTTTGCTTAATGAGCATGAAATTTGGCATTATTATGTGAAAGGAAATTTGTGAATTTTGCACACCTATAAGGGTAATATTCATTAGTATTGCAGGTGACATGCCAGAGAAGGAGGAAGATGATGACTAACCGTCCACTAGTTGTACTGTACCAACCATGTGTTATGACCAGACAAAAGGTATCACAAACCCCCACAAAGATTGCAGTAAATTAACTTCTGTAGCTCCATTCACAACTACTTCTGGTATATTATCTAGATTTGTTGGCACCACTTCCACCGCAATAGGAACAACTATCCCACCCATCCCTAGTACAATCACCACCCCCATAATTCATGCAAAGGCACCCAGCACATCTTTCATCATTTGAACAACTTCTGCCTCATACACAGCAAGTACTGTTTCAGCAATCGGCACTCACATTCCCTAAGGTCTGATAACATTGATACAAGCCTGCTGCCTTTTGAGGTGGAACAGTATGTTTTTTTATAGGCCCATCAGAGCATGAGGCATGGGGCACCGAAAATGAGAAGTTATCATACAAGAAATGCCCAAAATCACTTCTGGACAGGATCCAGCCAGATGATCAGCTCCGCCAGTAGAAAGCTCAGCCAATATCAGGCAGATAGTGGCACAGATTACATACAGATTGGGTGACTTGGAGAAATCAGAAGCTGCAGTTCCCTGCCAGCACATATAATTTACACCCCTTTCCTGAAATATATTACTCACTGAGGAATCAGTTGTCACTGCTGTGCCAGAACATATATTTAGCAATGCTTCATCAGGAACATCAGTGCCTGGATTGGCTTCCAGGCAGCATACCGGAGCCACTGTCGAGAATCAGACCTATCATTCCCACAGGGTGTTGCACGAGGTTGATTCCACAGTTCAAAATGTGCAAGACAAGTGACCCTGCTCTGAGATATTGATCACATTTTTGATAGACCAGAATGGCGGAGGCTACCATCTTTCATCCACAGGCCCCCTGATAAGGCAGCAGTTTCACCAATGATTCTCCCCAACTCTTCATAGCCTCCCTTTTCCAGACATCATAGCAGATATATCATTTGAGGCTTCAACACATCACATGCTGTCCAGTTCCCTGAGCTCTCTCCCACACATTCAAAGAAAAAATCCCCCTAATATCACTTTGGGTAATTATATAATTAATATGAATACGGATTCATAATTAGATGTAGGTTAATTGGGGATGTCTTTGAGGTAGTCTAAGCAGTAGGGGCCTAGTTATGTTTGGGAATAGGCTCAGAGGTGGTATAGAGTAGCAAGGGGGAGTGAAACATTAAGCTGTATATGTGTGTTTGACACACACTTTATTTGGCAATAGTGTTGGGCTCCCAGGGCATAGATACATTTTGGCTTAGGGTTGTAGGTAGTACAGGGTAACTAGAAGTAGTGTAATGATATTGGGCATGTGTATTTTTGTTTCTCATGCATTAGTTGTAGAATGATCGAAATAGGATGGAAATCTGGTGTCAATAAATAACAAGCTGACAACTTGAAGTTTGTTGTGTGCGTGTAATTGCTGCGCATAAGCATTACTATTCAGTTAGTTTTGTCAAATATGTATAAAAATATTTTTTAATAAGTTTATCCCTGATGGATACCCCATTGAAGTCATGTTGCTGTTGAGCAAATCCATCCTGTTAATTTACATGCTCATCTATTGATCCCTGATTTTCATCATTGTGTACAGGCCCACAGTGCCTAATAGTGGATTGTGCGGGATCAGGTTCAGGAGTGATTTGCACACCTTCTCTTGTGCATAAGCTAGAGCCCCATAGCTCCGATCCAGGCATCTAAAGAGGCCCCTGAGCAGTCCAAATGTATGTTCATGACATCCTGTGTCATGAAATGTGGCACACTTTAAGCACATTTAGATGGTGTTGTAGAATCATGGACAGATGTCACTAGCCGTTTGCACAATGCATATCCAGTGTCACCTACATGGGAATGAAAGATAATGCATGATTGAATTTAATTATCCACACAAAATACATGTAGGGGCGTGTGTTATCTGGACTACTTGCTTCTAAAGTAGGGCGTGTAGTACTGAGGGCATTGTGGGAGATTGTGTAAATTATAACATTAAGTTTGTCCTCCTGTTATATTTGTGCATGAAGAGGTGATCTTTATTTGTCTAAGAATCTTCTAATGATAATACATTATTTTTCTTATATGGCGTAACTACATGTACCACAGTGCTACAAGTTCTCAATGAAAGCAGGTCCCAGTCAAGGCAGCATTATTACAGATACATCCCATGGAAGGGATAAATGTATATATTAACCTACTAACCACCATGTTCTTTGAGAGTGATATTTTTACATGGTGCTAATGTTCCAGGGGTAATTGAAGCATGAAGACCTAGGAAAATGAGTACAGCAATGAGTAATAAGTAGGGCAACACCACACACCATTTGTATAATTGCATAGTGCTGCATCTTCAAATTTCAGTCTATATGTTGTGCGAGCCTGGGTGCTATAGATGACACATGCATACAGTCTAAAGAACCAATTATGGTAGGAAATACACTAATGGAATACAACTTAGCATTCACTGTAAATGAGTCAGTTGGAAAGATGCGTTACTGTGGTGATACACACAGTAGGCTGCCCATCACCCATAATGTGATTTAACACCTTTGAAAAGGAAGGCTGTGACATGACATTTAAACTACCTAGTGGACCCTGGTGTCCTCCTGTAGCACAAATGTAGTACTGTCAACATCTTCATGAGGTTGACTAGAGCTTTATTTCAATATTGGAGTGTTATGTGGTACCTGTTGTATTACAAGCCTATGGATGATATCCATGTCCAGATAATACATGCATGGTAAATGAGTGTGTACACCTGCCCTGAGTGTCTGACTGAATTTTAAATTGGTATCCTAATATTTTGTGCCTTGAGCCATTCTAATTTAGCACAGGTGCAGTGACCTAGACCTGTTTCTGACAATGCAAGTGTATGACCTGACCTCTGACCTGGAAGGGTGGACTAAGTGTGACATCATATTAGCCAATGGACTACTGTCCTTACCCTGGGTACATCTCATGATGCAGTGACATTAACAAACCATCTTTTGTGAATTAACAGTGTGACAACCTTTTTCTCTATGTCAGTAAGAAAGTGGTCTACTGACACCTCTCATATTTTATGTTAAATTCAAAACCTTGCACTGACGTTCTCTGTCTGTGTTGTGTGCACGTGAATGTGTAATGTGTATATAGCACATGCACAGAAGTAGGTCTCTATGTTGTTTTGTTCAGAGTACTATGGCTGGGGACATTTCATTGTGGATGCTCATGGTTTAGCACAGCACAAGATGAAGGGTAAAAACAGCTTCCCCAGATCATACAACTTTATTGCCTGCAGTCCTCTGTCTAGGTGGTGAAAACCCAGCTATTGAAGTGAGCATGATGGAGATTGGGCTACCATTAGAAATTACATGAGAACCATGTTAGCAAAGCAATGCGGATTAGTATTTCTTGAGCACTGTCATTTAGTACGTTAGAAATGAGAGATAGGATTGCATTGTTCAAGGTGAAACAGATTCTAGGCAGGGCCTGCCTTTTTGTTGTTCTTTGGTTATTGCTTCAGGAATGTGATGGCAGCCAGGTGCAGACAACTCACAGTTCACTGTGCCCATGCTTTGTATGCTTCTGCTCTGCCAACCCTATTTCTGCTTGCTGTGAGAACCATCACTTTGCACAAAGGCTGTGTCTGGAGCACAGCCTGGAAACTACATTTGAAAGAAGACCTTCACGCCCAGTGAATAGAGTGCTCCCAGAGTACTTGGAGGACAGTGGTGTGGTCAGTGCTGGTGTCTGCATGGCTGGCAGTTTCCTAAAGGAGAGTGGATATTAACTGAAGTCTGGAGTTTGCTGGAGAAGCTTAGGGTCTGCTCAATCAACTAAAACCCTGCATCCCTGCTCAAAGAAGGAAGGAAAGTTTGTGATACAGTCCAGGATGAGAAGCCTAGTGTGTTCCCCAGTTTGTGGCACCGAGAATTAGCTGACTGTTTCAAAAGAGCAAAGCCAGTTCAAACCCAAAGTCTGCAGTGTCCCCTGATCTCCCATTGCAGCTCTCACCGAGAACTTCATAAAGAAGTATTCACAAAATTGTCACTGTGAAGGCCCAGCATTGCGGCTATTAACAATAAGGGCCAAGTGCTGTCAACCTGAGGTGACAAACTAAGAGGGGATACTGCCAAACCCAAACATTCTCCTCCATCAGCCTCCCGGGCCACAACTGTCAGAGACAAGCACCCACATTCTGTCATGGCTTGTCACAGGTGCTTGTCTCCACTGCTATCCACCGCTAGGCCTGGGCACAATCGGCCATCCCGTTCTACCATTGCTCAGGGCATAGCCACTTAGGATGTTGTCTATATTATGTAAAAGGAATCCTGTGGCTGTCGCAAGTGTGTTGCCCATTTGTTGCCCCCATTACCAGCACAGACAATCCTGCCTCCATGTGATAACCTCAGAAGCTGTGGCAGTATGACCCATTTGAGTGGCAATATACTGTGGAATTTAAGGAACTACTGCAGGATTCAAATATCCCGACATTCAAAGATCTACCACAGAATTTGAGGATCCAGGTATTCTAATATCTTCTGCAGGACTTGAGGACCCTGCAGTCTACAAAAGCCACACTATGGGTGTGGATGGATGCTTTGCTTTCCTGTCTGTTGATGAGATGAAAGCTCTACTTTGATTCTGCTCTTCACCTGTATTTCTGTGTAGAAAATCTGTTTTATTTATATATATATATATATATATATATATATATATATATATATATATATATATATATATATAAATAAATAGGTTCTTATACTTAGAACTTAGGCCCTCATTACAACCCTGGTGGTCGGTGTTAAAGCAGTGATAATACCGCCAACAGGCCGGTGGAATAAAAAATGGGATTATGACCGTGGCGCAAACCGGCAACATAGACAGCCACTTTAACACTCCGACCGCCAGGGCGGTACAAACAAACAGCGCAGCGGTCACCGCCAAGAGACAGGCGGAAGACAGTGTACTGCCCACCCTTTCAGAAGATGCCAATCCGCCACCTTTTCCGGGGCGGAACCAACGCGAACAAAAACACAGTGGAAACAGGACTTGGAAGGGAAAACACTCACCTCTCCACACCCCACGAGGAACCAGGACGCCATGGAGCCAGAACTCCAGATACTCCTTGCGATGGTATTCCTGCTCCTCTATCAGGACCACATTGAGTACTGCACCTACAACACAGGGGAGGGGGAGGGAAAAGGGAGTGATACACACATGCAAAACACCCACCCTCACCCTCACCCACAACAACATACACAAAAATACTTGCTGCAACATTACATTTACACCCCCCCTGGAAGAACGCAAGGACAATAGGAAATTAGTTGAACTACTGTAATCAAGTAAAATTCAGTAGTCAAAAGTCGAAATACAATATATACAATGATGTACACCAACTACACAAGTCCGGATAGTGCACCAATTATTGTCCGTGGACCACTGGGCCCAAAATGCATGGGCGAGGCCCACACATGATACCAGACTTCAAACAGAGAGAACACTGCAGGGGCATCAGATCGAAATGAAACAGGCACCTCAGGGGGAAGGGAAGGGGGGGCACCTCAGCCGGATGAGTGCATGACGCCACTGCACCACGAGGGGGCTCCATGCCCACTGCTTTATCCTGGGGAGTGCAAAGCAACAGTCTCTCAAGTCTCTCCAGTGGGTGGGTTGCCCACTGCTTTATACTGGGGAGTGCAAAGCCACAGTCTCTCAAGTCTCTCCAGTGGGTGGGTTGCCCACTGCATTATCCTGGGGAGTGCAAAGCCACAGTCTCTCAAATCTCTCCAGTGGGTGGTTTGCCCACTGCTTTATCCTGGGGAGTGCAAAGCCACAGTCTCTCAAGTGGATGCCTTTCTCCACTAGTTCTGGAGGGGGCATTGTGCCCAGAGTGCTTCATCCTGCCAAGGACTGAGGTAGTGGATGCCTTTCTCCACTGGTTCTGGAGGGGGCTTTGTGCCCAGAGTGCTTCTTCCTGCCAAGGACTGAGGTAGTGGATGCCTTTCTCCACTGGTGCTGGGGGGGGGGGGGAGGCTTTGTGCCCAGAGTGCTTCATCCTGCCAAGGACTGAGGTAGTGGATGCCATACTCTACTGGTTCAGGGGGGGGCTTTGTGCCAAGTGCTTCATCCTGCCAAGGACTGATGTAGTGGATGCCTTTCTCTAATGGTTCTGGAGGGGGCTTTGTGCCCAGAGTGCTTCATCCTGCCAAGGACTGAGGTAGTGGATGCCTTTCTCCACTGAAAGTGGTGCACCATGGAAGCTGCCCAGGCTCCTGGAACTGCCCACCAGGCTCGGACGACTGACCACTGGGGATGGCAGCCATGTCTGCAGTGGTGCCACTGGCTCAGGATGTCATGGGGCTGCTGGCGGTGGCCTCTGTGGCAGCGGTGCTGATGGCGGCCTCTGTAGCATCGGTTCTCGCGGCGGACTCTGTTGCGTTGGTGCTGGCAGCGGACTCTGTGGCATCGGTGCTGGCGGCGGGCTTTGTGGCATCGGTGTTGGCGGTGGACTCTGTGGCGGCAGCCTCTGTGGTGGTGGTGCTGGTGGCGGGCTCAGTGACTGTGGTGCTGGTGGCGGCCTCTGTGGCGGTGGTGCTGGTGGCGGGGTCAGTGACTGCTGTGCTGGTGGCGGGCTCAGTGACAGCGGTGCTGGTGGCGGTGCATGTGGTGGTGCAGGTGGCGGTCTTCTCCGCCATACAGATTGGCGTTGACGTGGACAGAAGGTGTGACACTGGTCCCATTGTCGGTGCCACCATGCCCTCTCCTGACCTGCCCTTTATTTTCTGGCCCTTCCCCACCTTGTATGGTTGCGCAGCTGTCTTGCCACTATCCCCTTTTGTTTTCCCTGAGCCCTTGGTGGCAGGTGTTTTCGGCTTCTCCCTCCGGGATGTGGGCAACGTTTTAACTTTTGCAGGTGGCGTAATGTCCTTGCCCTCGCTTTGTGGCACACTGGCAGCCCTGATGGTTGGCGAACCCCAGTAGCCCGCAGTTGCTAGCACCACTGTGCCTGGTGATGTGGTGGCTGAGGTGCTTGTTTGGGACCTGGAAAGCCTGGCCCTAGGGGACGGATGGGGGTAGGTGTAGGGAAGAGGTCAATATTAGCCAGGAAAAGCTTTTTAGACACACTGGGACGGGTAGATGGAGTGGGTGTGGGAGTGGAGGAAGAGGTAGTGGTTGTAGGACGTGTACGTTTGCTGAATTTGGGTGAAGGTGCATGGGCTGGAGGCTGTTGTGAGGTGGATGGCTTTTGGGTGGGTGTGTGCCTGTGTTTGTGTACTTTGGGAGGAGGGCTCACAGCACACTGGGAGAGGACACAAGGGATGTGTGAATGGTAGTGGGGGTGGTGAGTGCACGTGAGCGGTGTGTGGTGATGGGCGTGCTGGTGATGGAGGTAGTGGCTCAAGATGTAGTCCATGCAGGTGTGAGTGGAGACGAGACAGGGAGGGAGGAGGACGACGTGGAGGAGGGGGACACAGTGGAGGCAGTGGATGTTGGTATGTGTGCATGGGTATGATGCTTGTGTGAATGCCTGTGGGATGTGTAGTGCTTATGTTTGCCAGAGCCACCCTTGTGTGTTGAGGTGTGTGCATGCTGGTCTGATGGTGTGCTTGGGATAGGCTGAGGGACAGGGGATTGGGTCTGGGTGGAGGAAGTTCGAGGGGGAGGCTGGACACAAGGACAATGGCTGCCATCAGTGCTGAGGCCAGAGCCTGAAATACTCTCTGGTGGGCTGCCTGGCCAGAATGAATGCCCTCCAGGTATGTATTTGTTTGTTGCAAATGCCTCTCGACACCCTGGATGGCATTCACAATGGTAGATTGCCCAACAGTGAGGGATCTCAGGAGGTCAATAGCCTTCTCACTGAGGGCAGCAGGGCTGACTGGGGCAGTGCCTGAGGTGCCTGGGGCGAAGGAGATGCCCACCCTCCTGGGTGAGCGGGCATCGGCAACACAGTGAGGGACTCCTGGGAGGGTGGTGTTGGTACTGAGGTGGCGGCTGAACCTGCAGTTCGGGTGGTCACAGAGGTGTCTGCCACCACCAGGGAGCTCCCATCGGAGGAGGTATCAGAATCTGTGTTGTCCCCTCCTCCTCGCCCTCTGTCCCACTTGTTCCCTCAGCGTCAGTGGACTCTGCCTCCTGGGTCCTATGGAATGCAGCTCCCTCTGTCGCCGGTGCCCCCTCCTGGGTGAGCGGGCACGGGACACACGCTGAGGGGCTGCTGGGAGGGCGGTGCTGGTAGGGGGAGTGGCGGCTGTCCCTGGTGATGCAGGGGGGCACAGAGGGGCCCGCCACCGCAAGGGAGCTCCCATCAGAGGAGGAGCCGCTGTCGCTGCTGTCACCTCCTGTCCCTGCCGTGGAGCTCCCATCACCCTCTGTCCCACTGGTGGCTTCAGACTCTGTTGTCTTGCCCTCCGGGGCCAAGTGGGATTCAGCTCCCTCCTGCTCCGGTGACACTGCTCCTCCGTCTGATGATGCTATTGCACACAAGAACAGGGAGACCACAAAAAGGGGGGGGGGAGACAGAAGAAAGACATGTTCAGTGTATGCAATACCACTACCGTTGGCGGACACTACAGACACAGCATCCCTCTGCACTACGCCATGCACTTATAGTTCCTAGATTAATCACATGCCCATGGAGTACAAGGCCTATGCCCGATTGCTGCACACATGGAAGTCACAGGAACCCGACTAGGTGTAGATGGCTCTTACCACTGGTGGGGTTGGGGTCCCACATAGCCTGCCTCACAAAGGGTCCTTGCCTACAAAGCTCGCCTGGCCTAGGGTAACCCACTGCTCACCTCCCCCACCTAGACACCTCGTAATGCGTGCAGAGTCAGACGGATGTGACTGTACTCACCCCCTTGTGGCTGCTGTGATGCCCTCAAGCACCCATCCAACTCCGGATACGCCACTGCCAGGACCTGGAACATCAGGGGGGTCATGGTGCGACGGGCACCCCTCCCACGTTGGGAGGCCATCCCCAGCTGGGCCTCCGCCATCTTATTGCTCCAGAGGCGAATGTCCTCCCACCTTTTCCGGAAGTGGGTGCTCCGTCTGTGGTGGACCGCCAGGGTCCGGACGTCCTTGGCGATGGCACGCCAAATATCCTTCTTCTGGTGGGCGCTGACCTACAGGAATAGTACAGGGGAAAAGGGAAAACTTTAACCGTCCGGACCGTCAGTCAGTGGCCCACGTTTCCACCCTTGCCCTGACTCACATACACTTTCCGTGCACTCATGCAGGGCTCAATTCCCCTCCATGTATCTTCCATCCACACCACTCCAAACAGGCATTGCCCATGCAGTATGCTCACAGTGTACTCACCTGTTTGTCTGGAGGACCGTAGAGTACCGTGTACTGGGGAGGACCCCATCCACTAACTTCTCCAACTCCTCCGAAGTGAAGGCAGGGGCCCTTTCCCCAGACACATGAGCCATCGTCGCTTCCAAACTGAGGTCACAGCAGCACTTGCAATGTAGGTCCTCTCCTGTAGAAGGTCAGGTATCAAGTGAGTGAACAGACAGAAAATGGCGTGCATCGTCATTGGCTCCTGGGACCCATAGGGTCCAATGTTAACCAATGCAGGATTGCGCTGCGGGCTCTCGACTGCCTACCGCAACAGTGTAGAACGCCAGCGCAGTTACCTAATATCCCCTTGTCCCACCTTACAGGTCAGACAGCCACCATTTCAGGGGGCCACATAGCATTAATAATAACTCCGTCACACCTATCTAGGCTTACACACAGTAACAGGCACATTGCGGATTAACAAATGTGTGCTAATGACATTTTGTAATACCTCATCGTTGGCTGACTCTCTGATTGCTGTTCTCGCCCATAGGGCACGTCTGCTGGGACAGGTGATGAGATGGTGGCAACCTCCGGTGTACAGACCGCTGGTGGACCTGTCGACAATGGAAGAGAGACACGTAATACTCACCTACAGACTTGATCGTGCAACAATCCATGAACTGTGTGCCCAGTTGGAGCCAGACCTGATGTCAGCAATCCGCCATTCCACAGTGATCCCCCCTATAGTGCAGGTTCTGTCAGTACTCCATTTCCTGGCAAGTGGGTCTTTTCAAACTACAGTGGCCATTGCATCAGGGATGTCCCAGCCAATGTTCTCAAACGTGTTGTCCAGAGTGTTGTTTGGCCTGCTGAACCACATGCGCAGCTACATTGTGTTCCCTCAGGTGGAGGATTTGCCTACAGCGAAAGGTGACTTCTATGCCCTGGGACATATCCCCAACATCATAGGTGCCATTGATGGGACACATGTGGCCTTGGTACCCCCTGCAGAAGTGAACAGTTGTACAGAAACCGGAAAAGCTACCATTCTATGAATGTGCAGATGGTGTGTTGGCTGACCAGTACATCTCCCATGTGAATGCCAAGTGTCCTGGCTCAGTGCATGACATTTACATTCTGAGGAATAGCAGCATCCCTTATGTGATGGGGCAACTCCAGAGGCACAGTGTGTGGCTAATAGGTGAGGACAAGGACCCTATACACAGTGAATAGTTATCTGGGGTTGTCTCTAAGGGTTAGTGTGTGTCTAACAGTTGTCCCTCGACATTTGCAGGTGACTCAAGTTAACCCAACCTATCATGGCTACTGACCCCAGTGAGAAATCCCAGGACAAGGGCAGAGGAACGCTACAATAAGGCACATGGGCGAACTAGTAGGGTGATCGAACTGACCTTCGGCCTCCTGAAGGCCAGGTTTCAGTGCCTCCATATGACAGGTTGTTCCCTCTACTACTCACCAAAGAAGGTGTGCCAGATAATCGTGACCTGCTGTATGCTGCACAACCTGGCTTTGTGACGACAGCTGCCTTTTCTGCCAGAGGAGTGTCCAGAAGGGGGTCTTGTGGCAGCTGTGGAGGCTGTGGACAATGAAGAAGAGGAAGCAGAAAATGAGGATATCGACAACAGAAACAACGTTATCCAGCAATACTTCCAGTGAGACACAGGTAAGAAGATGTCACTGCCTCACACATCTCATACAATTGTTTGTCCTATCATAAGTCTGTCACTTTCACCCAGTGTATGGACACTGACTTGTCACTTTGCCTTTCCATTTAACAGATGTGGGTCCCACTGTGTGACCTCTGCTATATTACCTCATGGACTAGAGCTGTGTTACATCGGTATGTTGACAATACATTTGACATTGCTATATTCCATAGTTATTGCAAACACACATTTGTGAAAGCACAGGCTGACTCCAGATTGCTTTGTGATTCAAGGGTGTTTATTTCTGTGCAAGTTAGTGGAGGGGATTGTAAAATGGGCAGGGGTGATGGTGGAGGAATGTCCATGGCAGAGTCCAGTTTATTTGTTTCCCAGGTGCATTGTCCAAAGGGGCAGAGGAAGTGGAGCTAGGACAGTTGATGGATGGACAGGGTGACAAAGTGGGACAGAAGGATGACATTCAAGGGGGTCTCATTTCCTGGTGGGGGTCTTGGCATTGTTCTCTGTCTTGTTCCTGGATCTCAGGGACCGTTTGTGGGGTGGTTCTCCATCTGCAGGGGGTGGGGTGCTGGTGTTGTGGTCCTGTGACGGTGCCACCTGTCCACTAGCGCCGGCGGAGGTGGCGGGCTGTTCATCATCCAGGCTAGTCTCAGGGGCCCCTTCTTGTGCCACAGTATCCCTCCTGGAGTTGACGAGGTCCTTCAGCACCCCTACAATGGTGACCAGGGTGGTGTTAATGGACTTGAGTTCCTCCCTGATCCCCGGATAGTGTTCCTCCTGCAGCTTCTGGGTCTCCTGAAAGTTGGCCAGTACCGTTGCCATCGTCTCCTGGGAATGATGGTACGCTCCCATGATGTTGGAGATGGCCTCTTGGAGAGTGGGTTCCCTGGGTATGTCCTCCCCCTGTCACACAGCAGTCCTCCCAGTTCCCCTGTTTTCCTGTGCCTCTGTCCCCTGAACCATGTGCCCACTGCCACTGCCCCCAGGTCCCTGATTTTCTTGGGTTGGTGGGTTTGCCTTGGTTCCCTGTAGTGGTGGTCACACTGCTGCTTGACGTGTCCTGGGGACAGAGGAATGGGCCCGCTGGGTGGGTACTGTGCTGGTGTTTCCTGAGGTGGGAGGCTCTATGGTGGCATGTGCCAGTGTCAGGGGAACCGACTGTCCCGAGGTTCCTGATGGGCCGGGCTGGTCATCTTGATCCAGTTGGACATAGCTGCTGTCATCACTGTGGGCCTCTTCTGTGGGGGGAGTGGACATGTCTGGCACCTCCTGTCCAGTGACGTTGGGTAGGGGTCCTGCAGGGGTGTAAAGGCATGATTATTGCACCTGTGTGTGCCATCGTGTGCAATGGGTAGGTGACCCTGTATTCCAGTGCTTGCATTCTTGTCTAGGACCTTGTGTGATAATTGGTTTGGTGTCTGTGTGGGTATCTGTTGTGGACATGCTTTGGTGATGGGTGTCCATGCTTTAGTGTTGCATGCAGGGATTGGTGTTGGGATGGGTGGGTTGTAATAGTGGGACATTTGTGTGGTGTTGGAGTGATGGGGGTGAGGGTGAGGGTGGGGGTATGTGATAGCATGCAGGTAGGGTGGGGGATGTAATAGTTAAGATTTGACTTACCAGAGCCCATTCCTCCTGCTACTCCTGCGAGGACCTCAGGATGCAGTATAGCCAAGACTTGCTCCTCCCATCTTGTTAGTTGTGGGGGAGGAGGTGGGGGTCCACCGCCAGTCCTCTGTACAACAATCTGGTTTCTGGAGACCACGGAATGCACCTTCCCCAGTAGGTCGTTCCACTTCTTCCTGATATCATCCCTAGTTCTTGGATGCTGTCCCACTGCGTTGACCCTGTCGACGATTCTGCGCCATAGCTCCATCTTCCTAGCAATGGAGGTGTGCTGCACCTGTGATCCGAATAGCTGTGGCTCTACCCGGATGATTTCCTCCACCATGACCCTGAGCTCCTCCTCAGAGAACCTGGGGTGTCGTTGAGGTGCCATGATGTGGTGTGGGTGATGTGTGAGGTGGTGTCGGTTGTGATGTGTGAGGGGATGTGTTTGTGCGTGTTGTCTGAGGTGCGTGGATGTTGTGTGAGTGATGGTGTTGTTTGTCTGTGGATGCTAGTATTGTTTCTGGTGGTGTCTCTCTCTGGCCTTCTTTCCCAATTTTGGTAGTAAGGGTTTGTGGGTGATGTGGGTGTGTGTTTTATATTGGATTGGGTGTGTGGGAGTGGTGTGTGTATTTGTATCAGGTGTGTGTATTTAGAATTATCCAATGTGGTTTTGTTTTGTATATGTGTGTGTATTTTGAGTGTGGCGGTGTGTACCGCCAATGGAATACTGCGGTTGAAAGACCACCGCGTGGATTAGTGGGTCGTGATAGTGTGGGCCTATTTCTATTGGCGTGACGGTGTCGGTTTTGTTATTGCCAGTTTATCACTGACCTTTGGTGTGACGGACTTGTGTGGGTGTCTGGATTTTTGCGGATTCCGAGCTGTGGGTCATAATAGCTGTAGTGGAATTCCGCCGCCGCAGTGGTGTGTTGCGGTCTTCTGCAGGGCGGTAAGTGGGATTCACCACCAATGTTGTAATGAGGGCCTTAGTTTCAATAGAAAAAGCAGTTTTTAGTTTGCCTATAGCTTTGGCGCAGCTTGACAAATGTTTACAAAAAGTTCCCAAAACGTTTTGCCAGTCACATGAGCTGCTGTGTGAAATTTGTCAGGGTGATCCATGAAACGGGGGCTGAGAAGGGGGGTTGAAATTTAGTGTGTTTCCAATGTTAATTCCTGTAGGAAAAATTGAACAGCAGTGGCATCAAAACCACTGGATGGAACTACATTAAATTTAGCAGAAAGGTATCTCTTGGTCCAGAAAGAGCCCCTTTTGTTATTTGGTGCAAATCCATTCAGTAGTTTTAGAGAAATTAGGGAACATCCAAATTTGTATATCTAGGGAAGCAAAGGATTCACAACCCTTCCCGATCTCATGCTGAGATCTTATTGGCTGACAACACTTCAACAAGGAAGTGTTGTCAGCCATGTTGAGACTCAGCTTCAGCCTAGTCCCACAAAAAAGTTAAAAATAAAGAAAAAGAAAAGGGGCCAGGGTACAGACACCCTGACCCCTTAGCTCTGGTGGTGGGGTCCCAGAAGGATGCCCCCCCATAGCTCAAAGGCATTTAAAAAAAAAGATTTCCACAGAGATTCATGGAGGTTCTGTGAATCTAGTAAAAAAAAAAAAAAGGAATTGCAGGCTCTGGCGCATCATCATCAAGGCGCCGGTGTGCCAAGTCCAGGGTGCAATGTTGATTTCTAATGGGGGGTGCCCGGCCTCCACCTGTAGCCCAAGGAACCACCACATCCCCTGGGCTTTATGAAAATTATGTGGGGTAGGCCCGTCAATATCCCCCACAGCCCTGGGGACCACCAACTCCCCGGGGTGATTAATTAAATGTGTGCCTGGGGGCCGCACCCCCGCTACCTGGTGACCATCCCCCCCGGGGCAAAATGCTTTTAATATGTGAGGAGGCCCAATGGCCTCCCCCACATCCCGGTGACCACCACCTCCCCAGGGCGATTGATTAAATATGTGTGGGGGTTACATGGCCCCCCTGTGCCCAGGGGACCACCCCCTCTAAGGTGTTATAGAAATTGGGTGCAGGGGAGCCGCTCAGGTCCCCCGCAGCCCTGGGGACCACCACCTACCCAGGGCATTTAACGAGGTTGTGGGCCCCCACCTGCAGCCCCAGGGATAACCACCTCCCTGGGAGAATTCTAAATAATGTAAAGAGTGTCCATTTCAGACCCTCAAGCCTTGGGGGCCACCACCTCCACTGGGCTATCTCCAAGCTGGAGCCACTGATGGCCCTGGGAACTGCCACCCACCAGGGCCAGCTCCTGCTATGTTCTGGGGTGCCCACCCCAGGACATAGCTGTTTGCTGGGGCTTGGCTGCAGCTTTCAAGCTGCAGCCAAGGCACAGAAAACACTGTGGTTTCTGTCAAACTGGCCCTGCTGTCAGAAATCAGAGCTTTCATCTCTGTTCTCTGCATTTATTGTATTGTATTGTAATCGTATTTATATAGCGCTTACTACCCCTGACGAGGCGTCGAAGCGCTTTTCGATGAGTAGCATGCTACTCTGGAACCCAATAAGAATTAGTGATGGATTAGTATCGGGAAATAATGAGTACAGTTTTAGTATTATTATGAGTTAATTTGAGCCGCGGACATGGGAGTTTGTTAGTTAGATTGACTGGAGTAATGGAGGAGTGGAGGAGGAAAGAAATCCAAAAGTGTTAATTGGGAGTATATCCTTCATTTACTCAACCCAAAGGCTTGGGATGAGTAAAGGGGGTTGGAGGAGGGAAGAGTATGTGGAAGGGTTAGGGAGAGCATAGTAGCAGGGTGAGATAAATGCGGGAGAATTTAGTAGGGTTGTGTGGGAGGTCACAGTAGTAGAGTGAGGTTTGGTGAGTTAGAAGTGGAAGCGGAGGGAAGAGCTTAGGCAGAGTTATTTAGGAGTTGAAAGTAGTAGAAGGGATTTGGGATGAGTCAGAGTGAGAATGGAGGATAGTTTGATAGAGACATGACATATGATGATGAGTAGATAAGTGTGATAAGATGAGAGCAGGAATTCATAGATATCTAGTATAACAACCCACCCAGGAGCCATGCAATGATCCACGAACATGCCAAGCACAGAAACAACATATACACATACACACATATATATATATATACACACACACACATGAATACACACAAATATGCACATACAATACATAATTAGAACCATGGGTAAAAAATACTTAGTCAAACAGGTTTAAAGAGTGTGTGTGTATTTTATTGTTATGACATAGTAGCGATACATATTTTCTAAAGAAACTATAAATAAATAGAAATATACACTTAATGTGAAAAAAATATTTATCAACATAGGCATATGCAGTTCATAGTTGTTTGAATATGGTGGTTATGAAGGAAAGAGCCAACTCTTGAGTAGTTTTCTGAAGATGAGAAAGTTATCTGTGGCTCTTATAGTTGGGGGTAATGAATTCCATAGTTTGGCTGCTTGGACGGAGAAGGATGTACCACCTATAGTCTTTTTCTTGTATGGTGGTGTTCTAAGGCGGGGTGCCAATCTTGAGTGGAGGTTTCTTTGTTGGAAGTATTTGGTAATTTTGTTTCTGATAAAAAGTGGTCCTGTTCCATGTATAGCTTTGTGGGTGATACAAAGCAGCTTGAAAGTGCATCTTCGGGCAACGGGTAATCAGTGTAGTGCTCTCAAGGCAGGGGAGATGTGGGCTTGCGGCTTTACATGTAGTAGTAGCCTGGCTGCGGAATTCTGGATACGTTGTAGTTTTTTCATAACAGATAGAGATGATCCATGGTAGAGGCCATTGGCATAATCCAGTTTGGACAGTACAAGCGAGATAGTAGCTTGCATCTTGTGTGGAAATCCGAGGTGGGGGAAGATGCGTCATAAAGTCTTCAAGGTGATGAAGCTTGTTCGTGCTAATTTGTCCACTTGGGCATTCATAGTTAACTTGGAATCCATGGTGATTCCTAGGTTTTTAAATTCCTTGGATAATTGAGGAGGTGGTCCAAGATCGTCAGGTCAGACGTACAGAGGGTCATAATTTTTCCAGTCACTACATATGAGTATTTCTGTTTTGGAGGTATTTAGTTTGAGATGGCTCCAGGTCATCCACTGATCAACGGCTCTGAGGCAACTGAAGATTTGTGAGTTTTCAATGTTTTTGGGGCATTCTAATTTAAGTAGTATTTGTGTGTCATCTGCATAGTTGTAGCATGTGAGATGGAAATCATGGATCAGTTCTGGTAAAGATATCATGTAGATGTTGAAAAGCAAAGGTGAGATGATGGACCCTTGGGGGACCCCTGCTTTTGTGAGGTAGGGTTCGGACGAGAAGTGGGGCGAGTGGATGATATTCAATCTTTTTTTAAGATTGGAAGTAATCTAGTCGAGAGCAATCCCTTGTATGCCGGCTTTGTGGAGTCTTTGAGTTAGGGTGTAATGGTCAAACGTATCAAAGGCAGCTGAGAGGTCCAAGAGAAGTAGTGCAGCAACTCCATTGCAGTCGACTGTGTTTTTAATATCATCCCAGATTGCTATGAGTGCCGATTCAGTGCTTCTTCCTGGGCGGAATCCAGTTTTGGAAGTCTGAAAGTATGAAATTGTCTTCAATGAATTGTGATATCTGGGCGAATGATGCTCTTCCTATCAATTTGCCCAGGAAAGGTCCATTTGTGATTGGTCTGTAGTTGTTGGGGTCTTGCGGGTCTAGGTTTGTTTTCTTTAATAAAGGTCGAATGTATGCCTTTTTCAGGTCTACAGGAAAAGTTCCTGAAGTTAAAGAGTTGTTGATTATTCTTCTTACAGGTGTGGCAGCAGAAGTAGATAGAAGAATGTTCTTGAAGATTTGTGGTGGGCAAGGGTCAGAAGGGCAACCAGAAGGTCTGCTTGCTTTGACCAATTCCATAAATTCATCCTGGGATATTTGTTTGAAGGACTGTAGAGGTTGGGTTGGTTTATTCTTAAAGGGTATTTTAGGAAAGGGGTTGGTGCTGATGGTTTTCTTCTGTTTTAAATAGGAGTCCAATAAGTCTGCCTTGGTTGTGTAGTGAGTTGCCAATTTGTTTGTGAAATCTTGAGTAGTGGGATGACTTCCTTCCATGCATGTAGGTTTTCGAAATTCATTGAGAATTTTATAAAATTCCTTGGTTGTAGATTGAGCATTTTGAATTCTGTCTGAGTAGTATCTTTTTTTAGCTTTTTTGATTGATGATTTGTATATCATGTTAAGTTTGTGTAGCTGCAGTTTGTCTTGACTGTTGTTTGTTTTGAGCCAGGTCCGCTGCAACTTTCTGATTTGTTGCTTTATCTTTTTAAGTTCTGTGTTTCTCCAAGGTGTTGGTTTTCTTTTGTTGTGTTTAGTTTTTCTGAGTGGTATCAGGATATCAAAAGCTTCCTGTAGCGACTCATAAAGTTTTGGCACAGAATTAATTATATCTAGATCTGTGTTTGCTGTTAGTTGTGTTTCTAAGTGATTCAAATTGAGTTTGCTCCATGGTCGATAGGTGTATGTATGTAAGTAGTTGTGGGGGGTGTTGATTTGTGGAGTTGTATGTCGGAAAGTCATCATATGGTGGTCTGACCAAGTGATTGGCGTGATGCTATGAATAGTAACTAGTTCAAGCTTAGCAAAAATTACATCTAGGATGTGACCAGCGATGTGTGTGGGATTGTGTACAATCTGATGTAGGTTCAATGCGACTAGGCCAGTGGTGATAGCTTTTGGATGGGGCATATTGGGTTTGTCAAACCAAATGTTTAGATCCCCAAGAATGCATAGATTGGAGTATAGTGTAATAAGGTTTGAGACTGTGTCTAGAAAGGCATCTGGGAATGTGGAGTTGTTAGGTGGAGGTCTGTAAAGGAGGAGAAAGTTACAGGAGGAATTTGGAGTAGGGTGGCATCTGGTAAGGAGGGCTTCACAACCTTGTATGGAGATGTTGTCTGTTTTACTGAGGTTCATTGCCTGTTTGAATATAATAGCTAGTCCACCTCCTCTCTTGCCTATACGGTTTTGAGTGATGGTTTGATAGCCCGGAGGAACGGCTTCGTGCAAGACTGGTGCCATGTCATCTCCCAACCAGGATTCAATTATGAATAGTAAGTCAGGTTGTGTGTCTGTGAGCAGGTCGTAGATGTGGTGCTTGTTTTTTTAGAGTGATCGAGCATTTATGAGCTGGCAGTTTAGAAAAGGTGTGCTAGTGGTAGTGTTGTTTTGTTTAGGAGAAGGGTAAGTAGTATAATGTGGGGAAGCGAGGTTAATATGATTGGCATGTTTTTTATTTTGTTTGCGTTTGTTTAGTGTGGATGGAGTATGGTTTAGGGGTGGTGGAGGAGCATGTGGATCATGATGTAAGGCTATAAATTGTGCAATGGAGGAGAGGCAAGTGAATGAAAGTTGCTGGGTTGGGGTGCTTGTGGTAGGTGTTTGTGAAGAGTGAAAAAGTAGGGGTGGAGATACAATGGAATTTGTATTCTTTGTGTAGTCCTGAGGGTGTGAGTGGGTATGACAATAAGTGTAATGTAAGTTTGTGTTGCTTTGATGTGCTGATCTTTATGGTCGGTAATGTTTTTGTGGAATAGTGAGAGGGGATATTGGTGTACTTGTTTTTGGTGAGGGATTTGTATGTGAGTTAGTGCTGGTAATTGGAATTTGAGTGTTAGATGGGGTGTTGATGTGTTTTGGAGATTAATGTACGAGGTGTGTAAGAGGTGATGGGTGTGTGTTAGGGCAGTTAGTATTAGTTGTGATGACTGGAAGAGGTAATATGTGTGGTGGAGTGAAATGTGGGGATTGTATGGTTGTGTGTAATTGGTGAAGAGAGGGGAAGACTGTTTGTAGATGGTGTGGTGGAAGGCAGGGTTTGGGCATTGTTATGATGACAGGTGGTCTGTGTGGAGCAAACAGCGGATAGTGTTGTTGGTTAGTATGAGCAGAGAATGTGTATCTAGAAGGCTGAGACTGAGAGAAATGTATGCTGTAGTTTTGTATTGTGTGGGTGATGGCAGGTTGTGTTAGTGGGAGTGGACAGAGTAGTGTTGGCTGTGAGAATGCAGGTGTTTGACTGTAGTAGTTGTGGGGGATATGTGTATATGTGTTGTATATAGGGTATTGTGTTGGGTGATGGGGCAATGCAATCTGTCTGTGGTCAGTTTGTGATGCATGAGTTGGATGTATTTGTACAATATGTGTTTGCTTGTTGAGAGATGTGTAGGGGCTGAAACCATTCCTGGTCAATTGAGAATTGGTCAGCATTTCAGGCCCTAGTCCCTAGTCCCTACCTGACCCGAACAGGCCCAAACAGGCAGCTGCCCTTGTCCTCTCCACCCTTACAGGTCCAAACAGGCAGCTGCCCTTGTCATCGCCGCCCTTTTCTGAGACGCCCTCAGTACTAGCCCTTTATAGCCCTACTGGCCAATAAGATGATGGTCCTAACCCTAGCCAATCCAATTGCAAACCCTGATTCAAACAACTAATGGGAGACCCAGCCCTAATCACCAATCATAGCCCTATTCCTGACCACCAATCACAGCCCCAGCCCTAAAACCAGCAACCAATCAGGATCACAGCCCTAAAACCAACACCCAATCAGAATCCCAGACCTATCCACCAATCACAGCCCTAAAACCAACAGCCAGTCAGAATCTCATCCCTATCCACCAATCACAGCCCTAGAACCAACAGCCAATCAGAATCTCAGCCCTATCCACCAATCACAGCCCTAGAACCAACAGCCAATCAGAATCTCAGCCCTATCCACCAATCACCGCCCTAGAACCAACAGCCAATAGGAATCTCAGCCCTATCCACCAATCACCGCCCTAGAACCAACAGCCAATCAGAATATCAGCCCTAGAACCAACAGCCAATCAGATTCCCAGCCCTATCACCAATCATAACTGCAGCCCTGGAGCCAGCAACCAATGAAAGACCATCTCCCAACAACCTATCACAACAACTAATGCAACAACCAATAGGAACTTATATAAGGAGCAAGTTAACTGAAGTCCAGTCCCTGTGGTCAGGGGGAAAGGCAACTGCTGCTCTATTCAGAATCTCCTTGGATACAGACAGGCTGAATCCACACTTCCAAGCTAGCAGAGTCTACTTTCCAGGTAAGGGAGAGATTGTTTAAGAAAGAAACACTGCAATAGTTCTGGGCGCGCACTCTAAAATCGGGCTTTTTTAAAGACAAAAATACAGGGGGAAGACAGTTTTTAAGCACAATTTAAATCACAGAAACAGATTAAAGCAGTCTCCTAAAAACACACTCTGCAAGATGTATGTATCCTTTTTACTTAGAAGAGAAAAAAGGGGGGTGCCACAAACTAGCAAGGCAATTCACACAGTCACGGCAAAAATGAATTAAAAAAGAAACACCACTTTAAGAGAAGCCAGGCTGCCTGAAATACAGAGAGTCCACAGTAAAACAGACACAGGTAGCTGAAACAAACACTTTTGAACAAATAATACTATTTACCCAGAAAAATCTCAGAGCTCCTTACCTAGGTCTTTTTGCAATCCTTGAACACTGGGCTGTATCAGGACACAGGGGAGATGCACAGAGGCTCACAAAATGGAGGTGGCTGTCTTGGGCTTCCCTCCACAAACTTAAGGGGCCAGAGCAGGTGGGGGGCAGGGGGGGTGGGTCTAAGGTGCAGCTAAGTCCAGTCCCTGTGGTCAGGGGGAAAGGCAACTGCTGCTCTATTCAGAATCTCCTTGGATACAGACAGGCTGAATCCACACTTCCAAGCTAGCAGAGTCTACTTTCCAGGTAAGGGAGAGATTGTTTAAGAAACAAACACTGCAATAGTGCTGGGCGCGCACTCTAAAATCTGGCTTTTTTAAAGGCAAAAATACAGGGAGGCAGACAGTTTTTAACCACAATTTAAATCACAGAAACAGATTAAAACAGTCTCCTAAAAACACACTCTGCAAGATGTATGTAGCCTTTTTACTTAGAAGAGAAAAAAGGGGGGGTGCAAGTATGAAAGTTTTGCTTCAGCAACCACGGAGCTGTTGATTAAAGCAGCTCCTTGGTTGCTGATGCAGTGGGGCCACGGGGGAGGCCTTGAAGCTTCCCTCATGGTCCCAGAGAGAGAGGAAGTACCAAAAAAAGAGTAGCTTAGTGTGAAGGTCACAGACACTGAGGGTGTGAGTCCAGCTGGTATAATTTCCCTCCTTTTTTAACTACAAATGTTAAGGCTCATAAAGAAAGGTGATCCTAGACTTTTCAAATGGCAAATACATTTTTCTTTTCAATTTATCCAGAAATATCTCATTCTAAGTATATCTTGTATCAAAGCCTAAAAACTCTCTGTCTCTCTCCCTCTCCCCCTCTCTCTCTCTCTCTCTTTGTCTTTCAATCTTTCTCCCACTCATAGACCCTCACAGACACTCAAACACCCACTCACAGACCAACTCAGACCCTCGTGCGCCCACTCACACCCCATTCAGACCCTCCTACTCAGATAGTTACGCACCCACTCATAGACCCACTCAGACTCTCACAAAGTCACTCACAGACCCACTGACACCCTTATGCACCCACTCACAGACCCCCACACACACACACTGATGCACACACTAAAACCCTGATGTATGCACTCTTACACCCAGACACTCTCACAGCCACTCTCACTCCTAGATACACCCTCTGGGGGGCACAAGTTATATTTACCTTAGGGCTCGAGTTATAGTTACTTGAGGTAACTGTAACTATAACTGGTTACGTTTTTTTTTTTTTTTTTGGGGGGGGGGAAAGGAAGAGAGATAATTACATTCATACATCATTGCCAATAAACAAACAGTTCGTGAAAAAATACAAAATAAAATATATGATTACATCTTCTCATTCGGCTGGAGAGGGACATTTCCCTCGTTTATCATCCCAGCAAAACATCAAATTAAGGGGGTCATTCTGACCTCGGCGGTAAAAGTCGCTTACCGCCGGCCAGAAGGCTGCCATAACACCGCCGCGGCCGCGTAAACCGCCACGGTCATTCTGACCCGCAACTGGCAAACCGCCAAAAATCCGACATCCACAAAAATCCGCCACACCAAAGGTCAGCGAAAAAACGGCGATGACCAAACCTCCACCGTCACGCCAACAGAAATACGCCCATACCATTCCGACCCACAAATCCACGCGGCGGTCTTTCAAACGCGGTATTCCATTGGCGGTACACACCGCCGTGGTCAAAACACACACACACATAGAAAACTCAGCCACATTGGTCAGTTTGAAACACGCACACCTGATACACATACTAACACCACTCCCACACACCCAACACAATATAAAACACACACCCATATCACCCACAAGCCCCTACGACCCGAAATCATTGACGAAGGCTAGAGAGAGAGCACAGAATAGACAATCCCACAACACAGAGGCACACAACACCATCACCCACACAGAATCCACGCACCAAACGCCACACACCACCACACGCACCACACTCATCACCACAAACGCCACCCCACACCTCAACCACACCACCCCATGGCACCCCAAAGACACCCCAGGTTCAGTGACGCCGAACTCAGGGTTATGGTGGAGGAAATAGTCCGTGTAGAGCCCCAGCTCTTCGGGGCAGAGGTGCAGCACACCACAATTGCCAGGAAGATGGAGCTATGGCAAAGGATAGTGGACAGGGTTAACGCGGTGGGACAACGTCCACGCAATAGGGAGGACATCTGGAAGAGATGGAACGACCTACGGGGGAAGGTGCGTTCCATGGTATCAAGGCACAACATTGCGGTGCAGAAGACTGGCGGTGGACCCCCACCTACTCCCCCAGAATTTATTGCGTGGGAGGAGGAAGTCTTGCACATCCTGCATCCTGAGGGCCTCGCAGGAGTAGGTGGAGGAATGGACTCTGGTAAGGCAAATCTTCACTACTGCTTCCCACCCCACCCCACCTGCATGCCAAATCATACCCCCACCCTCACCCCCTCCCCATCACACCAACCCCTAGCAAAAGGCCCACCATCACAACCCACCCATCCCAACACCAAGCCCTGCATGCGACCACAAAGCATGGACACCCATCACCAAAGCATGCCCACTGCACACACACATCAACCCCACAAGCCACCCTCACAAAAGCCCCCACAAGGAAATGCCTGCACATGGGTACACGGACACCCACCCATCACACGAAATGCCACACACAGAAGCAATAACCATACCTTTATACCCCTGCAGGACCCGAATGCCACCACACCGCCACGGAGGGTCCAGAGATGTCCATCCCACCCCCAGAAGAGGCCCCCAGCGATGACAGCAGCTCTGTCTCCCTGGAGCCAGACGACCAGCCCGGCCCATCGGGGACCTCTGGACAGTCGGTTCCCCACAGACAGCCACAGGCTACACCAGACCCAACCCCCTCTGGGAACACCAGCACAGCTCCCACCCAGCGGGCCCATGCCTCTGTCTCCAGGACACGTAAATCAGCGGTGTGTCCACCACTACAGGGCACCCAGGTTGACCCACCACCCCAACAACAACAGGGACCTGGGGGCAGTGGTAGTGGGCACACCGTCCAGGGGACAGAGGCCCAGGAACACAGGGGAACTGGGAGGGCTGCTGTGCGACAGAGTGGGGACAGGCCCGGGGAACCGACTCTCCAAGAGGCCCTCTCCTCCATCATGGGAGCATACCACAGCTCCCAGGAGACGATGGCGATGGTACTGGCCCGGTTCCAGGAGATCCAGGAACTGCAGGAGGAACGGTACATGGGGTTCAGGGAGGAACTGAGGAACATGTGGTGACGATCTGGGTAAGGGCCAGGACGATGGTCCCCATTGCGGGACCATGTGGCACCCCAAAGGGCCCCTGTCACTAGCCCAGGCCAGGAACAGCCTACCACCTCCGCCGGCGCTAGTGGACAGGAGGCCCCCACACAACGACAGGCCACCGGAACCCCACCTCCTGCAGAAGAAGAACCACCCCGCAAGCGGAACCTGAGATCTCACAAGAAGACAGAGTAGGATTGCAAGACCCCCGCCAGCCTAAGATACCCCCTGATGTCATCCCACTGTCCCACATTGTCACCCTGTCCAACCTTGAACTGCCCCTGCTCCATCCTTCCCCAGGCATATGGACAATGCACCTGTGCGAGTGAGAACTGGACTCTGCCATGGACATTACTCCACCCCCACCCATCCCCGCTTCCCAATCATTTACCTATATGTAGCACTTAAAATAAATCACTTATTCCACTTAAAAAAACAGGAGTCTGCTTGTATTCTTAACAAATGTATTACACGTAACGGTGCAATAATGTCCAGTTACTTTGTGATGACAACATACCGATTTCAATAAGCTTTAGTCCATGGGCAAACAAAGCTGAAGTCAGGCAGTGGGTCATACAGCTCTGAAAAGGGAAGGGAAAGTCACAAATCAGTTAACAGGAACTGGGGGGAAACACTGACAGTGGAGACGCATGAGGCCTTAAGTAAATATAAATTGGGGTGGCTGTTTCTTATCTGTGTGCTACTGAAAGTATTGTTGTATGACTGTATCCCTGTTATCCGTGTCGTCCCCGTCGTCTTCCTCCTCTTCACTCTCCACAGGCTCCACAGCTGCAACAACACCACCATCTGGACCATCCTCCTGCAGAAAAGGCACCTGGCGTCGCAATGCAAGATTGTGAAGCATACAGCAGGCCACGATGATCTGGCACACCTTCTTTGGTGAGTACATGAGGGATCCCCCTGTCATATGCAGGCACCTAAACCTGGCCTTCAGGACCCCGAAGGTCCTTTCTATGATCCTCCTAGATCGCCCATGGGCCTCATTGTACCGTTCCTCTGCCCTGGTCCGGGGATTCCTCACTGGGGTCAGTAGCCACGACAGGTTGGGGTAACCAGAGTCACCAATTAGCCACACACGGTGTCTCTGTAGCTGTTCCATCACATAAGGGATGCTGCTATTTCGCATGACATACACGTCATGCACTGACCCAGGGAACTTGGCATTTACATGGGAGATGTACTGGTCAGCCAAACAGACCACCTGGACATTCATCGAATGATAACTTTTTCTGTTTCTGTACACCTGCTTACTTTCTTTGGGGGGAACCAAAGCCACATGGGTCCCATCAATGGCACCAATGATGTTGGGAATATGTCCAAGGGCATAGAAATCACCCTTCACTGTAGCCAATTCGCCCACCTCAGGGAAAATAATGTAGCTCCGCATGTATTTCATCAGGGCAGACAACACTCTGGACAAAACCTTAGAAAACATAGGCTGAGACATCCCAGATGATATGGCCACTGTTGTCTGAAAAGACCCACTTGCCAAAAAATGGAGTACTGACAGAACCTGCACCAGAGGGGGAATCCCTGTGGGTTGGCGGATGGGGGACATCAAGTCTGGCTCCAGCTGGGCACATAGTTCATGTATAGTTGCTCTGTCAAGCCGGTATGTAAGTATGATATGTCGTTCTTCCATTGTCGACAGGTCCACCAGCGGTCGGTACACGGGAGGATTCATCCTTCTCCTCGCAAGTCCCAGCGGACGGTGCCTAGGAAGGACAACATGGAGCACAGAGTCAAGCAACCCACAGGTACGTAACCACAGCTTGCACAGTACACGATTCGCTATGCATTGAATGGCTTGTATGAGTGGCAATGCAAGGCCTAGGCCTGTGTGACGCAGTAGAAATCAGGCCATGTGGGCCCTTGAAATGGCGGCTGCCTGACCTGTGAAGTGTGACAGTGGGATGTGAGGTCACTGTGCTGGTGTGGCACACCGTGGCGGTAGGCGGTCGAAGAACGCGGCGCAAAGCAGCATTGGTTAACATTGAACCCTATGGGTCTCAGGAGCCAATGACGATGTGCACCGGCGGTCGCGGTATGCACCGCCGCGGGCGTGGCCGCCATTTTCTATCTGATTAATCACTCGAGACCTGATCATCCACAGGAGAGGACCTATACTGAAAGTGCTGCTGTGACCTCGGTCTGGGAGATACAATGGCTGCTGTGACTGGGGAAAGGGCCCCTGCCTTCACTGCCGAAGAATTGGAGAAACTTGTTGATGGGGTCCTCCCCCAGTATGCGCTACTCTACGGTCCTCCAGACCAACAGGTTAGTACACAGGGTGCACATTAAATGGGCTATGCCTGTGTTGATTGGGGTGTATGTAAGATGGTGGGGAGGGGAGCGAATGAGGAGTGCAACGCACGAAAGATGAGAGCATGTGCCACATGGCAAGGTTGGGGAGGGGGGGGCCACTCACATTGACCAGGCAGAAAACTGATGCGATTTCCTTTACCACCCTGTACATGTCACATAGGTCAGCGCCCATCAGAAGATCGACATTTGGCGTGCCATCGCCAAGGACGTCCGGGCCCTGGGGGTCCACAACAGACGGGGCACCCACTGCCGAAAGAGGTGGGAGGACATCCGCCGCGGGACCAGAAAGACCGCCGAGTCTCTGCTGGGGATGGCCTCCCAACGTAGGAGGGGTGCCAGCCGCCAATTGACCCCCCTGATGTCCCGGATCCTGGCGGTGGCCTACCCCGATTTGGATGGGCGCGTGAGGACATCACAGCAGACACAAGGGGGTGAGTATCAGCACATTCTGCTAGTTATGCGCGCAGTGAAGGTGTCTGGGTGGGGGAGGAGGGCTGTGGCTATCTCCAGGCCAGGGCGCATTCTGTAGGCTAGGCCCCTCCGTTAGACACAGCCCTGTGCCCCCGCCCCCCACCTCTGTAGGGTGCCAAGTACAGCTGTCCATGGTCCGGCCTCACCCATGTGTGCATTTGTCGTCCATAGACCTGTAGGCCTAGTCACAATAACTGAGTAGTGTACCCCGATTGCGCAGCCTAGTGCAGGGGGCTTCTGTGTCTGTCCTCTCCGACAACGGTGTTGCCAATGCATGCACTCAACCTGTCTTCATTTCTCCCCCCCCCCATTTTCTTTGTCTTCCTGTTCATGTGTGCATTAGCATCATCAGGCGGAGGAGAAGTGGCATCGGCGCACGAGGGAGCTGCAACTCACATGGCCCCGGAGGGCCATACAACAGACTCTGAGTACACCAGTGAGACGGAGGGCGAGTGGAGCTCCACAACGGGGACCCGTGGAGAGGTCAGCGACACCGACACGTCCTCGGAAGGGAGCTCCCTAGCGGTGGCGGCAACATCCGTGCCCACCGCCACAACAGGTACAGCCGCCACCCAGCGCACCAGCCCCGCCCTCCCAGCAGCCCCTCAGCCTTCGCTCCGTCCCCGCTCGCCCAGGAAGGCAGGCATCTCCTTCGCCCCAGGCACCTCAGGCCCTGCCCCAGTTACCCCTGCTGCCCTCAGTGAGGATGTCATTGACCTCCTCAGGACACTCATTGTTGGGCAGTCTACCCTTTTGAATGCCATCCAGGGTGTAGAAAGGGAGGTGCATCGGAGCAATGCACACCTGGAGGGCATTCATTTGGGTCAGGCTGCCCATCAGCGATTGTTCAACGCTCTGGCCTCAGCACTGACGGCAGCCATTGTCCCTGTCTCCAGCCTCCCTCTTCTGACTCCCTCCACCCAGTCCCAGTCTCCTGTTCCTCTGCCTATCCCATCCACACCATCAGACCAGCCTGCACACACCTCTACACCCAAGGGCAGCACAACCTGACATAAGCACCACAGATCCCACAAGCATTCACCCAAGCAACATCCAGATGCAGACATGCCAACAGTCACTACCACCTCTGTGTCCCCCACCTCCTCATCTCCCTCCTCCCTCCCTGTGACGTCTCCACTCACACCTGCATGCACACCACCATCAGCCAGTACTTCCATCACCAGCACACCCTCCATTACAGTCCGCACACGTGCAGTCACCACCCCCACTGCCATTTACACGTCCCCTGTGTCCTCTCCCAGTGTGTCTGTCACCCCCTCTTCCAAAGCACACAAACGCAGGCAGCCACCCACCCAACAGCCATCCACCTCACGACAGCCTCTGTCACAAGCACCTGCACCCAAAGACAGCACACTTGACTCTCCTACAACCACATCCTCTTCCTCCACTCCCAAACCCACTACACCTACCCGTCCCTGTCCTTCCAAAGTCCTTTTCCTTTCCAACCTTGAGCTCGTTCCAATCACTGACCCACCCCCTCCATCTGGTAAGAGTAAAAAAAGCACCTCAGCCACCACCAGCCCTGCATCTACTGTGACCATAGTGCAGGGCTATTGGAGTCCACCAGATCCTAGGGCAGGAACATCGGCCAGCAGCAAGGGGACAGCCAGCCCCCCCCTGGGAAGAGGACAAAAAAGAAAAAGGCCTGGCGCGACAAGCCTGAGACGGCTGCCACCAAGGACAGTAGCCTTGCCCCGTCACCTGCCACATCATCCAAGGGAGGCAAGGGCCACAGAGCTTCAGCGAAGGAGGGCAAGTGCAGCAGGGCGGAGAAGTCAGGCAGCAGGCGAGCTGCCCAGGAGGGCCCCACCAGCCCCATTCCGGGTGTGACGGACGACACCCACGGGCCCAGGACTCCATCACAGGAGGGCGCCGCGACTGCAAGTTCGGATGGTGAATGAGCGGGAAGTCTTGCCCAGGTCTGGCTCCCTAGACACACAGGACAAGCACCGCTGAACAGGGCCCCGCCGGGAGGAGCACCGCTGAACAGGGCCCCGCCGGGACAAGAACCGCTGTACAGGGCCCCGGCGGGACAAGAACCGCTGAACGGGCCCTGCCGGGAGGAGCACCGCTGAACAGGGCCCCGCCGGGAGGAGCACCGCTGAACAGGGCCCCGCCGGGACAAGAACCGCTGTACAGGGCCCCGGCGGGACAAGAACCGGTGAACGGGCCCCGCCGGGAGGAGCACCGCTGAACAGGGCCCCGCCGGGAGGAGCACCGCTGAACAGGGCCCCGCCGGGACAAGAACCGCTGAACAGGGCCCCGGCGGGACAAGAACCACTGAACGGGCCCCGATGGGAGGAGCACCGCTGAACAGGGCCCCGCCGTCTCAAGCACCGCTCCCCTGGGCCCTTCATCTCAAGCACCGCACCGCTGGGCCCTTCATCTCAAGCACCGCTCCGCTGGGCCCCGCCGTCTCAAGCACCGCTCCGCTGGGCCCTTCCTGTCAAGCACCGCTCCGCTGGGCCCTTCATCTCAAGCACTGCTCCGCTGGGCCCTCCATCTCAAGCACCGCACCGCTGGGCCCTTCATCTCAAGCACCGCTCCGCTGGGCCCCGCCGTCTCAAGCACCGCTCCGCTGGGCCCTTCCTGTCAAGCACCGCTCCGCTGGGCCCTTCATCTCAAGCACCGCACCGCTGGGCCCTTCATCTCAATCACCGCTCCGCTGGGCCCTTTATCTCAAGCACCGCTCCGCTGGGCCCCGCCGTCTCAAGCACCGCTCCGCTGGGCCCTTCCTGTCAAGCACCGCTCCGCTGGGCCCTTCATCTCAAGCACCGCTCCGCTGGGCCCCGCCGTCTCAAGCACCGCTCCACTGCGCCCTTCCTGTCAAGCACCGCTCCGCTGGGCCCTTCCTGTCAAGCACCGCTCCGCTGGGCCCTTCATCTCAAGCGCCGCTCCACTGGGCCCCGCCGTCTCAAGCACCGCTCCGCTGTGCCCTTCCTGTCAAGCACCGCTCCGCTGGGCCCTTCATCTCAAGCACCGCACCGCTGGGCCCTTCATCTCAAGCACCGCTCCGATGGGCCCCGCCGTCTCAAGCACTGCTCCGCTGGGCCCTTCATCTCAAGCACCGCTCCGCTGGGCCCTTCATCTCAAGCACCGCTGGCCCATTGTCAGTGCCGGTTCTGTGTCGAGCAGGGCTTCAGGAAGCACTCTGGGCACCATGCCTCCTCCAATAACAGTGGAGTCGGTAATCCATCTGATGGACTGTGGCTTGGCACTTCCCAGGATGGTCCAGTGGGCAAGCCACCCACTGTAGAGACTTGAGAGACTGTGGCTTTGCACTCCCCAGGATGGTACAGTGGGCAAGCCACCCACTGTAGGGACTTGTGAGACTGTGGCTTTGCACTCCCCAGGATGGGACAGTGGGCATGGAGGCCCCTCGTGGATCTGGCATCGTGGACTCATGTGGCTGAGGTGCCCCCCCTTCCCTTCCCCCTGAGGTGCCTGTAGTTTTATCATCTGATGCCCCTGCAGTGTTCTCTCCAATGGTATCTGGTCTCCTGTGTGGGCGTTGCCCATGTGTTTGTGCACATTGGCCCACGGACTATGGAACTTTGACGGAATGTGCAGGACTTTTTGCCTATGGATATATTGTTGACTATGTTCATTCCTTATTTTTGTATCTTTTATATGGCATATTTGCCATTCCTTCAATGGAGCTATTTATACTTATGTTTTATAGATCATTTAAATTGTGTCTTTGCATTATTCCGGGGGGTTTGTGTGGTGTCACTCTGACTTGTTGCTCTGCATTGGGGTATAGGTATTTGTGGTGGGGGGGTGGGTGTATGGCGCATATGTTTGCCCGTAAGCTTTCCTCCTCCCCCCTCGCCTGTGTCGTAGGTGCAGTACTCACCGTTGTCGTCTGCGCCGGCGTTCATACTCCTGGTAGATGAGCAGGTAGACAATAGCTGGTAGGATGTGTAATTCGGGCTCCATGCTGTCCTCCTTCCTCGTGGAGTGTGTATAGGTGAGCGTTTTCCCGTTCGTAGTCTGTTTCCGCCGTGTTTTTATCGGCGGGGCTCCCGCCCCGGAAAAGGTGGCGGATTGGTGAGTTGTGATAGGGTGGGTGGTACATTGTCTGCCGCCTGCCTGTTGGCGGTGACCGCCGCACTGTTTGTCGGTCCTGCCGTGGCGGTCGGAGTGTTAAAGTGGCGGCCTGTGTTGGCGGTTCCCGCCAGGGTTAGAATTCCATTTTTTTGACCGCCGGCCTGTTTGCGGGTTGGCTGCCGCTTTATCACCGACCGCCAGGGTCAGAATGACCCCCTAAGCCTTCAATCATTGACGGTAAGCCAGTTCCGAAATTGTCCCCAAATAGCTTTCCCTTTCTTCCTAGCCAATCTCCCCTTCCGTTCATACAGGGCAATTTCCAGATGATACACAGATAATAACCGGCCCAACCACTGCTGCCATGATTGTGGTTGCGGGTTCAACCATGCGGAGGAAATACATAATCGATAAACCACCATGGCAAGAAAAATAAACGCACTCTGTCGTCCCCTTATTTGTTCATCAACCCCTAAGACCATGATCTCCGGGGTGAGGACCACGTCATACCCCAATATTTCTTTTATCACAAGTTGCATACCATCTCTCAATGTCGTTAATTCCATGCACGTAGCAAACATATGAACTATATCTGTTCCGTGGACCCCACACCTTGGATAATTAATTCCTCGTAAGCCCCCCCACTTAACATGGTGGGCCGGTGTATAGTACAGGTCAAACATGGTCTTATAATGTTGTGCTTGTAGAGACGAAGAGAGTAGCATAGTGTGTCCTAATTCAAGTGATTTGAGAAAATTAACACTTCCATCAACCAGTTTGCCGCTCCACCTTTCACTATGCTTCCCCAAATCATCGGGTTGTTCTGCCATCAATAAAGAATAGATTAATTTAATAGTCATATTAGATTCCCCCAGAATACCTTTTAACACTTGGTTGCTTTTAAACCCCTGTGGCCCCCCCCGTTTTCTTGCCCAAAAAGTCTTGTACCTGTAAAAATTAAAAAAAATCCCTTTGTTCTAAACCGTACCGTTCTTGAAGACTCATAAACCCCTTCATCCCAAAATCGTCAAAAAAGTCTCCTAACCTCGCTCTACCTTTGGAGGCCCAATTTGCCATATAGTTACCCTTAAATATTCACGGAAGCGACGGATTATTCTTAATTAGGGTATAGTAGTTAAATCTTCCAAGCCCGTTCTTTATGCGCCATGGCCTCCAGCATTTATAGGCCGCCTCTAGTACCTTGTATTGAGCTTTCTTATAATACCCCAGTTCATGGAAGGTTGGCAAACACCCTTTGGGGGCAGATCCCACGAGCAGTTCGTAAATATTGGGAATACCTTCAACCTCGTTCTCCCCTGGTCTTTCCCCCCATAATGGGCGCATGTATTGAAATGCGGCTGCCATTTGATATAGCTTCATATTAGGCAAGCCCCCCCCCCTTTTCACGAGGTAGAGACATAAACTTAACCGATCTTCTGCACTTGCCATATGCCCAAATAAATCTCATAACTACCCGGTCCATATCTTCAAACCGAGAATTTGTAAAGTTCAAGAGTATGGCCCGAAATAAATACAATAATTTTGGTAGGAGAATCATTTTGACCATATTACACCTCCCCATTATAGTCATGTGCAAATCGTTCCATCTATGCATATCGTTTTTAGCCTTCGCAAGTATTGGATCTAAGTTCAGGTTGATGATTTCTCCTGCTCTTGGTGAGATATTGATACCCAAGTAAACTGCATGCTCCACCCTCTGATTGTCCTGACAATTTGTATATTAGTTAACCAACAACTGTGTTTTGGTTCTGTTTAACAAATACCCAGAGAACATCCCGAACATGGTCGTCACCTCTTAGATTTATTTCAGTGCTACATCCGGATTGAAAGTTATAATGGCTATATCATCCGCATACACTAGGACTTTTGTATCCCATCCATATCTGCGCACCAGAATAATCTGCTTGTTCCCTTCAAGCTGTCTGAGCAGGGGATCTATGTATAAGTCGAACAATAGCGGAGAGCATGGGCATCCCTGCCTAGTGCCTCGCCCCACTTGAATACACTCAGACTGCCCTCCCATTAGTTGTAATCTCACTCCCGGGGACTTATACATAGCTTTTATTGCCAAGATAAACTTTTCCCAAAAGCCATAGTTCTCCATGACCTGCCAAAGATATTTCCAATTAACTCGATCAAATGCTTTCTCTGCTTCTAACAGGGCGACAGCCATGGGCTCCTCCGCCACTTCTGTTGCATCGAAAAGCGTGATGACTCTTTGAATATGTTCTACCGTATCTCTACCAGGGACAAATCCATGCTGTCGAGGTATTCCCAATTTCTTAACTACCAAGGATAAACGGGCAGCGAATATTTTTTAAGACTTTAGCATCACTATTAATTAATGTTATCGGCTGATATGAGGCCGGGTTCTGTGGGGCCTTCCCTTTCTTTAAAAAGACTACTATGTTGGCCATTCCCCATGATGGCGGGGTTTCTCCACCGTTCTGTACCTGGATAAACAGCTCGTTCATCAGTGGACATAACAGTATTTTAAAAGTTTTGTAGAACTCTAAAGGGATCGCATCGGGGCCAGAAGCTTTCCCGGTGGCCAATTCACTTAATGCCTTGTCTATTTCTAAACTACCGATCTGTCCCTTCAATTGCAGATAATCCTCTTCTGATACTTTATTAAACCTGATTGGGCTTAAGAATTCCGGCATCTCTGTCAATGAAAATCCAGTTGTATCATTATAGAGGTCAGTATAAAATCCCTGGAACACCTTCCTAATACCATCCGCGTCTGACACTATTTATCCCTGTTGATCTTGAATCCCTCTGATGACCCCAGCTGCTGCTTTATGGCTTGCCCTTACCGCCAACAGGTGCCCAGTTCTTTCTCCAAACTCATAGCTTTCAGAGCCTTGGGCAAGATATTTTCCCACTACTCTTTCTGCGTTAGCTTCATTTATTGCTTCCCTTGCTATAGCAATCCGCTCCTGGGTATTCTTTGTATCTTCCCCCCTTTCTATGGCTGCAATCAGCTGCATTTCTAAATCTCTGAGCTTCAAATGTGAGTCTCTTACTTTACTTTGAGCCCTTTTTTGTTTATTCAGGCTAAAGCTCAGAGTCGCCCCCGCGCTCCTGCCTTCAGGGCATCCCAGACTATCTCTATAGGGGCAGACCCTAAGTTAATCTCTAAGAATTCCGCTATCCAATTCCTCATGTCATCACAGTGTTCAAGGTCATTAAGAAGCCCTCTTTCGAAGGTCCACCTCCTGGTTTTGTACTCAAGACCATTTAACTCCAAGTCCAATACTAATGGATTATGATCTGACATAATCCGTGGATATAATTCCATACTAGCTTGTGTTAACAATTCAGGAGATGTCAAGAAAAATTCTAATCGAGCCAATTTCACATGAGGGGCAGAGAAATAAGTGTACTCAGGATCTAAATCACATAGCTTAACCCAAGCATCCACCAGTCCTAACTCTTTCTGCAGACCTACCATTGCCTTAAATACAAGAGGCTTCCGCCCCTGATATTTCTTAGCTGCGGGCGCTAAGAGATCTTGCAAGCCATCCCAAGAGCCATTAAAGTTAAAATCCCCGCATAGGATATACGGGGAGGCCAGCCAGTTAGTTCTACAGCCATAGTATCCATTACACTGGGTCATCAGTCACCGCCCCATATACAGAACACAGCGTAAAACTACCTCCCCCATAGAAACATTCTACAATTGCCCATCTCCCATTCCTATCAGCCTTCTGCCTGGCAAATTTCACTCTATTACTCCGGTCCAGTATCGCCACCCCTTTAGTTTTCACCTCTTGTTTTGAGCATACTATCATTCTCATACCAAGCGACCCTATGATTCCACGGTTTTCATATTCCACATGAGTTTCTTGTAAGCAGTAAATATCCACCCTGAGGGTTTTTAAATCTTCCATAACTTTCCTTCTTTTTCGGGGATCATTTAAACCACAAATATTAATAGAAGCTATTCGGAGTCTAGTCATTTTTATCCCCTTTTTCTTTTTCCCCTCCCCCCCCCCCCCTTCCCAGCCTCCCAGTCTTTTTTGTTTGGTTTCCATCCTGGCTATATGCAATCTTACATAAACTTCCCTTCCCCTCTCCCTCTCTAGTCCTTATATTCTGCTCAATTCTCTTTATCCCTTCCTTCCCGATTTCCCCCTTCCCCCTCTTCCACCCTCCCTACCATCCCCCTCCCCACACCACTCCCATCCACCCCCCCTCTCTCCCCACAAGGGCTGGTTGGGGTCCCTTCCTCCCAGCCAGCCACCCCCTTCTTGTAGAGCAATCGAACCACCTTTGGTCCGAATGTTGGCGTGACGTAGATATGGGGTGCTCGCCCACCACCGAATTCATTGCCATCTTTGTTTTTTTTTTTTAACATCTTTTTATTTGTATTTATTGTACATTACACAACAGAGATAAATAAAATAACAAATTAGAAACATTCTCCATGCGCAGTATGAGTACATTTGGAATTGCTCGCTTATGTGTAGTGCCAATGTTACAGTCGATTCATGGCTATTTTGGTATTTGCTGGTAGTAAACTTGGAGATAGTTTGAGAAAGAGGAAAAAGATAGGAACTAAAGAGGAAAGTTAAGTGTAATAGTGATAGAACACGTGGAAAGGGGGCAGCTGTAGGGAGCCATAAAGAACTGCTTCATTGTTGTGGCAGTGTTATTCGGTTAGTTTATTATTATTATTTTTTTCCCCCAGCTGATAAGTGTTAGGGGTATGCTTAGTGCTTTTTATAAGTTATTTACTGCTTGCTATTACTCCTGTTGTTCGTTGATCTTTTTGAGTGTTCATGTTTTTGTGGTCAGGGGGGGCGCTCATCGTCCTTGCTTTCAAGTGTTGTGACAAAGGAGTTCCAGGTTGTAAGGCCCTTCACTTTGATCCCTCTATCCTGTAATGACTGCAATGTATATGTCTCTGCTTTTGCCCAGCCCAATAGTTCTGTGTGCCAGAGTGACAACCCTGGAGCATTAGGGGCTTTCCAGTGCATAGCTATTAATCGTCTATACAATACTAATGCTAAGTCTATACATTTGTGTATTTGCTTTTTGCCTTTAGGTCTTTCTCTTATTCCCAGTAAGCATAGCGCTGGGCTGAGGTCTAATGGAATTTCGAGTCATGCAGTTATTTGAGTTATTATGTTGTTCCAGGCATTCAGGATCGGAGGACAGTCCCAGGTCATGTGAAAGAAGGTGGCTTCGTTGGAGCCGCATCTTGGGCATCTCTGGGTTGATTGAGGAAACATTTGTGCGAGTCGGTGTGGTGATAGATATGTCTGATGTAGGTAGTTAAACTGTGTGTATTTTTGCCTGGGGTTACGTGATACTGTGTGTATAGATGTTAAAGCCTGGTTCCACTCATGTTGTGAGAGAGTGTAAGTGAGGGTCTGGTCCCATCTGCTTTTAGCTTGTTCTTGGCCTTGTGTGAATTGTGTGGTCAGGGTTCTATATATTCCCGAGATACTCTGCAGGTTTTGCAGATTATTTAATAATTTGTGTAGGATTGGGGCTACAGTAGGTTCTTTGTTTCCGCATTTCCATGTAGTGCGTATTAATTGTCGCACCGCACCAAACGTAATGAAATCGCCTCGTCCTAAGTTGTGAACGACATCTAATGCCTCATATGTGCGTATTTGCCCATCGTTGAATAAATCGCCCACTGTTTGTATGGCTTTCCTCTGCCAGGTTGATAAATCTAATTTTGCAGTTATTATTTCGACTTTGGGTATGTCTAACAGGGGTATCTTCGGAGAGTATTGTGGTGTCTTGTCTCCATGCAGCACATATTTATGCCATATTCGTCGCACATTATGCAATAGTATATTTTGTGTGCGCCCTCTATCATCTCTATTTGACAGGTGGCGTAATATATTAGAGTGTCCTAATTCGCCGTGTATACTTTGTGCCTCTATAGTTGCAGGATCATGTATCCATTTAAGCACCCACTGTAGTTGGGCAGATGCATAGTATAGTTCTAGTCGTGGTACCCCCATCCCGCCTTGTGCAAGTGGGTAGTGTATTTTGTTTTGGGCCACTCTACGACGGCCGTTTCCCCAAATTAGATCTGACAATATGCTGGACAGGGATTTGAAGAAGGAGGCAGGAAGAATTAATGGTAGCGCAGAGAAGAAGTATAGTAGGCGTGGTAAGACCACCATCTTTGCAATGGCCACTCTGCCCAGAGGGGACAGTGGGAGCGAGTACCAGAAGGGTAAGGAACCGCAAAGGGCCCTGATCGCGCGTCCTAGGTTACCTTCTTTTAGATCCTGGGGGTCGTGGTAAATATTTATGCCCAAATATTTAAATGTAGTGTAGCACCATTGTAGCTCAGTCGGAGAATGGACTCCGCGGCATGTGTCTGGAATCGCCCGCATAGGGAATAGACAGGATTTCGACCAGTTGACCTTAAGCCCGGATATGGTACCAAATTGATCTAGCAGCTCAAGCATGCTAGGAAGGGAGGTGGCATAATTACGTAGAAATATTAATGCATCATCTGCATATAGGAAGACTATGCAGGGCTGTGGGCCATCCTGAATGCCCCAGTCGGACGCATACGTGCGAAGTCGGGCGGCCAGGGGCTCAATGGCGAGAGCAAACAGCAGTGGAGATAATGGGCATCCCTGTCTTGTACCTCTTTCCACTCTGAACCTCTCAGATATAGTTTCGCCTGTTTTAACTCTAGCTGTCGGTTCAGAGTACAATGTTTTAATCCACCCAACGAATGCCTTGCCAAAGCCCATCAGTTCAAGTGTTTTTAGTAGAAAAGGCCAACCCAGTGTGTCAAACGCTTTTTCAATGTCCAGTGATACCGCTACTCATCCGTTTTCATTTTCAGGGGTGCTTGTCATTAATCGTAGTAAGTTCCTAATATTGACATGTGTGTTGCGGCCGGGTATGAATCCCGATTGGTCGTGGTGCACCAGAGCCGGCAGTAGTGGGAGAAGGCGATTTGCTAGCATTTTGCCTAGTATTTTGCAGTCTGTGTTTAATAGTGACAAAGGTCGGTAGGAGCGGACATCCATTGGATCTCGGCCTGGTTTGTGTAACACCACTATTATAGCCTCTCGTTGCGATTCAGGTAGTTGACCTCGTTCTAGGGCTTCGCCCAACATTTCAAAGTATGGCGCTAGTGTTTGTGTTTGGAAGGTGTTATAATATTCTATGGGAAGGCCATCGCCTCCTGGTGCTTTACCGTGTGTCAACTGACGTAATGCCTGTTGCACCTCCGCTAAGTCGATTGGTCTATCTAGTTACTTGGCTTGTATTAGGTGAGTTGCTTTATTTGTATTCTATTAAGGAAGTTACGAACCTGTTCTTGTGTTGGGGGGTATGCGCTCTATATAGTGTGCTATAATATTCTCTGAAGTCAGCATTTATTTCAGCTTGGGTATTTACGATTGCTCCCGAGCTTAGTCGTATCGCCCCAATAGGAGCACTATGTCTCTGGCTCTTCAGGAGCCATGCCAGTAGTCTGCCCGGTCTATCACCCTCTGAATGCATACGGGCCATATGATATTTATAGTCAAATTGTCTCAGGCAGTGATCTGCTTCCTTCCACTGTGTGCGCGTAGCTGTGAGGCTTGCATTGTCTATTTCTCCCTCTGCAAATTTACATTCTGCTGTTCTCACATTTTGCTCAAGCGTTCGAATTTCGTTTGTCAGTGTTTGTCTTACCCCCTTGGACATTGACATGCATATGCCCCTAACCACCACCTTATGTGCATCCCATTCAGTTGCTCTGGACTTCGTGGTTCCCTTATTAAGTGCAAAATATGTGGTAATTTGGGTGGCTATTTCTTTCCTGAAAGGGGGGTCCAGTAATAGTTGTGGTTGCAAGCGCCACGTTGGAATGCGTGTGCGTGGTCTGCCCCACTTGATTTGTGCTATGAGTGGGTTGTGATCTGAGATCACTCTGGCGGTATATTCTGCTTTGGTGAATTTGTGTGTTAGTTCGAGTGAACAAAGTATTAGGTCTATGCGGGTGTGTAGGAGGTGGACAGGTGAGTGGTAAGAGTATTCCCTGTCCAATGGGTGGAGATGCCTCCACACATCGATCCATCGGCGCTCGGATATCCAGGATTGTTTGTGAGTTTTTCCTTACTGGGGCAGCCACCAGCGGGGGGTGTGATCTGTCCATATCTACTTGTGGCACGCAGTTCATGTCACCACCCCATATGTTGGGTATGTTTAAGGTGTTTGATAGGTGAGATATGGTGGTTTGTAGAAATTCGCTCTGTTTAACGTTAGGAACGTATAACCCAGTAATGGCTAATGGCGCTCCATCCAATGTGCGATCAGCTGAATATACCTGCCTTCTCTATCTGTTGTATTATGTTTTGTAGTGTATGGTACCCCGGGAGCTATCCAGATCACAACCCCCCTTGCGAAAGATGATGTGCCTGCTGTGTATAGCTGTCCTGCCCAGTATTTTTCTAGTGATTTAGCATCTGCTGGAGTGATGTGTGTTTCCTGTAATATAGCAATGTGTATATGATGGTGTTTTAAGTGTGCCCGAACCCTGTTGCGTTTAACTGTTCCGGACATGCCTTTTACATTCCATGTTATTATGTTGTATGTTGTGTCCTTATGTGTCATTTTACGTTGTGTTGGCTATCGCCCTGAGGGTCCGCCTCCAGGGATAATGTTGGCTCCTTGTAGCGCCCGGCATGATATTGTCGCAACGCTTTAACCCCCTGTCCGTTTACCATCCCGCATGTATAGGATAATGATGGCCCCGAGAAGTTGGTGAGAGCACCTATTAAGAAAGGTAGAATAGAGAAAAATGATAGAAACCAATAAAAAGGATATACTGGGCGAGGCCCAACTTCAAGTGTTTTGGCACAACCGGTGCCTAAATCGTGTCCGATGGGATACTGTTCCATTCAGGTACCGTGTAGGTAATGGGGGGCGCGTGTAGATAACGGCCAGGTACTCGCCCCTGGCCCATATTAGTGCTGATTGTTCCCAGCGCCAACATATGTGTTTCCTTGTAGTTGGGTGTTGTTGTTTCAGCTTCAGCGAATGGCCGCGCCAGGCCAGCATGCCACCAGTGTAGTTTTGAAGTGAGCTTTCCCTCGTGTTATGTCCATTGGCGTTTTAAGGTAGGTATCGCAAATTTCGACCTTACGGGGATACCAGGAAGTGATTCTCATATTTCGTCGGCCGCACATGGGGTGAGGTTGGGACCTCTTGCCAGCGGAGAGAGGGAGGGGCTGGTGCCACTGTGTTGCAAGCTGCTGTCGATATACTCTGCTTCGTTGTTAGTGCTTAGTTGCGAATGTGCTAGTGTACTGATCTCTTTTAAGGCTTGTGCTTGATCATCTGCCATTTGTGTTTTGGTTGGTCTCATCAAGTTGTTTTTCTTTTTTTTCCCTCTATGGGGTTATCCATTCTTCCTTTGTCTTGTCTTCATTTGTTGGAACTACTAGGCCTTTCGCGTGTGCCCAGGTGCAGACGTCTTCCGGCGTTGGAAATATGAAAGTTTTTTCATCTGAAATTATCTGGAGGCGAGCTGGGAACATGAGTGAATAAGTGATTTTATTCTCTCTTAAGACTTGCTTGACCTTGAAGAACGAAGCCCTTTTGTTTTGAACTTCAGTCGTATAGTCCGGGTAGGCAGTGATGATGCAGTTCTCCTTATTGGCCGTACCACAGGTTCTGAAATGCTGTAACACAAGGTCTCTATCTCTACAATTTAGAAATTTCGCTATCAATGGACGGGGTGGGCGCCCGGGCGAGGAGGTCTACCTGGGATTCTTTGAGCTCTTTCTATGATTGGAACTTTTGTAGAGTCTTGTATTTTTAATGTGTCTTTAAGCCAGTTCTCCAGGAATACTTAAGCCTGTGGCGTTTCTGCTCTTTCTGGGATCCCCAAGAATCTGATGTTATTGCGCCTGGACCGGCCCTCCGCCTCCTCAGTTCTACGCTGTAGCTGTGTGATTTCCGTTTCTAGTTGCTGTATTTTATTTTTCATAACAGTCACCTCTGGTTGGACGTTTTCTAATGCTGTTTCTGCGTCTGCAACCCTATCTGTAAGTTTGTGGTGATCTGCTCGAAGAATGGCGATTTCCGAAATTGCAAAGTCAATTTTGCTCTCAAGAGAGGTCTTAGTATCCATAACTGCTTGCAGCAGTTTCTCGAATTGTAACGAGTGCGTGCGAAGTGTCTCATTCACTTGTGATATTGTTGTCCTTTGTGAGTCTGGTGGGGTACCGCTGTCTGAGCTGGGTCCCAATTTGGGAAGCTTTGGTTTGACCATTGTTCCTTCTATAGTATGCTTATGAAGCAGCCGAGAGTATTGTGCCCTGCCCGCACGGGGCCGCTGAGCGTTGCGATGAGGCGGTGAGCGGTCCCCAAACGGTAGGCTATGCGAGAATGCCCTGCGCTGTTTAACTACTAGAACGGGTTGGCTTTGGTTATTTTACGCGCTTGATTCATGGCCTTATGTTTGTTTTCGGGCGTCCTTGGAATTTGGCCATCCGCGGTGCCGCGGGCACCCGGTCCCACGTAGATGTCCTTCTGATCAGCAGCGAGAAACGCCCTACAGGTCCGCTTGAATACTTTTATTGTCCTTATCTAGGGCCGTTGCTCCGAGTTCGCGGCAGTTCGGCCTAGCTCATCTGGAATCGCGGTCACCGCCTCGCCCCGGGTCCACCACCTCCACCGTCTCCTGGCCTATTAGTCGCCAAGCAATGGGGGGGGCTACCTGCGGGGGGCCAGGCCGCTCCGCCGCACATAGTTCCGATTTAGTTGCGCTCAACCCACGGAAAAGCACTCCTCCGGGATTGTAGTGTCCCCTCTGCGCCTCCTACCTTGGGGCGCTGCTCCGAGCTCTGCGCCCGCGCCCGTCCTTAGCCACGTGCTCTGCCCAGCCCTGCCGCTACCCCCGCTGGTTCGCCGAGCCTCAAGTGTATGGCCGCTGAGAGCTCCGATCTACTTAGCTGCACTCTTCCGCTGATCCGCTATTTCCATCCGAGGGGCTGGGCCGCGATCCCTGCCTCGTGGGTCCGATCGGCCGGGACGAGTGGTGCCCGTTGATGTCCTCCTCGGCTCTGGTCACACGGGACCGCGCACCGCCCGTTCCCAGCTGTTGCATGCGTTGCGGAGCCTAGCTATCCCCTGAGAAAACTCAGCGGGAGCTCCGGTGTGCAATTTTTGTGTAATTTTGGCACTGGGGCCAGGATTAATGAAGGATTCTAGTGGGCCAAGAGCAGAGCTCCTCGTTCAAGCGTCCGCTCCGGCCGCCATCTTGGCCACGCCCCCCATTCATTGCCATCTTAACCCACATCATTTAGCCCCGTCCAGTATTCCTTTGCTTGAATCTCTGACATAAACCATCTCACTTTCCCATTCATAACCGTTTTTAGGCAAGCGGGGGCAATCAAATAAGCTTCTCCTCCCTTGTCAAAAAATGGTTTGATCAGCTGTCGGAGCCGCCATCTACGCTCCACAGTTGTATGACAAAAGTCTGGTCGAGTAAAAAAGGTGACCCCTTCCATATTACGCGGGGCGTTAGGGCGAGATTTATCAAAAATAGCCTGCCGCAACAGATAGTTACCAAAAAACACCAGAATAGCTCTAGGATATTTTGAGTCAGCTGAATGTACCCCTCCCTCCGGGTTGGGAGAAATCTATGGACACACTGAATCTCGTTATCCCAGTCCCAATGGTTCAATTCGGGAAATGCCCCCTTTAGTAGCTTAATCATGTAAGCCCGAATGTCATTCCCTTCCAACCCTTCCTTTATGCCCAAAAAACGTAGATTATTTATTCTCTGTCGGTTCTCAAAGTCTTCCAGCTTCCACATTATGTCAGTCAATTGACCCTCCTGCGTAGCATTCTGTTGCTTCAGCATATCGACATCCTCTTCAACTGCTACTATCCTCTCATCCATTGTGCCTAATTTGGCTTCTATCTCAGTACATGATTTTGCAACTTTACGCACTGCTCCTTGCAGCCTCTTTGTGGCTACCCTGGCTCGGCGACTTTCAATCCGAGTTTCTGTTTGGAATTCTTTAATTGAATTAAATATCGATTGTAGCATCCCAGAGTCAGTACTCGCTGCGCATGTATCACTCTTCATACCCCCATTGTTTCCTTCCATGTCATTGTCCACCAACTGTTGACTGCCCATGGCAGATATATCTGTTGTACACATTATGGGGGTTATTACAACTTTGGAGGAGGTGTTAATCCGTCCCAAAAGTGACGGTAAAGTGACGGATATACCACCAGCCGTATTACGAGTCCATTATATCCTATGGAACTCGTAATACGGCTGGTGGTATATCAGTCACTTTACCGTCACTTTTAGGACGGATTAACACCTCCTCCAAAGTTGTAATAACCCCCTATATCGGTTAAACTAATGCTGGAATAATCCCATTTTGAAGTCTTACTCCCACTTGATGCGGAAAATTCAGTGCCCTCCTGCGACCCAGACCTTGTTTTAGTACACTTACGCTGCCGCCGCATCTGCCGTACTGTGGGTTCATTACTTGATGATGCGTTTCCCCTCTCGGAGGATCTGCTGCTACCTGATTCGCTAGGGCTATGCTCGTCAGCACTACTGAAATCAGATTCCTCTGTCAGAGAGTAGAATTTATCCCCACTATCTTTTGCCCAGTCCAAGATTTTCATCTCTTTTTCATTTTCCTTGTCACGCCCTCCTGGGCTTTGCGAAATATTTTGCACAGCTACGATATCCCATGTAAGTTTTATATTACTTAAATCTTCTCCTTGCGTTGCGGTTGCATGCTGCTGTGCAGGGGGCCACTCCTGACTGATGGGAGGATCCTTTTCCTTCCTTCTTACCATTGCGCAGCTGTCTGAGCCCACTAATCCACCACCGCTGGGTTGGGCTAATGTTTCCTTAAGAGTCTTTTATCTGAGGGCCCCCATGGGTGAACTTTCTGTGGCAGTCTGACCTTCTCCAGAGGTGGGGGTTATAAGCGTAGTTCCACTTTCTTGCGTCCCTCCTGCAAGAAAAGACGTGATAGTAGCCTGTGTTTTACTTTTCCCCCTATTCTCCGGGAGGGGGGTGATGTTATCATCCACCTTTACATCTTTCTCTTGGCTAGTTATGTTTCTCCCAGTTTGTCTACCCATTGTCGATATAGGCCGTCTGTTCGCCCCGGCCGGGTCCCCTTTATTTTTTCCTGACCGTAAAATGTTTGCGCCGTCTATCTTATCTCCAGAGTTCCGAGCCATTTTTGGCGCCATACTTATTTTCAAGGAATGGGGGAGTGCTCTCACAAATCCAGCTAGCCCTACTATTACTACTATCACGTCATGTATCACGTCATGTATCACTCTTTTAATAACGCCCGTTGCAGGCCGATAGGGGGTACAAGAGTGGTCAGTACTAACCTTGGTAATCAATAGCATTGGGGCCACCCAGTACTTGTTAAAATTGTACCCCGTAGAGCTTCTAATCTTCAATTTTCTTTTGTTATAGTTCACATGTTCACAAAATTCAGTAGGGTAGGTGCCCTCAGGGTCCACACACCTTTATGTTTATATTTTAAATCTGCTAGGGTTTTTGTACGAAGAGGAGAAAAATAAAAGAATCCTGCTAGCATTTTCTCAAAAGTCTAAACCAGTAATTTCAAGCCACTTTCCCCCCCTTTTCTTACTTGGGCTTTTTTTTTTTTTTTTTGGCAGAGTCAAGAGTGCAGAGCAGGTCAGGCGTGGGGGTTACTTCTCAAAATACTCCCATCTTGTCTTCTCCTGCGTTGCTCCAAAAATTAGAGGTCAGCATGTGCTTGCTCCCCATGGCTGTCGTTGGTGCTCCGCTCGCGAAGCCAGATACGGGGCACTCTCCAGCACCATACTATGCCCGTGGGGCCGCCCCCAACGCCTCCTTTCTAGCCGCCTTGAGCCGCGACATAGCACCGGTAATCCGTGGATGGGAGAGCTTCCCTCCGACCTCACCGCATCCGCTTTTGCTTTGCGGCGCCGGCTGGCTGGCGTCCGATAACCGGGGTGGGCGTGGCAGACGAGCCTACCCCCTCTCTATGCGACGGCCATCTTGCTCCTCTCAACTGGTTAAGTTATATGGTTTTATATATTTAAAATGTGAGCCTAATATGAACGTCCCTGCAACCTTTTTAGTTAGGACCTAGTTTCCATAGAAAATGTGTTTTTTCACTTGCCTATTTCTTTGGCACCGTTTAAGGAATCTGTACAAAACTTTCAAAAAAAGGTGTCCTCTAGGGTCTTGTTATACATGGAAAGTTTCAGGATGATGCATCAAGCCGGTGCTGAGAAAAATGGATGGTAAAAAAAAAAGTGCATTTCCCATGTTAATTCCCATTGAGTATTTAGACACACCTGCAGCCCGAACTGCTGGATGGAATTACACCAAATTTGGCAGAAGGGTAGTTCTTGGTTCAGAAAGTGTTCTTTTTGTTATTTGATGTAAATCTGTTCAGTAGTTTCTGAGATATTAAAGGAAATCCAAATGTGTATATCGTGGCGGATCTTAAGCCCAGATCTCATAGTGAGATATGATTAGTAGTCAGTACTTCAACCAGAAAATGATGACAACAATCTTGGGACCAATATACATGATAGCACCCCATTCAAATGCGTTTTTAGTGACCGGAAGCTTTTGAGGGTCACAAAAAGGAGAAAGTATAACGGGAGTTAACACATTTAAGTTACAAGAAAAATCATTTGTTGATGGTACCATACTAGTTTTAGGAATTATGGTGTGTGCCAAGGTGATTTCACTCTCCTGGGACTTCATGAGTCATGTTTGATAGAAAACTGTTCTCTTATGATCTTCCTATAGCGGTTATGGAAGGTGTTCCAGAAGCTAAAATGAGAGCATATTTACTGTAAATTCACACTATCTTTCTCAGCCTTATGAGAATGAAGTCTGACATACTCAGTAAAACATGTACTTCCAGCTGGAACAGCTTGTCAGTTGATTCCCTTGTGTTCTGGTGTAGCCTTCAAGAGTTTTCTACAGAAAGACTAGAGTGCTAACAGTCTTACCTATGATACACCTGAATCCATCTTGATTGAATCAAACTGATAAAACTTAAAACATTTACTTTAGAAAGGAACAAAATGAGGGGGTTTCATTTTGTCATAGAAATTGTGGTTAGTGCTGTAGAAAGAAAAATTAGGACACATTTTAAGTCTGTCCTCCAATATCTTTCTCTTCAATTTCATTAAAACATTCTGACAAACAGACTGAAAAATGCGATTTCAACATGAACAGGAGACTGCCAGTTAACTCCCTGGTGATCAGCAGCTTGCAGTTTTCTAATGAGCTACTAGAGTGCTAGCATTCTGAATTCTGTCAGGACCAGAGGCAAGGATTATGCATTTCTTTCTTCACTTTTTATTAAACAGCCAGTTCGAAGTTCAACAAAGCAAAAACAAAACATAACACTACACATCCCATGGATCCAAATACTTCTCCACGATACCCCCTGTCCAATCCATCCACATTCCAATTTTCTATAAATATCCTCTGTTCTCCAAGTCCCTTCTTTTTCTTCACTAATCAAAGCATCAGTTAAGTCATACCTTTCTTATACTGACTAGCCATATACATAATACTATTGATTTTTCACTGTGTGCTTATTCTGCCTGACTCGTGTATTTTTCTGCTAGTGCACTGTACATGAGGAAACAATTGTGCAGCAGACATCAGCCTGAGTGCAGATAAGTTTCTCAATAACACGTCGGGTCCACCAGAGGACTCTTTTTTGCACCACTACTGTGTCCCTGATAATGAGCAGGGAAACTGAATGAGTCGCCGTGTGGCGCTCGTTCGTTTCTTCACTGCACTAAGGGGAAGGAGCCTGTCTGTGGCAGGACTCCTGTTGTTTCCCCATCTAATCCTTGCAGAACACCGCTTTTGTAATCCGCATAGCCCTTCTGAAAGCCTGGCCCATATCATGCAGCGGCTGAGCGCGCCCAGAGGCAAGTTCCTCCAGAACTAACAGAGTTGCGCGCGTGCTGCCCATAGTATCCACAGGGCATTTCTGTCAGGGATGAAAGGTTTCTCAGTGCAAGTATCTGTGTGCTCACACCCTCTACCCATGCAGTCCCTGCAGGACTATGAATGCACCTCTAATATGCCTTCAGAGGAGAACCCCTCTCAGCGCCGCCTTCCTCCAGAGGTGGATGCTATATTGTCGCAGGCCATTACAAAGGCCCTGGCCTCACTCCAGAAGAGTGTTGCCGAGCTGTCAGGCCAGGTCTCCATGCAGGCAGGCATGTTTGGGTATATGGGAGCTGGGCAGAATGACAACAGGGCAACAACTCCCAAGAAAACACGCAAACGTGACGCAGGGCACCTGGAGGGCTTTGAACACCTCACCAAAGCCTTCCATGAGAGTGCGCGAATGTTAAAGCGAGCTCCTTTCCGAGGGGGGTGTATGGTCTGGAGAGACTGGTGACGATGTCAACCCCATATTTCACATTGGGAATGGGTTACCTGTATGGGGAGAGGGTGACACAGATGGTGAGACATCTACAGACGAGGATCGCAACTCCAGTCAGCCATGGCCAAACCGTGAGGAAGGGGACAAATCCACTTTGGACATGTTTGACCTGGAGGGTATATATCGCCCAAGGTGTTCAGAGTGGTGACCAAATAAAAAGTTCACAGAGTATGTGGCCAGCAAAATCAGACAGCCTCTAGACAGAGGTTCAGGCCAGACTGAGGGTGGCATGCCCTTGTCCTACTCTAGCGCGCAAAGTTGCGGCTATGCTGGACATTGACCCGAAGTTGTGCACTTTCTTTGGAAAGTACACTAAGGACCCTAAAAAGGGCATTGAGCATTCCTGGAGAGCATGCCAGGACAAACGTTTGGATCTGTTAGGACCCCTGACACAGATTATCCAACTGGCCGAGCAGGCACAGCACACAGGCAGACCCCTGCCCACGGACATTGTGGCAGGCTGGGCCCAGAGGGCAGTTTGTCTCCTGGGGAATGCCAGTTGCGCTATCTTGGCGGAGAGGCACCACTCCCTACTTCTAAATATTGACCCTAAACATGGGGCTGCCTCCGGTTTGGAGGCAGGGGCGGTCACCCAGAGCCACTTGTTTGGCAACCCCTTTGTCAAACAAATGGGGAACTTTGTGTCAACTTTTTCAGCGCTGGATAAAGCGCAGACTTCAATCAAAAAGGTCTTTCCCGGGAAGGTTTTTGGTGGGGCTGTTAGAGGTAGGGGTCGCTCCTATGGCTGTCCCAACCAGCAAAGCCCCAGTAAAACAACGCCAAAAAGAACAGTGGTTGGCGGGAGGGCTGACAGGGAACATTCTTCCCCAGCTGGGGAAGAGGGAAGAACAGATCCAATAGAGGCACCCGTGGTGGAGCGAACGCCCCCGGAGTACCTAGCAGTAAGCATTATCCCTTCTTCCCTCAAGCTCTGGGGAGTGAGATTAAGATGGGTGGACATCACTTGCAACACCTGGCTACTGCAGACAGTGGAAGGTTTCCACATAGTTTTCTGGGAAACCCCAATACAGGGGTCACCACCAAAACCAATTTCTTTCTTGGTGACAGACGTGGCACTGATAGACTCAGAGGTACAGGACCTTCTGGCGAAAGAGGCCATCGGCAGGTCAGTACTCCGCCCCAGAGGTTTCCTGAACAATATCTTTCTGGTAGAGAAAAAAGACAAAGGTTTCCACCTGGTCACCTATTTACAGGTATTTAACAAGTGAGTGGTGCACAGGCACTTCAAGATGGAAGGAATCCACATGCTCAGGGACCTCCTCTTTCAAGGGGATTGGATGATATGGTTGGATCTAAAGGATGGATACCTCATGGTCCCGATCTTTCCCCCACACCGCAGGTTTCTGAATTCAAATCTCTCCCATTTGGACTGTCGTCAGCACCCTGGTGCTTCACGAAACTGGTGAAACCAGTTGTGGAGCACCACAGGACCCAAGGGATATGCCTGATAATTTACCTGGATGATATCCTCTTGATAAATCAATCCTGCTCTCAGCTTCTGTCTCACACGAACCTGACTATTGTACTGTTCCAGGAACTGGGGTCCGTAATAAACCAGGAAAAATCGGAGCTTCTGCCCTCCCAATCTATGACCTTTCTGGGGTTGCTCATGGATTACAATGCGTCCTCTCTCATCCTTCCAGCCCCAAAAGTAGCCAAAATCAGGAAGGAACTGGGGAATGTTCTGAGGAGGGACAGGATCGCCCACAGACAGGTGGCCAGAATTGTGGGGCTCTTGTCGTTCTCAGTCCATACCATATTCCCAGGGCCCCTTCATTAAAGGGCATTACACCATTTTGAAGGTGCAACACCTCTGAAGGGGAGCAACTCAGAGTTGATATCCCTCTTTGAGGAAGCAAGGATGGAACTGCAATGGTGGATAGACTACATAGAGGCCAGGAATGGCAGAGTGATCTTTAGATCCTCTCCTGATCTGATCATAGAATCAAATGCCAGCTATCAGGCCGGGGGGGCAAATGTGGAGAGATTTTGATGAGACTCCGTTGGACTTAACAGGAACTCAAACTGCATATCAACTGCCTGGAGCTCCTTTCGGGATCCTTCGCAATCAGGTCCCTTACATGAGACAGAATTTCTTGTTGCTTTCTCCTTAGAATGGATAATGCGTCCGCAGGCCAGTACATAATTCATCTAGGTGACACTCGCTCAAGGGCTTTGGCGGAACTGGGGAAGGATTTTTGGGATTACTGCCTCTAGCACCAAATCTCGGTGATAGCGGAATATCATCCAAGTCTTGGGGCCCAGGGACATGTAAGAGATATAGGTCAGCATGGAACCGGTGGGTTCATTGGTGCGTGGCGAGACATCTGGATCCCGTGGGTCCCAAATTACAGATGTCCTAAAAATATTTTGAGCTGAATTGGCTGAAACTGGCCTATCTTACTGCTCAGTAAACCCCTTTAGATCACCCACCCATAATTCCCCGGTGGAAGGGAATCCCTGGGTTTGCAAGTTTCTCAAAGGCATCAGGATGTCTAGGCTTCCGGAACTTCGATACTCAGATATTTGGGATGTCAATATAGTATTACCCTTCCTGTCTTTATGGCAGGATAACCAGTAGTTCTCGAGAAAGGAACTATCAGCGAAGTTATCCATGTTGCTTTGCCTCATATCCTGTAAAAGAGTATCCTATGTGAGAGCTCTGGATGTCTCTGCTAGAGTGTTTTTACCACAGGGAGTGACTTTTGTTATAGCTAGGAGAACCAAATGTAATACCAGGGCAGTAATTTACACTGCTTTTGAGAGTTCGCTTAAATTGTGCGTGGTCAGATGCTTGAAGGCGTATGAGGAGATGACGGCAGAGTACCGTCCCCTGATAGAAAGACAACTGTTAATCTCTATCAAGAAACCTTTTAAAGCAATGTCCTCCCTGTCCATTGCAATGTGGGTAAAGTGGATTATCGCAGAAGCGGGAATCAATGTTCATATTTTTGGGGCATACTCCACTAGGGGTGCCATGGCCTCTAAGGCCATTTAGGTAGGTGGCAGATTGGAAGATATTATGAATGCGGCTATCTGGTCATCTGAGTCTACCTTCAAAAGGTTCTATTTTAAACTGATTCACGAAGCAGCTATGCTGGTGGTGAGTAAGCTTTGAAAATGCATAATCCTTGCCTCTGGTCCTGACATAGAATGATAAATTTCCTAGCTATCGAGAAGGAAAGTTTCAATTCTATTAAGGACACAGAGGTGAGGATTATCCCACCCAACAGAGGGGTCTTGTGTTTCCCGCCTGATCACACACCAGACCAAGGGTTTATGTGAGAGCTAGTATTCAATTTTAGAGTAATCTTCTAAATTGATGTATTATGGAGTTCACATCATATGGATTATGATAATGTTTAACTGAATCAGGGTCAGGCTGTGTCTCGTGCTTTATTGAGAAATGTGTTTTTTAGTTTGAATACAACTTAGAATGAAAATAGTTGCAAGGAGGTGTTTTCTCAAAGATTACATTAACTTTTAGAAACGGATACAGTGACTAGTTGATGGTGCCTGAACTTATCGACCGCAGTGAAGTCGAGGAGGGTCTCGGAAAATGGAGGATATATATGGACAATCGGACTGTGGCTGGATTGGACAGTGGTTACAATGGACATGTGTTTAGATGCAGGGGATATGTAGTGTTATTTTTTTTTCTTTGTTGAACTTTGAACTGGCTGTTTAATAAAAAGTGAAGAAAGAAATGCTTAATCCTCGCCTGTCAACACCAGAGCAGTGCGCGCTCTATTGGCGACAAAAATGCAAAAACCCAGCACTCTCAAAACAACGTACTTTATGCATTGTGCTGATATGTTGTGGTTTAACCTTTTGCATTGCAGAGTTCAATCCTGAAAACGTATTTTTAATATGCTTACAAATACTGTTCCTTTGCAATGTATTGCTGCAGGTTTTCAGAGTGTGTTAGGGTGTGGCCCCTTTCCAGGGCCTTCCAGAGACTTTCCCTGCAACATGCCTGGGCGTGGTTCTGGGCTGGGCCAAGTCTCTATAAAAGAGAGCCAGCCCAACTCCCAGTGCTCACTATTCAGAGGTCCCGGTGCAGGGCAGCAGCTTCTTCCTGAGCTCCTGTCCCGGCGGCCTATTTGGATCTTCCAGTCTTCTGCCCTTCATCCTTCGTTGGTGATCATTGTTCCAGGCGGTAAGACAGTGGTTGGACTGTTCCGATACTGTTATTGAGAATTTTCATATTCTTGGTTTAATTCTTAAATGAGTAACAGATTACTTGCGCGCTACCATTTCTTGACATTTATATGGTAGTTTACAAATAGGCAAGACGCGCGATTTGTTTCATAAAGGTTTGACTTTGTTCATTGCGTGCTACCATTTCTTGACATTGGCATGGTGGCTTAAGAATCGGCAAGACTCGTTTTATGGTGTTTAAACATTGTTGTCCAATGCGCGCTACTATTTCTTGATATTTACATGATGTTTTACGAATTGGCAAGACGCGCAACTCATTTCATGAGGATTTTACTTTGTTGTTCATTGCGCGCTACCATTTCTTGACATTTACATGGTGGCTTAAGAATCGGCAAAAGAAGCGCGATTCGTTTCATTGTACTTTGATCTTGTTATTTATTGTGAGCTGTGTTTTACGAATCGGCAAGACGCGCGATTCGATTAATGATGATTTGACTTTGATATTCATTGCGTGCTACCATTTCTTGGTATTTTACATGGTGACACTCGAATCGGCAAGACGCTCGATTCTCTCCTCGAGTTTATTTCATGTTGTTTATTGTATGCCAGTATTCTAAGATATTTATTATGGAATATTCGAGTTGACAAGTTAAGTGATTTGTTTCCTGAATCCATATTGTGTTATTCATGGTGCACAATCCTTTTATGGTGTTTACTATATATATATATATATATCTGCAATATGTGCAATTTGTGTTGAAACATTTTAAGAGTACCCAGAAGGCCAGAGTTTCTAGATGCAATATTGTATGGTCCTAGTATACATTCTCAAAACAGGTTTATATGACTGGTTTAAAATTTAGTCAGAATGTTTTTTTCTGATTCTCATGTAAAGGAAAGTACTTGAATAAGAAACTTTTCATTTAATTCATCTTGATTCCCCTACAGGTATTCGGCCATCTTGACACTTAGTCATTCTAAACTTAACTCTTAGATTGTTCATGTTTTCAGAGTGACTAGGCTTAGAATCATAGGTGGTCATTACAACCCTGGCGGACGGTGTTAAAGCTGCGGTAATACCGCAAACAGGCCGGCGGACAAAAAAAGGGAATTATGACCGTGGCGGAAACCGCCAACATAGACACCCACTTTAACACTCCGACTGCCATGGCGGTACAGACAAGCAGCACGGCGGTCACCGCCAACAGACAGGCGGGAGACAATGTACCGCCCACAGTATCACAACCCGCCAATCCGCCACCTTTTCCGGGGCGGATTCACCGTGGATAAAAATACGGCGGAAACAGCTTTTGCAATGGGAAAACGCTCACCTGAACACACTCCACGAGGAAGGAGGCCACCATGGAGCCCGAACTACAAATACTCCCTGCGCTTGTCTTCCTGCTCCTCTACGATCACCAGCAACGTAGGCGCCGAAGACAATGGTGAGTACTGCACCTACGACATAGGGGAGGGGGGAGGCAAAAGTCATGGACACACACACGCAACACCCGCACCCCCAACCCGACCCTCACCCACTACAACACACACACCAATGCATATCCAAACAGCACAGTAACAACCCACAACCCCCCGGGAAGAATGCAAAGACAAAAGGAAATCAGTTCAAACATTGTAATATATCAAAATACAGTAACCTACTATATACATATATATATACACTTTCCAAATATATACATCACGATTAGTAGTGCAGGTATGCACATTTCAATGTCCGTGAACCACTGGGCCCAAAATGCATGGGCGAGGCCCACACTTGATACCTGTCCACAAACGGTGAGAACACTGCAGGGGCATCAGATAGAAATACAACAGGCACCTCAGGGGGAAGGGCAGGGGGGGGCACCTCAGCCGGATTACAGCACCACGCCAGATCCACGACGGGGCTCCATGCCCATTGATGTATCCTGGGGAGTGCAAAGGAGGAGGGAGACGACGAGGAGGGGGACACAGTGGAGGCAGTGGATGTTGCTGTGTCTGTATGTGGGTGATGCTTGTGTGAGTGCCTGTGGGTTGTGTGGTGCTTATGTTTGCCTGAGCTACTTTTGTGTGTTGGGGTGTGTGAATGCTTGTCTGATGGTGTGCTTGGGATAGGCTGGGGCACAGGGGATTGGGTCTGGGTGGAGGAAGTTGGAGGGGGGAGGCTAGACACAGGGACAATGGCTGCCATCAGTGCTGAGGCCAGAGATTGCAGGGTTCGATGAAGGGCAGCCTGACCAGAATGAATGCCCTCCAGGAATGCATTACCATGTTGCAACTCCCTTTCTACACCCTGAATGGCATTCACAATGGTAGACTGCCCAACAGTGAGTGACATGAGGAGGTCAATGGCCTCCTCACTGAGGGCAGCGGGGGTGACTGGGGCAGGGCCTGAGGTGCCTGGGGCGAAGGTGATGCCCACCCTCCTGGGTGAGCGGGCACGGAGCGAAGGCTGAGGGGCTGGTGGGAGGGCGGTGCTGGTAGGGGGTGGCGGCTGTACCTGTAGAAGTGGGGGGCACAGATGGTGCCGCCACCACATGGGAGCTCCCATCGGTGGACGAGTCCGTGTCGCTGTTTGGTGATCCGGTGACCGACGTGAAGCTCCCCTCGCCCTCCGTCCCACTCGTGTATTCAGAGTCTGTGGTGTGGCCCTCCATGGCCATGTGGGATGCATCTCCCTCGTGTTCCGGTGCCACTGTACCTCCGCCTGATGATGCTGATGCACAAAAGAACAGGGAGAGCACAAAAAGGGGGACGACGACAGAAGAAAGACAGGTTGAGTGCATGGCTTACCGCTACCGTTGGAAGACAATACAGACACAGCAGCCCCCTGCACTACGCCGTGCTCTTGGCCTCTTCAGATGCAATTCCTGGGATCTGGCCTACATGGCTATGGTGGACATCTGCACACATAGATGACACAGGGGCATGTATACCTGTACTTGGCACTCTACAGAGGTGGGGTGGAGTGCCACATGGCCTGCATTACGGAGGGGCCTAGCCTACGTAACTCGCCCAGGCCTAGGGAAACCCACAGCCATCCCCAGCTGAGCCTCCGCCGTCTTCTTGCTCCAGCGGCGAATGTCCTCCCATCTTTTATGACAGTGGGTGCCCCGTCTCTGGTGGACCCACAGGGTCCGGACGTCCTTGGCGATGGCACGCCAAATGTCGTTCTTCTGGTGGGCGCTGACCTACATGACATGTACAGGGGAAGAAGAGAAGTCATTAACAACTGCACCATCAAAGTGAGTGGCCCCCATCCCTACCCTTGCCATGTGGCACATGCATTCACAGTCCTTCATGGTCGCTGAACTCTGCCCCCTTGCTACTGACATCCAGCCCTCTCCACCCAGCATAGCCCATACAACTAGCTCCCTGTGTACTTACCTGTTGGTCTGGAGGCCCGTAGAGTAGCGTGTACTGGGGGAGGACCCCGTCGACTAGCTTCTCCAACTCCTGAGCAGTGAAGGCAGGGGCCCTTTCCCCAGACGCAGCAGCCATTGTCTCTTCCAGACTGAGGTCACAGCAGCACTTGCAGTGTAGGTCCTCTTCTGTCGAAGATCAGGTATCGAGTGATTGAACAGATAGAAAATGGCGGTGACGTCCGCGGCGGTGCGTATCATCACCGCCGGCGCACTTCATCATTGGCTCCTGGGACCCATAGGGTCCAATGTTAACCAATGCAGCATTGCGCTGCGGTCTACGACCGCCTACCACGACGGTGTACAACGCCAGCGCAGATACCTCACATCCCATTGTCCCACTTTAGAGGTCAGGCAGCCGCCATTTCAGGGGCCCACATGGCATCATTTACTACTGCGTCACACATACCTAGGCCTACACTCAACACACATACAGGAAGAGTTTTGTATTTGGTGTCGTGTTCTGTGTAGCTGTGGGTACATACCTGGGAATTTGTTGACTCTGTGGTCGCTGTTGTCCTTGTTAGGCACCGTCAGCTGGGACATTTGAGGAGATGGCGGAATCCTCCGGTGTACCGACCGCTGGTGGACCTGTTAACAATGGAGGAGCGACATTTGATCATCACCTACAGGTTTGACCGTGCCACAATCCAGGAACTGTGTACCCAGTTGGAGCCAGACCTGATCTCACCAATCCGCCATCCCACAGGAATACCCCCTGAAGTGCAGGTGCTATCAGTGCTCCATTTCCTTGCAAGTGGATCATTTCAAACAACTGTGGCCATGGCATCAGGGATGTCCCAGCCTATGTTTTCCAACGTGTTGTCCAGAGTGTTGTCTGCCCTGCTGAAACACGTAAGGAGCTACATCGTTTTCCCTCAAGTGGAGGATTTGGCTACAGTGAAAGGTGACTTCTATGCCCTGGGACATATCCCCAACATCATAAGTGCTATTGATGGCACCCATGTAGCTCTGGTCCCCCCACGCAGGAGTGAATAGGGGTACAGGAACCGGAAGAGTTATCCTTCCATGAATGTACAGATGGTATGTTTGGCAGACCAGTACATCTCCCAGGTGAATGCTATGTTCCCTAGCTCAGTGCATGACGCCTACATCCTGCGGAATAGCAGCATCCTGTATGTGATGGGTCAACTCCAGAAGCACCGGGTGTGGCTATTAGGGGACTCTGGTTACCCCAACCTGTCCTGGCTATTGACCCCAGTGAGGAATCCCAGGGCAGAGGAACGCTACAATGAGGCCCATGGGCGGACTAGGAGGGTGATCGAATGCACCTTCGGCCTCCTGAAGGCCAGGTTCAGGTGCCTCCATATGACAGGTGGTTCCCTATTCTACTCACCAAGGAAGGTGTGCCAGATCATCATCGCCTGCTCGATGCTTCACAATCTTGCTTTGCGACGCCAGGTGCCTTTTCTGCAGGAGGATGGTCCAGATGACGGTGTTGCGGCAGCTGTGGAGCCTGTGGACAGTGATGAGGAGGAAACTGAGGAAGAAGACAGAGACAACAGGGAGTCAGTCATACAGCAATATTTCCAGTGACACACAGGTGAGAACAATTTTTTTACTATCACATTCACTTTCACTCTTCTACCTCTATCCTGTCTGTCAATTAGTAGAAGTATTTGGTAACTGAGTTGTACATTTCCATTACGGTTTCACAGGTGTGGTTACCAACGTGTGTCATCTGCTTGCATCCTTCATGGACTTGTGATGTGTGACATAGGTATGTTGGCAGTACATTTGAAAACGCATTTTGTCACTGTCATTGCTAATACACATTTTCAAAATCACAGACTGACTCCAGATTGTTTTGTGGTTCAAGGGTGTTTATTGAAGTGCTAATTATTGGAGGGGGTGGCAAAATGGTGATGGGTGATGGTGGAGGAATGTCCATGGCAGAGTCCAGTCTATTAGTCTCACAGGTGCACTGCCCATATGGGCATAGGAAGTGGAGCTGGGGCAGTTCCAATCTGGACAGGGTAACAAAGTGAGACAGTGGGAGGACAATCAGGGTGGTCTCATTTCCTGGCGGGATTTCCTCCACCATAACCCTGAGCTCCTCCTCGGAAAACCTGCGATGTCTTTGGCGTGACATGGGGTGGTGTAGGTGATGTGTGGGGTGGTGTATGTTGATGACTGTGGTGATGTGTGGTGGTGTGGGGTGTTTTGAGCGTGGATGTTGTATGGGTGATGGTGTTGTTTGCCTCTGTGTGGTGGGGTTGTCTATTGCTGTAGTCTCTCTCTGGCCTTCTTTCAGATTTTTGGGTCATAGGGGTTTGTGGGTGATGTGGGTGTGTGTTTTATATTGTGTTGGGTGTGTGGGAGTGTTGTTTGTATGTATATCAGGTGTGTGTATTTTGAATTGTCCAATGTGGTGGTGTTTTGGAGATGTGTGTGTATTTTGAGCGCGGCGGTGTGTACCGCCAATGGAATACTGTGGTTGAAAGACCGCCGCGTGGATTCGTGTGTCGTGATAGCATGGGCGTGTTTCTGTTGGCGTGAAGGTGGAGGAATTGTTTTCGCCAGTTTATCACTGACCTTTGGTGTGGCGGAGTTGTGTGGGTGTCTGAATTTCGGCGGTTTCCGAGATGTGGGTCATAATAGCTGTGGTGGAATTCCGCGGGCGCGGCGGTGTATTGGCGGTCTTCTGCACGGCGGTAAGCGGCTTTTACCGCCAATGTTGTAATGACCCCCATTGTCTAGTATTGACTTCAGGAGATATAATTTTCATATTGTGTGTTCTAACCTTTTTCTTACTACAGGTCTCCTTCCCAGCTGTTCCCTTCCTAATCCCCTCTTCCCCTCTTGAACTCTCTCAGTCTCTGTGATTTATCTATCAGAGTCTTGGAGCTGTTCAGTGGTGGACGTGTTGGGAACGTGCACAGACCCCGAGGATCTGGTGACACTGACATCGCCTTTGTGTCCTTAATAGAATTGAAACTTTCCTTCTCGATAGTTAGGAAATTTCTCATTTATGCCCATAAGTATGACACATCTGAATGCCTTCTTGATGGAATCGAAGTCGATAACTGAAAGCATTTTCTACTGAGGATACTGCAGTAAATGAGTAGATTAGGGAGCTTCATAACGGATACATCTTCCAAGACCAAAGAAAAAATAGCTCAAATGTAGCACACAAATCACACAAATGTAGCCCCTGTATAGCCCAATGACAGAAGTGTGCAAAACACCTAATTTCTTTGCTCCTTTGCAGGTTTATATAGTGCAGACTTGACCTGAATATACTGAGCGCTTTACATGAGCATCAGTTACATTATACAAGGACACATTCATTTTGGTTTTAGGTATGGAGAGATTAAGGCCCTCATTACAACCCTGGCGGTCGGTGATAAATCGGCGGTAACAAATACTGAATCATGACCACAGCAGAAACTGCCAACACAGACAGCCACTTTAACACTCTGACCGCCACAGCTGTAGCAACAAACCCCGCGGTGGTAACCGCCAAAAGGCCTTGCGGAAGACAATGTACCGCCCACTGTATTATGACACTCCAATCTGCCACCTTTTCCGGGGCGGAACCAATGCCATCAAAAGCACGGCAGAAACAGTGCACAGAAGGGAAACAACACTCGAAGAACCACGACACCATGGAGCCCGAACTGCACATTTTTCCAATGCTGGTTTACCTCCTCCTACACCAGGAACATGAACCGCGGTGAAGATGACCACAGTGAGTACAGCATCTAGCACACAAGGGAGGAGGGAGCAAAAAGAGAGTGACACACACACATGCAACACCCCCACCCCTAAAACCATACACACCAGCAGATGCAGTAAAATAACATATTGACCCCGTACCCCTCAGGAATAATGCAAGACCAAAATGAATTGAATAAAGTGAGTGTAATATTACAAATTGTGATACATATGTCCATAAAGCACTAAACAGTACGTGCAATATGTAGAAAAGGAGGGACAATGCCCACTCCAAAATGACTGTGGCCCACAGGGCCATAACACATGGGCACACTTGACTCCTGCCTCAATACGGAGAGAACACTGCAGGGGCATCAGGTCAAAAACACAGGCACCTCAGGGGGACGGGGAATGGGGGGGGCACCTCAGCCGGAAGATGGTACAATGCCACTGCTCCTGGAGGGGGCTACAGGCCCTCTGCAGTGTCCTGGGGAGTGCAAAGCCACAGTCTCTCAAGTTGGTGGTTTGCCCACTGCTTGGTCCTGGGGAGTGCAAGGCCACAGTCTCTCAAGTGGGTGGTTTGCCCACTGCTTGGTCTTGGGGAGTGCAAAGCCACAGTCTCTCAAGTGGGTGGTTTGCCCACTGCTTGGTCCTGGGAGTGCAAGGCCATAGTCCCTCAAGTGGATGGCTTCTCCACTGGTTCTGGAGGGGGCCTTGTGCCCAGTGTGCTTCATCCTGGCAAGGTGGGGGTGAGTGTATGTCTTCTTCCACTGGTTCTGGAGGGGGGCTGGTGCCCTGTAATGCTGATCCTGGATGGTGCAAGGTCACAGTCTCTTACGTGGGTGTCACACCAACAGGTGTTGCAGGGGCCAGGGTGCACAACAGCCCATGTAGGCACGACTACACACTGCTCGCCGGCGATGACGGCTGCTCAGTGGATGGCAGTTGTGGTGCTGGCAACGGTGCTGTCCGTGGTGGGGGGAGGCTCCAGCCCTTCCCCTGCAGCCTCGGATGGCTGCTCACTGGGGCTGTTGCTGCTGGCAGTGGTGCTGCTGGCGGTGCAGGTGGCGGTGCTTGCAGCAGTGCTGTCAGTGGTGGGAGGAGGCTCCAGCCCTTCCCCTACAGCCTCGGACAGCTGCCCACTAGGGCTGCTGCTGCTGGCAGTGGTGCTGCTGGTGGTGCAGGTGGAGGTGCTTGCAGCGGTGCTGGCGGGGTGCTGTCAGTGGTGGAGGGGATGCTCCAGCCCTTCCCCTGCAACCTCGGACGGCTGAAGTGCCATGGCTGGTGTTGTTTGGCCAGATGCAGCACCAGCCCCAGACACCAGATCCATCCTGCCTGTGGCGTCAGTTCCTGTTACATTGGCCTTGGCAGTGTTTTCCCCTTCCTGCCCTTGACAGATGGTGGTGCCTCCTTGCTTCTGCCAGCTGGTGTTCCCATCCTGCTCTTGCTGGCTGGTGTGCTCTCCTTCCGCTTGCTGGCTGGTGGTGCCTCCTTCACCTTGCTGGCTGGTGTCCCCTTCCTGGACTTGCTAGCTGGTGGCCCCTTCTTGTCCTTGGCAGGTGGTGCAGGCACGCTGGCTGTGCTGACGTGGGCCTCCTTGGGGCCTCTCATACTTGCAGTAGCTGCAGAAACTACAGTGGACTTGGACTGGGTGGCTGAGGTGCTGGGCTGGGTTCTGGCCACCCTGGCCCGAAGTGAAGGATGGGGTGGAGGGGCAGGGAATAGGTCAAGGGTGGAGAGGAAAACCTTTCAGGGACACTGGGACTGGAAGAGGGTGAAGGTTTGGGAGTGGAGGAAGAGGGAGTGGTTGTAGGAGGTGTCTGTCTGATGTGTTTGGGTGCAGGTGCATGGGCTGGATGCTGTCATGAGGTGGATGGCTGTTGGGTGCCTGAGTGCTTGCATTTGTGTACTTTAGGAGGAGGGGGCACAGCCACAGTGTGAGAGGACACAGGGGACATGTGCATGGATGTGGGGGTGGTGACTGCCAGTGAGGGGCGTGTTGTGATAGGTGTGCTGGTGATGGAGGTAGTGGATGAGGATGTAGTGCATGCAGGTGTGAGTGGAGATGCTACTGGGAGGGAGGCAGAGGAGGAGGAGGAGGAGGGGGACACAGTGGAGGCAGTGCATGTTGGTGTGTCTGCATATGGATGGTGCTTGTGTGAGTGCCTGTGGGATGAAGTGTGGTGCTTGTGTTTGCCTGAGCCACTTCTGTGTGTTAATTTGTGTGCATGCAGGTATGAATGTGTGCTTTGGGATTGGCTGGGGTTGAGGGGAATGGGACTGGGTAGAGGAAGCTGGAGGGGGGAGGCTATAGACAGGGACAATGGCTCCCATCAGTGAGTTGGCCAGAGCCTGGAATGCTCTCTGTTGGGCCGCCACGTCAGAGTGAATGCCCTCCAGGTATGCATTTGTTAGTTGCAAATGCCCTGCTAGACCCTGGATGGCATTTAGTATGGTTGACTGCCCAACAGAGAGGGATCTCAGGAGGTCAATAGCCTCCTCACTGAGGGCCACAGGGCTGACTAGGGCAGGGCCTGAGGTGCCTGGGGCGAAGGAGATGCCCACCCTCCTGGGTGAGCGGGCACGGGAAACTCGCTGAGGGGCTACTGGGAGGGTGGTGCTGATATAGGGGGTGGCGGCTGTACCTGTTGTTGGGGTGGGCACAGAGGTGTCCGCCACCACCAGGAAGCTTCCATCAGAGAAGGTGTTGCTCTCAGAACTGTCCCTTCCTGTCTCTGTCATGGTGCTCCCCTCACCCTCTGTCCCACTGGGGCCCTCACCGTCGGTGGATTCGACCTCCAGGCCCAGTGGGATGCAGCTCCCTCCGTCGTCGGTACCTCTGCTCCTCCGCCAGATAATGCTAATGGACACGAGGGCAGGGTGACAAAACAAAAAGGGGGGGGGGCAGAGGATACACTAGTTCAATGCCAGCAACAACACTACCGTTTGCGTACACAACTCACAGCGATCAGCCCTACACACTAGGCCAAGCACTACCAGTTACAATGCTAGTCACCAGGGCATGGGGTACAATGCCTAATGCCGTTAGCTGCACACCTGAAACCCACAGGACCCTGCCCAGTAGCAGATGCCCAATAGCAGTATTGGGGTTGGAGTGCATCTGAGCTTGCCCATCATGGAACCTACCCTGCCATATTCGCACTGGCCTAGGGGCACCCACAGACCCCCATCCCCCACCCAGGTAACACCTTAACCTCTGCAAATTCAATAATCTGCATCTTTACTCACTCCCTTGTGGCTGCTGTGATGCCTTCAAGCACCCATCCAACTCAGGATAGGCCACCACCAAGATGCGGAACATTAGGGGGGTCAGGGTACGACAGGCACCCCTTCCTCGTTGGGAGGCCAGCTTCCCTGTTGTCCTGTGCCTCTGTCCCCTGAACCGTGTGCCCACTGCCACTGACCCCAGGTCCATGATCGTCCTGAGTTTGTGGGGTGGCCTGGGTCCCTGTAATGGTGGACACACTGCTGATTGACACGTCCTTTAGACAGAGGTATGGGCCCGCTGGGTGGGTGCTGTGCTGGTGTTTCCTGAGGGGGAGACTCTGTGGTGGTTTGGGACTGTGGCTGGGTCACCAACTGTTCAGAGGTCCCTGATGGGCCAGGTTGGTCATCCTGATCCGTGCAGAGCTGCTGTCATCACTGTGGGCCTCTTCTGGGAGGGGGGACTGGATGTTGCTGGCACCTCCTCTCCGGTGACGTTGTGTGGGGGTCCTGTGGAGACGTAAATGCAGTGTTGTTGTTTCTGCATGTGACATCTTGTGCATGGGTATGTTCCCCTCTATGTTTGTTATTACCAAGGCAACTTTGGCTTGTGTGAGTTTTGATTTGGTTGGCTAAGTGATTATCACTAGTGTGCATGCTGTGGTGATGGGTGTTCATGCAGGTCTGTGATGGGGGTCTATGCACTTGTGTTGCATGCAGGGATTGGTATTGGGATGGGTGGGTTCTGATGGTGGGGTATATGTGAGGTGTTGGAGTGATGGGGGTGAGGGTAGGGATAGGAGTTTGTGATGGCATGCAGGTAGTGGGGGGGAGTTGTAAATATTTGAATTACCAGAGTCCATCACTCCTGCTAGGTCCTCAGGATGCATGATCACCAAGACTTACTCCTCCCATGTTGTTAGTTGTGGGGGAGGAGGTGGAGGTCCACTGCCAGTCATCTGTACAGCTATCTGGTGTCTTGTAACCACGGAATGCACCTTCCCCCGTAGGTCGGTCCACCTCTTACTGATGTCATCCCTGGTTCTGGGGTGCTGTCCCACGGCGTTGACCTTGTCCGCAACTCTCCCCCATAGCTCCATCTTCCTAGCAGTGGACATATGCTGCAACTGTGATCCGAATAGCTGTGGCTCTACCCTGATGATTTCCTTCACCCTGACCCTGTGAGATGCGTGGATGGTGTATGGGTGATGGTGTTCTGTGGCTCTGATTCAGTGAGTGCTCCTGGTGTGTGTCTCTCTCAGTTGTAATTTTTTTTAAGTCATAAAGGGTTGTGGGTAATGTGTGTGTGTTTTATAGGGGTGTGGGTGTGGTGTGTGTCAGGTGTGTGTTATTTAAACTGACCAATGTGGCGAGGTTTTGTATGTGTGTGTGTATTTTGAGCGCGGCGGTATGTACTGGCGGTGATTCGTGGGTCATAATGTTGTGGGCTTTGGTACCGCCATTTTATCACTGACCTTTGGGGAAGCAGATTTGTGTGTGTGTCTGTATAGTGGCAGATTTCTATGTGTTGGCCATAATACGAGTAGCGGTGTACTGCAGCGGTCGCAGTATGTTGGCGGCAGTCAGCATGGCGGTAAGCGGCACTTACCACCAATGTCATAATGAGGGCCTAAGTGATTGTCCAGAATCACAGGATGTCGAGCTGATGCTGAAATTTGAGCGTGGCTCCCCAGTTGCAAAGTCTGCAGCTCTAGCTGTAACGCCACATCCTCTAGTGCAACATATAATCAAGTGATCAACTTGATAAAAACACAAAAAGAATGGCAAATAATTCAAAAGTGTTTCGTCAGTAATTGGGAACTCAGACAATATGTCCTCATTTTAGTTTTTCAGAGCATTAACCATAATTTCTGTGGAAATGAGACACTCTCATGTTTATCATTTCCAAAGGGAATTCTTTCATTATTACGGATTTGATTACATCAGGATGACGCTAGGCGTGCCACACTTTTGTAATAAATATAGAATTTTAGCAATCTAGTTGTTCATTAGAATACTGATGTTTGGCAGAGGTCTAGGGCACAGACTCAGATAATTGAATGCAGAGAGTAGAGTGCAGAGACAACAAGTTAACCACATTGGGCAGGCAGGAGATGCAGTGGCACCACAAGGGACCATGGAGGGCAGGGGGAAGGGGGGCAGGGGTCACAAATCAACCATGCAGGATAGGCGAGAGACACTGTGGCATATCACAGACCATTGAGGACAGACGGAAGAGGCAGTGGCAGTACAACCATACATTCCAACAAACCCATTCAGGCAGGAGACTCCCAATGTTTTTAAGCCCAAAACAGCTTTGTTTTATCTGCCTCCTGCCTAAAATTACCTTTTTTCCAATGTGTGTCAATGGGAAAAATCAGTTTCCCAGGTTTCCTTTTCAAAATCTCCCGCTTACCGATGTTAACAACTTTGGCATGTATGGCACATTGAATCATGTAGGGCAGGAGGAATGGGGGAAGGACATGGACTTGGATAAAAGAGGGCAGGAGGGAGATGGGCAGGGGCACCAAACTGGCCTTACAGGACAGGTGTCAGGGGTTTCTGCAGCACAATACAAAACACAGGGCAAGCGGGACGGCAGTGCAGCACAATAGACCATGTAAAGCAATAGGGTGGGGACAGGGCAATGTACCTGGACATCAGAGAGCAAAGGGGAAAGAGGCAGGGGTAGCACGCTGACCATACCAAACAAACAGGAGGGACAGTTGGAGCATAACAGACCATGAAGGGCAGGAGGGAGGGGGCAGGGGCCTATACATGGAAAAGAGAGGGCAGGGGGCAAGGGGCAGGAACAGCAAGCTGGCAATGGAGGATACGTGGGATGGGTGCTGGAAGTACAACACACAATGGAGCAGAACAGTGAGTCTGTAATGGCATACACACAGACACTGCAGGAAAGGTGGGAGGGATCAGCGCAGCAAGCTGACCACACAGGGCAGGTGGAGGGGTTGTGGCAGCACAGAAGACCATGCAGGGCAAGCAGTAGGGGTAGTGGCAGTACAACGGCTTTGGTTGGCAAGAGAGAGTGGGGAGGGGCAAGCACAAAGGATCATGGAGGATGGAAGTGAGGGGTAGGGGCTGGATCCAACAAGAGATGGCAGGGGAAGGGGCCTTACAACCGTCTAATCGGGGCAGGCAGGAGGAGAAGTTGCAGCCACAAGAGAGCACAGAGGGCATAAGGGAGTGGAAGCAAAATAGAGCATGGGGGATATGAGGGATGGACTAGGGGCATGGGATTTGGAGGCAGGCTAGAGGTGGCAGGGACAGGTGGCAGCCATCTGACAATGCTGTGCAGGTTGGAGGGGCAGTGGCATCTCAACAGAACACTCAGAGTAGATAGGAGGAGCAGTGGCAGGTCTGTGGAACATGGTGGGCATAAAGTAGGGAGGAGGGGCATGCACACAGACATTGGAGGGAAGGGAATGAGGATAGGGGCAGCAACTAAGCACAGAGGCTTAGCAGGAGGGCAGTGATGGGGCATACCGTTGGCCAACAAAGGGGAGGAGCAGTGCGCAGGGATATCACGCTAAATGGAGGGCAGTAGCAGCACATCAGACCTGGCAGGGCAGACGGAAGGGGCCTGGTGCATGGATTTGGACAACAGAGGGTAGGGAGGAGGGGGATGGGGCAGCAATCTAAAAGTTCAGGGCAGGCAGAAAGGGCAGTAGCAGAACAATGGTCACACAGGGCTGTAATTAGGGAGCAGGGGCATGAGCTTGGGCAATGGATGGCATGGAGGGGCAGGAGCAGCTAGCATAGGTGGGGGCAGCACAATGCCAGGCCAAGTCCTGCATCTAACCCCTGCCCCACTGTGCATTGAATGGAGGAATTCACTGACAAAACCAAAGGTTACAAGGATGATATAGTTAGGAAATAGAATTTTATTTTTTTTAGAAATTAATTTAAAATACAAAGGTTACAGGGACGTTATCGTTATGTTCAGATTTCACAGGCACAAAACCATAGAAATTCAGCTGTTATAGTTAGGGTTAATTCAAATAACTGTAACTCGTGCCCTAAGGTAACTATAACTCATGCTTTCACCATGCACTGCTGATTACATCACTCACATCTTCCATGACATCATTGATAATATCACTGTAACATTTGAAGATAAATTCTTGATTAGAAAAGTGTGCTTAGTGGTGTCACGGGTCATAGTTGCCTTAGGGCATGATTTATAGTTACTTGAAATAACTCTTAAGTATAGCTTCTTAAATAGTATGGTTTTGTGTGTGTAAAATCTGAACCTAACAATATGCGTCCCTATAACCTTTGTTTTTTTCAGTTAAAAATAAATAAATATATATAATTATATATAACCTACCAGTGGTCAACAATAGGTTGTTATAGTTAGGACCTAGTTTCCATAAGGAAAGCATTTCTTGTTTTGCCAATAACTTTGCCACTGTTTGACGAATCTCCACGAAATGTTTAAAACTAGTTTGCCGCACACCCCATTTTCTGTTTTGAAAGTTTTGGGTAATTTATCAAGCAAGGGCAAAGAAAAAAGGAGGGGTCCCAAAATGAGTTTTCCCCATGCAGTTTCCTCATAGGGATTTTGAACACAACTACAGCCCAAACTGCTTGACGGAATTACAGCAGCTTTGGCAGAAAGATAGCTCTTGTTCCCGAAAGTGTGCTTTTTGTGATTTGGTGTAATTCCATTCTGTAGTTTTTGAGTTATAAAAAATTGGAGGTGTTGTGGAAATTAAGTAGAAAAGGTATGGAAGGGTGCAGCAGAAAGGTATGCTGTCCCCCTTGATTTAGAGAGGGATTGTCTAAGGGATGAATAACTGCAGTAAAGATAATAAAAGTGCATTGTTTAAAACTAATTTTTATGATCTTGCAGGGCTCTCCCTTACACTTTTACACTTCGATTCCATCAAAATGGCAGTGAGATGTGCCAAATTATTGGCATAAATTTGGAATGTTAGCAATCTAGTTGCTCAATAGAATACTATAATAAACTGCTAATCACCAGGGAGTTAACTGTCATTCTGCTGCTGGTGTTGAATTTGCACGTTTCTGTCTACATGTCAGAATGTTTGAATGGAATATAAGAGGAAGATATTTGAGACCTCACTTAAAGCATGTCCGGATTTTTCTTTCTACAGCACTAACCATAATTTCTTTGACAAAATGAAACCTATAATTTCCTTCTTTTCTTAATTAAGGTCCAGATTTATAGTGGCCTAGCACCATTCCAACACCATATTAGCATCATTTTAAACACTAATGTGGCGTTGGGAGGGCAAAAACGCCTTGCCATATTCACAAAGTGGCACAACGCTAGCTTTGCGCCACTTTGTAACCTTTTGCGCCACATTTTGCATGCGCCTGGCATAATGTATGCAAGGGGGCATTTCGGCACTAGGGGGGCAGTAAAAATGGTGCAAAGGAATCTATGAGATTCATTTCCGCCATTTTTATCAGCAGTTTATAACGCCTGCTAAGTGCAGGCATTAAAAAGAGGCTCCCATTGTGTTCAGTGGGCCTCTGGGAGCTTTGCAGGATTAGTGTAAAACATTTTGACGCTAGTCCTGCAAAGCGCTGGACTTGCGTAAAAAATTTACACTATTCCCCCTGACCACCGCCATGGTGCACCATATTTTAAATACAGCGCACACATGGTGGTGGTACACTTTTCGTAAATCTGGGCCTAAATGTTTTAAGTTTTACCAGTTTAATTCAATCAAGATGGCTTCAGGTGTGCCACACTATTGTCACAAGTGAGACGGTTAGTGCTCTAGTTGTTCTCTAGAACATTCTGGGAGGCTGCAGTGGAACACAAGGGAATCAACTGACAGGCTGCATCTTTTGGAAGTGCATGTTTTACTGAGAATGTCAGACTTCATTCTCATATGGCTGAGAAAGATAGTAGGAATTTACAGAAAATATGCTCTCATTTTAGCTTCTGGAACACCTTCCATAACCTCTATGTGAAAATAATGAGAACACTGTTTTCTCTCAAGCATGATTCTCTACAATGCATTTCAAAGGGGTGCTATCATGTATATTGGCCCTAAAATGGCTGCCATCATTTTCTGGTTGAGGTTTAGACAGCCAATCAGATCTCATCTTGAGAACTGTGCTTAGGTTTGACCAAGATATATGCATTTGGATGTCCTTTAATATCTTGAAATTATTGAATGGATTTACACCAAATAACAAAAAGTGTGCTTCCTGGACTAAGAGCTACTTTCCTGCCAAATTTGGTGTGATTTAATTCAGCAATTAGGGCTGCAATAGTGTCTAAAATCTCTATGGGAATTAACATGGGAAACACGCTTTTGTCACATCCCCTTTTCTCAACCCTCGCATGACCGATCACCCGACACTTTCCGTGCACAACAAGACCCAACAAGACACTTTTTATTGGAAAACTAGGTCCTAACTATAACTACCTACTGGAGACCACCAGTAGGTAATATATGTATATATTTTGCTTGGCTGGAGCTATGGCAGATATGGCAAGCAAAAGCAAACATAACCGTGCTCCCAGCAAGCAGGAGCGTTAAAACTGCTCCCACTTGCTGGGAGCAAAGTTTTCATCTGTTTCCTTGCTGGCTATTATGCGGGTAGGGAAAGAGATGAAAAGATTGCCCCGACACACAGGGGGCTACATTTTTAGCATCTCCCAATGTGCGGGAGCAATGGCGTCTCCTGCAGGAGGCAGGGAGCAGTCTGGGACTGCAGGGGCCTTGAGGCTCCCCTGCAGTCCCCATTTATGAATAATGGGTGCTCTGGGTGAGGCCAGGGCACCCAGGAAGACGAGGCTAGGCCCTGGAGGACAGGGTCCCTGGGGCCAAAATCAGCCTAGGGAGGGGGTTGGGATGGGCCCTGGAGGTCTGCGTGGCCCCCCTAACTATTTTAAATTTGTTGCTCTGGGGAGGTGGTGGTCCCCAGGATCCAGGGGGGTCAATGTGGCTCACAGAAATGTTTAGTAGGTAGCCTTGGGGAGATGGTGGTCCCTGGGGCCCAGGGGTTCTGCATGCCCCCTATATATTTATTAAAAGATGGCACAGGGAGGTGGTGGTCATTGGGACTTGGGGGGGTCTCATGAAGACCCTCAAATGTTTTTAGTAGGTAGCCCCAGGGAGATGGTTGTCCCTGGGGCCCAGGTCGGTGTGGCCCCACTATTTTTATTTTTTTGCCATGGGAGATAGTGGTCCTTGAAACCCAGGGGGTCCACATGGTCCCCAACATTTTTTTAGGTAGCCCTGGGGAGGTAATTGTCCATGGGGCCTGTGTGGCCCCAAACAATTTTTGTTAGTCCTGGGAGGTGGTGATCCCTAGGGCCCCCGGGGGAGGTCCTTGTGGCCACCCAACATTTTTTATTAGGTAGCCCTGGGGAGGTGGTGGTCCTCTGGTCCCAGGGGGATCCATGTGGCCCCTGAACATATTTATTTAGGTAACCCCAGAGAAGTGGCACGTGGCATTGGGTTGGGTGATTATAGGGGCTGTTATGCCCTAAGTTAACCATAACTCTTACCCTTGTCATGCACTGATAATTACCCCACATACAACAGCACTTATGACATCATTGTTAACATCATTGATAATATCAATGTAATATTTGTTGCCAAATTTTTGAGGACAAAACTGTACATGGCAGGGGCATGAGTTATAGTTACCTTAGGGCACAAGTTATAGTTACTTGAAAGAACTCTAGCTAGTATGGTTTTGTACTTAAAAATGTGAGCCAAACTATAACATCCCTGTAACCTCTGTTTTTTTTTTAAGTGAACTTCAATGGGTTTTTAAAATTGTACTTCCTAACTACAACGTCCTTGTAACCTTTGTTTTTTCTGTGAATATATATATATATGAATCTCTGTACCATTCTTCATACAACCCTGGAGTCGAAAGTCGATTGTGGGAGGAAGCAAGCGGGACAGCTGCAGTCAGATAACCCTTCATTTAAATAGTATATTAAAAAAGCAGGAAAAGAAAAGACCCAACGTGTTTTGGCAGTAGCCTTCAACAGGGTCATACAGTTTGTGCATGCAAAGCGTCCTTTTAAAGGGACCACCCCATCCTTGCTACTGGGCTATTAAAAACAACTGGTCTGACACCCTCACTCTTCTTTCTGTGGAATAACGTAATCACCATTTCTTCACATTACAAACATTTGTGCTTGCCACACAACCTGATTCAAAATAACAACAAAGCATCAACTTTTTTCTATACAACACATTTGAAACAGTACAAATTCACAAAGTACAGTCCACCTATGTTTACATAAAATAATGCTTTTCACGTGTTCTCATATTTACATTCCCACTGTTAAAATGTCACATGTTCTTTTTATGAGTTAAATAGTTCAAGTTCTCATCCCAATAGCACATCCGTTCCCTTCGATGTTTATATTGCATAAAGGGATGCATACTATCTAAGTACTATACTTAAGGCAATACTCTTGTCTGTTACATGATATCAAAGTGTCTAATTGTTTCTAAGCCACAAATTTAAATCAGTACAAATTCACACAAACAAGATTACCAGATGTACATTTAAAGAGCTGGTATTAGGGGCATAAGACACACAAAAGAAAGAAAGCTAGCGCAGAACAATGTATACTGAAATTCCTTATAAAATATCAGAATTCTAGCAGAAGATACAGGAACAGATAATTGAATTTGCGCAAACACTGACAGATATAAAAACTAACATTCTCAAAGTGCTTCATGTGTCGTGCAAAAAAGGGCATTCTTTAGGGCAGTGGTCTCCAATCTTTTTAATGCCTCACCCCCCCCCCAGTTGGATAATAAAACTCCTTGCCCCCCCCTTCAGAATTTTTCACAATTATTTTATAAGGATGGCAATGTTTAAATATATCTAAGCCTATTTAAACATTGCAGTTAAGTACTGTTACCTTTTTAAAAATGCAATAACATACTTCTGCGTAAAACAAAGGCCTGTTATCTGTATAATGCTTTTTTTGGCCAGAGTCTGGCACCCCCCCCCCCAGGACCCCTTGGGGCCCCCCTAAGGGGCCTGCCCCCCAGTTTGAAGACCTCTGCTTTAGGGGAACTGAATTAGTTCAAACACTGCCAGATATAAAGTGCTTCATATACAGTACAGCCAAAGTGGGTACACCGGAAAGTGCGTGTGCTTATGACATTATGGGACCGCACAGCCCCTCTCCCCAAACAAAAAAAGTTAGGCTAGGCTCAGGAATGGGGTCCCCGGGGCCAAGAGCAGCCTGGGGATTGGGGCAACCTGACCCCCATCTCCCTCCAAAAATTAAATGTATAGGTCAGGCTGCGGGAGATGGGGTCCCTGAAGTAAGATTGGCCAGGGGGGTTCACACAGCCCCCCTTCTTCCCAAAAATTGAATATTTATGCTGGGCCGATATCGGTCTGAGGGGAGCCATGCAGGGTTGAGTTGCTTTAGGGGTTGGCTACAGGAACTGGCACCAGGCCAGGCCCTGTGGCTAACTCCCAGTGTGCACGGCCACAGGTGCAGTGTGAGGTTGGGTGGCTATAGGGGTTGGCCGCAGGGTCTGGCTGCAGGCCCTGTAGACAACCCCTACTGCAGGCTGTGTGCAGTGCAGGATTGGGTGGTTATAAGGGTTGGCCGCAGGGACTGGCCGCAGACCAACACTAGTCGCGGCTGCGCGCAGCAGTGGTTGGATTAAGGTATGGTAATGGAAATTAATATACATTTAAAAAAATAGAAATTCACTGAAAAAGAAAAGGTAACATGGACATTGCAGTAAGGAAATCGAATTTTAAAAAACAGACATTCACTTAAAAAAACAAAGATTACAGTATCAGTTATAGTTAGGCTCACATTTTAAAAGTATCAAATCAATGAAATTCACCAGTTATAGTTAGAGTTATCTGAAGTAACTATAACTTCTGCCCTAAGGTAACTATAACATGAGCTTTCACCATGCCCTGCTAATTACCTCACAAATTACAGCACTCATGACATCTTTGATAACATCATTGATAATGTCATTGTAACATCTGCAGTAGAATTATTGATCAGATTACTGTGCATGGCAGGGGTCGCGAGTTATAGTTACCTTAGGGCATGAGTTTTTAAGTATATGAACACTCCTCTTCTACAAGGATAACCAGGGCACCTCCGAAGTGTCTATATTGCAAATTTACTCGGAAAATTGATTTCCTTCCAACTCGTTTTGGCCGTAGCCTTGGTCACGGATGGAGTGGGTGTGTACCATACACAAATAACAAATGAAACAAAAAACAGACATTCCCACAACTCTCCCTAATAACAACTCAGCAGTGGCAGCCATCTTAAACTCTCAAAATCACATTACTTAAACAATATTTAATCACATATTCATTTTTAAGAAGTGTAATACACAATTAACAATTCTACCGATTATTGATCCAAGTTGAACATTCAATATTAATGAACCCAATACAAAAAATAACCTCATCTAAAATAGACACAATCATCCTTATAATACTCTGCATATAATAATTCATATTTCATTCAGAAATTTAATACAATACCTGTAAGTAAACCCCAGTGGGCATAGTTCATTATTTACAATACTTTCCTTGGCCAATACAAAATTCCAATATAATATATATACACCACACTTCATCCATATTTTAGATCAAATCATACCTGCTTGCTTTACCACTATAAAACCTTTTACTTCCACACACCACCTCTACTAACACCATTATGTACAACAAATTTATTCCAATAACATGAATACACCCAATAACACATACATAAATGTAAAAAATTTCATGAATCTTATCCTGTCCTAGTATGGCTCTTACTGTCATAATTATGCTCTTTAACCCAAATGTATGCTCATTTCCTCACTGGAGTTCAGCCCTGAGGGATCTAATGTCTCAAAATGTATTATATATTTTGATTCTAGAATTCTCAATTCTTGTTCTCTGTTCCCTCCTCGGCTATTTGTTCTTACCTGGTCTATCACTACAAACTGAAGCATGTTTTCGTTACCAAAGTGTACATCGTGAAAGTGTCTGGCTACCGGATAAACCTTGTCATGATTCTTGATAGCTAGGCTCTGTTCATGTACCCTCTTCTTCGCAGAATGAATTGTGCTTCCTACATAGATTTTATCACATGGGCATATCAGACAATATACACAATACACAGTATTACAATTAAAATTTCCTTTGATGGTGAAACCTTCCTCCCTACCTGGTACTATCAACTTTGTGCAATTAGCACTATTTCTGCAAGCTTTATATTGCATGCAGCAATAAAACCCAGATTGTGCCGTATTCTTCATACTCCTTTTATGTGTAACAAAATTGTGGCTTAAGTCATCCTTTAGAGATCTACTTCTCCTAAAAGTCCCTTGCGGTCTATCACTTAGACACTTGCACAATACGGGATCATTCTGTAATATATGCCGCTTTTGTTCAAGATATTTCTCACATTGAACGATTGGTTGCTATATGTCGTGACAAATCTAATTGTTGTATTTTCTTCTTCGTGACCTATGTTCACCTTATATAATAGATCTTTCCTACAAGTTTTCTCCACCTTTTCTTTTGCTTGTCTGATGGCCTTAATGCCTTATCCTCTTTCTTTGAATCTTTCACACATTTCTTCACATTCTTTATGATAATCTGACATTCTGCTACAGATTCGCTGAGCTCTTAAGAGCTCCCCATATCGAATACTCTGTATTAAACTTGTAGGATGTGCACTGCGGGCATAGAGTGAACTATTACCAGCCGTCTGATTCCTATGTAGCTTGGAAGTCAGAGTATTATTCCTCACTGTCACTTCAACATCCAAAAATTCAATACTTGTTGAACTGTCTTGTTCAGTTAAATTTATATTAAATTCATTTAAATTCAAATCCTGAACAAACTTCGTAGCTAACACTTCAACGCCTTTCCAAATTACAAATATGTCATCAATAAACCGACACCATAAGATCACATTTTCTCATTGTTTCGGACATCATCTCCTTCCACCAGCCCATAAACTGATTTGCATAACTGTGGGCAAAACATGTACCCATAGCAGTCCCCTGCAGTTGCCTATATATTTGGTTGTCAAAGATAGACAAATTGTTCTTCAAGCAGTAACCTATCGTGTCACATAACATCTCCGTATGGAATAATAGCGAAATTGACCTTTCTCGCATATAGGGGCTCATTCTGAGCCCGGCGGGCGGCGGGAGCCGCCCACCTGGAGGGAGCCGCCAAATGACCTCACCGCGGTCAAAAGACCGCGGCGGCCATTCAGACATTTCCTCTGGGCCGGCGGGCGCTCTCCAAAAGAGCGCCCGCCGGCCCAGAGGAAATGCCCCTGCAACGAGGACGCCGGCTCAGAATTGAGCCGGCGTAGTTGCAGGGGTGCGACGGGTGCAGTTTGCACCCGTCGCGTATTTCAGTGTCTGCATTGCAGACACTGAAATACACAGTGGGGCCCTCTTACGGGGGCCCCTGCAGTGCCCATGCCATTGGCATGGGCACTGCAGGGGCCCCCAGGGGCCCCGCGGCACCCCCTACCGCCATCCTGTTCCTGGCGGGCAAACCGCCAGGAACAGGATGGCGGTAGGGGGTGTCAGAATCCCCCATGGCGGCGCAGCAAGCTGCGCCGCCATGGGGGATTCCAAGGGCAGCAAAAAACCGGCGGGAGACCGCCGGTTTTCCTTGTCTGACCGCGGCCGAACCGCCGCGGTCAGAATGCCCTGCGGGGCACCGCCGGTCTGTCGGCGGTGCTCCCGCAGACCCTGGCCAGAATGACCCCCATAATGTCTAATCGCTTTTAGGCCCAAATCATGATCAATACTAGTATAAAGGCCGTAACATCTCAGGTTCATAATAGATAATCATCCTCCTAATGTATCCCCTCTATAGTTTTTGAAAAGTGTGTAGTTTCCTTCAAATACGAAGGCACTGTTTCTACAAAGGAGCAGAGATAATAGTCAATGTACATAGATGTGTTCTCAAGAAGGGAATCCATAGCCGAAACAATAGGTCTCCCTGATGGATCTGATTTATCCTTATGTATTTTGGGTAAGAGATATAGGGGTCATTATGACCCAGGAGGTCGGTGGTATAGTGGAGGTAATACCGCCAGCAGGCTGGCGGTACCTACCTCCACTATTGTGACATTGGCGGTTTGGCCAAAGCTAAACCGCCAATGCACCACACCGACCGCCACAGTGGTAATGACCGCCGGGATGGAGACTACAGCCTCCAGCCCGGCTGCCGTCACTAGGCTGCCTATGTCATTATGAACCCGCCCACCGCCATGGTTTCAGTGGTTTCTGTACTGCCACTGAAACCATGGTGGTAGGCACTATCAGTGCCAGGGGATTCCTTCCCTGGCACTGATAGGGGTCTCCCCCGGCCCCCTCCCTCTCCCAACCCCCCCGCACCTTTACACACATACATGCACATACATACACACCCATACACACATGCATACACACATTCACCCACACATTCATACATTCATACACACTCACAGCAACACTCACAAACATACATCCAGGCACACACGCAATCTCACGACACAACATGCACGTACACTCACACCCACTTATGAACACACGCATGCACGCATTCACATACACTCACACCCCACACACATGCACACAACACCTCCATCCCCTCTCCTGTCGGAGAACCCGACTTACCTGCTTGCAGGGGGTCCTCCGGCAGGAGACGGGACGCAGCGCTGCTGCCAGCAGCAGCGTCCGCCAGCAAAACACTGCCAGGCTATATCATGGAACATCATACGGTAGGCGGTGATTCCACTGGCCTTCTGGTGGAATTCCATCGACGGTCATAATGGCATGCCTTTGTATGATACCATTTCTTCAACTTGAACTTTCTAATGAACATAAAAGTATAAATTCTCATTTGAGTATAATCAAATTGACCATTTGGGCAAAAGGAGACGCCCAAAGACAATAACCCCTCTTCTTCAGTAGATAGTTCTCTGTTGGAGAGGTTGACCGCCTTCATTGTATTTATTTGCGGGCCTGAGTCACCACACCCATAGATATTGTGCTTCCTCTTGCATCTTCTCTTTTTTGCTTGTCTAATCCTCTTCCTTTTCCTCTTGTTCCTCTCCCTCTGCCTCTCTGAAAATAGGATTCTTTGTGTTGTTCTGTCCTCCCTTGATTGAGGAGTTGAAATTGTTTCAAATAATTAGATCTGTCAGCAACTTTATCTGGTACCAATCTTTTAGTTAGCACGGAGTGAGATATGTCTGATAAATTCCCATCTGAAACATCACTTTCCTCTTCCTCCATAAGAGACACACCTTTCACCTCAATATCATTGAGCACCTGCCCCGACATCTCCTCAGTATACATATGATCATATTTCCGGTGACAAGTTAAAATTCTTCCAGCATGGTAATCTTTAAAATCTTGTATAAATGTTCTCCGTTTTTTGTTAGTAATTTCTTCCTCGAACTTCGACAACGTCTTTTCCAAAATTTTCATAAATTCATCCAGTACATCCTGTGTAATAATTGTTAACAACTCCATGTTAATCTTTTTCAATATCATCCCAAATCTTAGTTCTGTCCTTTATAGCATATTTTATCAACATTTTCATCATATTTAAAGAATTTTGTTTTGAGTTTTCTGCCCATTCCTCTAACATTTCAGGGTCAGGATCTTCATAAGTTGGTATTGTATAAATTCTTAAGCCTCTAGGTACCCTTTCTACCTCAATATATCTTTGTAAGGACTCTATCTCCCACCATTTTTATTGTTCTTTTTATAAAATCTTTCCAGTTTATCATATATTATTTGTAATCTCACCCCAGACCTTATATTGGTGGGACCAGGTTGATCAGGTTGAATCTCCTCCATTTGGGAAAATAATAGTTTATTAGATTTTTTTTTTTTTCGTCGAGACTTCAGGGAAGAAGAATATTTTCTGAATCAACAATCTCCGATATAAATCTTTGAAACACTCTCCACGGATGTGAAGGTGGAGGCAAGTCCGCCTTCTGTACAACCACTCTGCTCCTGCAACTTCCTTCGGTGAACGCCATAAACGTATTATGTTCAGCCACCCATATATATGTGGTCCTCTCCTATTTATTGGCAATCGCAAACAGACGAAATCTTAAATTTTTCTTTAAGTATATTATTTTCAAGCTTCTTTATCAATAGCAACCCCACATCGGGTAATGTGTTTCATTATTGTTCCATTTCACAACAATATCCAAAACAAGGGGTGAGCCTAACTATATATAATTTCTAAATTTTAAACACACACCCAATTCTTGTTGGAATTCCTTCTACTACTCGACTGTCCATGTATTTAAATTGACTGAGAAGCATGGAAAATATACTGTCCCAACTGCAGCTCCAACGCTAATAAAAAAAGAGTCAATGGTGTCCCGAAAATAGATGACTTTCATCTGTTCATCCAAATTATATTTTGCCACCTAGACTTCTCGTCTTATGATGACCATCTAATTTAATGATTTTCTCTTTTTCTTTTAATCTAATAACGGTCGAAAAAATACAGTTCAAAGTAATTACTTTCAAATTCAGTACAAAGCAAGATCATCAGCATTGCACATACCTGCTAGATCTTTAGCACACAGTCGCTGTTTCAATCCCGTCTGTTTGGATATCTTCACTGTCGTATCGGTGCACTCCTCGTCTCATAATTCAACGAGCTTCATAACTGTTCTCCATGCAGCCGTTCCTGTTCTGAATACCGACATTGCCGCACAGGAGAGTCCCTTCTTAATCATCTGTAACTCTCAGGTGATTGAAAGCGTACACCACGCAGTTGCTTCCGCACTTTCAAAATGAATCCTTCAAACAATGCTCGGAACGCAGAAGTCTTGCCGCAGCGGTCCTGGTCGGGTTACGAGAAACCCGTAAATTACTTGAATACTCCTCTTTGTACAAGGATAACCAGGACATCTCCAAAGTGTTTATATTGCAAATTTATTCAGAAAATGTATTTCCCTCCAACGCATTTCGGCTGTAGCGGATGGAGAGGGTGTGTACCATACACACTTAAATAACAAATTAAATAAAAAACGGACATACACACAACTCTCCCTATAACAACTCGGCAGTGGCGGCCATCTTAAACTGTCAAAATCACATTACTTAAACATTATTTCATCACATATTCATTTTAAAAAAATGTAATACACAATTAACAACTCTACTGATTATTGATCCAAGTTGAACATTCAATATTAATGAACCCAATACAAAAATAACCTCATCTAAAATACACACAATCATCCTTATAATACTCTGCTTATAATAATTGGTATTTCATTCAGGAATTTAATACAATACCTGTAAGCAAGCCCCAGTGGGCATCGTTCATTATTTACAATACTTTCCTTGGTCGTTTCTGGCAGGCTGTGTGGTGATTTTCAGCTCACAAGGAGTTTCCTTGAAGGGATTAAGGGCCTGATTACAATTTTGGAGGAGGGTGTTAATCCGTCCCAAATGTGACGGATATACCACCCACAGTATTACCTGTCCATTATATCCTATGGAACTCGTAATACGGTGGGCAGGATATCCGTCACATTTGGGACGGATTAACACCCTCCTCCAAAGTTGTAATCAGGCCCTAAGTCTTTTTGGCTCTGAGACTTCAGATAACAGAAGGGAAGCTCACCCAAAGCCCTTGGAGAGCACTTCTCAGCAAAATCAAGGCAGCCGGGCAACAGCAAGGCAGCAGCCCTTCACAGCAAAGCAGTCCAGGTGAGTCCTTTGGGAAACTAGGCAGTTCCTTTTGACAGGTTACAGGATCTGGTCCAGAAATGTCTGAGTTGATGGGGTCAGGGACCCAGTTTATATACCCAAACATGTCTTTGAAGTGGGGGAGACTTCAAGAGTGGTTTTGATGGGCACATGGTCCCCTTTCATTACAGGTCTGTCTGCCAAGGTCCCAGTATGGGGCTGGGCAGTCCATTGTGTGAGGGCAGGCCACTAGCTTTTGAAATGTAAGTGTCAGGCCCTCCACCCTCCCAGCCCAAGAAGACCCAATCAGTATGCAGATGAGTGCAGGTGTGTATTAGTATCCTGTGTTTGTGGTTGTCTGGGTGCAATGCACAAGGGAGCTGTCAACCAGCCCAGCCAGACGTGGATTGGAGACAGGCTATAAGGCCCAGATGGATTTTAAGTGCAGAAAAATGTTCACTTTCTAAAAGTGGCATTTCTAAGATAGTAATATAAAATCCAACTTCTCCCATAAGCAGGATTTTTATTACCATTCCGGCCATACTAAACATGACCTGGTTACCTCTTTCTGATCAGAATCTATCACTATCAAACAGTATATGAGGGTAGCCATAATGCTAGCCTATGAAAAGAGCAGGCCTCACAATAGTGGAAAATAAATTTAGGAGTTTTACACTACCAGGACATATGAACACACATGTACATGTCCTGCCTTTTAACTACATTGCACCCTGCCTTATAGGTTACATAGGGCCTACCTTAGGGGTGACTTATATGTAGAAAAGGGGGAGTTTAAAGCTTGGCAAGTACTTTTAAATGCCTACTTATGTGGGTGGCACAACCAGTGCTGCAGGCCCACTAGTAGCATTCAATTTACAGGCCCTGGGCACATGTAGTGCACTTTACTAGAGACTTATAAGTAAATCAAATATGCCAATTTGGAATGAACCAATAGTACCATGTTTAAGGGAGAGGACATATGCACTTTAGCATTGGTTAGCAGTGGTAAAGTGCGCAGAGTCCTAAAACCTGCAAAAACAGGGTCGGAAAAGTGGAGGGAGGCAGGCAAAAAGTTTGAGGATGACCACCCTAAGGCTCTCATATCTATCTATATATATATATATATATATATATATATATATATATATATATATATATATACAGCTGTGTCTAATGTCTAATTTTCCTATGGAAAAATGAATGGGGAAATTATAATTCACTCCCTAATGTAATGATAACACGCACCCCGCCATGCACAGTTGTTTCTTCAATAATTTAATTGCTAATGTTTCATTTATATTTTTAATGACTTTGTAGAAGTTGTCATGGTCCTGTAATATCTGGGATAATAAGCAATGCATGGCGAGGGCATGAGATTGACAGACAAAGAGAAAATTAGAGAAGGTGTCACTGCAAATGCCCGAAGAACTGGGGGTAGGTGGGTGTATTGATGATTGCCTCTCTTCAGTGCGTACTTAATTGAGGTAGTGGTGGATGCAACTCTTAGCAGGGGCCTTACAAATATGGAAGCTGGTGGTGGTGGCACCAGTGCCACATCCATTGGAGCAGGTTGAATACGTAAGGTAATCATAATTTTGGTGCTTTCTCAGACAACTTCCATGACAATGACTGGCCTGTACCTTAATTCTGATGCTTTCAGGAACTTTAAGTTTCCCTTATCTCTCATGACAGGTTTTGGACTCAGCCGGGGTCCAATCTATGTCCAGATCAACAAAAGGGGGTCTTGGAGAAGATGGAGGAGTATGCTTCCTTTTTCTTGCTGGCGAATGGGAAGCCAGTGGTTCAATAACAGATACATATTAATCAGCAGGAAGCTCAGGCTCCTGTTCTGCTCCTACTTCAGGAAGATCTACTATTGCTGGCTGTGGCTCCTCCTGTTGTCAATCAATAATTTCTAAAGCGCGCTAATCACCCGCTAGGGTCTCAAGGCACTGATAGGAGGGGGAGGGAGAAGTGCTACTACTCGAACAGCCAGGTCTTGAGGCGTTTCCTGAAGGTCAGCAGGTCCTGGGTCTGTCATAGGTGGGTGGGGAGGGAGTTCCAGATCTTGGCGCTGAGGTAGGAGAGAGTACTGCCACAAGCTGTAGTTCGGTAGATGCGAGGGACGGTGGCGAGAGCGAGGTTGGCGGAGCGGAGTTGGCGGTTGGGAGTGTGGAAGGTGAGTCGCTCGTTGAGGTAGGCAGGGCCAGCGTTGTGGAGTACTTTGAGTGCGTGGATGAGAAGTTTAAAGGTGATCCTCTTGTTGACGGGGAGCCAGTGTAGGTCTCTCAGGTGGGCTGAGATGTGGTTGCGGCGTGAGATGTCGAGGATGAGGCATGCGGAGGAGGATGAGATGGCGTTGACTTGCTGGGTCATGGTGAGTGCTGAGTCTAGGATGAAACCTAAGTTGTGTGCGTGGTTGGTGGGCACTAGTGCGGTTCCAAGAGTGGCTGGCCACCAGGAGACGTACCATGCGGAGTGGTTGGAGCCGAGGATGAGGATCTCCGTCTTGTCTGAGTTCAGTTTTAGGTGGCTCCTCTCCATCCAGTTTGCGATGTCCTTTATTCCGTTGTGGAGGTTGGTTTTGGCGTTGGCGGGGTCCTTGGTGAGTGAGAGGGTCAGCTGGGTGTTGTCAGCATAGAAGATGATGTTGAGGTTTAAACAATTTTTAACAAGTTTTAAACAATGAAAATGTAGCAAAATAATAATAATTTAAAAAATAAAAGCAAATGATTTAAAAAAGAAATCCATAATAAATAAATAAATACTGCTGGTGTTCTATGAGACTATGAGGAAACCATTGGGATTTGGGGGGCAGAGAATTGCAGATGAAAATGGGGGGAAATGAATTTTTAAACATTGTTCATACATATACCACAATGATCATCAAGCATATTAATTAAACTGACATAAAAAAACATATATAGGCCTATGGCAAAAGCACAATGACTGCCTACACAAAATTGGCTGTCAACCACATGATCAAAACAATAAGCAAGGATGCATGGGCAAAAAAGAAGAACACATGCAGGCCTTAGGCAAAAGCACACTTGCTGGCTGCACAAAAATGGCCTGTGGCTGCATGGTCAAACAACAAGCAAGGAGGCATGGACAGCAAAGGAGAACACATGCAGGCCTATGGCAAAAGCAAAGCACACTGGCTCACTACATAAATAGGCACCATCCGTATGGTCAAACAACATCAACAACAGCAAGCATGGAGGCATTGGGAAACAAAACACTTGCAGGCCTATGGCAAAAGCACACGTCCGACATACACAAAATGGCCACCAACCACATGGTCAAACAAAAAGCAAGGAGGTATAGATAATAGAACACATCCAAGGCTAAAGAAAAAGCACACTGATTGCCCATACAAAATGGCCACAGATTGGCCTAGTGAACAACACAACCAAGGATGCATGCACAACAACAAAAACACATGCAGGCCTATGGAAAAAGCACACTGATTGCCTACACAAAATGGACACCGGTCGCATGGTCAAACAACAGCAAGCAAGGAGGCATGGACAAAAAAGAACACATGCAGGCCTCTGGCAAATGCACACTGGCTGGCTGTACAAACTGGCCACCAGCCACATGGTCAGACAACAACAACAGCAGCAAGCAAGGAGTCATCGGAGACCAAACACATGCAGACCTGTGGCCAAAGCACACTGACTGCCTAGACGAAATGGCCACCGGCCACCTGGTCAAACAACAAGCAATGGAGAACAAACAAGGACAAATGGTGGCATACGGCAAACACACACTGGCCAGGCAAAGGGGGCATGGTAACAACGATGAAGAAAACACTACCATTAATTCATCAGTGCCAAAAGCAAAAAGTAAGCGAACTATATATTTTTTTTACAACAATACACATCCTCCCAAGGCATCAAATATTTCCCCACTAAGATACACTTTTTGCAGGAAAAACAACGCAACATACAAAATAAACCCCACAATTTTTTATTTAATTCAATGCCATCAGTGGCCTAAATAATGGTTCAAAACAACATATACCTAAGAAACAGTTGCTTCATGGACCCATGAGTAGTACTGGCTGGATGGCCCTTGGGCAGACTAGTCCACATAGTAAAATAAATGAATAGTGCAAATTTTACAAACATGGAGAACATGTAGTGGACTGCAACATTTTCCCTTATGAAAAATAAAAAAATAATTGCAAAATAATAACTAGGCTGCTACTGAAACTCCAGGCCACCCACCACAACCACAATCAAATTTAAAAATCCAACAAAAGTACAAATAAATACTGGTGTATGCCCCCTATCAAACAAACAACACCCTTATACAAATGTTTTTTAACTTACTAGTAATATCACAAAGTCCTTAAAATCCACTTGTATATATGCAGCATGAATTGCAGACAGAGAGAGAGTGATCATTCCACCTAGAAATCCAAGTGAAAAGTAACCTGAAGATGGACAAAGCACTGGGAGGAGCCTGCTGAACAGGAAGTTTGATTATTTATGGCATTTCCTTCAATGTTGAACAAAAATGTTTTTCACACTAAAAATGACTTGAGCAGTCCTTTAAAGTAGAATATTTAATTGAAAACGCCTTTTCAAGTTGATTTAACTGCTTCTTGAGTTGAAAGTCTTCTCGAGAAGCATTCAGGGCCACTCGTACTCACAAGCATCATGAAAAGGGTGCTTCAAGGCTCAGTGGCGACTGGAAGCTGTGCGAGCGGACAGCAAATCCCTTCACACTAGCTTGCGCATGACTAAACAACTCTTGCATGCGTGACAGAAAATAAATTCTGTCATGGGCCGGATGGCATTATTTAGCAATAGCTCCACATTACATGCATACCGTGGAGTTCCGTTTTCCATGAACTCCACCGCCTCAGCGGATTTTTTCATCCACACCTAAAAATGACCTTAATGTAGACTATGTTCCAAAGGTGCAGTCAGTCTCAAAGAGAGCTACCAGTGCTGTGTTCAGAGCCTATAAAAATTAAAGTATCAGGTGATGGAGTGTACAATATAGACAAGTTAAGTGTTCCCCTAGAGGTACCAATGCTGGAAAGAAGGCTGCCTATGAAGATTACTAATTGGATGCCATTTGTGTATGTGCACACCTGAATGTGTAGGGTGGAATGTACGTACATCGGACAGCATGTGTGTGTCTGATGAGACATGTGGATGCAGGCCATGCTTTTCTCTGACTTGCACTGAAATACACAGCCTTTCATGACACCTGATACAAATACTGCAAAAGGGCAAAATACAAGAAGAACTGAAACAAAATTTCTCTAGCTTCTCAAGGAATGAGATGATCTTGTTCTAAGATGTTAACACTAGCAAGGAGGTATAAGGTGGCAAAGATTAATTTCTCTTCTATGCTGACCATCTTGGAATGGGCGAGTGACCAAAGCAAGATTGACTTTCTTTACCAAAATTATTATGAGACTATTCTGAGATTAAATCCTAACCTATGTATAATGTACAGAGATACTGCTTCTACCACAAGCCTCACCAATCATGAAAGGGGTTGTTGCTTCATCCGTTAATCACCTGTCCTTCTGTCCTTTCCCAGATATGAGCTAAATGTAAGGCTAAAAATTAAGTATGAAAAATGCACATTTAATAATGGGCAACGCTTGATAAGATTTGTCACTCTGGTGTTCATTTGGTTTCTGATACCTTACTTAACAAGCATTGCAATACCCCTAGGTCTGGCTTTTTGTTAGGGGAAGTGTTTGGTAAAAGAAGGCTTTGTATGTGTTGTCCCAGCTGTCCTGGAAAGAAAATTCCAAGTAGGGATCCTTTACCAAACGTACTGAATTAACAGAGTTAGGTTGTACCCTAGAGGAAGGGTGTTAGTATTAGTGTCAGAAGATCGAGTTTGCAATGTAAGTTGTGAAATTAAATGACATTTGGAGCAATATATTTCACAGTAAATACTTTTACCAAAGGGCCAGTACTTTCTTTGGGAACAAGAGAAACAGTAAACCCAACAACATATTATTGTAACAGCAAAGTACACCAAATAAACTTGCAGAGGTAATTAGCAAATAGCATAGTGTCTTTGGGACAGGCAGAGCATTCAGAAGGCAAGCACTTCTTAATGAAAATGCCATAAATCAGGCATCGGATTGAAGTTTGTCAGACTGAACTTGGCACAAGATCCCAGACCTCCTCTCAAATGGTCTGAAAACAAGTGCAATTACTGTATGCCAGTTGTTATACAGTTCCTACTAAAAGGTTGGCTTGTGTATTACAACAACAGAACTTCAGACAGCAGGAAACTGAGTCCATCTACACCATCGGGAAATGTCGGCCCAATTCCTAGCTAGCTCACAGTGCCTTAAATGAACCCCCAACCTTATCAGGGTGATAGATGATTTCAGCAACCTCAAACATGGCCATCCTGACTCCCAACTAAGTCATGGAAACAGATCTTACCCCTGTTGTTTTTTACTTAAGCATGCCCAAGGTAAACACTAGAATGATATGAATAAAAGTTTGCAGACTTTTATTGAAACATATTCTTGCATGCAAAGAAGGGGCTGCAATTATTAGGCCGATGAAACAAAGCATTATAATCAACAAAACTAACATGTTGAATAAAATAAATAAGCCAACCTTGGAAAACCTATTTCTATATATCTCTACCTATACTCCAAAAGCATAGCAAGTGTACCTTCTGTCCAATCTAGGAGATAGCCTGAAACCCCCCATACTTGGATAGTTGCACCAGGGAGCCATACTAGAGTGAAGTTAGCAATCATTTTCTGCAAGTGGAAGATCATCATCAGCAGAGTTGCATATTGAACACTGGATTTGTTTCAGGACAGTTATGGCCTGAGTGACCACTGCCACTGTAGGTCGGTGCACTGTTTATATAACAAAAACCACACTGCATTAGAGGTGCAGCTCTGATGCGATGATGTGCCTAGGTTTCGGGAGCTGTCTCCGAATGGCAATGCAAGTCCTAGGATAATCTTGTTCCATGTTCCTAGCCTTGAACAGAGTGTACAAATTATACAGTGAGAAAGGCTTGCATAAAACAAGCAGCATGTACAGCATCGTCTCAGAATAAAGCAAGCCTAAAGTGTGTAAAATGTCATTGCTAAAGGCATTATCAGTTTAAAATGTATAAAATGTAAGATGTAAAACTAAACTAAAATGGAGAACCAAAGTGGGCCCAAGAAGGCCACACAACACCCTCCCCTTGGCTGTGGGAGGCAAAAGCTCCATGATAAACTAAACTAAAAATAATCAACCCTATAATTAAAACGTCATGTTACCAAATAAAGCAAACAAAGCCATTACTTCAAACCAACTCCCAAAGTACCAATCATTGACATTAGCTACCGACCTTTGATTTTGCCAGTGCGTATGAATGTTTTATGTAAAACATTTCAAAGGGACTACACTTGTGTTTAAGTACACACTGTTCAAGAGCAGAATGCTGTCACTCACTGAGAGGTAAGACAATGGCTGAAGTGGGCTGACCCTGTGCACCACGCTTTATTCTGTAATGGATGGAACATGAATGTAAACTAAACAATGACAGAAATGGATGAGGGTGGTAGTTTCAAAGGTCTTGAAAAGGTTTTAATCATGGCCGGTACCTAAATTAGAAAATTTACCTAAAGCTGATATTTGTGTCCTTTATCGGTACAGACTTTTACCAATAATTATATGAAGAAAATACTTTCAAATTGGCTCTAGAGATGCACTAATAATCCATGACTGATAAAGTAAACAATGAAAAAAAGGTCATGTTAAAAATGAATACATATAAGTTTATATGAAGTTCTATTTAAGTATCAAATCTGTGCTTTGCAGAATCTTAAAACATTAATAAATGGCAGGTGTTTTCCTCTGAGAAAGATGGCAATTATAGGCGGCAGAAATGACTGTAACTCCGGTTATTTTTCCATACCAATTACACCAGGTTTATCTCTGTGCCCTCATTGGCTATTTACCATCTGATGCAACAAGCATAATGAAAGTAACAAAAGCAAACCCAGAATAATGAAAAACAGTAATACCTTAAGGCACAAGTAATGGAATATTTTGTTGTTTTAAATGAAAATAAATCCTCTCCTGAGGTGACTGTATGAAAATCAAAAAATGGAGAGGACTGTCAGTGTAGTCTCAGATAGCATCATGCCAGGAAAATATCTTTATGCATTGAGTGGGGAAATGCTTTGTAAGTCCCCTTTGTGTTTCCAGGAAAGGAAATAGAAAAGGGCACAAGTAAGGGACAGCCATGTGTGAAATGAATATCAGCAGGTCAGGAGAGAGCAAAGAACACTGCATATCACATTTTTTTTTTCTTCAGAAAGAGAGTTTGAAAAGAGGTCTTGAGAGATAATAGGTCACATAGCACAGGATGGTTCTACCTGGCCTTTGTATGACACCAGCTTTGGTGTCAAAAAAGACAACTGAAGATATGGAAACAGTAGACAGAGTGGGACACTAGGAAAGACAACAAGCATTGGCAAAGCCTTTGTGATCTATTGGATTTGCCAATGGTTTTAGCAATATTTTACTGTTTAGAATTATAAACTTTACATAAGTAAATATTTTGAATGTATTAACATTTGTAAACACTCTTTGCTTTAGTGCAATTTTGTATTGTAATTGTAATTTACTTCACTAAGACCAAGAAGTATCTGCTTTAACAGGCTGAGCTACTGGGTTTTCCAGTCCTTGTATGGTACATGTGAGCTGAGTAACATTTATGTTTTGGTGAGTTCTAATTGTGGAAGAGTGTTCATAATGGGGCATGATTGAGAGCTCTGGATATGGTCCTTTTTGCAGGGATATCCCCAAACTGTTTGCCTTCTTCACCCTATTTTTTCATGTCTGTCTTTGCTGGTTTATAGTGTCTGCACACTTTACCACTGCTAATCAGTGCTAAAGTGCAGGAGCTCCCTATATAAATTGTACTGCTGATTGGTTTATCCATGATTAGCATATTTGATTTACTGATCAGTAATGTGAAAGATTTTCACAGGCTATACAACTTAATTGCGTGGCAGCACTTGTCTAGTCTGTGTTTTGCAGAGCTGCGCCAGCACTTGACTGATAATAAGCTGATGGACCCCAGGAAGCTTGCTCTGGAGGCGGACCACTGGGTGAGTACCCAGGTCACAAGAAGGTTTACGGGGGAGACTCCGCCAAAAGTGGGCAGGATTCCCAGAAGAAGGAGAGGGAGGTCAAGGGAGATGCAGACAGGTCCCAGGATCAGGAGGGAGACAAAGAGTCCCACGTCCCTTCTGGCAGGAAGGAGGGAGGTTCTGGTGGCCCAGGGCACCCCATTTTTAACCTTGGTCTTTGAGTGTTCCCAGTTAGGACATATGAAAGGGGACTCTTTCTGTCCTAAGACTACCCCCACTGGTGGCCCTTCTATTGAGGTGGCCAATGTGGCCTTAGGGGCAGGTCATAGACCATGCCATCATACCCCTTAGTTGGGAGGTGGACTCAGAGGGTGAGTTGGTGGTCCCTGAGGGTGGGAGTCGTCACTTCCACTAGGTGACAGTGAATGGGGTCCCAGTCACTGCTCTGAGGGACAGTGGGGATAGCCATACCATGATGGTGCAAAGGCTTGTCTCCCCAGACCAGTACACCAGCCAGGTGTGTAGGGTGACACCATCCCAAGGGCAGAACTTCTTCTGCCCTATGGCTCTGGTATCCCTAGAGTAGGGTGGGGAGGTGACCGAGAGGCAGATCATAGTCAGTCCCCTGATGCCCATGGACTGCCTTCTGGGGAATGAGTTGCCCCAGGTGTCAGAAGAACTGCGAGGGATGGCTCCCAGAAGTGCCCTCACTGTACAATTGTCTCAGGGTACCACTCCAAAGCAGAAGGTACAAGTCCCCAGCAAGAGAGGCAGGAGGAGGGAGAGCCCATCCCTGTGCCCTGCTCAGCCTGAGGGTGCAGACCCAAAGGTGAGTGGCCAGCCTCAGGATACTACCCCTAAACTGGTGGGAGGTGAAGTGGAAAAGGGTACAAATCACCTGGGGTTACTGCCCCCCACTTTTCGAAACCACAGAGAATAGAGACAATATGATGGCCTGCGGCCTGACTCTTGACACTAACATCTGTCAGTGGCCTCTGTTGGTTGTTATCCTTGTGGTCAGAGTTTACCCTGGGAGCGGAACTGAAGTCAGAACCCCGGGATGGAAGGGGCCATACTGTCTGAATACTGGGATGCATCTGTGAGCATGGTAAAAATATGTGCTGCACAGATGGAGTCCCCATATGAGGAGAAGGGTTCCCCCAGGGTTGGTTCAGTGGGCCCTGAGAGGTATGACTGAGGGATCAACCTGGATTCAGAAGGGCATAGAACTGGCAAGAGACCCTGCAGTTGTGGGCCATTGTCCAGGTACTATCACCCTGAGTAGGGAAGTCCAGCGAGGTTTTGATTGGCCTACCCTGGCTTAAGGCTGGGAGGGGATTGTGTTGGAAATAACCCTTTTTGCAGGGTTATCCCCAAACATTTTGCCTTCTTCCTCCTATTTTTTCAGGTCTGTCTTTGCTGGTTAATATGTCTCTACACACTTTACCACTGGTAATCAGTGCTATAGTGCAAGTGCTCCCTATATAAATTGTACTTTTGATTGGTTTATCCATGATTGGCATATTTGATTTACTGGTAAGTCCCTAGTACAATGCACTAGAGGTGTCCAGGGCCTGTAAATCAAATGCTACTAGTTTGCCTGCAGCACTGGTTGTGCCGCCCACATTAGTATCCCTGTAAACATGGCTCAGACCTGTCACTGCAGTGTCAGTGTGTGTAGTTTTAAACTGCTGATTCAACTTGGCAAGTGTACCCACTTGCCAGGCCTAACCCCTCACTTGTTATACATGTAAGGCACCCCTCAGGTAGGCCCTAGGTAGCCCCAGGGGCAGGGTGCAGTGTGTTTAAAAGATAGGACATGTACTGGTGTGTTTTACATGTCGTAAGAGTGAAATACTGCCAAATCCATGTTTCACTGTTGCAAGGCCTATCTATCTCGTAGGTTAACATGGGGGCTGCCTTTAAATAACTTTAAAGCACAGATTCCCTTTGAAGGCAGATAGAAATATGACGTTTAGGGTCTCTGAACTCACAATTTAAAAATATATCTTTTAGTGAAGTTGGTTTTTAGATTGTGAATTTGAAAGTGCCACTTTTAGAAAGTAGGTATTTTCTCGCTTAAACCATTCTGTGACTCTGCTTGCTTGTGGATTCCCTATCTGGGTCAGTTTGACAGTTGGGCTGTTTACATATCTCCTCTAGGCAGTGTCACAAAGGGAGCTGGGTGTAGCCTGCATATCCTGATGAGCCATCTGAGCTAGAGTGGAGGGAGGAGTGGTCACTTACACCTGAAAGGACTGGGCTGCCCTCCCACAATGCAGGCTCCAACCCCCTAGTGTGTGTCTGAGGTCTGGCCTGGACAAGGAAGGATCTTACAAACATTTGAGACTGCTTTGAAGTTTGCCAACTTCAAAGGCAGAAAGGGGTATAAATATTGGACTCAAAAACCCCAGACTTTTAGAATCTTTCTGGAATCGAGAGGAACCTCTGCCAAGGAGAAGAGCTAAAGAGCTGGAGGAGGAGTACTGTCCCTTTGCTGTGTTGCTTTCCTGGATGGGCCTGCAGTTGCTGCTTCTACCTGAAAAGAGTGCAAAGGGGGAACTTTGCTGTGTGTCCTGCTTGAGAAAATTCTCCAAGGGCTTGGAGTAGAGCGTGTCTCCTGTTGGTAGTCTCAGGGACACCAAAGACTTCAGTTTACTCGACCTGCAGCACTGGGAACTGTGTGTTTTTGTGCAGTTCAAGAGGAGAAACCACCATGACGCTACCAAAGACACCGCTGGCCTGCACGGTGATCTGCTGATGCCACGGGAGCCACACTGCCACGCTTCGAACCGCGACTCTGGTCTCGCTGGCACCGTCATTGGACAACTTCACTGAGCCACTGCTCGCACCACGACCTGTGGGCCCCGCATTCTGGCATCGCCTTGCTCACACTGCAGCCTGGGCATCCCTGACGCCGCCGCTCCTGCTGACACCGGCGCCATTGCCTGCACTGTGGCCTGAGACACTGCTTTTGAGGAGCACGTAGCAATGTCTCATCCCGCACTGCAGTCCCGGTCCACCAACTCCAGCATCATCAATTCCAGTGTCGTCACTAGGCATTCCTGCCTGCACCATGGCCTGTGGACACCGCCCATGAGGATCATGAAGCACCATCCCATTCCACACCACCGTCTTGGGCCTACCGACGACAGTGTTTCAGCAATGACGACGATGCTGCCTGCACCGTGACCTGGTGACACTGCACATTGCACCGCCTTGCTTCTCAACACAGCCCTGGTCTCACCGACCCCGCTGAATGCTGTCACCGAGCCGCTGCCTGCAACGTGACTTGTGGGCACTGCACGTTGCATCGCCCTGCTTCGCACCGCAGCCCCAACGCCATGCACGTCAGCGCTCCTGACTTCATCAGCCCAGACTTCGATCTGCAACGCGTGTGATTTCAAGGGCCCGAAGACTCCAGAACCGACACTGCGACGCAAGCAATGCTGCCCTCTGGAGTTTACTGCGAGGATCATGATTCCCTGCAATTCCAAAGGTACTGTTTGCAGGTCTTCCCGACACCGTAGCTGGCCCACAACGCCACAGCCAGCCTGAGATGCTGGTTTTGTTGATCACCACGCTGTGATTTTGCCCCAGGTGGAGCTAATGACTTCAAGGTACTGTAATTTTCAGTAAATCTTTCATAATTCCTATATTTATTACTGTATGGTGGATTTTCATCGTATTTGGCCTTGTTTTATATAGATAAATATTTGCTATTTTTCTAAAACTGGTGTGTTGGCCTTTTTGTAGTGTTTTCACTTATTACTGTGTGTTATGTGCAAATGCTTTACACATTGCTTCTGAGATAAGCCTGACGCTTGTGCCAAGCTACCAGGGGGTGAGCAGGGGTTATCTGAGCGGGTAACTCCCTTATCCTGATTAGAGTGAGGGTCCCTACTTGGGCATGGTGCAAACCAACTGCCCACTAGAGACCCCGTTTCTAACACCAGTGTTCAGATTAGATGCCCACCCAATCTTTGTCATCTCTCTAGGCTGCACATAAGGAAGGTCATATATATACCATTCCTAATTACCAATTCTAATTATTTACCACAAAATATGTGTTGTTATTTATTTATATCAAACTGCTAATAAGTGTTATGCTTGCCGCTCACCTGAAGTACTGGTCTTCTGCAGGAGCAAGATTATCCACTCCACCCATCAAGAACAACTCTCAATGCATGTTTTCCCATCATCCAAACACAGGCAGTTCTTCCCAAGGGGAAAGGGTATTGTGAAGAGAGAGAGATAGAGACAGACATACAGAGAGAGAGAGAGAGAGAGTGAGAGATTTCATATGATCTCTGAGAAACTCATCCTGAGTTTTCAAGTCACCTGGACATCTTCGTAAATACTCCTCAAAGGATCTGAACAAAGGTTCAAGCGGTTACCCTTAAACAGCATTCTTACCTGAGACGTACAAAGAGATTTTCACAACAGTAGTACTGGCATGTAAATACTACTGCTTTTATCTGTTTTCCACCCCTCCCGCACTTCTTGAATTCACACGCCTTACCAGGGAATTATCAAAAGTTATTTACTGATGCCCTTCCAATTATGTCATCATTGGAAGCATTTTCACTTTTTGGATTCTTGAGGACTGTTGTAATCTTGCAGCACTAATTGTCTGCTGGTAAATGCACAAATTATCAAAGGGTTTGGGGTATAGGTTTTGCCAAGCCCTGCACCTCACACCTCCCGCACTGAACCCCTCCAGTGACTCACATTTTATAAACTTCCTTATAGGGAGGTATATTCAAAGTGATAATTCAACATATGATTACTAAAATCCTAATGTACTTAATTTGTATTCTTCGTTGTGTTACATCTCAATTCATCAAAACCAGCTTGCTCCTTTAATAAACCTCAATTCATCAAGAACAGCAGATTTCTTCCTAATTGTGGTGTTGGAACCAAGGTGCCAGTATGAAGATCTCTGTGGGGATTCCAGATGGGATGCAGCTGCAGATGGTGATGTTCCTTCTCGAGGTAACTTCTAGAATTATTGACCAATTCTGGCAGGTGGTAGCAAAGGGCAGTAAGTGGGGGAGCCAAATAACTGATGGCTGAAGCCAAGCTTCAAACCCACTCCAACCAAGATGGCTGCCTGGTCATGTGACAACCCTGAAATCTCTCAAGTTTTCGAGAGTTCTTTTCACAATGCAGCAATCCTATCGAAAATGCAAGAGGTACATAGGAAAACAATACAGGGGGATTTTGGCTCATATTATTAGTGCACCAAAACTGCGGACCATTTTTTATTGTCACAGCGTTTCTTAGCTTCTCATGGCCGGTTTTGGCTAGGGGTATGGTGGGGATGGTGTTGGGCAATATTGATGGCACAGATCAAGGGGTGAGATGGAACATTATTGAAAATTACTGAATGGTGTGAGGCACGGATTTCACAAACAAACACTCACAAATTCTATACCTCTGGCTTGGTTTAGGCATGTTTGTTGTTAAGTGTATGTCTGGATACAATAGCAGAAAGCTCACAAGAGGCTCCTAAATGCTGGTTAGGCAGCATGATGTGTAAAGCACAGGATTTTAGTTCAATTGTTTGAAGCCACATCCCTAATTACTTAGACCATGCCCCTTTTGGAGGCCCCAACCTTTCTCATCTCACATAAGTCACAATGGGCTTTACTCTACTGATAGCTAAAAGCTGTCTCATTTGAGACCTATATTGTGTTATTTTATAACTGTAGAGTCCATGTTGTCAAGTTGAAAACTTGTGGAGCAATAAGGAGCGTCCGCTTTTCTCCTTTGTGCGCTCTTTCTGCAGCATCTCTGGGATGGCAGGACCAATGCAGGTGTTACTCCTCAAAGCGGGGGAGTTGTGTTCTTCAGTGAATGAAAGCTGAGGGCCTGAGCTCCTCCACTGTAACACCACAGGCCATAGTTAGAGATCCTGGGGCTCTTGGTACCACTGCCCCTCTTTAGAAGTGGAGCTGAAGTATTTGTTCGTCGGCTGAGTTAAATCAGAAGTTGTGCCAGCCATTTGCTTCCCGTCAAAGCAGATCAAAGTATCTTTGATTTCTCTCAAAGTCCAGCACAAAGGGAGAAAGAATCGGCGAGAGACAGCGACATGTAGCATGATGGGAATTGGCGAAACATAATCAATATGGAGGGGGTTGGATTCACAGAGGGTGGGCTGGGGGAAGCACCATATGGACATGGTAAAAACAACACAGGGGCATGGGTGAGGGAAGTAACATAGATGATATGGGAAAGGAAGCAATTTAATGGGGAGAGACAGCAATGTAAAGTGCAGGGAGGAAAAGTAAATGGGTGAGAGCAACAGGAATGGGTAGGGGAAAAGCACAGTGGCAAACAAGCAAGAGCACAACACAGATTGTGGAGGAGGGAAAAACACACTACCGGAACAGGTAGTGCTTGAAAAATGAGCAGTACAATGGCACAAGTAGTGGGTCCCTGCTCCAGGAGAGGGGCAAACACAAAAAGAGGAAGGAAAGCCCACACAATTTAATGAATATGAAGGAAGCAAATGAGAGTGAAAATGAAGGCAATCAATGACAATCAATGAGATGATGTAAGCCAACTGTAAGCTACCAATACGTTTTGAAAGCAGACAGTAGGAGAGACTCAAAGGGTCTCTCTGCCCATGAACAAACATTGGCAAAACCAATTGTCTTGAATTTGTTATATCTGCAAGTGTTTTTTCGTTAGCAGGTGAGTTTGTTTGTGTGTGGCTATTTGGTTGTGCCAGGAGGTGAATTTGAATGTTGATCAGTTGGTGGATGATTCAATAGGATGGGTGAGTGGAAAGATGGATGAATGTGTCAGTGACTGGGCACATGAATGGATGAGTGAGTGCATGGATGGGTGTGCATCTGTGGCTGAAGAGAATAGCCTCCTGCCACCAACGGAACCACTCACAAAATCCTATTCTAGACCATTTAGACCTTCATTCATCATTCCACCCATTTATTTGTGCAGGCACTCAACAATTCATTCACTCATTTAGTCATCCAGCCATCCATTCATATACTCATTCTTTTCATCCATGCACTTGTCCATTCATTCATCATTTTTCTCACCAGTGTATTCATCCATGCATTCAATTAATCACCAGTTAATTCCTTGAACTAGAGCTACGGATCCTTCTACCTTCCCATGCATCCACCTATAGTACCACCTCAAGTTATCTGTCCATCCACTCTTGTACTCACACTTATCTACTCAAGCACTTGTGTCCTCCCTTTCACATACTACACATAAAGTACATAACCACTCTCATTCTAGCCTACTACTGTGTGACAGGTGTAAAAATATATAGGAAAAGAACACTGTATCCATTGTTCCTCGTGGCATGCTTCTTCATCTGTGTTTTTTTCTACATCTAGGTAGGTTAATTCTTCTTGCATCCCCAATTATTGCCTACATGTTTCACTCATTATAATGCCCAGCTAGATCGACAGCCTTCTTCAGGGCTATCGGATACCTCTTCAGTGTGCACCCACTAACATTGAGCAACTGTGGTGAAGCAAGACACTCTTAAACCTGTTACTATAATGACCATATTCAGTCGACCCTTTTCAGGGGTCTCCTCTTTCTTCATGGGCATAGCGGGGAAGGGAGGACATTTCCCTGTAGTCACACATTAATAAAGGGCTTATTTGAGTCCATCCGCTGCCTCCCTTCCACGGACATCTATACACACTAAATTCCATTCATCCATGCCCATGCAGCCATCATCCACCCGATGCATGCATGTAACCATTTATCTTCGCACCCATTCAGTTATGCAACTGTACCCATCATCTATCTACCCATCCACCCACCAACACATAGACATAAATTAGATGACAAAGAACAACACACACATAAAAAAAATCCACAGTTATAACATGGAAGACTGTAGGATTCTTGCGCCCCCCACCGCGACAAAAGCCCCCCTCCCCTCTTGGATACAGCTGAGGCTGTCTGGGCTGCTTTGACATCATAAACTGGCGTCCCTCCTGCAGACTCCAAGACAAGAGGATACGGGAAATGGGCTCTTAGTGATGAGACAAAGGATGCTATTAGGCTGTGGAGGACCGCGGGGGCATCAAAGGGATTAGACGGGTGGACAAACACTGTAAAACAAAGGACCCTGCGGGGAGCGTTTGCTGCAGGAGCCCTCGCTCTTCCCTTAAAAAAAAAATAGAAACCCTGGGAAATACCATATAAGTGGCGTTTTTTCATGATTTTCTAAACTCGCAGTTCTTACACTGGAACTACTTGGAGAGAAGCCTTTACAGCTGCATCAAAACCTGGCCTACCATGCCTTAGATATTAGAAAACGATGCATTCGCGGAACCCTGAGACAGAATATCTGAGGAGCGCCTCAACACGACAAAAGACACTTTTGCAGGAATGGTACAGTTCCTCAGGCAGGCAGGAGCGTAACTTCCATTGGGGAAGCAGGTGCAATGGCCCTGGGTCCCAGAGGTCTGGAGGTCGGACTGAATCCATATTATTAATTTATTTAAACAGCAGCTGCAGACACGATGTGTGCACCCAACCTGAGAGCATTTGGGCCGAAACCCTGTGAGCAACGTTCAAAATCCTAATCAAAGTGTGGCAGAAGAAGGTCAATATGGAGTCAAAAAATCCGAAAAAAGGCAAGCACAGAAAATCCACTAAATTAGAAGCCAGAGGAAAGAACAGCCACGCATCCCACGTAGGATACGCGCAACATTATTGCCTGTGCTTGGCTTCACTTGGCCACTTGATAGTTTACAGCAGGTGTGGCAGCTGATATTATTTCCTTACATACAAAACATCAACGAGTGCACTGGAAATACTTCAAAAGTAACACAGATTCCACAAGCAGAAAGTGGGGTCGTGTGTGGTAAAGGAAGGCAGGGGCCTACACTGAGGGTTGGCCTTTCTTTCCCTTTAGCCATGGTCCAGGTCGTTTTTGATTGAACGGCACTAGGCTTAGCCCGTGGGTTTAGCAGGTAGCAACGGAAAGAAACAACTATATGGATGTGTTAGTAGGGCATATGTCATATTTTCTATAGAAGTCTATGCCATGCTGTTAATTGAAAGATTGCACATCTTCCGCATTAGAAAACCTCAAAACGGTTGGATGCATTTGGAGCACAATGCATGTTTTTTTTACAGGATGGGTGGCTGGCTTCAGTCGGTGAAACCTGTAGCATAGAGAGTAAAGACGGCGACCACGTACGGCCTGCATACTAAACTTGACATGGGCCGGTCCCGTAGACAGTGTGGCATGAATCCCATTGCAAGAGAGGAAGTGCCCCTACCACCCGGATGATGTTTGAACTGTGAATACAGCAATAGTCAGCGTTCACTGGGCCCATCTGGGACCCGGTGCCACTGCACCTGATAGACCGATGTAAACTATGCGCATTAAACGGGCCAGTTGATAGCTATGGGCTTGCTCTCCTTTGCTGTCGCAATCTATTTCTATCAACAGCACAGAGATCTGGTTGCCTGGACACTTTCAAGCGATTGTATATTTCGAGCAAGAACTCCCATTCTGTGTTATCTCCCAAAGGCCTTTGTTCGCCTCCAAACCACAGCCATAAACAAGCCCTTTGAGGCCTTTCTTTTATGTGGCCAAGGGGGCAGCGCCCATCATTGATTCTAAAGATAAAACATGCCTTGAGTGGAAACAGACTCTTCATCCAAGGCCCGAGGCTGCTCCGAGACCGGCCCTCCAAACCAACCATACCTTGCTTCCCCCACGAGTGAGGTGACGAATTCACCATTTTAATGGATCTACGTGAGTATCAATACATAGCCGATCTTTAAACCTGAATGCAGTTAGCGTGTAGGGAAGGGCTATTTCTCGTCCACCTTCGCTCCGAAACTTAAAGGCCTCAAAGAGACCTTCTGCGGTCCCACATCCCCAGCCATCTTGTTTATAAACCCTGGGCAAGCAGTGGCAGGAAACATAAAGGGACATTCATTTCGAGCATTTTCAAATCTTTGTTCCCTCTGACTTGGATGCACCCCTCCATTTCATCAGCATCGCCCCCACCCCACGCACCAATTCCAAACGGACGAGTGATTTTCCCACAAGCCCTATTAAAGGAGAAATCGGCGCAGTCTTACAGCAATGCCCAGGTGTTCCTTCTCCAAGGTTAGAAGACATTCACACGAGTCTATAGCCTAGATGCACGTTTTCCGAAATAAATTAAGCTGTCATATATAGGCTTCTGTGGCTATACTGTTTAGCGTGTATTTAAAAAAATATATTTGTTAGGGGTGATCAATGAACTTTTTCATTCTTTGTTATGTGAGCGATAAGCGCTGACATACAACACAGGGGTCGGTTGTGGAAAATGAACATTCACGGATTCCACTGGGTCCCTGAGATGGTCGACAGTTTTCTCTCAAGCAGTCCATTATTTTTCCCAGATCCCATACGTAACCACCGCTGCCCAGCAAACTATGCTCAAACAGTTCAAACGTAACCTTCACCGAATTTGATACAACTAGACGCAGTTTGCATTTATTTATAATGGCCCAGTCATGCTGCTAAACTTGTGAATGACTCGAAGCGCTAGATATTCTCCATGAATTAAGGCGCTATGAAGTAACCGTAACTATAAGCAGCTATAAAGCTGTTTAGTTGAAAGTTAGGGATATTTTACGTCTTGAATACTATCTGTAGTATAAGGTTGGCCAATACCGTTGCGGTTTACCAGTTTACAACGTATGGTTAGGGAGGAGACCTTCAGACTGCAACTGGACCCACTAATCCACCAACCCAGTTCTGAGGCGCTCAGGCAAGCGTTACTAGATAGCGCAAAATTTGCAAGTGCTTGAGATAAACCGCGGTCATTTGTATGCAGTTGTCAGGGCAGTTAGCTGCAACTGACAACTGCTATGAGGCGAGAGGCTGGGAAGTGTTGAGTTTGCATCACAAGGGGCGGTTCTGGTCTTCCAGACTTTCTGGAGCCACCATTCAGACATTTGCCAAAGTGTGAATTTCAAGTGTTTGGGTTAATTAGCCCTAACTGATAGCCATTATCTGTTGCTCTTTCTCCCCGCTTTGATGTAGTTTTCACTTGTAAATTGGCCATATAAAAGAAGACGGTGCAGGGCGAGGGGCAGTTCATTCACACCTAGTGCGGGAGAGAGGAAGGATGGACAAGGAACGGTTCCGTGTAATCTGCTTTATGCCAAGCAAGAGCAGGGACCGCGGTGGACAGAGTGTCGAGGGGCTCCCAAGCCCTCCAGCCAGGCCTCACGTCCCTTGTCAGGCCCCACCGGGCCCTCCCACATCCCTCTACAAGGTGACTCCGTTAAAAAGGGCCAAGAGGGAGCCCCCGGCTGGGAGAGGGCATGGGAGTCCGGGAAGCAGGTCGCAGACCCCAGTCTGTGGCATCAGGCAGGGCTCATTGGGCGAGCAGCGCGAGCCGGTTAACCAGGGGAGGCTGCAGGCATCAGAGGTCGTAGGGCAGGACTTTGAGACCAGGATACGAGCTAGCGAACAGTTGGAAACGGTTTCCGTGAGCGCGTATGCCTCAGAAAGGGTCTTGCAGAAGTCGGTGTGTGAGAGGAGGCGGCAAGTCTTGGAGACCAGACTGCAGGAATTAGAGAGCAGGCTTCACGAAAGCGAACTGGAGGCCTCGGCGTGTGAGCAGCGGCACTCCCCAGAAAAAGATGTACAGGCGTTAGCGAGCAGGCAGCAGGCCAGTGAGCAGAAGATGTCTGTCTATAGAGACAGGCAAACCGCAGAGAGGAGGCTACAGGCTTTAGAGAACAGACTGCAGGGGAGCGAACTGGAGGCGTTGGTCTGTGACAGCAGTCATGCCCCGGAAAGGGGTAGGCAGTCCGCAGAAAGTGAGAGGCAGGAGGCCTCGTGCGAGAAGAGAACGATGTGTACCCTCGCCACAATGCTTCAGCCAGCAGCAGGCGCACCAGAACCATTCGGTAAGCACTCCCAGAACCACGCTCGTCTACGTTTAGTAAACCCCTTTGCGGCGTTTCCACATATCAGCCCCCAGGAATCAACAGGACCCTTGGTAGCAGTAATTCTGTAGCAGTGGAGTAAGGGCCATTGTTACATTGCTACACAACGAGGGCGTAAGGTGTGTAAGTGGGTTTTCCTGGCAAGATAGCTAATTGGTCCTGCTGCAAACGCTTTGTAACCTGTAGACCAGAGATTCTAAACTTAGCTTGAGCCTCTGAGCTCGGCCTTTAATCCTTCTGATGTCCATGCAATAATTAAGATTAACAGCCTATGTTTATTTACATTGTGCTTCCAGCTGCAGAGAGCTTTAAGAAAGCTGAGGTTATGGGTATGTGTTAGATTACACAAGGGCTCACGTGTAATGTAGTTAGCTCTGGTTTCTCACGTTTCTCGATCAACTGTCCCTGGAGTCATGCGACTTCACCCATAGCTAACTGTTGTTTGTTTTCTGCACAGAGGAAGCCATTGGTTGGAGCGCGGATGAGACCTCCTGTTCCTCCTCGGGGGATGAAAGCGAAGGAATGGAGGCAGAAGCCCCGGACTCTCCAGACTTGACTGAGGAAAGGGGGGCTCTGACCGGCGTACCCCACCGCAAGACGAGGATTGCCTTCAGCTCGCAGCAGACGTCAAGGCTGGAGACCACGTTCAGGAAGCAGCAATACCTATCGACCCAGGAAAGGAGAAAGCTGGCAGCCTCTCTTCAGATCTCAGAGCGGCAGGTGAGTGTTTTCACATCTGGAGCCGTGCTGTCGGCTGGTGATCTTTAAAAGTTTTAGGGCATAATGCTTTCCTCGAATTCGAGTAGGCGATTCGGGGTATCCAGACAGAATGTTGAAAAAAGGGTCAATTCGTTCATTTTAAAGCACACGTGTAACATATTTCCCGTGAAGCGATAGGCATTTTGAAGGGCAATCATTCTACACTCTACTATATTCATGGCGTTTCAAGCAAATGATTCCTTCCTAAGCGTTCACCCACTTTTTTTTAAGTTAATGTATACGAACCCTTCCTACATCATCTATTGCTTATATTGAGCATGGATCAGCTTTATGTCACATGTGCCACTATATGCCGTAACACATAATATGTCAGTGCCACACATTTTTATTACACTGCATACATGTAGAATTGGCGACTACATATTAAAAAAAATGAAGTATGTCAAAGTCAGTATTTTATCCTAGGTGCTCCCTAGGCTAAGAAATACATCCAGTACGCCAGAATTACACGCAGTATGCTAGTGCCAGCATTTTGCCATGGGTGTCCCTTACGTCAAGAATTACGTCTCGTGTCCAGTGCTAGTTTTTTTTATATGGTTATCCCTTATGCCAAGAAACACTACTAATATGCGTACACTAGCACTTTGCCATTTGTGATCCTTATGCAAGAATTACTTCCAGTAAGTCAGCACTAGCCTTTTGTCACAGATGCCCCTTTATATGCCAAAAATTACCTCTCGTGTGCCAGCATTTGCCATGAGGGCCTGCATGAGCCAATAATTATCTCCTGTATGCAGCACCAGTGGTGGACCCACAAGTCATCACAATCACAAAATATTCACAAACAAATCACATACATTCTTACTCGCTCATAGTCATTTACATTAGCTCATTCACACTTATTCTCACTCACTGTCAGTCCTTCACTTTGTCCCTGAAACTCTCTCACTGACACTCATTCATTCTCACTCTTAATCCCTCAGACTCTCACACTTTATTGCACTCATTCACACTCACAGGTTCCTCCTTGCTCACTTTCTCACTCATGTGTACCCCTCTCACCCAGACAGGTTTTTCACTAACTCATTCTGACTCATAGTTACACTCACTGTCACACACTCCATCGCTCATTCTCTTCTTCACTTTCACTCCACATTTACGGGCACAGCTGCTCTCTCACCCCCACACACTTTCAATCAATTAGACTCACTTACCTTCACTAACTAAGTCTTTCTCACTCACACGTATTCCCACTCACAACTGCCTCACAATCAATCATTCTCACTCACTCTCAAGGTCACTGTAATTGACTTTTGCTATCATATCATGGTCAGTCTTGACTCATCCTCACTTATTCTCACTCTTTCACTCATCGTCGTTCACCCAATTATTCTCACACACTCCCCGTCACTCACTTATCTTTCACACACATGCCCAGACACTCATTCACATTCTGACACATGCATTTTAGAGTTTTTTTTACTTACCTTCAGCTGCCTGAGTCGGTCCGCTTCAGGTGTTGGTGCTGTTTAGACAAGGCAAACACATAGCCCATTCCTGTTTCAGCCACTGAAGCCAGGAGGCTGCAAAGGTTTCCGTTTTCAGGCTTTTACCTTTTCACCTCCCCCTCCCCTAATTCATGAGTTGGTCGGGTGGAGTAATTCCTGAGGAGATGGGAAGGAGTGAGGCAACAGCTAATTGGCATATGACTCCAAGCACTGCAGGACTTAAGCCTAAAATGCACAGGACTTGCTATATGGGAGATACTGCAGCACCTTCCCCAGTTAAGGACTGGGACTTCACCGGTCCTGGCCAATCTCTGCCTGCCTCAGTCATCACACAGATTCACTGCCTGAGGTTATTTCTCAAACCTACTGATGGTTGGCATTTTTTTCATAACACCAACAGTGACTACCTTCACTATTCGCTATTGGGTTTATTAAAAGAGGGGCAGAAAAGGAGACTGGAGTCGTGACACCCTGTGGCTGGTTGCAATTCAGGCATGCTCATTCAATATTTAATAGCAGATGTGGGCTAATAAATATGCCTATAAGTTCAACCCAGCTCCCTGGGCTGTCGTTTCCTTCTACAAATAGCTGTTTTCTGTTGTGTTTGCTCAACTAGATCGAATAAAATTTACTATAGCCCCTAGAATACGTTGTTAAACTAAACCACATGAGTCAGGCGCTGTCTTCCTCTTGACACCAAGTCATCTGGTCACATTAAGCAAAATATGCCCTGTCAACATAACAGAACCTCCTAAATAGTTTCTCACATCTAGACTATTGCACAGTCTTTGAGGTGCAGCTGTTATCTGAATTTTAAACTTGATTAGAACATAAAGGATAACACTCCAAGTCAGTGTTTTCATGTGTTATTCAAATTATATTAGCATTTTCTGAAGTTAGAAGTCGCCTCCAAACTGATGCCTACGCAAAAGCATGTGTAATTTTTGTTTGCTCCTATTTGAACTCTCCTTCCTCAACTAAATGCATTTGATTCGAGGAGATTTTTAGGTCTTGCCTACAGGCAACTTTTAGCTATCTTTTTACGAAAGACATCATGGAACCTACCAAAAACATACTAGGGACTTACAGCTCGCACATTACTTTCCACTATTTGGCATTCTTCTCGCCAGCATTTGCTTGCTTTTTGTTGGATGGCCTTCCTGTCTCTTCTTGTATTTGTCCCTCTACTGAAGCGTGGCTTCTTTTTGATGGGATGGCTCGTATCTTTTCCCAGCTCACATTTAAGGAACTATTTTCTTTTTCTTTGCGCACTCCATGAAGATACATGATCTTTTTTCCTCTCACTTACGGATCAGTAAATACAAAATTAAAAAAATAGAATGGCGCTGGTGTAATCTCATAGGTGCGCGCAAGCGTGGCAACACGTGCACGCATAAATAAAAGCACAGACATCTCTCTAGGGAATGACACAGATATCAGCATTGTTATGAAAGACGCTTGTTGATGTTTGTGCACGTTTGCATCATCGCAGCATCCTTCTTTTGCTGTGCTTCATTGGCAAAGGCGACCAATTGGCTTTGCCAATAGTTGTTTTTTAAAGGTGGGGATGATTTTTTCCATAGACTCTTTCCTACTTCTGTAGGTGGATATTTGCTTAATATAATTTCATGTGTGAAAATGTTTGGTTACATTGAACGATTTAAATAAAAACGTTCTGCAAAACCCATTCGAAGTACCTTTGCACATATATATTTTTATTTCTTTATTTTACTATGGACATTTGTCACCTGATTTATTTATATTCTTCATGAGAATAACAAAGCCCTCTATTTTTCCCCAGATCAAAAACTGGTTCCAGAATCGCAGATCAAAGTTGAAAAGACAGGCTCAGGACCATCTACAAAGTCCGATGCCCCCGACCCCATTGGTGCAGCCGTACTCTTACCTTCAGAAGCCCTTTGGGACACACCAGGACATCATGGCCTATCACTATGGACCCCAGCACCCAGTACTGCCACCCTACTACCTAAACTATGGGGCCCAGAATAACCCTGCACTTCCCCAGAACACTCCCCATCAGTTGTATGGGCATGGCATGAACCTCTACCAGCAGTCCTCCCTTCAGCAGCCCCCCTTCCTCCAGCCCCCCTTCCACTCGCCATTCCAACCTCCCTTCGACTGCCCTCCCTTTCACCTTGGGATGGTGAGCAGGGAAGTTCAGGAACACTATTCACACACTCTCCATCACTTGGCCAGCACCTTGACGTGCTGATGGACCTACACAGTGGCATGGGGCTCGTGCTCGGATGCCTCAGTTAATCAATGTTCTGTTCCGTTTGTGTTGCACATTTGTTTGTTTAAATTAAAAAATATTTAAGCTCTATGTGGGTTTCTTTGCTTCATTTGTTAGTAGATGCGTTGAAGTGATTTCCAGAGGGCTACAATTTGGAAAGACTGCCACCTTGCCACCAACAAGAGGAAACTAGCATGCTTTATTTATTTAATTCATTCTTTGTTTTATTTAGGCTTGCCAGGCCGAAGGTATTAAATCACTTAGCAATCATAGTGATGAGCATCATAAGATGCTGCACTCGGCTAATCAGAATCAGCAGGAAATGTGTACATGAAAAGCGCCCATGCACTAAATCTGCTGCAAAATTACCGTGGTCGCTGATGTCCTTGTGGCCCCATGTCAACAAGAGTGAATCGTTGTATCATGCCGTCTTTGGTTTTTGGCTGGCAGTACATTGTATCCTGGGATATCATGGCATGGTTGTTGATTAGACTACAATAGCCAGGGTACTGGGAATGACGACACTCCCATTGACCCCTGGTGACACCACTGGATAGAGCCCTTGGCCCAGACTGAGTCCATCAGACTCCAGGGGCAGGTCCACATTTACTTAGGGGCATATTTACAAGGGATTGGCGTAAGGCAGTGCCACAAGTTTTCTTGAAGCGGTGCCCTACACCAACGTGGTAGGGCAAAAATGCACTCTGTGTACTGGCACAGTATAGAGGTGAAGGAGTTTAGAACGTAACGGAGCAATAAAAATGCACTAAACTTTGGTTTTATCTCGTTACTTTTGCCCCTTGTTCCAGGACAGGTTAAATAAATACAGGTCAGACTGTCATCTGAAAAAACTGATGCTTATAATTTTATTGTGGAGATGTTGTTTACTTCTCTTCCTTTGACTGCAAAGTGAAAATGAGAAGATTTTGTAAAGTAAGCTATGCGACAATCTCTGTGTGGTACAGGCAGCAGTGGAGGCCCAAATTACTCAGCAATATTGACTGAATTATGTGGCCCAAATCAATTTTTTTTCTGTTTAACGCACACATGTTTTAATAGTATCCCATCAATATTTTGCTATTTTTGCACATGCTACACTGGGCAAAGGTTGTACTTTACCAGTACCAGTTCTACATCCAAATACTGCTCACTGCAAGTAACAGAAAGGTGATCAGCCAACCTTTGCGGACGACGTTCCACTGCAGTGCAGCACGGGTTGCAGCTTTTTCTGTAACTTTGAGCTAGAAGCAAAATGTGCTTTTTTGTGAAAATCTGCACATTATGCAGCAAATGATGGATTATGTGGCTAATAAGTTAAATTCATAATTACGCTGTAAACACTGCAGCCGCAATAATTCTGCAGCTACAGAATTGCATAATTCCAGTGGCCTTGCTTACAGGGAGTGTTAAAAGAAATACTGTAGAATGTCATATTGTTTCTAATTCCCATACAAGTTAAATACCTGCAAATGAACTGTAGAAATATTTCAACATACACCAGCAGTTATAAAAGCACAAATAAAGCACATTTTGCTTTATGATGCTGAAGTGTAATGAAAACAAATATTTTTGTTGGATCAAATTAATTCTTATAAATTGGATATTGTAGTGCGCATTTGTATAGCACTTGCTACCCATATGTGTGGCATTGAAGCATATGCCTACTTGCTCAGCAAGCTGCACCAGATATGGTGGTATGTGGTCAGAGGTGTGTTTTTGTTTTGTGGTCCAGTGTGGGGAGTATTTCCATGTCATGCATAGCAATGCGGTAGATGATGAGGTGTGGGTAAAACAGACATGCAATTTCTGGATTTTCAGTTCAGTGGCAGCTTTAAACAGCTCTGTGGGCCCCATTATGGCACTTCTTATAAATATTGTCTGCTTAGCTAATTATTTCACTGGGTTGTCCAATCAGAAATTTTGGGGCAGATTTAGTTACATTTTATTTAACACAACTCGGCAGCAAAACAACTTTCTGCACTGCGCTGCATGAAAGAAATAAAGCAGAAATACACCATGTTTACAAGTATATGCCACATTTCTACTGTCTTCTAGTGTTGGTGCACTGTGTGCTACCTAGCACCAATGTAGGCACCCTTATGCCATGGTGCAAGGATGCCTGTGTTACAACAGGGAAAACGTCCTGCACAATAACAATCCAAAGAGGCATTTTTACTTCCTATGTGTGCTGCACAATACAGCACTCATAGAATGAGGAAGTAACAAGCAGAAATGAATGAAGAAATGTCTCCTTGTTACCCCTCACTAGGGAAGGCATACCATTGTGGCATATTCCCTTGATTTTCTAGCTTTAGTAAATCTGGAAATCCACCATGTACGAGAATGCCCATGCTCTACCCATGGAACTCTTTTCCAACGCAACGTAACTCCAGGCAAGAATATGTGCTGCCTTGAATTACTTTGCATTTACTGAATTACACAACGCTGCACTGCTTAGTAAATACCAAAAACGATTTTGGGTTGGGCTGTGCTGCAACAGTGATGCAGTGCCAATGTAAAATCTTAGTAAATCTGACCCCCTAGTGAATAGTTCTGGGCCAGAGCTGGCCCTGTTTGAGGGAGAGATAAGTGGAGAAAGATGCTGGTATGTGTATTCCTACTATTGTCTCATATATGAAAGGCATTGCGAGATGTACATAATCGGCTGCAGTGTATAGATTTTTAGGACCTACGGTCATGGACTATATTAAAGTTCTTTAATTGACTCACACTGTGTGACATTTCTCTTCATTTCATGCCTTTTTATTTTGTGATGGCTGGTTTAATGGCTGCACAATACTGGTGATGGCCAACCCTCATAGCAGAAATGTCTCATGTGAATGAATGTAAGAAATGTAAATTACAGTTGGTTTCCGACCACTGAGTTCTATAGTATTGGTAATAGTATGGGCCAGAAATGTTATGTATGAACTTACATAACTGTATGATGCGCAGACGTACCATAGGTCAGCTCTCCTTAAGTAACCTGCCTACCAAAAGTAGTTTTCTGGTTGAATTGTTTCCAATCTGTGGATCGCAACCTGAAGATGAGTTTGAATGTTTGACTGCCTTTCCTGGTTCTGTTCCAGAGATCTGTGGTCGTGTAGTTGTCTTTGAAATACCCATGTTTTGCACTGCCTTCTGAACAGTGTAAGCTCCTAAATGCTGCAGGTAGGATGTTCCAGAGTTTGTTGGCTTGTACTGAGAAAACAGTGCTCCCTGTGGATTTCCTAGAGTAAATCAGTATGACTAGTTGTGCAAACCTGAAGTGTAGAGTCCTGATTCATTGTTTGCTTGAATTTAGTGTGCAAGTATAGCAATCATTTTCCTTGGAAGCTCTGACCTATGGAAAATACCTTGAACATTGTCTTCCTTGCTATAGCTAGTCAGTGGGGTGATTGGAAGACTAGTCATGTGTTTTCTTGGGTTAAGGATGAGAAGAAATATGCCATTAGTATTTTGGATGAGTTGTATTTTGCGTATTATGAATGTGGGTGTGCCAAGGTATAGGCTGTTGGCATAGTCAAGTTTGGAGATTACAAGTCTGAGGATGTCTTGCAGTTTCTGCTGGTATCCAAGGTATGGGATGATGCAACATAGTGTTTTAATTGTGTAGAAGGCACTCAAGTTTTATGTTTTTAACACGTGGTATCAAATATGGGTCTGAATCCATGGTTACAGTTAAGCTTCTGACTTCTCTTGATATTATTTTTGGGGCCTCGTGTTCCTTAGGCCGTATGGTACTAGACTGGTATTTTTATCAATTTCCATAGGTAATAAGCTCTGTTTTTGCAGTATTTAGCTTTAGATGGTTAGTCATCATCCATGTGTTTATAGCATGAAGGCAGTCATGAAGTTTTAAATTTTAGACGTCTTTCAGATCATCCCTTTTTAGAAATATTTGAATGTCTTCTACATAGTCGTAATACGTGAAGTTGAATGGTGTACTAGGTGGGGTAAGAAGCTTAGGTAGATGTTGAATAGTAGAGATGGTATGGTGGACCTCAGTGAGACACCACAACACTGAATGTGAGGAGCTGACAGGAAACACAAACTTCCCAATCATTTAGAAGCAATGGCCAATCGGGAAATTCCAGATTCCAATATAACAGGTTGCTTTGATTAGCCTATTATGCTGGACGGTTATCAGATGTCAGGTACAACTTATATTTGACTGACATTGCTCTAGCCTACCCTAGCCTGTTGTGAAATAATGCCTGGTGAGATTAAGTATCTGCTCTACAGATTGTCCTTTTTTGTTTCCGGGAGCCACATAGTTTGTTAGGTTAATGTGCCTACTGCAGAGGGGTGCAAGTACACTAATTAGCAGTAGTGTGAATCTGAAATAACCTAGTATAGCCTGCCATGTCACAAAGGGCTGCAATAATAGACAATCTTTAAAAAAATGTTTAATATCTAGATAACCCTGCCAGACTTAGCACACTGAGGATTCTTCTCCTTGAACCAAATAATGTGGAAACCATAATCAGGGCATTTGAGGTTGAACGCATTGTTTTACAATTGACCTCTCTAGACTCTCTGAAGAACATCAATAAAGATTTTCAGATTTTGTATAATGTATTTTGAGATTTGTAGTATGAATCTGTTTTTTGAGCTTTATTGACTTCTATGAAGTTCTGCTTTATCTTTATAAAATGAATGACCATAGCAGATAACATGCAGGTATGAGGTCCAATGTAATTAATGTACTGGATGCAAACTATTTGGTGAACATTTGAGGTAATATTTTTATTGGGAAAAATGTGGAAACCCTGTGAGGTAGGAATGTTGTAAATCCTCACAGGTTTCAGAATATTCCTTCACAGAAATATTAGGAAAATACAAAAAAAATCGAAGTTTAGAGCTTGCAAGCCATTATAGGTAAGAAAAAGTAACAGAATTCGTGCAAATTACACCACCCCATACCTCCCATCCCTCCCTTGGTACCTTGTTTTCAAAAATGTTTGGAGTTGGAAGGTTTCTCTGGGTGTGCAGACCAAGTAATACCACAGCTATCCACATCGCCAGAATTAGTCAGAATGCAAGGCAAATTCTTGACCTTTCCTTGAGTCTTAGGGACCACAGGGAGCCTTTCATTTCATGGGTGATAGCTCAGTCACACCAGTGGGGAACTAGTATTACTGGGAGAAGTGTAGGAACGCTGGTTGGTCAAACACTTGTGGATACCCACATATTCCATTGGTTTTGCTGTGTAATGTCGTGCGCACAGCGTGCTGCTCAATACAGCAAAACAAAAATCAAACTTGGGACTCAGGAAGAATTTCCTTTGCATATCAACTTTGATTTTGGAAAATAAAACATTTATGGTGTTCTTACCAGAAGCATTTCTTTTTCTCATTGAAGTCAACCATATTTTCAAATTAGTGTGGTGGGCGTCAATAGCTCATCTGCTGTAAAGCACTTACAATCCACCAAATTCAAACAGTCTGATGTCCTGTCCAACAAGAATTGATGACAAGCTGTGGGGATATGATGGCCACATTGCATTACATCTTTGCCCATGATCATAGGGGACTTCTCCAGCTCCAGGAGGCCCACTGGATAATAAGCTTCTGGGACTAGAGAACAGTGAAAAGCACAGTGGTGAAAGACAGGCTGCAAGTGCTGCTAGTAGCCATGCATGGCCAAGAGGAAGTCTCAGTTGCCATACATGGTCTATGGAAAAGATGGCTACTGAGGGAATACAAATGTTGTGAAGTACATAGAAAGAAGAATATAAAGAGAAGTTCTAGAAAAGGAGAGAAGATTAAGAAATGACAGTAAATAAAAAAAGCAAGATAGAGCTGGAGAGACAGGAATGGGAAGATAGATGCAGAGATAGACGCAGCAGCAGCAAACAAAAGGATAGCAGGGTAAAAGGTTCAGAGAGGCAGCGGGGACAGAGGTTGGGATTGAATAAAAAAAGTAAGAGAGCATAAAGGAACAAAATGATATCTAGGTACATGTAGCCAAATAGTGATTGACAATTTTAAGTGGAATTTATACCATATCATGTGTTGGCCAATACAACTGGCACAATGTGATTTCAAAGCACAATTCTGCACTTTATTTTCTAAAAGGGATTTTAGTGTGAGATCTACAAGTCACCATGCATAGTGGTCTTTACATTTCTAATAAGGACTAAACATTGCTTTTTGCAAAAATGCTTAACTATGGCACCCCTTGTTATTTGTTACTATACGCTCTTTTTGAGAAGTGCAGGCACCTTCTATTTTAATGCATATCAGCCATGTCTACATTTGCTGGTATAGTTGTGGAACAGTGGAACCTACTTGCTGAGAAGCTAAAGTTCTGTTTAGGTGTTGATTTGGCTTTCTAATGTACATTTAAATATGACAGTCTCTTAACTGCTTCATAACATGAATCTTGATTTTTATCTGCACATGTAGTATTGATAAATAATCCCTCTGCAAGTAAATATTTTACATTTTCAGTACACATGGCAGGCTTCCATGCTTTCTACATTCATCAGCCAGAAAAATGCATTCCCGTCCAAGTAATGGTAGCTGCATATTGGGTGCCTCCTTGAGAGTCCCATTCAAGGAGTCTAATGCATGGGCAAGGTGAGAGAATGCCCAAAATTCTGGAAGTGGATGACTCTGTAGCATTCAAATAAGAGGTACTGTGCAAGCACAATCAAAGAGAGAAGTTATGAAAGAGCAGGATTCTAGATGCAAACTACTCAGAGCGTTAGAGGCAGTGCTGCTGCTAGTGACCTCAGTCAGGCCACAGGCTCACACAATTACCTATGCTTTACCTTTCCTGTCTGTCTTGCTGGTCAATGTCTAAAAAAAGTCTTCTTTGTACAACACCTTTCTCACAATCTGCCTGTAAGTAGTAGGGGTATATGCCAATGTCAGAACCTGCTTCAAGTCCATACAGTTTTTATTTGCACAATTGGTGAAATGCAATTGAAATATCTATCTTTTTCACAATTGTTCATTGAAATTAATTGTAGGACCGTCCCAACTTCCCGTGTAAAATGGCATCTAAATTCTATTTAGTTTTCACCACTTGCATCACTAAAATATTTAAAACACCATGCTCACCACTAATTTCCCAATATGATCTTAATAAACATACTCCAAGATCTCTGTAAAGGTATTATAAATTAATCAGTGTCAAATTAATTTGAGCTTCACTTAAAAGTTGGTTGGAATTAGGACACTCCACTATTTATGAAGGAGATGAAGTTTCCCAACTACACTTGATTTGAGGTTTATCCTTTCATATCTTCCAGCGGTGATGATTTCTTGATGCTGTATATCCTAGGTAAGACATCCTCCAGAAAAAGTGTTTATGAGTGTTGACGTTGCACACATAGCACCTTAGGAAAGAAGTATGGGAGAGAGGGCTCTTAGCTGAGGCGAGCTTACTTTAAAAAAATAAATTATTTGATAAGCTTTGCAATACACAAAGCTTGAACAGTTTACTAAATACACAAAGCTGCCAGCTGCCTAGCCTACTTTACAACTTTACATCCTTGTACTTTAAATCTCATCTAATTGATAGGATTTAATGTTGGATTGTGAAAAGCTGATTGATTGTGCTTTAATATGTACCTCAAAAATTCTACATATTCCTTCACATAGAATCACACTGTGTGCACTCGGGTAGCAAAACCAGAATATCGATGACAGAAGAGTGAATTAAAAATATCGACAGGTAAGTAACCATAGTTTTTCTGTTTCTTACACCCCATATATGTACCCATGAAATATATACATATGCATCTTCCAGGTATGTCGATGTAGAGATAGGACTAGTAAATCTATTATTCCCTATATACACTAACCTTCCAATAGTCTGTCCTCGACATTCTTGTATCACAATATTCTGTGGGTTGTTATTTAGTAGTACAACCAGTATTTGGAAATAAATGTACCTACAGAGCACAGCTTTAATGTTTAGTCATAGCTGAGGGCCATGGCCCCCTAACTACATACTTCTGGCTACATGCCTGGGTGTTTTCCTCTTTCCTTGCGTGCTGCAGAACACATGCAAAGAGGAAAAAACGAGGAGAAATGTAAATATTTCTCCTCGTTATGCCTGTCATGGGGAGCTGCATCAAAATGAATGGGTATTGCTTGGGAAAACCCACTGCAAAGCCCATGCAACGCCCCCCTCCCTCAACCCCTGGTGCAGAGTAAGACAACACAGCCACCTGTACTGCTTTGTCTTGCCACATATCTATAAGGCCAAGAAAAGCCATGCAAAGTGACTTTGCGTGGTCTCATATGTATGGTTGAGAGGCTTGCTCTGCCAGAGAGTAAAAAAAAGTGACACTCAGGTGACGCAAGGCTCTTGTAAATATGCACCTTAGTTTTGCGGCAGCACAGCAGCAAAAGTCTTTGTGCTGCACTGCGTTGCGTGAAAAGCACCTAGCAGAACAAGCCATATCTATCTACAAAGATGACACTGTTTCTTTCTCCACCTGCAATGGCTTTCTTGCGACAATAAATGTTCCCTTGACAATACAGGTTCCCTTTTCTCTCACCCTTGCACATTAGTCAAAGGGCATTTGCATGAAGGAAAACATTGCTTTTATACTTAATGGGTACCCTTTCAATACAAAATACTATCCTAAGACATTCTTGTCCTACTTTGTAGGAAACAGACAGGGGTCTCACTGTCTCACCTATTTTCTGTGTGAAGTGTACTCGTCAGTATGGAGTCTGGCCAGTCATGCCAGAGACACTAGCTATATAGTTTTAGACAGAGCCTCTTACTTGAATCTTCAGTGGACACAATAGTGTACATTCAAATATTTACTATCACTAGTCTAGCATATAAATTATGGCAAGAAGTTATGATAATAAGGGCATTTGGGCATGACAAAATTAACTAAGCATTGGCAAAATCAGTAAGTGAGGCCTGGGTAAGGTGATATGATTGAGACTTTGAGGGCCATATTTACAAGACCGTATCACCACTAGAGCATGCTCCGGTGGTGCTGTTCAGTGCGCTGTATTTACAAGGTGGTGTTAATCCACTTTTTGTGGATTAACACCACCATGTAAATATGGCCCCTTAACACGCAGCACTTTGCATGAAAGGGGCATGCAATGGGTGTGACAGTGGGCTTGCCACAACAACACCCATTGCATTTTGATGCTGCCCCAGATTTATGAGTTTTTGTAAACCTGAGGCAGCGTCAAAATCTAACACTACCCAAGGGTGGCGTTAGCATGGCGCAACGAGGAGAAATGCTTTAATTTTTCCTTGTTTTTCGCTCTGTCTATGTGTTCTGCATTTTGCAGCACACATCGAAAGAGCAAATCACCATTGAATATTGTTTTTGTGCAAGAAAGTTTCCCTTCCTGCACAAAAACAATCTCCCCCGCAGCACAGCCATCCTTGCACCTGCAAATTTAGCACTGGCCCAGGGGGCAACAAAGGAGTACGCCATATTCTATTAAATATGGCTTATCCCTGTGTTTAAAAAATGGCGGAGAGCAGCGCTGCCAAATTTGGTATAGCACTTCGCGCCGTCATTTTCTCATAAATCTGGCCCTTATTTTTTATTGCCAGGTTATCTGCTGGCTAAACATGGTGGCCATATGGTTGCATAAAAAATTAAAGATGAATAATAACTTAAACTCCCACATTATTTTAATAGAGCTCTATGGGCGGTTTCTTGCAAGCAAGTGTACTTTAAAAAACATTGAACCCCCTTGTTAGCTTTAATACACATCAGAGGAAAATTCTAATTTGAATTGGCACAAAAAGTACCATTGGCTTTAGTTAGCTGTTACCCTAAAAAAAGTTGACTAAGAAAGTAAACAAGCATTTGCAATGCATTGGGTATCGCATTTGCTCAAGTTGCAGATATTAGCATTGTACATTCCTAACTGGACTTTTCTTGCCACATAAATTGAAATTATAAAGAAAACAGTTGATATAAGCAAGTGAATCAAAGCACCATTGCCGCTATGAGCATGAGCACGAAGGAGAGACACAAAAGGAAAAAGAAGTTCGCTCGCAGTGAAACTTATCGGAAATCATGTGACTATCCATGTAACAGGGGCAGTCTGAAGGGCGGTAACAAAACCGTCCCAAGGAGGAACAAACGTAAACCATTTACCAATGATAGCAAAGGATGGTTGAAAGGTAAGCCCACGAACGAGTGAAAGTGATGGGCGTGTGGTGGGCATAGTTAAGCCCATAATACCTACAACAGGTCAAAGCGCTTACACGTGTGACCTCAAAAAGAATAAGGAATGGAAATTAAAAAGTATTTTCAGAGTAAAGCATTGGGCCCTCAGCCCAAATACTGAAAGCACACATTTTATAAAGCAGGTGTGTACTTGTGATCTGGCAAAATGCCAACACTTAAAACGCAATATCAATGGTGGAAGTGACCCATTGCCCTAAACTATATGCTGTTGTGGGTGGATATAAAATGTTAATGATAGCTGAATGGATCAATGTTTGAAGAGAAGTGAACTAAATAGGTAGTTATATTTAATATTTAGGGGAGGGAGAGATAGCATTATAATAAAGGGGAGGCGGTATGGGCCCCACCTCCCCTAGCCTAAAAAGACCACAGGGTCCCCAACCCAGGGGCCAAATATAAAAAAGTAGAGGGGACATACAGACCCACTCCCCGATCCTGTAAATGCCCCAGGGTCCCTCCCCCAGCCCAATATTTAAATAAAAGGGGAGAGGACAGCCCAGCCCCTTCCTGAGCTGTTTTCAGCCCTGGGACACCATCCCCCATGTCCAGAAAAATAACTGAAAGGGGTGGGGGTATATAGCCTCTCTCTGTGAGTCTGTTAATGCCCAATGACTGTGTCCCAGTGAGCCCTCCCGCAGGATATGGTAGTTTCTCTTCTCCCAGGAGCCTGGACAGGAAAGGCATGTCTCCGCCCACCAAGCAGGAGCTTTAAAAATGCTCCAGCCGGTGGCATCCAACTTTTGTTTCCCTTCTCATGCTCTTGCGAGCAGAAAAACTCAAATTACTCCTGCCCAGTGGAAGAAAGCAAATACAGCTGCTCTCACTAGTCGTGAGCAATGCTGGCACTTGATGCACCCAGGATGGGTGTATACGGGGCACCAGTGGGGCCCAGCACTCCCCCCCTCATATTTAAAAAAAAAAAATGCAGGTTCCTGCCAGCATGCATAATTGGTGCTAGTAGGGAAGCTGGCATGGCTGCTGGGGTCCTGAGGTTCCCCACATGGCCCTAATCAAGAAATCAAGAAAAATAATCTGGGTGTCCAGGGTGGGCACTGGGACACTCAAAACAAATGTAAAGAACAAAAATGAATATTACATGGACAGCAGGAGCCACTCATTTATTATTCCTAGAAAGGAGTGCCCCATAATGCCATAGGTATTTTACAATAACATATTTTCATGCGTGTGAGCACAACCAAGCATTTATTCTAATGTAAGGGGGTGCTCCTGGGGGTGCAGCAATATTAAAATAAAGAGTAGGTTTCCTGGGTCATTAAATCCATGACTCAAGGAGAACTTACCCTATTTTTAGGTTGAGCAAGTGCCGCTTTTTCGACGTCTTGGTATCTATGTGGGCTTTTACCCACACCCACCTCACGCCCATCACTTTCACTCATTCGTGGGTTTGCCTTTCAAAAATCCTTTGTTATCATTGATAAACGCTTTACGTTTGTCCCGCCTTGGGGCGGTTTTGTTACCGCCTTGGGGCCGACTCTGTTACATGGATAATTGCAAGTTTGCCAATAGGTTTGACTGCGAGTGAACTTCTTTTTCCTTTTGTGTCTCCTTCATGCTCACGCTCATAACTGCCGTGGTGCTTTGAATCAGCTTACTTATGTCCACTGTTTTATTTTTAATTTTTCCTTTTGTGTGTCTCCTTCTCGCTCATACTCATGAATGCTGAGGGGCTTTTAATCGTCTCACTTATGTAAACTCTTTTACTTTTTATTTTCAATGTATGTGTCCAGTTTACAATTTACAATTCCAACAGCTCTAATTTAACTGTTGTAGCCATTTCGTAGCGCAAAGCCCTCTTTTTGTGTCTACGCTGTTTGTCAGAGGCGTGGGCTGCTGTAGGTATTATCCAAGGGAACACTCCTCTTTCACCGTGGCAGGAAGATGGCTCTAAGGTATTCACTCTCTCTTTGGCCTCTGAGGGCCATCTGTCTCTTGCAGGTCTTGGGGATGTACCTCCCACAAAGTAAGTGTATATTCTGTGTGAAAGCGATAGGCAATCATCAGGACCCAGACTGCCCAGTCCTGTACCCAAACCCGCTCACTAGATTGACTTTAGTGGTGACAGTGGTCAATGTACCTTGCCCTTTGGACACTTAACCACGGGTACAATCGGAATATACTCAGAGTGAAAGCGACATAACTGCTTCAGCAGTGTGTAGCTTGGCATCTTCCTATTCATTTGTTACATCTAAGTGAGGTTCCTTTTTCTTCAGAATGTCCTACAGACTATAGGTGTACACAAACAAGTACAAAGTGTGCCTTTAGTCCTTTCTACTGACGCTCATTATGTGGTAATAGAGAACCAAATTATACAGAAGGCTAGACAAATTTAAAGTTTTGTTGGTGGCTCCCCCCCAAAGCCCCATTGGGGAAAAGTGGGGGAATAGACGAGACTGATGCAGTTCTGTGTGCAAAAGTCAGCTTTATTGAAGACAGGTGCATCGAACAATAACATACCCTAGGCCTCTGCCTTCACAAAACTAATGACCTCACTGTACAATCATATACCTCTACGGCTCTCCCCATCCCTACCCTACCCTCCCACCCCGCTTCCCTTCTCGCAATCCTGAACTTCTTATTAACTGCATGTTGCTGCCTTACAACTTCTCTCACCTGCCAATAACTCTGTAACTGTAACTATCATAACTTCAAGCTGGAAATAGAACCTCCTGGCTCGTCCAGGTGCAGGCCAGTCTACCCTTCTCCTTTTATCTGGGCTGTGGTTTTAAAGCCTAAAACTTTGCAAATAAAGTCAACTGGACCCTGTCTCACACCACCCAGAAAAAAAACCTTAAAGGCTTTTTCTGACCCCCCCCCCCCAAAGTGACACCCTAAACAAGCTATGCAAACAATACTTAATGTGCAAAAGGTACAACTCCATGTCTGTAAAGGACAAATGAATGCCTTCTCCCCTGAAAAATGGCTCATCTTGTACCCGAAGGTCTGCGTGTTCCAAAACTGTTCCAAAACTGTAATCGCCCCCATGCCACCATGCCACCTCATCCAGCATCTGCAGAGGTTTCTCCTCATGCACCTCCCCCCTTTTCAAGACTATCTTCTTCCATTTCATCATAATCCAGCACAGTGTGAGCACTACACACACTATTCACAGCCTAAGAAGGGCCTGGTTGTTGATCATCCCCAAATTGTACACTCTTGTGGTGATACAGCTGCTGTCAGAGGGCGATGAGGGGCTGCACCATGCCAACTCTCCCTCCTTGCTGCCAAACATATGTGATGTACCTGGCCTGGGACGTTGGAGGCCATCTCAAACCTGCCTTCCCAAGCCGCATCTGTGCTTGTGCTGTGCCTCCATGGGCATACCATTGTTCATTCCTTGTTGGTCCAGCAGGCCGCCCAGGGCCCTGCCTTCTCTTTGGAGAAAGGGTTGTAGGCTGCTCCAGGCTCCCCCATACAGCTCCTGCTGCTAAGCGCCATTACCTGCAACACATGACATGAGTACAATATGCTGGCCAAACCCCACCCTCATCTCCTCTATCACGGAGTCCTTGACCTTTTACTCCTATCCCCACTACAGCCCTACTCGTTCCCTGTGCCTCCCCCACCTGGCCCTGGAGCACCTGTCCAGTTTTTATAATGCATGTTCCCTTTCCTGTCTTTCCATAAACCTTGCCTGGGGGCTTGCATTGATAAACCTCTTCATTCTCTGACACCCTACCTCCCAAACCCCTTGCAACACCCTCCTCTTCTCTTTGCCCCTCCTCTACACTCCACTGCAGCATGGTTGCCACCAGTGCTGAAGGTGGACCTCATGCCTCACCTTCTGCCCCTTATTCCTTCCCCTGTACCCTCAAATCCAGCACCTCCTGACCCAGGACCCACCCCTCTTGCATAACTGGCTTCCCCACCTCTCTCCCTCTATCCCCCTCCCTGGCCCCTGCCTTTCTGAGATGAGGCCCTCACATTATGCAGAGCCCCGCCCCTCATCCCGCCTCCTCCCTCCCTCCCATTCCCAACACTGTCAAAACACTTGGGCCACTCCATGGCCCTGAGCAAAGACTATTTTCCCCTCCCCCATCTTTCAAGAACTCCCCTGCCCCCAGAGATGCCTCCGATGAGGCCTTGCGCCAAAGCCGTTGCCCCCCGGCCACCCGTCTCAAGCGGCCGTGGCCGCATGTGCTTACCCTCGTTCTGACAACTCTGGAGCGCGGCGGCGGACACGCCTACACTGCCGCCGTGACCCCAGCAGCTGCACCCCTCGACAGACGCACCACTGGGCATGCACACTTGGCCAGGAGGTCGAGCTTACTGGCCTCTTCAAGGAGGCGCATTACCTGCTGTATCTTTTCGTCCACAGACATCTGGTGAGCACGCTCCACTGTCGCTACTCTGCACATCACCACTAATACTACCGGCCTAATTAATGCTCAATATATACTTAAGAAATAGGGTGACCACCTGGCATTGAGGCAAATTCTGGACAGGACTGTAAAAAAATCAGGACAAAGGGTCAAAATTCAGGACAAAAATTCAGGACAAAGGGTCAAAATTCAGGACAAAAATTCAAGAACAAACGTCAGTTTTACAGACACACGCAAGAGAGGCCATGCCTCACTATGTTGTCAGTGCAGTTATGTACTCTTTTTCAACATAGCACTATTTATTCACTGTGGACCTTTTGTGATTGCCTCCTGGTGTGCTACAGATAGGTGTCACATTACGTCCTTGTTCAGTAGTAAATTAATGCCCTTCACGGCAAGGCCATCACCCCTACCCAAATCTACCCGATCTTTCCTGAAGAGAAAGTAACAGCAACATTTTGATTATGTTTCTGAACATTTCAAAACCCCTGGCAAACAGTTTGGGAAACATTAAGGTAATTAACCTTATGCTAGTTTAAACAAATTGAACAAACACATCTGGCTTACCCCAACCGCCCATGGACTTTCAACCTATTTTTTTTTTAAAGAGGCAGGGCAGATGGTGTGGGTGACAGTCTCACACCTAATGACAGGATGTGATGTACCCATAACTTGTCTGTAGTCTCACTGCACTAGAGTGTATGTTTGGGACTCTACATTTATCTCAGAAATGGGAGCCCGGACTACCAATCAAAGATAATAAAAGAGTAGGGTGAAATCGAGATCAAATGGGAGATCCACGGCAAGTAATTCAAAGGGTTGTTGCTAACAACTGGGTAAATAAAGAAGAGAAGAACAAGGTGGGACAATTCCTAAAATCAGACAAGATGGGTCCACCAAGACTATTTGAAGGTATTGGGTACCTGGGGAGTTGTCTGCACACAGGAGCGAAACAGAAGGGGCACTATCAAGTGGTTGAATAATCAACACCCATCCACCTTGGCAAACTCTTCTGGTGCAATGGTTCGCTGTTAGTGCTTGTGAAGGGTGAGCAGGGGCCAGACCCCTTGCAAGGTTGTGCAAGGCAATTGCCCGCTTAGTCCATGTCTTTATATGGTTTTGAAATTGAGCAAAAGCCAAACTAGAGATCTGGGTTATCCCTAAGTGTCAAGTACACATACAATCTTCAAAATATTTGGGATGTAAATTGCACAAACAAAATTTACAAATTTTAAAATTGAATTAGTGTTTCATTAACATATGGCACTGTTTTCGCCTTCATACACAATTAGATCTCAGATTGAACTGGGAACAAGTTACCTTTTGATACCTAGTGATTAATATCTACCATTCTTATACTGATTTCCAGGATGAAAATCTCGGCAGAGCAAACGGTCCCTCCAAGCACAGTTTGCTTTTTGGTCTTCTCTTCTGCTTTCTGTAGAGGCCATGTGGCACTAGTGAAGATGGTGTGCTACCCCAATGATAGTATTATTTTGCAAACCTTCCCCTGCTCGTCCTTCATTCCTTCTTCAGATAGGCCACACGTCTGATTTGGTCACTGCGGCGCCATTAGGAGCTCTTTCCACTCTAAAGCTAACTGTGACTGCGGGTGGATTAGGTCTTCTGGACTTAGAATGCTTTTATTCAGCTGCAGATGTCCAATGGGTGGCTCACTGGCTTTCTGCCCACCTCCCTGCATGAGATGGGGTTTACCAGTAAAGACTTTTAAGGAAGGCTTAATGCACTGCTCATCGTTTCCTACTGACCATTCTATGGATCACCATCCGGGGTTATCATGCATGGCTTTCTCTTGCCTTGCCAGAACCTGTAAACTCACTGACACAAAGAAACCCTGTGCTCCTGCACTACCTTTGCTAAGCCTTCCCACTCGCACAGGATGGTTGTGCTCAGAGCAACTCTATCAGTGGCATGTTGCAGGTGTCTTAAAATTGGGGACTTTGTTTCTGAACAGTGAGCTACTAAATTTCCAAATCCTTGTGGCAGACTACCATCTTCACCCCGGTCAACTGTTTACTTACAACCACCTTAAATAATCATTAAATGCCCTATTTCATGTCTGCTACCTAGCAATAACCCTACAAGAGGTGTGCCAGAAGCTCTGTACCATAGGAAATGGTGGCAAACTGATAGAATGGGTGTACAGACCTATCCTGCAACATGGAAACCACTGCAGGTCTTCTTGTCATACTACCTGGGTGATTGATGTAGCCAAACCTCTGCAAGATATGGTCTAAAATACTGGACTTTCCCCACAAAGTATCCCACAGCTGTCACTTTAAGTAAATTCATAGTGCTTCCTTGTGAATGCATTCTGCCCGTTGCTTGCCATTGGCCTTGTTGTTTGTAACTCACAATTTGTTGCTTTCAATTTGCTGGCTTTATTTGTTTTAGGCCATGCAGCTTGAATTTGTCCATTCCCTTGCCAAAACCTTATTTACAGTATCCTGCCGAGTGCTCCCTTTCTGTAAACAGGCCTGTAAATCTTGTTCTTATCTCATCATATTTGCTGTGCATTCAAAGAACAAAGTCAAATGTCAGGCTCTGTGTTCGGTGGGAACTTAGGGGGTCATTCTGACCTTTGCGGACGGCGGAGGCCGTCCGCCAAGGTACCGCCGTCAGAACACCGCACCGCGGTCGAAAGACCGCGGCGGTGATTCTGACATTTGCCCTGGGCTGGCGGGCGGCCGCCAAAAGACCGCCCGCCAGCCCAGGGCAAATCAACCTTCCCACTAGGATGCCGGCTCAGAATTGAGCCGGCGGAGTGGGAAGGTGCGACGGGTGCAGTTGCACCCGTCGCGTATTTCAGTGTCTGCTGGGCAGACACTGAAATACTTTTTGGGGCCCTCTTACGGGGGCCCCTGCCGTGCCCATGCCCTAGGCATGGGCACGGCAGGGGCCCCCAGGGGCCCCGCGGCACCCCCTACCGCCATCCTGTTCATGGCGGGAGAGCCGCCATGAACAGGATGGCGGTAGGGGGTGTCAGAATCCCCATGGCGGCGGAGCGCGCTCCGCCGCCATGGAGGATTCAGACGGGCAGCGGAAAGTCGGCGGTACACTGCCGACTTTCCGTTTCTGGCCGCGGCTGAACCGCCGCGGTCAGAATGCCCAGCGGTGCACCGCCAGCCTGTTGGCGGTGCTACCGCCGACCTCCGCCATGGCGGTAATAACCGCCATGGTCAGAATGACCCCCTTAGTGTTTACTTTCCTTTCTCTGACTTCAAAGTGAGAGGATTTATGCAACAATCTTGCTGGATACTGGGGTTAGGAAAGAGATTTTTCTATGACATGACAACATTTAAATAGACTTCAGAATATATCAGAATTGCACCCTACTCTGTATCACTCCACTTTATGCCACTCCATGCCACTGTTCTCTTCTCCATTCGGGAACCACTCTACATTATGTCACTGCTCTCTATGCTACTTCACTCTATGCCTCTGTACTCTACTCTGTACTACTCTACTCTAAGCCACCGCACTTTGCACCTCTCTACACCACTGCGCTCTGCTCGTCTGCACGCCATACCACTCCAGTCTAGGCAACACCAATCTAATCCGCACAACTCCACTCTCTGCCACTCTGCAACACTGCACTGTACGCCACTGCACTCTAAGCTAATACACTCTATGCCAGAGGTCTTCAAACTGGGGGGCGGGCCCCCCTAGGGGGGCCTGAAGTGATCCCAGGGGGGGCCCCAGACTCTGCCCAAAATAAATATTATACAGATAACAGGCATTTGTTTTAAGCAGAAGCATGTTATTGCAGTTTTAAAAAGGTAACAGGAATTAACTGCAATGTTTAAATAGGGTTAGATATATTTAAACATCGCCATTTTTATAAAATAATTGTGAAAAATTCTGAGGGGGGGCCCAATGATTTTTATTTTTCAACTGGGGGGGCGCGGCATTAAAAAGTTTGGAGACCTCTGCTTCTATGCTAATGCACTTTACTCTGTAACACTCAACTCTATGCCCCTGCACTCTACATCAATACACTGTACATCATTCTAATCTACTCTGCACCTCTGCACTCTATGCCACGGCACTCTACACTACTTTACTCTATGCCATCACACTCTATGCCACTCTATGCAACTCCACTCTAACCTGCACTTCTCCACTCTAAGCCACCTCACTCTACTGTGAAATAATCTACTTGATGCCACTGCACTCTGTGCCACTGCATTCTATGCCACTGCACTCTACCCTGCACCTCTCCACTCTATGCAACTGCACTCTACTCTGAAACAATCTATTCTATACCACTGTACTCTATACCACTCTGACCACTGCACTCTAGTTCAATGCACTCTACACCACTGCAAGCTGACACTCTGTAACACTGCACTGGCCGCCACTATACTCTACACCACTCTGCCCTGTACTACTGCATTTTGCACCAATATACTCTATTCCACTGCATTCTATGCCACTCTACTCTGCCCAATGCCACTCTATGCTACTGCACTCTACACCAGTGCACTCTAAACAACTGCACTGCCCTTTAATCTGCACCACTGTACTCTATGCCACTGTTCTCTGTACCACTCTACACCACTGCACTGACACTCTACTCTGCAACTCTGCACTCTACACCACTCTACTCTATGCCACTGCACTCTAGGCACTATACTCTACACCACTCTACTCTGCACCACTCTACACCACTACACTCTATGCCACATGAGTCTACTCTGCACTCTATGACACCACTCTGCATTACTGCGCTCTCTGCTACTCTATTGTACGCCACTCTACTCCACTCTATGTAACTCTACCCCATGCCACTCTATGCCACTGCACTCTGCGCCAATGCACTCTAAACAACTGCACTGTACGCCACTGCCCTCTACTATGTACCACTGTACTCTACGCCACTGCTCTCTGTGCCACTCTACTCCACTCTACATCACTGCACTGACACTCTACTCTGCAGTGTTGCACTCTCCACCACCATACTATACACCAATGTACTATGTACTACTGCATTCTATGCCACTGCACTCTATGCCACTCTACTCTGCATCACTCCACTCTACAGCACTTTGCCCTACTCTGCACCACTCTACACTACACCATTGCACTCCCTGCAATGTGAGTCTACTCTGCAATCTATGCCACTGCACCACTCTACACTACCGCTCTCTCTGCTACTCTATTGTATGCCACTCTACTCCACTGCACTCTATGCCACTCTACTCTGTCCCATGCCACTCCATGCCACTGCACTCTAAACCACTGCACTCTACGATAATGCACTCTAAACAACTGCACTGTACTCCACTGCACTGTACTTTGCACCACTGCGCTCTACGCCACTGCTCCTAAGCTACTCTACTCCACTCCACTCCACTCCACACCACTATGCCACTAGCTTTAGGCCGTGCTGAACAGCAGCTACTCTGGTGTATAACATGGCTAATGGCTAAAACACATTAGCAAAGCCATTAACTCTTTCGTAGATGAGACCTATTGGCTTTGCCAATGTTTGTTAGTACTATGAGGTACCGTGGTACCTGAAAGAACTGTGAAAAATACAATTACATCATAATAAAAGCTGCTACAAAATGCGCAATTACATTTCGGTTAAATAAATAAAAAGTGCTTCTCAAATACAGATTTGAATAATATACAGTTTATACCTAGTGATAAAAAAATTATAACACTCCATTAAACCCCCACACACTCCACAGCTCACCTTGGAACACCATTACAATACCTCTCTGAAAAAAATATCTTTGCCACCAGAAAACTTCAAGTGACTCCTTTTAGTAAAGTCAATGCAGGTTTTCAAGCCCCTTTGTATTTGCAGATTTGCCCACATTTGCATGTGTTTAGGGAAGGAGACCCCCTGGCAAGAAGGCCTTTTCTTATCTGTCTGCCCCTCCCTCCCTCAGAGCACTGGAGACTCCCTGCCTTCCAGCCCAGCTGGGGAAACTCCTCTGCCCGTGATTTCGCCCTGCCTCCGTTGCCCTTTAAGTGAAAGCTAAAATTACGGACAAATGCCGTCCGTTAAAGCTTTCATCACGGACAACGGACAGCAGGGCGAAATTACGGACAGTCCGTGAAATTTACGGACGGGTGGTCACCCTATTAAGAAAGTTTTAAAGGACGACGCTACTTCTACTGCCAGCTACCATGTCACCTGTTAAAATGGATGACCTCACAAAATGTCGGATTATATACCCACTTGCCCTAGTCAAAAAGGAAGATCTTCCTGGAGTCATTCTGAAGTCATCTGATGACTTCACCAGTTAATTGCAGGAATAGCCCAGGTGAAGTCATCCCAAACCATCCTGAAGTATGTGTATAGGGCGAAATATTTAAATGAGATGACTCTAGAGTCATCCCAAAAACTACTCTAGGATGGTGTTCTGATGGTGTACAGGGAGTGATGACCTTTTACAGCTCCACGAATACAGCTCCACGAATACTAATTGACAACTTCAGGATGAGTGTTAATTACTCCAGGATGGTCTCAAGACAATTTTATGATGCCTGTGGATTACTCTAGGATGATCCCACAACAGTTTCAGGATGAGTGTGGATTACTGCTCGATGATCCTATGACCGCTTCAGGACACCTTTTGATAACTCTAGAATGATCCTATGACAATTTAAGGATGAGTGTGGATTACTCTAGGATGATTTAATGACAACTCAAGAAAGAGCATGGATTTCTCCAGGATTATTTTAAGACAACTACAGAATGAGTGTGGATTACTAAACAATGACTACACAAGGACTTTCAGATTAATTCTAAATACTCTTAGATGATTTACATCAACTGCAGACCAAGTGTGGATTACTCCTCTATGATTTAATGAATAATTTAACAATGTAATATACTTACCAACTTGTGCCATCTCTCCCATACTCCTGACTCACTGGGACTTCCCTTATTTGCATTATCTGAAGCGGTTTTACACGGCAAAACATTGAATAAAAACAGCAATTGAAGTGAAAAGTACCAAAAGAGATGTGTCAAAATTTAATTTTATTTATCTAAAGCATACATGTATCCCCCCAGGGGCCAGGACAACAAACAAGACAATAAAAAGAGAACCCCTGACACTGTACAAGAGAACAAAAAGAAAGGCTGATATACTTAAAAAAAAAAAAAGGCTTAACTAAAACCAGCTAGTTCGTTGTTCATTTCTAGAGTTGGAGTTTTCTTTAGTCCTCTTCTAGCATTGCAGATCTTTACAGCCAGCTTCCTTCTCATTGTTCTGTTGTCCATTGCTGGCCAGGCATTGGCCCTGCACACAGACTTCATAAACTCTGGGCGGAGAGAAAAAAAAAAACACATATTAGTATCACAGTATAACCACTATTCACCTTTTTCTCACCATTTTTTTCCATCTGCCCAATGCTGGGGAAAATACTGGAATAGAACAATAGACCATTAAGGACAGTGCACCCCAGTTTGAAGAGCTCTAAATTATGAGCCTTCTGTTTTGTCACATTGATTTTTCCACAGCACAAGAGCACATGGGGGGGGGGGGGGTCACTATTTGGCCAATGTGGATTTGGCTGTTTTACAGCGATGTGGGTTAACAAACCCCCAAGCATTTGAAATTATATCCCAACACAAGGCTTTGAGCCAGGTTAGCACAAACCCAGGACAAACTGTTAGTGCTCTTTTGCAGTCAGCTGGTAGTTAATGTTGCACAGTCAATGTACAATAATCTGAGAAGGACCACCTGTGCAAACATATTTTTAACAGCGTATGTATGTTAATGTTTCTTACCAAATAATGCATCAACCTTCTCCTCATCAAGGGCAGCAGTTCCAGCACGAGCCTTAGTAACACCTTTTGCAGCTGCAAGCTCTTTTGGTGAAAAAAGGATCTCACTGACACCATTCAGAAGAAAGCATGCGCTGTCCCGAGCTGCCTTTGCTTCCTCCAAGAGTTTGTGTAATTCTCTCTTCGGCACAAGAACATTTCTGAACAGGTCAGGGTCATTTGAATCCTTCACTAGCTGCTGCATATCAGTCTGCAAAGAATGCAATGTATTAAATATTTGCCATCATGTTATGTTAGATACTGAATAAAAATGTTTAGAAATGATGGGATTTGGATGTTTATATGCCATCTGTTCATGTCTAATAATCTTTTTTTAAGATTAGTTGGGTCACCTCCATAATTATAAAGAAGTCATACCTAAAACATTGTATGCAGAAAGATTTGAAAGTTTCCTCAAGCAGGACATTTATAAAGTTTGTCATATATAACTTTTAATTGTACAGAAATGTACAAATTACAACACAAAAAGTATGCCAAAAGAGTGGTGGAAAAAACAATACCTTTTGTACGGAGAATGATCCACTGCATATTTGTGAAGTTGCTGTATATGTCAAGTTTCTTGAACTTGTCAAAGCGGACAGCCCAGCTCGCAAATGCTGAACGGCCAACTCACTGTTGCAAGTGCCTTGTAACTGTGCTATAATGAAATAAACAGTTCTTAAAGGCAGCAGATATAATAAACACAAGCATATATTTTGGCAATGCTGGTGTTTGGGTGGAAAAAATGATTGGCAATGGAAAATTTTGGTAGTTTACCTGGTTAGTTAGAGTATCAATCACTTACCTTTTAGATGTTCGTTTTCAGCTTGTAAAGCATTCACTTCTGCTTGTAACTGTACACACGTCTCATTCAGGCAAGAACCATGGGCCCCAGAATAGCTTTCATTTTGGTTAATGATAGACAATGAGCTGTATACCATTTCCTTAGAGAGAAAGCAAATCATAATTAGGCCATACAAATGTAAATGCATTTTCCTATGTATATTAAAAAAAAATAACTACCCCAGTGTGAAATGATGGGCTTTCCTCAGTTGTCAAATGAAAGGATTTATCAGGGTCTTCAATGTCCTAAGGGAGAAAACAAAAAAATCACAAATGTAAGTAATAATTAGACCAATATTTGTACAGTTCAAGCAGTTTTCCATCTGTTTCACATTTTAAAGGTATGTATATGTGCCTTATTGTTGACAAAAGTAATGTACCAAATTAATTCTATTATAATAAGGATTAGGGCTGTTTGCGGTGATAGTAGGGAGAAGATGTGTAGATAATAAAGTAACTTTTGCCAGCAAAATAAATGTTACGGTCACCAAGACAAAAATGGATGGCCTGCAAGCTTCACAATATGCAATAGTGCACAGTGGCAGTATTCATTTAGATCTGCTTACATCATGGGCACTGCTCTCATTTGAAAATGTGTCAGCATAGTGATGGGTATCATTCACATCCACCTCCTTGACTCTTGCTGCAGATAGAAACGATGGGAATTCACTGGAGGCCAGGCTGTGTGACCGTGAGTTGTGATCCATAAAATTTTGCTTTGTTGAAACTTTTGGTGCCAAGTGTATCATCATTTTGTGGTCACGTTTACAGGGTCTAGAAGGTGTTACTTGATTGCTTGAACTAGCCAGCTCTTGCATAGGGAATAGTTGTTTCGGTATAAACTGGTGACGTGGGGAAGAGAAGGCATGTTTTAGTCCTTGATCCTTAAATTGAAGAAGGGTCTCCAAAACAGTTTCATTCTCACGTTCTGCTTCATATTCACTTGCAGATTTTGGATGAAGGACAGTAGCCATCCCTGCTAAAAGGGCCAGGTTTTGAAGTTTCTGTAAGTTAATTTGTGAACTTGCATCACCAGGCTGAGATGCTGTCCTTTGAGCAGGAGTTTGGTTAGTGACTTTTATCATATCCTGGCCACTCTGCTTAGCTTTAATTTTTTCCTTGCATCTTTTCTCTGTAATTTCTTCTTCTTGGAGTTCACGTAACACTCTCTTAAGTCTTCCTGCACTTCCCCGACTGCCACATTCCATTAATAACTGTTTTTCCTTCTGTGCTCTTTGAAGTAACACCTGTTTTAGACCCTCCATTGTGCCAGAATAGCTTTCAATTAAGTCTTCAGAAATTCTTTGAATCATAAGACACTGTTTTTTCACTGAAAAAAAGAAAAAAAGATATCTTTACAACTGAAACACAGTGGGGAATTTAAAATACCTAGACTTGATTGCAAGGAATGTGCAAATAAACAGGTATTTATATTAAAGGACACAAATGCACAATCTACCCATAACAAAGTATGTTTTCATTAATAGACAGTACACATTGCAAGCGTAGCGTGAACGTGCACCTCCTGAAAAAAAAAAAAAGACACCCAACTAAAATAGTTCTTTATTGACAAATGACTGCCTTAAAGTAGTGTCATTAGTTAACTGTTAGCCCCTTTCAAAATGTCTTAGGTTTGTCTTAGGAGATAGTTGCAAGGCTTTTTGTGTGGACATGCATGTGTTATATGTTACTGCAGCATCACTGGATTCATTTATTTCTAGCGATTAGGACTACTGAATCATGTCAGTGATTTGTATCAATACCCTTCAGTTGTATTTTCAATAAAGAAGTTTACATATTTTGCTTACCCGATGATTGGAAGAGAACCGTAGCTTTGAAGTCTCTCTCTTCAGTGATTGGCCGACCACTTTCATCAATATTTTCAACCAGCCACTTACATAGAACTTCACCGGGATTGTCCAAAAGCAGAAATTCTCCATCTTTTCTAACACAAACTGAACGATCACAAGCGAAAAACAGGACGTTGAAAGATGCCATGATTATATCCTGATAGATACAAAATATCTGGAGTTAGTTGCGACTTGCCTAGTGCCTAGGTGTCTAGTTGTAAAAAGATGCACAGGTTTGGTAGGATTCCCTAAGTGCTGTCTGGGCTACAGCCCAAATTCCACAGCTAGGCACTTTTCAAAAACACACGTCAGAATTAATTGTAAAAATGTGGTGTGCCATGTTCTTTTTTGGTGTGTTTTCTGTCACGGGCACTAAGCCTACCCAAGCAAGTAAGGTTCCGTGTTTATCGGGCAACTTGGGGGTACACAATAGAAGAACAAGTGTTATTGCTGATTGTCTTTCTTTACATTTTTTCCTTCCAATTGTAAGACAGTGTGTATACCTTATATAGTGACCATTTTGGAAATACAAAGGTTTCCTTGATACCTATTTTTCACTCTTTATATTTCACCAAAAGACACTAAACACATAAGCATTTGAAATGCAATGGGTCTCACTTTTGCTAAAGTTAAAGCTATTAGCTATTAGCGTTGTAAACTCCTAACCAGACTTTTCTTGCCACATAAACAGAAAATGAATGTTCATCAGGGAGGCGTGTCTTGTGTTTAATAGTGAGGCCTCTGTGTCTTTTTGTGTTTAGTAGTGAGGTATCTGTGTATAGTATTGAACATCAAGGCCTGTTTACCTGGTGTTCAGCATGGAAGCCTGTCTGTCTCATGTTTAGTGATAAGGCCAGTGTGTCTAGTGCCTAGCTCTGAATCCACTGAGCCTTGTATTTAGCAGTAAGGCGTCTGGGTCACCATGTCTTGTGTGTGTTTATTGTTGAAGCGTGTGTGTCACTATAGTTGGTGATTATCAGCAATGTCTGTGTTCACGAGGTCTGTGCTACTAGCTCACTGCAGCGCTATATATAGCAGTGAGGTGGGTGTGAAGGTATGACTACTGTAGTTGTAAGTGCTTCTAATAGTCAGTGCTTAATTTGTGCACCAGCACTTATTTTTCAGGGTCTGCACTTATTTTTCAGGCTCAGGCATTTACTTAGAGAAAAAGACACATATGGGAAACATGGAGGAAGAGGAAAAAAAAAGCGTCACCATCGGAGAAAGCAGAAAGCAGCAAGAGTGAACCAAAGGGGCAGGGAGTGGTTTTAAATGGACTAAAGAGGTGGTTTCAGGATGACGCTGCCTCAGTCCGTGTTCACACATTTAATTGCAGCAGCCATGTGTTTCAGAGGAGAGCTTTGAGCACTGGCACGTTTTTATTTACACATTAAGCACTGCTTATTGCAATAGCACTGCAGCTGCCTTTAACACTGAACCCTGCAGCCATTTTAGAAGGACATTCAAACCAGCACCTGAACACAGGCACGGCTGTAAACAGGAGCACACCCCGTTTCTGGCCTCTTTCAGGCTGAGGTGTGAGCCTCTTTGCAAAACAGACACATCGGCTGCCATGAGATTTACATACAAACCACCCTGACAAGTCTTTCAAGTTTGTGTATAGTGCAAACTCGACCCGGTGATACTGGAGCGCTTTACATTACTGAAAGACACTTTAAATGCTTTAACTGGCCCTTCTCCCCACACTGCGCCACTCAGTGAATGTAGTGTGTGAAAGTGCTTCTAATAGCCAGTGCTTAATTTGTGCACCGGCACTTATTTTTCAGGGTCTGAGCTTATTTTTCTGAATCAGGCATTTACGTTGACAAAGACACATATGGGAAACACAGAGGAAGAGAAAAACGAAAAAGCGTCACCATTGTAAAAAGCATAAAGCAGCAAGAGTGAGCCAAAGGGGCAGATTTGTTTTTAAATAGACTGAAGAGGCCCCGGTGTTTCAGGATGACGCTGCCTCACACCCCGTTTCTGGCCTCTTTCAGGCTGAGGTGTGAGCCTCTTTAAAAAACAGACACATCGGCTGGCATGAGATTTATGCATATATTTCTGGCTCAGGCATTTATACTTCTAGAAAGACACACATGGGAAACACGGAGGTAGAGAAAAACGAAAAAGCGTCACCATTGGAAGCAGAAAGCAATAAGATTGAGTCAAAGGGGCAGATTTGGTTTTAAATGGCCTGAAGAGACCCCGGTGGTTTCAGGATGACTTGCGGCAGCTGTGTGTTTCAGGAGAGCTTTGAGCATGGACCCATTTGAGCACCAACATATATGCACTAGCGCAGAACTAAAGTTACCAAAAATGAAAAGCATTGAAACACTGCGTTTTCCTCTATAGATGAACGCAGTGCCACATCACCAACAAACACAACATATAGCGCATATACGCACACAGTGATCATGAAATGTACACAGTGAAATGTATCAGCAAAAGTGCAATGTTAACGGTAAAAGTCACACTCCAATATTCATTTAGCAGACATAAACAAGGATATTGTGATGGTGTAATGAACGGCATGAAGCTTTCTGTGAGCACAGCAAGCTAATTCATGCCAGTCTGAAACCGAAACCTGGCTCCATTAAATCGCAGCTGCACCTCAACTTTCCATGACCCTGCGTGTGCGCATATTGCCATTATTATTGCCAGCAGATAAACACTGTTCTAGCTGGCTGCCTTAGCATTTCCAAACTATCCTGTTTGTACCGCCATAGTCCACTGAGCCCAAAAAAAGCCCAAGCAGCCTCTGGGCTGCTCCATTTCCCCAAAGACCCCGGGGGATACCTTCCAGGTTCGGCTCCCCCAAAAGCCCCATTGTCATTCGTGGAAGCATCTGAAACACATTTTATCACTGTTCTTTCTAACTCACAGTTAAAATGTTTGTGTAGCGCCCAGTTATACTGTTGTAATAAAATATGAATCCGTTTATCAAGTGTATCCAAAACATGTGGTAAAGCTCCTCATAAAGGTCTGTCTATTTCGGTGTCCATACTGTATGCATCTGAGAGCGCCTCTCTCCTTTTTTAAACTGCCCGCACAGAAATAACATTGCACTAATTACAGGAGCCCCCGACCATGAGAAATGTACAGTTCTGAAACATTAAACCTTAAAAATAAAAGTACAATGGTTGGGATTTTTCTATATTCCGAGTCCCCTCGTGAAGTAATAGCTGCATTGAAAGTAGTTTCTGTGGTGTCACGTGTACTTTCACAAATAATGAAACAAAAATGTTCCTGCCAAATAAGGAATTACTAATTTCATCTTGTTTAAATTACTTTTAAATAGGAAATTATGGTCTTTGTTTTGCCCTAAAAGCCCTTCCTTAACCTATCAAGTGAGGCAAAGTAGTAACATTGGAACATTTCTGTACAACCTGGTTATCACCTCCATAAACAAAAGCGGGAAAGTACTGAGATAACGTTTGTAGACTGCTAATCGGTTGTAGGACATATCCTTAATTTCTTTTACTATATACTTGCTTGCTCTACAGTTTTTTAAAAAACTCTGTAACTTATGCAGCAGTTGATGGATAGGTGGCAACTGTGCATATTTGTATTTATGCGGAATATGCTGAAGTCACAGCGTTTTATAATTCCAGTGGCCCTCCTCTTTCAATTGAAAATTACACATGATGGATAAAATACCTCTCCTGGTGCTGGTGGGGCATTAGCAATTGCATCAGTAGACATAGAGGGTCACCGACCACGGGAGCACCGCCGACAGGCTGGCGGTGCTCCAATGAGCATTCTGACCGCGGCGGTTCAGCCGCGGTCAGAAGCGGAAAGTCTGGTCTCCCGCTGACTTTCCGCTGCTCATTGGAATCCTCCATGGCTGCGGAGCGCGCTCCGCAGCCATGAGGATTCTGACCCCCCCTACCGCCATCCAGTTCATGGCGGGAAAGCCGCCATGAACAGGATGGCGGTAGGGGGGGGTCGCGGGGCCCCTGGGGGCCCCTGCCGTGCCAATGCAATGGCATGGGCACGGCAGGGGCCCCCGTAAGAGGTCCCCAAAATGTATTTCACTGTCTGCCTTGCAGACAGTGAAATACGCGACGGGTGCAGTAGCACCCGTCGCACCTTCCCACTCCGCCGGCTCGATTACGAGCCGGCATCCTCGTGGGAAGGTCGTTTTCCCCTGGGCTGGCGGGCGGTTTAACTGGAACCGCCCGCCAGCCCAGGGGAAAACTCGTAATACCCGCCGCGGTCTTTTGACCGCGGCGCGGTAATTTGGAGGGCGGGATCCTGGCGGGCGGCCTCCGCCGCCCGCCAGGGTCATAATGAGGCCCATAGTCCCTTTTTAGGCTGAGTGCACAAGCGCTTCGACCTGTTGTAATTCTTGTGGACTTTTAACCATGCCCACCTCATGCTCATCACTTTCACTAGTTCCTGTGCTTGCCTATCAAAAATCCTTTGTTATCATTGGTAAACGCTTTACGTTTGACCCTCCTTGGGGCGGTTTTGTTACAGCCTTGCAGGCTGCCTCTGTTACATGGATAATTGCACGATTGCCAATATGTTTGATTGCAAGCAAACTTCTTTTTCTTTTTGCATCTCTCCTTCGCGCTCATGCTCACGGCTGTCATGGCACTTTGACTCAGCTCGCTGTTTTACTTTTCATTTTCAATTTAAGTGGCAAGAAAAGTCCAGTTAGGAACTTACAGCGCTAATAGCTCCAACAGGAGCAAATGTGAGACCCACTGCATTGCAAATGCTTGTTTTTTAATGCTCTGAGCTGGAGCTCTATGTCCTTCAGCTGGAGTGCAAGACCGTCTTGTGGTTGTTTTTATGATTGCAAGTTGTGGACTTCAAAACATTAAAAGAAAGTCTCACATGTTGGTTTTATTTTAAAAAAGTACTTGCCAGACCAACTGCACCCTGCGCATGCTAGAAGGCCAATGCACAGTGGGGGTTGGCTTTGTGTATGGTAATAAAATATTACTTTAATAAAAAATAAAAAAAACTAGAAAATTCACTGTAAAAAAACAAAGGTAAAAGTGATTTCATAGTTAGGAATTGTACTTATATCTTATTTTACATTGCAAAATTAATAGAAATTTTCTGAAGAAAAGCAAAGGTAAAGTAAAGTTATAGTTAGGTGAAAATGTCATTTGAAACATACTGTTTTAAATGTACAAAGCTACTGAAATTTAGCAGTAATGTTTATCTCAAGTAACTATAGCTTGTGCCCTAAAGTAACTATAATCCCTGCCCTTGTCATACGCTGCTAATTACCTTACATATTACTCATTACATGTTTGATGAAATCTTTGATAATATCACTATAACATCTGGAATGGCATAACTAATGACAACACTGTGTATGGCGAGGGCATGCATTATAGTTACTTTACGGCACACATCATAGTTAGTTGAGATAACTTTGTAATGACTCCTGATGTAATACCTACAAAAAAGGTAGCACACCCCAGATCTATGGTGATTTGCTAGAAGCAAGAAATAATTGTTGCATTTAATCTGATGGGTCATCACCTAGTGGCTAGTTAGTAGACACTGTTACTAAAAGTTAGAGCTCTCCTCCCTTTTGTTCTATAACCTCACCCTAACATCCAGTATTTACGTAAACTCTTGTGTTCTTGAACCTAAAGGTATGCATGAGACCCAGATCCATGCCTGCTATTTCTGTTCAGTGTATGTGAAAAACTCCAAATAGTACATGGAGTTCTATGCTTCAAAATGCTCCAGAAACCTCACCAATAACAGTAGAGTTTACATTATGCTTTCACCAAATGCAAGTTAGCTGCCCCTATAAAAAGGGAATAAGACCCTCTCACCCACTGTGAAAAATGTGTTTTCTTAGCTTTAAGGACACCATCTGCAATATTGGCCAGCATGAGCGCAGCCCCAGCAACATTGTTTGATAGGTGGTCCAGAAGAACAGTCCCATAGCCACAATTGGAGCTCCTACTGACCTTTCTATGCTGTGGAATGGTTCAGTATCCAGAATTCCATTAACCCAATTGATCTGACTTTGTGAATGCACCACAATGCCCTTTAGGTGCACCCTGTCACACTGGGCACAACCAGCTACTTCATGCTGGGGTGTGAGACAGTACTGACTAGCTCTATATGCAAGACTGACTCTCATTGAGTTTGAATCTATTGACCAGGTGTTGCTATCATTGCCTTAATTTAAATCAGAATCTGAGCTAATCCATAATCCTTAGACATTAACTGTGATTAATATATTTCTGGCAATAACTTAATAAGGGCTAGTGATTGAAATAGCAGCCTGCCACTGAGTCATGTTGCATCCAAATTATTTGGGTCACACACTGTATAATCCCTAAACCAGATAACATTGCGTTGGTCTTTTAGTGGAAATGTAGAAATAGTAGGTGTCTCTCACTTCCCCTACAGAGTTATGCTCTGGTGAGCATGAGTGTTAGATGTGAGACACGTGTCGCAGAATCTGCTACTTTCTGATAGGATACATAAGACTCCCATACCTCAAAATCAGTATGGACACACAATATCTCAGATTTCACATTTTGTGATTATTTACTATACACTATTCGTCCACAGACCATGTGTATTAGAACGGCGGTAAGCATTATAATCAATTTAGCAATGATTGTACAAATATGAGTGAGGTTAACTAAGCCTGCTTCATAGTTCATCACACATCTCTATTCTGTTAGTGTACCTTTGTTTTAACGAAATGTCTAACATCATGGTTGCATGAGCTCGTGTTTCATATGCCAAATCATTTAATGCCTCCCTTTATTCTTTATTGTGCCTTCAGACTCAGAGCTAGAAGTCCATATTTTAGCATTCCTTCCAGCAAGAGGTCGATCTGACCTACCCAGCCCTTCTAGCCAACATCCTATATACTTTTCTTCAGTGTGATTTTCTATGGAGTGAGTAAAAGTCAGATCATCTTCAGCTCCTCTTTTTTATGCAGGCTATTCAAACAATACTTATATTCAAAATATATAGAGAAGATTACTGCTACTTTTTTCCTCTTCTTTGACGAGAAGGAATCCACAAGGCAATGTAGCGCACTGTAAAGAGAATTTCTAAATTGCACTAGTACTCAACATTGTGTTTCTAGTCACCAGGAACAGACTCCTACTACCAGAGGACAGTCACAGTCTGAATCAAGGTACTGTGAATAGCAAGGTTTTTAACTATTTATGAAAGAGTGGATGTTTACGAGATGGGGCCCTGCATCCAAACCACAGATGGCAGCCAATCTCACCCATTGGTGCTGCCCCCTCTCCCAACCACTTCAGACGCGGAAGACCATATCCCCTGGGGGGCTTTGTTTAAAGGGGTGGGGGTTTGTGCAATTAAAAAGAGGAGGGATGTAGGCCCCCCTACCTAAACAACTTAAGAACCAAGTGAACCCAATGTCCCGGGGCCAATTATTCTTCTTTGTGGGGAGGGGGTATGAGGCCCCTTCCTCAACCACTTAAGATCCCCTGGAGCTACTTTTTATATTTTGGGAGGCATGTAGTCCCTCCCAAAGCCCCTCAATATTTTTGGGAAGGGGCATAGAGACCTCTTCCCCTTGCCATCCACTGGCCCTGGGAAACTCATCCCCTACGGCCAATGTCATCAGTGTCCTGGGAACCCCAACCAAGAAAGATGCTGTACTTCTCTGCCTGGGAGAGTGCAGGCAGGGATCTTGCAAATCTCTTGCTTGCTCACTTGCAGGCAGGAAACACAGATTTGCTCAAGATCAGAAAGAAAAAGAAAAAAAGAGAAGCTGCTCCCACTCAGCGGTAGCAAACCACTACAGCTAGGTCCTGCCAGACTGCAAATGGTGTAGGCTGGGGAGCCAGCAGGGGCCACAGGGGCCATGCCCCCCCCAAGGCCCTATGGCTGTGGGTGTTCTGGGTGAGCACTGGGGTATCAGCAGCAACTGTTGCTTCAGTCCGTTTCCCATAAATAGAGTGCCCAGCCATAGGGAAGGGGTCCCCGGGATTTCATGTTGACCAGCGGAGTGGGGAGCACATACCCCCCTCCATAAATAAAGTGATCTGCACCAGAATATGGCGGTCATTCTGACCTTGGCGGGCGGCGGAGGCCGCCCGCCAAAGTCCCGCCGTCAGGTTACCGTTCCGCGGTCGAAAGACCGCGGTGGTAATTCTGACTTTCCCGCTGGGCTGGCGGGCGGTCGCCTTCAGACCGCCCGCCAGCCCAGCGGGAAAGAGGCTTCCACGATGAAGCCGGCTCGGAATCGAGCCGGCGGAGTGGAAGCTGTGCGACGGGTGCAGTTGCACCCGTCGCGTATTTCACTGTCTGCGCAGCAGACAGTGAAATACATGTAGGGGCCCTCTTACGGGGGCCCCTGCAATGCCCATGCCAGTGGCATGGGCACTGCAGGGGCCCCCAGGGGCCCCGCGACCCCCCCTACCGCCATCCGGATCCCGGCGGTCGGACCGCCGGGATCTGGATGGCGGTAGGGGGGGTCGGAATCCCCGCGGCGGTGCAGCAAGCTGCGCCGCCGTGGAGGATTCAATGGGGCGGCGGTACACTGGCGGGAGCCCGCCAGTGGTGCCGGTCCGACCGCGGCTTTACCGCCGTGGTCGGAATCCCCATTGGAGCACCGCCGGCCTGTCGGCGGTGCTCCCGCGGTCCTCCGCCCTGGCGGTCTTTGACCGCCAGGGTCAGAATGACCCCCTATGTGTTTTGCGTGCCTCATCATGGCCCACAGAGGGTGGCTTCATGCCTCCTCCCCTAAAAATGAATGCATGCTGGGGTGATGGGGCCCCCAGGGCCTTTATAAGGCTTGGGGAGAGGAGACACATGCCCCCTCATCTAAAAATTAAGTTATGGCACAGCCCCAAGGCCAGGCACACCATAGTTTTTTTTTTTTTGTTTAAGGGGGGATGCTTTTTTAAAACTTTTACTGCAGTCATTGATCATCCGCAGCAATCCCATAGCAACCTTATAAAACTCTCCCAGATCATTGAATACATGACCCCAGGAGAGCTTACAGAATTTTTTAAAGCACTCTGAGCTGAAGCTGTATGTTCTTCAGGTGGAGTAAGGAGATCTATGTTTGGCTTTATTTCCTTAATCTGTGGCTTGAAAAATGTTAAAAAAGACTTGAAGACATGTTAATATAAAATATTTGTTAAAATGAATGCTTGAAAAATTCCATGGCATAAACCCTATATCCAGATGCAGTGAGTATACATCTGTTGAGAAATGGATAGGACAGCTTGGATAAGTTAAGGCCTTACCTCGTGTGAGTCATGGACCACTCCACATTCAAAAATGGAAGTAAATACTATTTTGCACTTTGTATCTCGTCTCTCTCTCTCTCTCAACCCCCCTCTCTGTGTGTGTGTGTGTATATATATATATATATATATATATATATATATATATATATATATATATATATAAATAAATGTATATATATTTATATTTCCTGGGGCCCAGCCTTCAATAAATGGAGGAAGGGGGCCACGCAACCCCCTCCTTAGCCATTTTCAGCCTCACGGACCCCATCCCTCAAGGCATCTGTCCTGGGTGCCCCGCAGGGCACCAAGTGTGCAATAGGATCATAGGGGGAGTGTTAGGGTTTGTACACAGCAAAGAGCATGTCCCCTCTCACTGCACTAGTGGGTTCTGTAATAGCTCCCTTTTAAACTTACTATTGAAAGCCTTTCTTGTTATCTCACCTTCCCCCCCCCCCCCCCCTAGGCTTCTGTGTATGTTGTTTAATGTGCTGTTTTGTTTACACATTGGGCCTTGCTTTTACCAAGGCTTCTTTAAAACACTCCTCCCTAGGCCATGTGTTAATCCAACTCATTTGCATAATAACTGAAACTCTGCACACCTTTCAAGAACATGTGCAGCATGTGAGGACCACACCCAGCTCTTCAAACCACACCCAGCTCTGCACACCTTCCAAGAACATGTGCAGCATGTGAGGACCACACCCAGCCCTTCAAACCACACCCAGCCCTGTCTATAAAAGGCATCCCCGAGCCTCACCCAGTGCTTGTGCTCGTCTACCTCCCGCTTACCTGAGAACAGATCCCTCGGCGCTGGCACTCCTGCTCTTTACAGACTTTCATTGACTTCAATGGGCGCAGCTTCTGGCTCTTCCTTCTTCCGGTTTCCGGTTCCTCCTTGCTTCAGCCTCTCTCCTATGAGTAACCTGCAAAAGAGAAAGAAGACAAGGTTAGACTGATCAGTATCTCTTGCCAGCAACAAGTAAGTGCAAAACCTTTTATTACCTGAAAGAACTTTGACAACAATTTCTGGATTCGTGTATAGACAATTTGAAACGAAATACCTTCCACGAACATTGTGATTCAAACTCTTTGTTACAAGAATATTTTGCAGAACTTTGTGAAGCAAACATTGTTTTTTCTCATGGAACTTTTAAGAATCGAACAGTGGAAACCATTAACAGCAAGGCAAACAGTAAATCAAGGACTTGCACAAATTACATGCTGTATTTTGATGTAAAAGTACAGTATTTGTTTTATAAAAGATTCTGGAAATATGGGAAAAAAGTTTTACAGTAATAGAAAACACATCCCAGAGCAGTAACACATTCCAAACCTGGAAACTAGAGACCAGGATCCAAGAGGTACTTTTAGAAGAGAATTTCTAATAAATAAAGGGATAGTCAGGAACCCATTTAGGAATAGGTTGCACTTATCTGTTCTTTGTTTATGTTTCATTAGGCACCAGTTTCTACAGAAGTCAGAAAGGGCCGCAGATTTGTGCAGCACTTCAACAGTGGAAACGCAAGAACGGTGTTGTCTCTCTTTTTTTTATTTTATCCACTTCCCCCCTTCCCTTGAGCTTCTGTTCTTAGTGCACTGTTTTAAAAACTAGTGTGCTGGAACAAGCAGTTTAGTTCCGTTCTGGTGGACGATGAATACTGGGGAAGAAATAGAGGGCATTGTCGTCACGGATATGGCGCAGGCCCTAAATGAAGACTTGGCTCATAATGAATCAGTGTCTGGCATCTTGCAACATATGCAAGAGGAAATAGAGAGATTAAAGATGGAGAATACCTCTTTAAAACAGGATTTAAGCAGGTATAAATTTAGGGGATCTCAGTGGAACACAGCTTCTACGCCTTTGTTTAAAACCTCCTCAGAGACAGGGGCGCCATCAAAACATACAACTTTGCCTTCCCCAGTTGAGGTTACTGTTAATGTTCCTAAGGTTGTGCCCTTAGCAGCACCTGAACGTTTTCATGGAGATAGTAACAAATTCCATGTTTTTATCAATCAATGTCAATTACACTTCATTTGTAAGCCACAACAGTTCCCTAGTGATGATACGAAAGTGGCATTCGTCTTGTCTTATTTGGGTGGCACAGCAGCCAATTGGTCAATTCCTTTCCTGGATAGAGATGATCCCATCCTCCATAATTGGAATCAATTTAAACGTACCATGACCAGCCTTTTTGCAAAACACACTTTCATGCAGGCAAGTGATAATGAGCTTTTAAATCTTAAACAAGGTAACAAGGATTTATTGACCTATCTCACTAGTTTTAATCGTTTACTCACCGAGACACAGTGGCCAGAAGAAAAGCGTGTCTCCCTTTTTTATAAAGGTTTGAGAGACGAGTTAAAAGACGCGCTGGCTCATATCATTGATTTGCCAAAAGACTATTCAGACTTTGTAGATTTAGTTGTGAAATTAGAACATAGACTAGGAGAAAGAAAGGGAGATAAATACAAACTGGAATCACGGTTAACTTTTATTAGACACGAGAAGAAAGACACAGATAATAAACTCCCTGAACCAGAGCCTATGCAAATAGGGACACTCAGAGGTCCACTCACATCAGAGGAAAAAGAAAGAAGGAGAAAATTTCAATTATGTTTATATTGTGGCAGGGCAGGTCACTTTGCCAGAGAATATCCAGTAAAGCCTAAAACTCCACGAAAGGGTGCTGTTTCCTCCACCTCCTCAACTGAATCGGGAAACGATTAAGCTCGACAAGGGGAGAGGTTACTTGTTCGAGAAAACATCTTAATCAAACCTCTAATGCTGCAGCCTTCAGGGTACCGCACATACCTAGACATTTCATAATTCAGGTCGTTTTAATTGTTACTACCCAAGTGAGGCATTCTCTCCCTGTCCTACTGGACTCAGGCGCGACAAGAAATTTTGTGGATAATAAGTTAGCTGAAATCTTAGGACTTCCTATGTGCCTAAAGCCTTGTCCAGAAGCAGTATGTGCAGTGGATGGGTCAGAATTGACCTCTGGATTAATCACAAAACAAACAAGTCCACTTGTTATGGTCTGTCAGAACGGGCACACAGAGGTGATTAGCTTTGATCTGATAGATAATCCTAATTTTGGTTTGATTCTCGGGGTACCCTGGTTAACAACTCATAACCCAAAAATTGATTGGGTGAATAGAACTGTTACTTTGGATTCCTCTTTCTGTAGAACCAATTGCTATCAAGAAGCAGGTACAGAACAGAGCACAGTATTACACTGTGCTAGTGTTACACAAGATGAACCAAGTCTCCCTCCTGAATATTCTGACTTTAAAGACGTCTTTGATCCAGTAAAGGCTAGTGTGCTGCCCCCACATCGGTCTTATGACTGCCTTATAGATCTTATCCCAGGGGCCCCTTTACCTAATAACAGAGTATATGCTTAGTCTGACGAAGAAACCAAATACTTAAGAACCTACCTAGATGACCTACTACAGTCTGGGTTCATCCGTCATTCCACATCTCCGGTGTCATCTCCACTCTTTTTTATCCCGAAGCCGGATAAATCCCTGCGCGCGTATCGATTATAGAGGACTAAATAAGGCTACAATAAAGAATAAATATCCTCTTCCTCTAATACCTGTGTTGTTGGATCAGTTAAGACATTCTACTGTATACACTAAACTAGATCTGCGGGGAGCTTACCACCTGGTCCGAGTAAAAGAGGGGGATGAGTGGAAGACAGCTTTCAAGACAAAGTTTGGTTTATTTGAGTACACAGTAATGCCCTTTGGGTTATGTAATGCCCCTGCGGCCTTTCAGTTCTTTATAAATGAGGTCCTACACGAATTCCTGGACGTTTGTGTCATAGTATACATAGACGACATCCTCATTTACTCTAAGAACTCAGAAGAACATACCCAACATGTTCGTGCAGTATTATCAAAGTTAAAAGAAAATCATCTTTTTGCTAAGTTAGAAAAGTGTACTTTTAATGTCAACAAGGTAGACTTTTTAGGATACTGCCTGTCACCTCAAGGAATAACTATGGATGTAAAGAAAATCAGTGCTATTGCTGATTGGCCAGAACCATCCTCTGTAAAAGATATTCAGAAATTTCTGGGTTTCGCCAATTTTTATAGGAGGTTTATTGCACATTTTGCAGACATTGCGGCCCCAATAACTACCTTGTTGCGGAAAGGGCAACGATTTCTTTGGACTGATGAGGCGGCACACGCCTTTCAACTCCTAAAACAAAAGTTCACTTCAGCCCCAATTCTGAAACATCCTGATCCTGACTTGCCCTTTTTTGTTGAAGCGGATGCTTCACAAGTAGCTTTAGGAGGAGTTCTCTCTCAACGAGATGCAGTAGATGGCCAGTTACATCCTATAGCCTTCTATTCCAAAAAGTTATTGCCAGCTGAACAAAATTACACTGTGGCTGAAAGGGAACTACTAGCTATCAAAGTAGCCTTTTCAGAATGGAGGCACCATTTAATGGGAGCCAAGTACCCAGTTACAATCTTTTCTGACCTTAAGAACCTACAGTTTTTTGGATCACTTAAAGCACTAACACCACGTCAGATGCGCTGGTTATTTTTTTTTAGCACATTTGACTTTGTTATAACCTATAGACCAGGTGCACAACAAATTCAATCTGATGTGTTATCTAGATACGGACATACCTCAGACATGAAACAAGATAAAATAGGAGAACCCATTATTCCTCCCCAAAAGTTGTTGGCGCCAGTACAACAGAAGGATTTCATCACAGATCTATATAATGCACACATGCAAATAGCACCTCAGGATTGGTTAAAGGATTCCCATAACACAATACAACGAGGTTTATTGTATCACGACAACATGCTGTTAGTGCCCACCTCTGAATTACAAACACAGGTGATAATTTGGCATCACGCCTCACCCTTGGCAGGTCATCCTGGTTGGGTAAAAACCCTGGAAAATGTGCAAAAACACTTTTGGTGGGACACTATAAGAAAGGACATTAAGCAATCTGTCCAATTTGTGCAAGACATAAATCTTCTCATAAGGCTCCTGACGGCTTGTTAATACCAATGCCAACACCCAAACAACCTTGGCACACTGTGAGCGTAGACTTTATTGTAGGTTTACCACCTGTAAAATCCTTCACAACAGTGTTGGTTATAGTGGATTTTTTATCTAAAATGGCACATTTTGTACCATTACGGAAATTACCCACGGCGGCAGAATTTGCCGATATTTTTATAAGGGAAATTGTGCGTTTACATGGTTTGCCAAGCAAAGTGGTTTCAGACCGAGGGAGCCAGTTCAACTCCAGATTTTGGAAAAAATTATGTGAAAAACTGAAAATAGATGTGGCCTTATCCACTGCTTTCCACCCAGAGACAGATGGACAGACTGAACGACTGAACCAAACCTTACTTCAAACGCTACGTTGTTTATTGGCTGATTATTCTAGTGAATGGTTGGAAGCTCTCCCTGTAGCAGAGTTTGTTTATAATAATACTGAGCATTCAGCTCTACTTTGCTCACCATTCTATTTCTTGCAGGGGTATCATCCAAGAGCTATACCCATTTTGTTAGAAGATTCCCTGTTGCCTACAGTAACGGATAGACTAATGAGGTTAGGTGACATACAAGACAAAGCCAGGAAACATTTATTAAAGTACAAGGAAAGCATGAAAAGACAAGCAGACAAACACAGGTCTGAGGCCCCAATGTATAAAATTGGTGACAAGGTATGGCTCTCCACAAAGAACCTAAACATAGAGGGATCCCGAAAGCTGCAACCACGTTTCATTGGACCCTTTAGTATAACTGCCATAGTAAACCCAGTAACAGTAAAATTAGATTTACCAAAAGAATATCCAGTACATACTACATTTCATGTGTCCTTGCTTAAGCCGTACAACTCAAAAACCCGACCTGAACCACCACCTCCACCCATACCAATTAAGGGAAATCTGGAATATGAAGTGAAAAGCATAAAAGACTCAAAAAGAATTAGTGGACGTCTGTTTTATTTAGTAGAATGGAAAGGATATGATGAATCTGAGAATTCATGGGAACCAGCATCATATGTACATGCCCCACAGCTGATTAGACGGTTTTATTTAAAAAATCCAGGAAAACCCCGTCCTGTAGGAGGGCCTTTGAGGGGGGCAACTGTTAGGGTTTGTACACAGCAAAGAGCATGTCCCCTCTCACTGCACTAGTGGGTTCTGTAATAGCTCCCTTTTAAACTTACTATTGAAAGCCTTTCTTGTTATCTCACCTTCCCCCCCACCCCCCCCTAGGCTTCTGTGTATGTTGTTTAATGTGCTGTTTTGTTTACACATTGGGCCTTGCTTTTACCAAGGCTTCTTTAAAACACTCCTCCCTAGGCCATGTGTTAATCCAACTCATTTGCATAATAACTGAAACTCTGCACACCTTTCAAGAACATGTGCAGCATGTGAGGACCACACCCAGCTCTTCAAACCACACCCAGCTCTGCACACCTTCCAAGAACATGTGCAGCATGTGAGGACCACACCCAGCCCTTCAAACCACACCCAGCCCTGTCTATAAAAGGCATCCCCCGAGCCTCACCCAGTGCTTGTGCTCGTCTACCTCCCGCTTACCTGAGAACAGATCCCTCGGCGCTGGCACTCCTGCTCTTTACAGACTTTCATTGACTTCAATGGGCGCAGCTTCTGGCTCTTCCTTCTTCCGGTTTCCGGTTCCTCCTTGCTTCAGCCTCTCTCCTATGAGTAACCTGCAAAAGAGAAAGAAGACAAGGTTAGACTGATCAGTATCTCTTGCCAGCAACAAGTAAGTGCAAAACCTTTTATTACCTGAAAGAACTTTGACAACAATTTCTGGATTCGTGTATAGACAATTTGAAACGAAATACCTTCCACGAACATTGTGATTCAAACTCTTTGTTACAAGAATATTTTGCAGAACTTTGTGAAGCAAACATTGTTTTTTCTCATGGAACTTTTAAGAATCGAACAGTGGAAACCATTAACAGCAAGGCAAACAGTAAATCAAGGACTTGCACAAATTACATGCTGTATTTTGATGTAAAAGTACAGTATTTGTTTTATAAAAGATTCTGGAAATATGGGAAAACAGTTTTACAGTAATAGAAAACACATCCCAGAGCAGTAACACATTCCAAACCTGGAAACTAGAGACCAGGATCCAAGAGGTACTTTTAGAAGAGAATTTCTAATAAATAAAGGGATAGTCAGGAACCCATTTAGGAATATGTTGCACTTATCTGTTCTTTGTTTATGTTTCATTAGGCACCAGTTTCTACAGAAGTCAGAAAGGGCCGCAGATTTGTGCAGCACTTCAACAGTGGAAACGCAAGAACGGTGTTGTCTCTCTTTTTTTTATTTTATCCACTTTCCCCCTTCCCTTGAGCTTCTGTTCTTAGTGCACTGTTTTAAAAACTAGTGTGCTGGAACAAGCAGTTTCAGGGTGGGGTCGGATTGTCTTCAACCTCCATCAGAACTGAACAAGAACTCAGGTGAGCTGGGCTTTGACAGGGAGCCTCAAGGCCCCTTTCCTCTATGTCCATCCTCCAACTAAGGGGTCAGGGTAGCCCTAACATGACCCCTTTTATTATTTGTTATCTTTTTTTCTGGGACTCAGCTGAAACTGGGTCCCAAGATGGCTGTCAACAATTCCTTGTTGAAGTGTTGGCAGCCAATCCGATCTGAGCACAAGATCGGAAGGGTTCGCTGAGCCTTTGTACCCCTATATTACAAATTTGTTTTTTTCTTTAATATTTCAAAAACTACTGAATGGATTTACACCAAATACACAAATAACAAAAAGGGCTCTTGCCGGACTAAGTGTAGTTCTGTCCAGTGATTCAGCCTCTTTTCCTGTTCAAAATCCATATGTAAATTACCATGATAAAACGTATTTTGATACCCTCCCCTTTTTCTTGGCACCCGCTTGACGGATCACTCTGAAACTTTCCAGGCAGGAGCTGAAGTGAGCTTCATATTCTTCTGGAAAATTTCATGAAGATTCACTTTGAAAAACAAAGGTTGCAGAGACGTTATAGTTAGGAAATATAATTTAAAAAAGTTGAAATTCACAAAAAAAAAAAAAAGGTTACTGGGATGTTACAGTTAGGTTCAGATTTTACCTGCACAAAACCATAGAAGTTGAGCAGTTATAGATAAAGTTATTTCAAGAAACTCTAACTCATGCCATAAGGTAACCATAATTCGCGCCCTCACCGTACACAGTTTTCTCATCAATAGTTTTACTGCAAATAGTGTTACACCAGATGGAAATGCTTCTTTGTTAATAGCCACAAAACAGGTTTTTATGGTATGTGGTTATGTGCCCAAGTTTGTCCATGTGCCTCTGTCCATCTACATGCTCAAACGTCCATCCATCCATTCAGCAAATCATCCACCTACTCACCCACCCATCCGGTATTCCATCTGTCTGGGAATCCATCCATGCACTTCACTGGGCATCTGCACATTCACCTAAATCAGCTACTCACCCATGTATCTATCCACCTAGTCATGGGGATTTAAATGCAAAAAGTAAGAAAGTGCCTCTGATTAATGTATCAATGTCCCCTTCAACCAACCCCCAAGAAAAAAACACAGACTAGGCTACAGTAGTATACTGCGATATTATGCTATCCGTTTATGAACAGTCCCCTGTCCGTTGGTGCAAATATCAGGTCAATTTAATTCAGACAAAAACAAATAGCAATCCTCAGAAAAGTTACATGAATTCTATAGCTATAGAAATGAATGAGAGAGGGAAGAAAGGAGAGGGAAAGGGGTGATAGAAAGAGAGAGTGAGCGAGAGAAAGAGAATGATGAAAAGGGGTGGTAGAAGGAGAGAGAGTAAAACAGAAAGAATAGTGAAAAGGGATTAGGAGAGACTCAGGAGGGGAAGACAGAGATGGAAGGAGAACATATGTGAAGAAGAACATGAAACAGAACATACGAGACAGAGACAGGCGAGGCAGGGGGTAAAGGAGCACATTGGTTTGCAGATCTCCGGACCCAGTTTAGAAGAGCCAGCACTCTCTCCAGTCGTCAGACTGTGTTTCAAATACTCAATCCCCAGAGGTGTCTTCCACACAGCAGCCACTAGCAGAGCAAGCATTGGCAAATCCAATACGTCTCAGCAATAACTGAGCTCTGAGCTTTTGGTGTTTTGTCATGTGAATGGTTTTTAGCCATATGTTTGTGAGGTTGTGGAGTGGAGTGGCATGGCTTAGAGTGGCACTGCATGGAGTTGAGTTGTGTGGAGTGGTGTTGTGTGGAGTGGCATTGAATGTAGTGAATTGGCATTGCATAGAGTGGAGTAGCACGTGGAGTGGAGTGGCGTGGCGTAGAGTGGTGTTCCGTAGAGTGGAGAGTAGTTGAATGTAGTGGCATTGCATTGCATAAAGCAGGGTAGTGTTGTGTAGAGTGGAGTGGCATTGCGTAGAGCAGAGTGGCATTACATAGAGTGGCATTGTGTGGTGTTGAGTGGAGTGCTGTAGAGTGGTGTGACATGGAATAGAGTGCAGTCGTGTGGAGTGCTGTGGGATTCTATAAAGTGAAGTAGAGTTGCATAGAGCATAGTGGAGTAGAGTGGAGTGGTGTAGAGTAGAGTGGCATTATGTAGAGTGGTTTGACATTGCATGGAGTGGCAATGTGTAGAGTGGAGTGGAGTGGAGTGGCACGGTGTGGCATACTGTAGAGTAGAGTGGGGAAGAGTGGAATGTAGTTGCATGGAATACTGTTGCATAGAGTGGAGTGGCATTGCATAGAGTGGTGTTGCATAGAGTGATGTGATGTTGCAAAGAATAACATTGTGTGGAGTGGTGTGGCATAGAGTGGAGTGGCACAGAGGGGCATGGCATAGAATGGCGTGGCGAAGAGTGGCATGGAATTGTGTGGAGTGGAGTTGCCATGAGTGGCATTGCATGGAGTGGCATAGCAGTGGAGTGGTGCAGAGTGGAATTCGGTTGTGTGGAGTTCAGTTGTGTAGAGTGGAGTAGCATTAGTTGGAGTGGAGTGTCATTGCCTAGTGTGGAGTGCGGTTGTGTGGAGTGTCGTTGCATAGAGTGGCATGGTGTACAGTGGTGTACAGTGGCGTTTAACTCGCGTCCTACAGTAACTATAACTCGCGCTCTGTCATGTGTGCTGTAATATCTGGGGTAATTAGCAGTGCTTGGTGAGGGCGCAAGTTATAGTTACCTTAGGTCAAAAGTTATAGTTATTTTAAATACCTAACTATAACCACTGAATTTCTCCGGTTTTGTGTGAGTAAATTCAAATCCTAACTATGGTGCCCCTGTAACATTTGGCTTTTTAAGTGAATTTTGATGTTTTTTTAAAAAAAATTCTATTTCCTAACTATAATGTCCCTGTAACCTTTGTTTTTTTTCAGTGTCTTTTTTAGCATAAAATAATTTTTATTACTACACATTAATCCAACCACCCATTGCACGTCCTTCAGCTGTGCATGGTGGGGGCTTGTAGCAGGGCCTGAACTGCAGCCAGGCCCTGTTGCCAACTCCCCTAATCACTCAACCACAAGCTGTGTACGACTGTTGGCTGTGTGTTGATGGTTGGCCACAAGGCCTGTCTCTCTGGGTGTGAAAACAGGTGTGAGAGTGTGTCTCTGGGGGCGACAATGGGTGTGAGAGTGCCTGTCTGGGTGTGAGAGTAGGTGTAAGAGGGTGTCTGCAATTGACAGTGGGTGTGAGAGTGTCTCTGTGAGTCGGTGTGTGTGTGTGAGGGTCTGTGATTGCATGTGTGATAGTCTGAGTAGGTCTGTGAGTGGATGTGTGAGTGTCTGTGTGGTTCTGTGAGTGGGTGGGTGAGTCTTTGAGTGGGTCTGTGAGTGGTTCTGTGCATGTTTGAGTGGGTCTGTTAGTGGTTGTGTGAGTCTCTGAGTGGGTATGTGACTGGGTGTGTAAGTCTCTGAATGGGTTTGCAAGTAGGTGCTTTAGTGTGTAAGTGTGCCTGTGAGTGGGTGAGTGAGTGAGTGGATCTGTTAATGTATACATTAGCCTCTGAGTGGGTCTGTGAGTGGGTGCATGAGTGTCTGAGTGAGTGTCTGTGTGCATCTGTGAGTGGGTGTTTGAGTGTCTGTGTGGGTGTGTCAGTAACTGTGTGAATGTCTCTGCCACAAAGGAACCTTACCTGTCCTTTTATTCAACAAGAGACCATAGCTTTGCATGAAATATCTACTCAAGTGGAGTTCTTTCTGCCTCCTTGGGTAAATGTCCTTTATGTGCTCTACACTACAGCTGTGTAATAGAGCACAAGGGAATATAACCAGTGACCTTCTGTGCATTTTGGAAACATGATTGTTCCTGTTTTGCCTGCATTGCTTTTGCACACAGGGAGCTGCTAAATATGCAACTCCCTGTCTGCAAAAGCAATTGTTTCATCTTTTTCCCTGCCTGCATGTCTGTGGGCAGGGAAAGAGATGAAACATCCTCTTCCAGTGGGTGTGTGCACTTTGACAGGTCTCGCCTGCTGGAAGCAGAATGTTTGCTCTGACTTTGCATGAGCTGTCAAAGCTCCTGCTAAGTCAGAGCAAACAGATCTGTCCTGGGGTGGGCACCCCAGGACATAGCAGGAGCCAGCCCTGTGGGGTGGTGGTCTCCAGGCCATTATGGCTTCACAACAGGGGCTGCGCGGCCCTCCTCCATTGTTGAACCTTTCCCCAGAGAGTTGGTGGTCTCTGGGGCTGGAGTTCCGCGACAGGCCCCCTACATCATTTTCTTTCAGCTTCGGGGAGGTGGCAGTCCCCAGGGCTGCAGGGGGCTGTGTGGCCCCGCTTCATTGCACCGACTTGTAGTGGTGGTCCCTGGGCTGGAGGTCCACAACAGACCCCCTACATCATTTTATTTCCACCCCAGGGAGGTGGCTGCCCCCCTGGACTGGCGGTCTGCAACAGACCCCTCCATCATTTTCTTTCAGCCTCAGGGAGGTGGCGGTCCCTGGGGCTGTGGGAGGGGGGCACCACCTCCCAGCATATAATCAAAACAGCCCAGGGAGGTGACGATCTCTAGGGCCAGGAAGGTTGCACAGACCCCCTACTATAATTAAGGCATTTTGCCCCAGGGAGGTGGTGGTCCCCTGGGCATGTGGAGCCTCGCGGCCTCCCACATACTATTGAATTTAAGCCCCGGGAAGGTGGCAGCAGTTAGGGCGTAAATAAGCCAAGAAGGGGGGCCCAGTACACCCCTTCTTTATTTTTTATATGTGCCCGTGACCCGGCCCACCCGTGGACGTTATTAGTGAGGGAGAAAGCGTTTTTTTCTTTTTTTACTTTTTTGCCACAAATTTGAAACATCTCGTGTCCTCAGGTAACTCTAACTTGCACTCTGACCATGCACAGTTTTCTCATCAATATTTTTACTTAATAATGTCATAGAAGATGTCATGAGTGATGTAATATATCTGGAGTATTTAGCAGTGCATGGCAATGGCATAAGTTATACTTATTTGAAATTATTCTAACAGCTGAATTTCTATGGTTTTGCGAGTGTAAAATCTGAACCTAACTATAGCGCCCCTGTAACATGTAGTCTTTTAGTGAATTTTTAAGGTTTTTTACTCTATTTCCTAACTATCGTCCATGTAACCTTTGTTTTTTCAGTGAATTTCTTTCTTTTTTTTTACGTTAAGTAAGACGCCCATTGCAATGCAAGGTGGGGGGAGGGGGTTCGACAAAGGGCCTGGCCTTGCCTTCTGCTGTACCCACCCAAGCTTGCTGCTCCTTCCATCCTCCTTTCCACCTACTGTCCAAGTCTGGGACCCTGCTTCCATTGTTCTGCTGTTTCTCTTCCCACCTGCCATGAACAGTAAATTTGCTGCGACATTCACCTACACCCTATCATCTGTGTCTGAATCCATGCAACAGCCCCTCCATCCTGCCTTACATAACCCAATGTTCTGTCATTGCCCCTCCCTCCTGCCCTTCATGGACTGTTATGCTTTTTCTCCTCACTGTGCAGTATAGTCAACTTGTTGCCCTTTCCTCATTCCCCTCTGCTATGCGATGGCCATGTGCATGACCTTGTTCCCTTTCCATTGCTTTCCATGGACTTTTGTGCTACACTGCCATCCCTCTTGCCCTGTGGAGTGTGTTGTGCTGCTGCAACCCCTGACACTTGCACTGTAAGGTCATTTTTGTGCCCCTGTCCATCTCCCTCCTGCCCTCTGTCATATGTCTCAGTCTCCCTACCCTATTCCTCATGCCCTCCGTGAACTTGGTCAAAGGGAGATGGTGAAAAAAAAACACCTGGGGAATTGATTTGCCCCATTGACTTACATTGAAAAAGAGGACATTTTAGGTGGGAGACACATAAAATAAAATCCTTTTGGGCTTAAAAACATCAGGACTGGGCCTGAAGGCTTGTATGGTTTTTGCTTTCACTGCCTCTTTCTTTTGCCGTCAATGGTCTGTTATATTGCCACAGCCTTTCTTGCCTGTCCTACATTGTTTGTTTGTTGCCCCTGCCCCCTTTCCCCTACCATCCATGGTCCATTGTGCAGCCACTGCCCTCCCGCCTGCCCAGCTTGATCAGCTTCTTGTTTCTCCACCCTGCTCCCTGCCCTCAATTATCTGAGTTTGCGCCCTTGACCCCTGCCTCCCCACAGGAGTCTAGTGAACAACTAGATTGTTAATATTCTATATTTATTACAAAAGTGTGGCATGCCTAACATCATCTTGATGTATAAAATCTGCAATACTGAAACAATTCCTTTTGGAAATGATAAGCATGACAGGGTCTTATTTCAATGGAAATTATGATTATTGCTGTAAAAAACTAAAATGAGGGCATATTTTCTGAGTTCCCAAAATATTGACAAAGCACTTTTAATGTATTTGCTATCTTTATGTTTTTTTGATCCAGGTGATCACATAATTAATTGTTAAACTTGGGGGAAGGATGTGGTGTTACAGCCAGATCTGCAGACTTTGTGACTGGACAACCAGGTTTGAGTTTTGGCATCAGCTCAATATCCTGTGATGTTGGGCAAATCACTTAATCCTCCCATGCCTACAACCACAATGAATGTGTCCTTGTGTAATGTAACTGATGCTCTCCAATTTTTTGTTTTGCCAGTAATGTTGGCACCATTTGACGAATCTTCATGACATTTTTTATATTAGTACAACCGTTGGGTCAGCAGCTGTGTTGAAAGTTTTGAAATGATTCATTAAGTGGGGGCTGAGAAAAAGGCGGGATTCCAAAGCTCATTTTCTCCATGCATTTTCCCATAGAAAGTTTGAACACGACTACAGCCTTAACCGCTGGATGGGATCACACCAAATTTGGCAGAAAGCTAGCTGTTGGTTCAGAATGTGTGCTTTTTGTAATTTGGTGTAAATCCGTTCAGTATCTTCTGAGATATTAAAGGAAAAAGAAATATAGATATCTATGGATGTGGCGCCTCCCTTGATCCATCCGCACTGCATCTGTAGAGTCAAGCACCAAAGCAAGGCCCTGATTGGCTGCCCACAACCTGGCAGAAAAGTTGCAACTACCATTTTGTTGCATCGGTAAACTGTCCCCAGGGCTGAACTGTGGGCTGTAATTCTTATGAAGGAGTCAGGGCAGAGCTTTTCTGACCCCATGTGTGAGATAGAGATATGGCAAAAGAATAAATAATGGGCACAAACTGCTTTAAAACCTTTTCTGATGGTTTGTGAGGTCCGCAGATTCATATGTGTGGTTCAGCATGATCCCCGTGTAAATCCACAATGGATTCTCGGATCTCGCCCCCCCCCCCAAAAAAACAAAACAAAATATATATATATATATATATACTAAACACCCACTCTGACACCCACAGGCGGACATTCTAACACCAACTCACAAACCCAGACAGATATACTCTCACTCTCACATACCCAGGCAGACACTCTCACCTCCACTCACACATTCAGACATTCTAACACCCACTCACACACCCAGACACTCAGACACCCCCTCAGACACCCAGACAGAAATTCTTGCACCCACTCAAACACCCAGACACTTTCACATCCACTCACACATCCAGACAGATACTCTCGCACCCACTCACATACATATACTCTTACACCCACCCACATACCAAGACAGACACTCTAACAACTACTCACAGACCTATACAAACACTCACACCTACTCTGACGCCCACATGCAGACACTTTCACACCCATTCACATACCCAGACAGACACTCTCACCCCCACTCACACACCCAGGCAGACACTCACACACCCAGAAAGACACTCTCCCCCCACTCACTCACCCAGACAGACTCTCTCACACCCACTCACACACCCAGGCACTTTCATATCCACTCCCACAACCAGACAGATACTCTCACACTCACTTGCACACCCAGACAGACACTCTCACACCCACTTACATACCCAGATAGACACTCTCACATCCACTGACACACCCAGACACTCTCACACTCAGTCACACACCCATACAGACACTCACATACCCACTCACACTCCAAGACAGACACTTTAACACCTACTCACAGACCCATACAAACACTCTCACACCTTCTCTGACACCCACAAGCAGGCACTTTTACACCCACTCACATACCCAGACAGTAACTCTCACCTCCACTCACACACCCATGCATTCTCACCTTCACTCACATATCCAGACACACACGGTCACACCCACTAACACACGCAGACAGATACACACACACCCAGGAAGACACTCTCACCCCAACTCACACACCCGGACAGACTCTCTCACACCCACTCACACACCCAGACAGATACTCTTACACTCACTCAAACACCCAGGCACTTTCATATCCACTCACACAACCAGACGGATGCTCTCACAGACCCATGCTGACACTCTCACACCCAGTCAAACACCCAGACACTTTCATATTCACTCACACAACCAGACAGATACTCTCAAACCAACTGACACACCAATGCTGACACTCTCACACCCACTCCCACACCCAAACACTCTCACACCCACTCACATACCCAGAGAGACACTCTCACATCCACTGACACACCCAGACACTCTCACACCCATACACTCTCATACCCACTCACACATCCAGACACACTCACACACACTCAGACACTCTCACCTCCACTCACACACTCAGACAGATACTCTTGCACCCACTCACACACCCAGGCACTCTCACACCCACTCACACACCCATACAGACACACTCACACTCACTCATACACCCAGAAAGACACTCTCACACCCACTCACACACCCAGATAGGCACACTCATACCCTGAAATACACTCTTATTTCCACACTCACACCCAGGCAGACACTCACAGCCATTCTCACATGAAGACAGACACTCTCACTCACTGTGACACCCAGGCAGACACTTTCACACCCACTCACACACCCATACATACACTCTCACACTCACTTTCCCACTCAGACAGACACATTTTCACACCCACTATGACAGCCAGGCTGACAATCTCACAGCCACTCACACAACAATACAGATACTCTCACACCCACTCACACACCCAGGCAGTGACTTTCATATGAACTGACACATCTAGAGAGACACTCTCACATTCACTCACATAAAGCCATTAAACAACTGCTGACACATGCTGAAGTGTTGTTTTTGTGTATTGGATGAGTTCTGTTTTTTTTGTGTGAATCCGTGATGGATCCGCAGATTCGAGTGAAATTTTTAAAAATAGGAACTGAAAAATTATTAAATATGTCTATAATAAAAGGATTGGCTCTCAAAAGAGCTGTGTTTATGATGTGTAGGTGATAACTACCCATAAAACAGGATGCAGTCTGTCAAGTTCTAGAGGAGCACCCTGTTGCCTTTTTCTGTCAAGTAAACTCAATTATTTCTATATATACCATCCATATGAAGCCTAAATTATTGTAGTATATAGAGCCCATATTATGGTCTATGAGGAATATAAACATAGTTTTATTAACATGTTTCCTGGAATTGTCTATCTGTGGACAGGCTTCACTTGACCACTTCCACTTTTGCCTTTGGCAAATGTTAGAAAAAACAAAGGCAGTGTGTGGGAAAAGTGACATTAATTTTCCAAAAGTATCTTTCATTAGGATCTCCAATAGTACCCCAGTATCTGTGTCCAGGTCATTGCCATCACAGTGCACAATCATAAGGTCTTGATGTTGGCAATCCATGATGCTTTCAACAAGGGCAGTAATTGATGCCTCTTTAACCTTCTCTGTCCAACCCAAGTAATATCCACATTATATACACCAATGTCCCTTTCAATGCCACTCTTTCTAGCACTCTCTCTGGTCCAAAACACAACACTATGACCCATAATCCACACTCTCCACATTTTAGAGGGAATCTGGAGTACCATACAGGAGAAGGCTGCAGCTAAATAAGGCATATTGGAAATGAAAGGCAGTTAAAATGGAGACCACTAGCTACAATTTAAAAGAACACGTTGGATTGGATGTTGTAAATATGCTGGTGCCAAAAAGTAGGCAGTGCTATTGTGATAAACATAAGTAGATGTGTGATTGGCTTTGGAGAAATAACAAAAAAGTAATGATGTTTGGGATATGCTGATAATTCCAAAACCTCAACCACACCTGCTACAGTTGGTTTGGAAGTTAGCATGCTGCTCTCAGAAAGTGTTCTGAACATGACATACTGCTAGCAGGGATTGTTTCAAAATAGGTTACCATGGGAACAGAGCTTGAGGAGCGTGGGGGAAGGGAACAAAAAAAACTAGACTGTGAATTTGTAGACACAGCTCTAGTATAATAAATTGAACATTAAGGCCCTAATTATGAGTCTGGTGGTCCTAGGAGCGCCAGACTCGTAGTGGTGGTCGAACCGCCACCACATTATGACCATGGCTAAAAGCACCATGGTCTGACTGCCATCACCTCCACTTTTTTGCCAGCCGATGCCCTGGCGGTGCCAGCGGTCTTAATCCACCTGCCAAACTTGTAATGAGGCCCTAAGTGTGCTTGAGCATAAATTTATTGATTTATACTAATTGGAGTATAAATTATATTGTTTAAGAATAGTTTATAAATATGAATCTCATGCTCCTGCATGGATCTGTGGATCCTCCATGAAGTTACCCAGGGGGGACTGCACTGAGCACCATGGCAGGTCTGCATATCTGGTCAAAATCACTACCAAACCGGGCTTTCTCTAGAGGAGAGTTAGATAGGGGTTAACTATAGTAACCATTTACAAGCGGTATACCATAGGTTAAATATGAAAGGGAGGTTGTGATTGGTTTTCTGATTGAGTAACCTTGAAAGCAAAGTTGAAAAGGTTGCAATTAATGGTTGACTTGTATGAGAGTGATGTTCCATTCTTCAGTTTGGTTTTCACATTTTCATTGAGAAGAAATTCTAACTGATACTGAAAGACAAACATTCAGACTAACAAACATATTTAACAGATATGTGAATTAAAGTGTTGTTTAAGTAAAAATAGGTTAGAAAAGGTATGAGTGTATGGAAGGTGTATGAAAGTGACTAGCATGTTCTCAAACAGTAAAAGGCAATATAAAATGAGAGTATGTGATGAAAATAAGGAAGAGCAGAGTGATCATAAATGAGAAACAAAGCTTTGAAAAGACTAAAACACCCAGGCAAACATTAATGTAAACACTAACACAGCTACTCCAGCACTAATGAATGCAGTAACACTCACAGGTTAACCACCATGTATACACTGACACGCCCAGGTATACACTCATGCATACTCCAAAATTCCCAAACACACACTCATACATACACTGAGACACCCAGCCAGACTGTGATGCATACGCAGACAGACCGAGGCACACATTGATGCATACATTAACACACCTAGGCACACAGTGATGCATACACTGACACACCCAGGCACACAGTGATGCATACACTAACACACCCAGGCACAAAGTGATGTATACACTGACGCACTCAGAGACACAGTAATGGATACAGTAACACACCTTGGCAAGGCACTGATGCATACGCTGACACACCCGGGAATACACTGATGCATACACTGACACACTCAGGCAAGCAATGGTATATACGGTAGCACACCAAGACAGCCTCTGATACATGAACTAAGACACCCAGGCACAAAGTGAAGGTATATACTCTCACATCTAGGTACACATTGATGCACACACTAACATACTTAGGCAGCACTGACACTGATTCATACACTAGCTATGCAGATACACGCTGATGCATATACTGACACACCCAGGCACACAACAATGCCTATGCTTACACATCCAGGAAGGCACTAATGCATACACTGACACACCCATGCACTCTCTTGTATACACTCACACTGCCAATAAGACACTGATGCATGTGCTAAGACACCCAGGCAGACACTAATAGATTTCCCAACACGGCCTGCTACACATTAGTACATGCACTGACACACCCAGGACACACTTCCAAACTCTAATGAAGAGAGCTACACACCCAATCACAGACTGATGCAGACACAGACACACTCATGTTAGCACTAATACAGCCTTGGTCACAAAGGCATACTATGATGCATCAACTAAGACATCCAGTAACATATCAATGCAAGTAGTGACAGAGGGAAGCAAATACTGATGTAGACATTGACACACCCAAGCACACACAGACACAGCTATTAACACAAAAAGTGCACACGAAGACACACAGTGACACACCCAGCAAACACCATTTCAGTTAGTGTCATACCCATGTACACGCCAATGAACACACTAACATTCCTAATTGTTTATAGTATATAATGTAATACTAATTTTTGTAGGGGTAAATGTATTCTTAATTTGATTTGCAGATATCCAGTAGTATTTAAAAAAGAAAAAACACAATGCCTGATAAGAGACAAAGAAGAAAGAAAAAGAGGAAACAGTAATACCTAATTCAAACAAGAGTAAAAAGACAGGTAAGAAGTTGAATGTTGACAAGAAAAAAAGAACAGCTGGTAAGAGGACTAAGGAATTTGGAAAAAAGTATGTGAAAAATGAAAGAAAAATTTCCAGTAATAAAAGAAGTTTGAAATCAACTGATAAACAAAATTGAGTACACAGTATTTATTCTTTCTGTGCGTCCAACAGCACGGAGCCACCCAACGCTACAGTGCTCATATGCTTCGGATGGTTCCCGGCTGTATGCCCACATGGCACTTGAAATCCCTCTGCTGCAGGCACCAGAGGGATTTCTTTTACAAAGAAACAGTCTTGGGAGATGGGGGACAGCTTCCCCATTTCCGAGGCTGTTTCTTTGTTTTCATTGAAATGACAATCAGCTCACACAGTGCACTGACATCATTTCAATGAAAATAAAAGTGAAATCATCCAATCAGCTCATTTCACTTTCCCTGCCATAGTGCTCAGGGTGCTATCTAAGCCCCCTGAGCACCAAGGCAGGTGGGAGGGGTATTGCGAGAAAGGGGAGAATTTCCCCTTTCCAATGGTACCTTTCCCAAGTGGATCCCTGCTTGGGGATTGCTGCAGGAGGGCTATCCCCAAGCAGGGATCCACCCACTAGACACAAAGGAGGTGCGGCGACCCCTGGGGCAAGGCCTTGTCTGTTGCTCCTTCATTAGTTTTCTTGGGAATAATTTAGTCTTACTACCCCCTGGGGGGGCAGAGAGGGGTAAAAGCCTGATCTGCCCCCCCCCCCTCCCCGGGTAGGGAGAAAGCACACAGGGTACCAGGGACTACTTTTCTTTATAATGCATAGGAGTGGGGGGCTGCCCAAAATGAGCATGCTAATGCCCTCACCCCAATATAATAAGTGGGCTCAGTCTTTCTGCCCCCCCCCCCCCAGAAAGCCTACTAGGCACTAGTTTATTTTTAAAAGAAATGTCTATGGGTGGGGGCTGCTCAGTTTGGGCCTGGCAATGCACAACCCTCTGAAAATGGGCACAGTCTTTCTGCTCCCCTGTGGGCAGATAGGGTAATTACCCCTGATCTGCCCACCAGGGGGGGGCAGAAAGCCCACTAGATACCAGGAATTATTTTATTTTTTTAAACAAGGGGTTGGGGCTGCCCACCAACATGGGGATGGTTATGTCTCCACCCCAACTGAAGGGGGCAACAATCTTTCTGCTCCCCATGCGGACTAAAGCATCTCATCCCAATGGGAAGCAAGAGGACATTTGACTGTTTTGGATGTTGATTTTATATATGGGCCAGAAGAGTTTGGCTAACTCTTTATATCGTCCGACTTGCAATGGTGAACGGCTACACTTTTTGGGCTTGGGTAGACTGCCGCCTAGAAAAGCCTACGGGACCCAGGCACTTCTGAAAACTAGACATCTGAGGTAGTTCAGGGCGGTCTGCTTCACATCTCAGCCAATAAAAACTCTGCCCCACTTGTATGGCTGGGCCTAGTGCCGAGACAGGAACAGATCCAATCGAAGTCAATAGGAATCTCCATGCACACGCTCCCATTATCCTTGGTTTTATCCGTTCCTGTCACAGCACTAGGCCCAGCCACACAATTGGAGCAGCATTTTTATTGGCGTAGGTGGGGCAATGCTGGGTGGTAGGATTTTTGTGAATTCATGCAGATTCCAGAAGTTTCCCTCACAGAAGTATAAGGAAAATGAGTGATTTAATTAAAAGTTTGAGATTTGCAGGGCATTGTTGGTAATAAAAAACTATGCAAGTCACACCATCTTGGATTCCTCTGGGTGTCTAGTTTAAAAAAATGTACAGGTTGGCTAGGTTTCCCTAGGTGCCAGCTTAGCTAGGGTCCAAAATCTAGAGCTATCCCACTGGAAAAAAGAGGGTCTGTTTTCAGTGGAAAAATGCACTGTATGCATGTTGTGTTTTGGGCCGTTTCCCGTCGCAGGCTCTGGGTATGCCCACGCAAGTGTGGTACCATTTTCTCAAGAGGCTTGGGAGAAGGTTAGGTGGAAGGACAGTTGTGACTCCCCCAGATTCCAGAACTTTCCATCACAGAAATGTGAGGAAAATGTGTTTTTTTTAAAGTCAAAATTTGAGGTTTGCAAGGGATTCTGGGTACAAAAACCTGGTGTGAACCATGCAAGTCAGCTCACCCTAAATACCCCATGGTATCTAGTTATTAAAAATGTACAGGCTGGCTTGGTTTCCCTCGGTGACAGTCGAATTAGGGTACACCGATTTAGAGCTACCAACATTGATAAAAAGGGTCAATTTTTGGTGGACAAAATGTGATTTGTCTTGTTGCATTTTGGGCCGTTTCCTGTCGCAGGCACTAGGTCTACCCATACAAGTTAGGTAACATTTTTATTGGGAGACTTGTGGGAGCATAACATAACAAAACATTTGTTATTACCAATTGAATCGTGCTGCATTAGTGACTTTCAATTGTAAGCCAGTATGTAAGAAAGATGACATTTTGAAAAGTACCCTCAAAATCAAACACTAGTAGGGGTACCCACAAATTCAGGGATGTACAAATAACCTCTGCTTTTAAACCCTGTATCTTGTGCCCATTTCAGAAATACATAAGTTTCCTTGATAACCATTTTTCACGCTGCCTAATATGCTGTAAAATTTGGTCTATACTTGGTACTCAAAGAAAAACTATTATACAGTGCAGCTCAGTTGTTGGCTCTGGGTGCCTTGGGTTCCTGGAGAACCTACAAAGCCTATATATCTCCACAACCAGAAGTGTCTAGAGGACATAATGGTATATTGCTTTTGTCAATCGCCATTGTGACAAAACGTTACAGATGAAAGTGTTGTCACAAATGCCTATTTTTTCCTACTCCTTTTCAATATTTCTTTATTTCAACAGTTATGTTCCTTGGGAAAACCTTTAGGGATCTACAAATATGACCTGTTGCTGAATTCTCAATTTTGTCTACTTTTCAGAATTGTTACCCATGGGTTTCACACTGTTTTCCACAACAAACAAGAAGTGGACTGAAAGCACAAACAATAGGGCAAATAGGCAAATAGGGCAAATAGGCTACCTCTTAGAAAAATGCTACACCTGGGGTACAAAATTTAGTTTTTTGATTCAGGTTGGAAAGATGATAACTTTAGCACAGCAAACCTGCCTTTTGTGGATGGCATTTTTAGGGAAACACTAGATACTTTTATCTGGAGCCATTTGTCCCTGTTTAAAAAAACAAAACAAATTTTACTATATTTTGCCTATTTTCTCAGCGCCTTCCAGGGGAATCCACAAACCCTGGACACTTTCAGAAGGCATATGATGTTGAAGAAAAAGAATGCAAATTCAGTGTGGATAGCTTATGTGTACAAAACGTTATGGAGGCCTAAGCACAAACTACTTCAAATAGCCAGTAAAGGGCTCAGCACTAGGGGTTAAAAGTAGGAAATGTAATTCGAGAACAGAGAGTTTGACTTGGAGACAGAAACAATTTTAGGAGATAAAACAAAAAATGTTTTGAACTAGAATAATATAAAATTTGCTAAAGAAGATGAAGAAGTATAAGAGGTAAAGTGCTGTACTTAAGCAAAAGCAACATACTAAGACTATAGTTGAGTTAGCTTTTGCCGTGAAGAGGACATTTTTTATCTTATTATTGAAAAGAATGAAGACAGCAGACAAAACAGTATTGTGTATGATGAAAATAACCTTAAGAAAAATGCTTATTATTGAAAGTAATTTTTGTAACATTTTTAAATGTAAATGGTAGCAAACATCTAGTACAGTGCCTTCTTTAATGAAGAAAGGTTCTTACAAGAAAACACCCTAGTGTATGTAGTTTATGCAACTGGTCATTGATATGAGGTAATAGACAGTAGTCCCATACACTAAGAAGAGATATTTCCTAGGAATGTAGAGAAAGTGATAGCTGAAGAGGTTCAAGAAAGGCGTTGACAGGCCCCTGTATACAAGTGGTATTGTAGCAATTGTTGCAGTATTTGTCACAAAATAAAAGATACATTGAGAACTTTCCTAAGAACATTTTCATGCAGTAGTCTGAAACAGAAAAATGTAATGTTGCAAGGATTAGATCCATGTAATGTTAGCAAATACATTAATTTAAAAGGGAATTCACGGGTGTGTCCATCAAAGAAAGTGTGCAAAAGCACTTTTCATCACTTTAGCATGTTAGCTGTGCATCACTCAAATAAGTGAAATTTGGTTAGGAGACTTTACTATGTGAAACCACCAGATTTATGTTTAGGAGAGATGAATAGAGCTCTGTTGCATGGTACTCTTGTAGAGGTGGAAAAGGTTTGTGACGATGTTCAGTTTTGTTTCTTTGGTCTGAAGAGGATTGTAGGGAAAATGAGGAGTTGGTGACTGGAGGTATAGAGCAGCAGGGCATAGATATTACTATTGAAAATTAGTCACAAGAGATAGCAAAGCTTAGCACAGTTTTTTCAGAGAAACCAAGCTGTGCTTGTATTTGTTGTCGCCAGACTCACTACAAAAGCCAAACTTGCAAAGTAGCTATATTTTCTAAAAGTGAGCAAGAAAATAGAAATAAGGGACATGAATTTGATGCATATTTATTTGTATAAGAACACTTTGGTTTGGCAACAAAGTAAATTATAAGTATTGTGATGACAAGTTAGAGGATAATAAAATGACAGCTACAGCAATAGGTAACAGATTAGAATTGGTATTGATTCCAGAAGGACTTCAACAATTAAGGTGGTCATTATGAGTTTGGCAGTCCTGCTTCGCCACGCCAGCGGTGGCTGTAACATCAGCAACAGTGTGGCAGAGCAGGACTGCCAAATTGTGACCACGGCGGTGAATGGGCTGCAAAACAGCCTGTTCACCGCCTGTACCGCCAGGGTGGTGGCACCACTGGGCCGAAGGTATACCACCTTCAGCCCGCCGGTCCACCTTATAACGCCAACGGTATTATGAGTCTCCTTTCCGCCAGGGATTTCCTGGCACCTACCCTGCCAGGAAATCCCTGGCAGTAAGGATACTGGCGACGGGAATTAATATTCCTGTCACCAGTATGCGACTCCCCCACCTCCCCAAAACAGCCACGGCTGCCCTCCCACCCCCAAACCCTGTAGACATCACCCTCTCCCACCACCAAACCCTGTACATACCCCCAGCCCATCCACACATGCACACACCACACACACACTCACACATTTACGCACACACATTCACACACATACATGAGTCCACAAAACCCCCCTCCCCTGTTGGCCGATCACCTTACCTGCTCGCGGTGGTCATCCAGGATTGAACGGGGTCCATGTGGCCTGCTCCGCCGACACCACCCCGTCACCACAACATCGCCACGCTGATTACAAAGTCCTCATTTGGCAGGCGGTGTTGTGATGATGTGGTGGTGCCAGCAGAGCAACCTCCATTAGACCGCCGACTGCCAGTACGGCTGCTAGTGGCTCTCTGCCCAATTTATGACAGAGAGCTGCCAGGAGTCATAATATGGCAGTGTCAAGACCGCAATCACTGGCGGTCTCCTGGCCGGTGTGACTTCGGCGGTCAACTGTTTTGACCGCCAAAGTCAGAATGAGGGCCTAAATGTTTATAAAACAATTCTCATTCAAACTTTGCATCCTTTTAAAGCAATAGTTTGAATGGAAGTAAAGATTAGGAAACTACGACCAATAGATCTATAGAAAGGACTTAAAAGAAGAGTTGTTTACTTATCCTTAGTTTTTAAACAAAATGTTGAGACATTGGGTGTAAAGAGAGATATTGATGAACCACTCATCATTCTACTAAATGATGTGCCCACCATAAACAAAACATCTAGCAAGAGTTAGTGGGTGTTAGTAAAGTTGACAAAGCCACATTATATTTGAAAGAAAACAAAGTTTTTTACAAAACGTTTGACATTATTGGAGATAAAAATTGTATTGATGATGAAATATTACCATCAAGTGGATAGATTGAAAAAGTGGATAAACAGAAATCAGAAGAAATATATGAGCACTACAGTATCCATCCACTTCATTCCAAAGAAGCTATTGGTGATACTATTGATCTCTTTCAAGCGTAACAATCAAGAGGAGCTCCATTGAGTGTGGGGGAAAAAGTTTAGAAGCTTGCTGTTTTCCACATCTATTTCCTAGTGGAGTAGGTGGTCGCTATGATGTCCAGCCTGTACAAATACAAGCAGCTGAGTACAGGTCTACTAAACTATATTCAGAGGACCCTAGATTCCGCCACTTTATTTCTTATGTATTCCATCTATTATTTGAGAATGACTTGTCAGGACTATCTTATGCAGTAAACCACATTCTAAAGACAGGAGTTAATCTGCATAATCCCTCTACCAGAGAATTTGTTGGCAAAGTTCAGGGTAAAGACAAAAAGCTGGAATACAACTTGATGAATGTGATGGCATGTCAACATAGTACCAACAAGTATTGGTATTGTCATCATGGAGAACTTAAATGTATGTTGCATAACCTTTGTTCACCTACTTGTTTTGTGACACTTAGTCACACAGAGTATGCATGGGATGGTTTACTTGAGTTTCTAAGACATCAAGGACATCAATTTGAAGATAGCAGGAGAACGTTGCTCTTTAGATCCTGCTAACTTTTGTAGGTATTTTAATCACATATTTCAATCCATGCTGTGTTTCATATGCAGTAAAACATATCCTCCTCTTGGTAAAGTTACAGATTTCTTTTGGCATAAAGAGTACCAGACAAGAGGTGTTCCTCATATTCAAATGCTGTTATAGATAAAAGATGTACTGAAATTTGGAATCGACAGTGAGGACTGTGCACTGTCTTTCATATTATGTGACATGTGCCATTTTAAAAGACATGATAAAGGCCTAAGTCAACACGTTTTACGCTTTCAAACACATAGATGTGGGAAATATTGTCATCATATTGTCGTAGAAAAAACAGATGTAAAGGAACATTTTATACAACATGTGGTTTTGGATTTCCAAGACCTACCATTTACAAAGGAAGAGTAAACAGCTTTTTATCTGCAGTCAGACATACACTGACATGAAAATCGCCAAAAATACATATAATCTCAGAAGAACAGAAGCCTCCAAGTGTCAATAGTGTGTGTGTTGTGTCATGGATATATGTCACTGTGTGTTTTAGTCATGTACAGGTTGTGCTGTGTTGGTATTGTAATGGATGATGGCATGTATGTGATGCGTTGTGTGTAGTGCAGGGGGACACATATGGCTAAGAGACAGTGTGGGTGTGTCACTTACCTCTATTCCACAGCCGCCTGCCATTGTATGAGGTCCATTGGGTCCCAGTGCAATCTCCCTCTGTCAGCAATCTGTTATCAGTCCTCCTCTTGCTGAGGTGTAACAGCTAAATATGGTGGACGGAACACTGTTGACTTGACAGTCTTCTCGGGTCCGCTGTTAACGCAGCTTTTTGGTAACACAGCCAAGAGCTAAATCAGGCTCTCAGTTGTCAAAAACCTAAGAAAAGAGCGTCTCTTCTACTTGACACTAATGCAATTGTTTAAGCCTTGCTGTTCTGGATCAGAGTTATTTGGACAATATGGCCCTCATTATAACAATCGCGGTATTGACTGCCTACCGCTGCGGCGATGGCCGCCAAAACACTGTTGCCGCGGCTAACTACCTTCAGCCATATGACCGTAGCTGGAATTCCACCAGAAAGATGGCGGAATTCCGGCTGCGGCCATGGCTGTAGACGGCGGTAAGGTGGCGCTGTTGCCAGAAGCAGCGCCACACCAGTAGAATGCCACAGACTGTATCATGACCCATGATACAGCCTGGTGGAGCTCTGCAATCAGGTAAGTCAGGTGCTTCGACAGGGGAAGGGGCGGGGGGTGTAGTGTGTGTGTGGGGGGGTGTGGGGGTGTGTTTGTGTGTGCGTACATGGGGGTGTGTGGCGTGTGGAATGCATGTGTGCATGTATGGTTTTGAGTGTACGTGTATGTTGTTTTGTCTGAATGCGTGGGTGCGTGTATGTGTGTCAGTCTGTGTGGATGTGTGTGTGAATGGATGCATGCATGCGTGGGTGAATGTGGGTATGTGTGTGCATGAATGTGTAGGAAGGTGCGTGAATGTGCCTGTATGTTGTGGGGGAGTTTGGAGAGGGTAGGTGAGGGAGGACTCTGGGGAGGGGGAAGGGAGACCCCTATCAGTGACAGGGAAGGAATGGTTTTCGTGGCAGGAAGGAAGCTACGAAAACCATGATGGTATGCAGGGTCATAATCCCGCGGGTTGGGCAGTGACGGCCGCCTGGCTGGAGACTGAAGTTTCCAGCCCGGCGGCTGTTACCGCCCTGGCAGACGGAGTAGTACATTGGCAGTTTGGCTTGAGCCAAACCACCAATGTCATATTTTGGGGAAGAGTACCGCCAGCCTGTTGGCAGTACCTTTCTCCAGGGTCCTAATGAGGGCCTAAGACTGCTATGAAGATACTTTCAATGCTGTGAAAGACACCATTCAGTGTTCAATCTTTCCCAACTACATGAAAATGTTGAATGATGAAATTGAACAGGAGGAGACAATTGCTGCTGAGATAGGAAAGGACAGTTCACAAAGCAGAAGTCAGGATCCACTTGGACATCCATTCATTGAAAATGAACCTGCAATAGCCATGACTGAGGTGGAGACTGCAATGCAAAAAGCAAGACAGGAAAGCGTTGATTTGGAGCAGTTAGCTGGACAACTGAATGACGAGTAGAAATAAATATATGTGGAGTTGAAAGGAAAAATAGAGCATGGATTCCTCCACAAAAAAGAATGAATGCAAATGTTTAATGTATAAACCAATTCTATTATATGTCAGCGGTCAAGTTGGCATTGGGAAAAGCTTTTTAGTTCAAGTTCTCACTACTTACCTTCAGCGGACTACAGGCTCAAATCCATTGTGTGTAGTAACAGCGGCAACTGGATTATCTCCATGCAACATTAAAAGAATTGCTTTGCATCAACCACTTATGCTACCTGAAGAATATGACAACAAACTGGAGTACCAAAAGCTATCTAGAGAAGGTTGCCATGAAAATTCCAGAGTATTGAAGTTATTGAAACATTTAGGGGGTCATTACAACCCTGGCGGTCCAAGACCGCCAGGGCTGTTCTGACGGAAGCAGCGGCAACAGGCTGGCAGTGCTTCCCATGGTATCACGACCCCGGCGGAAGTGCCGCGGAGGCACCGCTGGGACCGGCGGTTTACCGTCACGTTGGTCCCGGCGGATTTAATCCGCCAGGGTAGAGCTGCTAGCAGCTCTGCCCAGGGGATTACGAGTCTCCCTACCGCCAGCCTTTTCCTGCCACTGGTATGGGCAGTGCAGGGGCCCCCTGACAGGGCCCCGTGCAGCTTTCCACTGTCTGCTATGCAGACAGTGAAAAGCGCTACGGGTTCAACTGCACCCGTCTCACGGCCGCAACATCGCCGGCTCCATTTGGAGCCGGCTCCTGTGTTGCGGCCGAGATCCCCGGTGGGCTGGCGGGCGGGAACTAGGTTTCCACCCACCGGTCCAGCACATATCTCCTAATGGCCGCGGCGGGAGTGCAGCCACATTGGCGGCCGCCCGGCGGTCTGATCTTGGCGTGCGGCTTCAGCCTCCCGCCAAGGTCGTAATGAGGGCCTTAATCATCAATGAGGTGAGCATGGTCTCAAACTTAATGCATACCTTTGTCCACTTGAGAATGCACCAGATTCTGAAGACAGACTATGATGTATTATTTGGAGAAAAGCATTTAATTGTATTCGGAGATCTACTGCAACTTACCCCTGTGAAAGGACAGCCTGTGTTCAAGATACTTCTAAATGAAGAAACTTGCAATTGTTTGGGAAGTATTGGAAATGTAAACATTTGGTTAAACTTCCAGTACAAGGAACTAATTAGGAATATGCATCAAGCATTTGACATGGAATACAGAAATGTTCTAAAGGATGCTAGGGTAGGAGTCCTTACAAAACAGGGAAAACATTGCTTACAGAGTCAACTCATAAAGAACCTATTTGCTACCAAAACTCAGCAGCACAATAGGGTTAAATTTTATTGAAGAAGGAAAATCCATTGTGTGCCTAATGGCCACATTTCAGGAATGCTCCGGTTTCAATGAACAATTACTACAACTGGAGAAAGAAGAACTTATACTCATCACAGCAGTTGATAAAATGTAACACTGGGAAGTGACAGTACTGCTAACTGAAAAACTAGAATCAAAATTGGATTCATTGGAAAACCCTGCTTCCAGAACTGCAGAATTAGAAAATAGTTTATGTGTTTCCAAAAACTGGAGGGTAATTTTGCAGTGTAATTTAAATGCTGAGGAAGGATTAGTTAATGGTGCCATGGGAAAAGTAATTGATTTTATTTTGTTTCCAAACAGGAATCAGGTTGAATAACTAGCAATTAAGTTTGATCAAGTCGAAGGTGTAAAACAGATAGCAAGGCCCATTACACATTTCTTGCTTGTGAAAGACTTGTATGTTTGGAGGAAGCTGTTCCCAGTGTCTCTAGCATTTGCTTTAACAATTCATAAATGTCAAGGTTTAAGTGTAGATGCAGCATTCATTGATATTGGTAGTACAGTCTTTAAGGAAGGTATATCATATGTAGCCTTATTACGGGTTAGAACTTTGTCCGGTTTGTATCTCATAGAATTTGATGACAAGTAAATGCTGATTCAAGTTGTGTCAAAGAGTACATCTGTTTGAAAAGTCTTTATGTTCCTCATTTAGAACAGTATCCAGTTTATGAAAAGCCTATTGTCTTGGTGAAGCAAAAGGTTCCAAAGGCTTTCAGTGCTATTAATGAGAAAAGGTGCAAGAAGGAGAACAAGGAAGTTTTGAAGAAAAAAATACTAAGAATGCCAGGGATATTTTTTAATACAAGTTGTCAAACCCCTCTGAAGTCATCTTCTTTGCCAATAGGAATCTCAATGCAATGCTGTCTTAACCTCATCTGGTTCACTCAATTGAACAGAAAAAAGGTTAAAAGTTGTGCTTTGCACTCTTTGCTTTGTTAGAACGCCTGTGTAGTGATAGAACTAAAACATATTCTACATCTTATACTAGAGATCTTACAGATATGTGCACTGGATCTGTATGCTTCACTCAAAACATTCAAGAAGATCCACAAGAATTCTTGATGGTATTGCTTGGTATCTTATAAGAAGAGATGGTACCTATTGACAACTTATTTGGACTTGGTTACTCATGGCAGCATAAGTGTGAACATTGTTCTTTTGCATCAAAAACACAAAAAGATTCAGAAAGGTTTATCTACTTCCCTCTAACAGACTGTAAAACTGTAAATTTTAAAAGAAGCATCGCAGAATAATACCTGTCCAAATCATCAATCAGATCTTCTGTCAACTTTGAATATAGGAAGAAGTGGCAAATATATCATCCTAATTCTACAGCGATGCCCAGCAGATAGAAGCAAATTAGAACCAAAAATTACACATTTTAAAGCTGGACAAATCTCTATTTCAAGTAAAACATATACCTGTATAGCTATTTTCTTTCCAGAAGGTCTCACTATTATATCTGGACACTACACCATCTACTTAAAAATATAACTGGATGGACAGAGTGTAACAACAGCAACCTCAAGTTCAAGCAAAGATTACCTTATAACCTACCGTTTTCCTACATTCTGATTTTTTTAACCAAACTTCTGAGGAGGTTTACTACTGAAAAAGTGAAACAGTATACTTATCGCACTTCTAATAAATGATTTAAGACATCATATGGCCTACTAGGGTTGATGTCTATAGAAAGGATTTCTAATACTGATAAGCACTTACTCATGGAACAAAACAAAACAGACACCACTAAATTGGAAACATATAATCACAGCCTAAATACCCGGAGAAAAAGCTATTTTATTGAGAAACAAATACTACTAAAGTTATTACCTTTTATAAACAATTAACTATTTTCTTTCAATATTGAATATATTTTTAAAAAGTTCAACTGGATGGACACTTTATTATAAGAAAAAAAGAACAATGAAATAGATATTTGAATATCAGCTATAAAGTTACAAAAAGTATTAGATTTGAAACACTGAAATACTCTAGTCCTGAATGGATTTCCAGTTTTCATGACATCATACCTCCTACCAGGGGTGATGTCTGTTTTAGGCTTTCTATATAAACATTTACTTTAAACATATGCTTCATTACAGTACTTGAAAAAGTATAGCTAAGACAATTGGTAAAATAATTGTAGTGAGTGGGATGCATAGTGTTGCTCATTTAAAGTGACGTACTGTAAAGTTATGAGTTTTTTGTACATCTATATGATTGATTTTTCCTCCCTGTTTAATGATGAGTCTCTATACAACACAGTATTTACTGTGTAAAAGTATAGAATCTGAGAAATGTAGAAAAGGAAAAATAAAATACTTGAATTATATGCATGTTGCTTTACAGTGGTACAAATGTGTCATGCTTTATTATGAACATGACCATTTTCACTGCAGATTGTAAAATGTTATTGAGTAAATTTGTAATATGAAATTTCAACTTCTATTTATGTTTTTCTCTTTTTACACAGAGTAAAGGACCCATTTATTGCAGTAACCTAGGCACCTAATTATGGCCCTCATTACGACCCTTGTGGTCGACGGTAATATGGCGGGAAGTACTGGCAACAGGCTGGCTGTACTTTCTGTCATATTATGACATTGGTGGTTTGGCTGAAGCCAAACCGCCAATGTACCACACCGACTGCCATGGCAGTAACAGCCGCCGGGCTGGAGATATCAATCTCCAGCCCGGCGGCCGTCAATGTACCGCCTACGGGATTATGACCCCCGCTACTCCCATGGTTTCCGTGGCTTCCTTGCCCCCATGAAAACCATGGTGGTAGGTGCTATCAGTGACAGGGAATCCCTTCCCTGTCACTGATAGGGGTCTCCCCCCTCCCTCTCCTGGTACCTCCCCACCCCCCTATATTTACGACCCCCCTTCACACACACACCCATTCCCACAAACTTCCACGCATACATGCACTCGCACACACCCACACACACTTTCTAACATACACGCAGACATGCGGTCACAAAAGCACAACATACACACACTCACACCTCAATACATGCACAATCGCATCCAACATGCAACACACACCCGCATCCACGCACACACAAACATACATACACACACACACACAACGCCCCCCTCCTCTGTGGGAGACCCGACTTTCCCGTGTTCAGGGGGTCCTCTGGCAGGAGACGGGGCGCTGCTGCCACCAGCAGTGTCCACTAGCAGAACATCGTCAGGCCGTATTTTGGGTCATAATACGGCTGGCGGTGGTCTACTGGCATGGCGCTGCGGGTGGCAGCAGCGCCACCTTACCGCCATCCACCGGCATGGCCACAGCTGGATTTCCGCCATTCTTGTGGCAGAAATCCGGCTGTGGTCATAATATGGTGGACGGCTGGTAGCCGTGGTGATGGTCTTTTGGCGACCATCGCAGTAGAGGTAGGCGGTTTTTACCGCCATATTCATAATGAGGGTCTATGTCTTTCTGAATTCATAATAGATCTATAAATATAGCCAAGGAGACATTGGTGCTCACACTAACACACCAATGTAGACTAATGAAAACAGAAGCACATATTAACATGCACTAACAAAAGCAAACAGACACTCACGCATACATTGACACACCCAGCCACACACTCATGCATACAGTCACTCACCCAGTTACAGAATAATCTATATACTGACACACCCAGAGACACACTCATACACACACTTAGGCTTCCAGGCACATAATCATGTATACACAGACACACCCAGACACATAATAATGCATAGACTAACACACCCAAATGCACACTCATCCATGCACTCACAAACCTAGACAAACACCAATATATGCACTTTCACACTCAAGCCAACACTAATGCAGATACTAAGAGACCCAGGCACACATTTATACCTACACTGATATATCCAGGCATACACTCATGCATACACTAACACCCAACCACACTTGGACACATACGCTGATATACTCAAACATACTGATGCAAACACTGACACACATAACCACACACTAATGCAAAAAGGGAGACACTCAGGCACACACTTATACATACACTGACACACCCAGGTACATATTCATGCATATACTAACAGACCCAGGCATTCACTGACACATACACTTACACACCCAAGTAGACACTCCATTATGAACATGACCATTTTCACTGCAGATTGTAAAATGTTACTGACTAAATTTGTAATCTGAAATTTTAACTTATATTTATATTTTTTCTCTTTTTACTCAGAGTAAAGGACCCATTTATTGCAGTAATCTAGGTACCTAATTATGGCCCTCATTACGACCCTTGTGGTCAGCGGTAATATGGCGGGAAGTACTGCCAACAGGCTGGTGCTACTTTCCGCCATATTAGGACATTGGTGGTTTGGCTGAACCACACACTAATGCATAAAGGGAGACAGCCAGGCACACACGTATACATACATTGACACACCCAGGTACATATTCATGCATATTCTAACAGACCCAGGCATTCACTGACACATAAACTTACACACCCAAGTAGGCACTCTATAATGAGCATGACCACCCATACACTGCCATGCCTAGAGATACACTTGTACATATACTGACCTACCCAGACACACACTCATGTGTATCCTGATACATCCAGGCACACACTCATAAACACATTGACACACCCAGGCACACACTGATAAATCCAGGCATATGCTCATGCATACACTTACATACCCAGGCTTGCAGGTATACATATACTATCACACCCAGGAACATACTGACGCACACACTGAGACACACACCCACCCACTGACACAGACACTGATACATCCAGGCACACACTCATATATACAATCACATAACGAGGCACGGAAGATACATGCAGGATCACGCCCAGGCTTGGACTGATATAAACACTGACACACCCAGCAACACACTGACACATACACTAATTCACTCACTTACAAACTAGTGCATTTAATCACATACCAAGGAACACACTAATACATACATTATTACACCCATGAACATACTCATGCAGATACTGACACACCCAAGCACATGCTGACATATACACTGACACACCCAGGCACACACTCACAAATACATTGATTCAAGCAAGCAAGCATTGATGCAAATATGGACACACCCAGGCACATACTGTCACATATACTGATACATCCAGGCACAAATGTTCACACTCACATACCCACTCCCACAGGAATAAATACACTGTCACACCCAGGAAAGTACTGATGCATACACTGACACACCCAGGCACACTTTGACACATACACTGATACATTCAGGCACACACTCATATGTACAATCACATGCACAGGCACAGAGGAATACATGCAGTATCACACCCAGGCATGTACTGACACAGACACTGACATGCCCAGGTACACACTGACACATACACTAACACACACACACACACACACACACTTATACATACAATCACATACCCAGGCACACACTAATCCATACAATATCACACCAATGAACATACTCATGCATCTAATAACACACCCAGGCAAACACTGACACATATGCCGACACTCTTAGGCACACACTTATACCTACACTGATACATGCAGGCACATACTAATGCAGACACTGACACACCCAGGCACACACTTACACATACACTGATACATTCCGGCACACACACATGCATATATTCACACACCCAGGTACACAGAAATACATCCACTGACATGCCCAGGCACACACTCATGCATACACTAACACACCCAGGCCCACACTCATACATATGCTGACATACCAAGGCACACACTAATGTATAGACTCACATAACTAGCACACACTCATATATACACTTAAATAGCCAGGCACACACTGGCACATACACTTATATACGCAGGCATGCAGTGATAAATACACTGACACATCTAGGCACTCACTGACGTACACAGACATACCCAGTCAGACTCTCATGCATACATTGGCACACCCAGACAAACATGCATGCACTGACATGCCCAGGCATACATTAACACATACACTTACACACTCAGGCATACCCATAAGCATACACTGATACAGCCAGGCATACTCTCATGCATCCACTACTACATTTGGGTAGACACAAACACATATGCAATCACACCCAGTCACAAAACTGATGCATTCACTTACATAACCAGGGTACTTGTGATGTATACACTGAGACACCGAAAAACTCGTTGATGCATACTTTGAAACACCCAGGCAGCCACTCATGCACAGACTGACACACCCAGGCACATACTCATGCATACGCTAAAATACCCAGGCACATACGCATACATATACTCATACACCCAAGCACACACTGCACATATGCTAACAATGAAAACAGAGACGCAACTCTTTTTTGAGTGAATGGAATGGTTCTAACAAGAACAATTGTTTTCTTGAAGGGTTTTTTAAACTGTTTTTGATTTTTGGGGATTTGTTTTTATTTCGAGAAAGAATACACTGGCCCTGAAAAAGTTGAGCAGAAGAAAAACAAAAGAAGATACTGGCTTCACTGTTCAATAAACAGATTATTCAAAAGTTTTTTAAAAACTAGCATCAGCACAGCAGCAAAAAAATAATGTTACAGAGGACACCTTTTGGGCGATTGGCATTTGACATTTGTGTGTCACTATTTTTGCCAGTTTGGACAAACAGCTGGCATGATAATCATGGGGGATGATGATGCTTGTGGCTGAGATCTAGACGACGTTGAAGGACCTTCTCCAGCTGCCTTCTCCAGCACCATTCGATTGTATACCCTCTTATGTATTTTTTTCAGGTGTTTCCACATGGAGCTTATTCCATGTGAGTGCTTTTTTGAAGTACCACGAGATAGCTGCTTCCCACAGATGTTGCACTGGATTAATTTGGCGGTGACCTTCTTCTCCCCTAATGGAATAATGAAATGTTTCAACACTTCACTCTCCTTTTTGGGAGGGAATGTCTGCTGTTTTTTTCTCAGTGCTAGGATCTGCAACAGGTCCCTCCACAAATGAAGCAGTTGCCATTTCGACACAAAAACAGCCAAAAAGCAGCAAGAACCAAGAGAGAACTGGATCTGCCTTCTGTCTTCAGAGAACTCCAACCAAAAATAACTACTAAAGGGTGTGGCTGTAAGTTTTGTAGGGCGGGGTCCTAATGCAACATTGAAATGAGAAGCTTTGGTTCCGACATCAGGCAGACCAGTGGTTCCAGTCCGTAGATTTGCAAATTAGCAAAATGCGTAAAAACCAGAAATATGTGCAAATACAAATATAGGGTACATCATATATAAGTATCAATATGTGTACACTGATGGCACTAAACAAATTGTAGCTAAATATATAAAGATTTGTTTTTAAAAATGTTGTCGAATCCTCAGAGCTGAAAACACAGTTACATTCTGATCACGTGATCGGAACAAAAATCATTGAGTCCACCCCGTCTATGTTTATGGTATCACAGATGAAGCAGGAATCCAAAAATTATTTTAAAAAATAAATAAATAATATAGTTACATTTATATTACAACTGCTTTCTTCTTGCTTTTACCCCTGTTTTTTCTCTGATTTTCCCTTCTTTTCCCTCATTTTCAGTAACTTTTTCCCCCCAATTTTTGAGCGCCTTTCTCATGCTTTTCCCTCATTTCCATTGCTTTCTCATTGCTTTATACCCCATATTTTGTGTGCTCTCCTTGGTTTCCACTCATTTTCAATCATTTTGTCTTCCTTTGTGTATTCAGTGCCTTATACTTGCTTTTCCATTGTTCCTACTGCTTTCACCTTGCTTTTTCCCATTTTTTTTGTGTACCCTCTCCTTGCTTTTCCTTCCTTTACACTGCTTCACCTTGCTTTTTCTTGAATTTTTTGTGTACGCATGGTTTGCTTTTTCCTAGTTTTCATAGCTTTTTCCTTATTTTTTTGCACATTTTTTAAGTGTAATTTCCTTGTTTTTTCATTGTGGGGTTGGAAATATGCGATGGGTTGGCCACAGGTGAGACCGTATGGCCAACCTCTCACTGCATTAAAACAATACATAGAAATTCACTGAAAAAATCATAGGTTACAGGCATGTTATAGTTAGGAAACAGAATTAAAAAAACCTTAGAAATACTCAGAAAAAAGAAAGGTCACAGAGACATTATAGTTAAGCTGACATTACAAATGTACAAAACTATAGAAATTCAGCAGTTATACTTAACCACCCTAACTACAACTTACACCCCCACAATGTACTGCTTATGACCTCACATATAACATAATTTGTGACATGGTCAGTGACATCACTGATGGCATCTCAAATGACATCACTGATGACATCATCATGTGAGTGTGAGTGTTGTACAAATATGTATGAGAGTTTATCATATTAAAAAAGGTGCTCAAAACTACTATTCATTATATAATACTAACAATCCATAGTATTTGTAAGACATGTCATGTGAGTTATTGTGCTACTGTATGAATGTTTTAGTGAGTGTCTGAGTGGTTGTATGGGTGTGAAACAAGGTATGTGAGTGCCTTTAAAGATGTGTAAGCGGGCTTGTGAGTGGCTGAATAGGTGTATATTTATATATATATATATGTGTGTGTGTGTGTTTGAGTGCATGATGAATGAATTTTATTTAATTGTGTTGTTTTCTATGTTGTGCTTTATATATTGCACTTGCTTGTTTCAATGTATTGTGTGATCAAGACCCAAACAGGTGGAAACATGTCATTTCTTTCCCACCATTAATAAATCTTGTTGAGCATGAAGCCACAATTGTTCCAGTCTTCAGCAAAAGGATTTTTGTTGCTATGATTGTCTATAGGGAGTATCAAGACAGGATTACAAACATTTAAACACTTCAACATTTATCATAACATCAAAACATCTTTGAATGTACTCCCTTTATTCCCCCACCATTTTTTCTTCACCCCACGGTTTCACTCCAGTGCACCATCTTGCTTCACCTTTCACTCAATCTCCCAATAACCTCCTACCAGTCACAGTCTCCTCTTTCTCACTTCTGTAACCCAAGAATCCTCCAATGAAGCCTCCTTGTCATGTCCCAGGCATCCCTCAAACCACCTTATTTGCCTATGCTCCTTTCCCCATCCCCACTGGGTAGAGCCCACATTTGACTCTTCACCCCCTCAACTACAGCCTCTGCCATTGCAACCTTTCCTGCCATTGCAACCAGGCAGAACACAATTAGACCAGGCTCAAAACGTTGCCCCCTGGTAGAGTGAGAAAGAAGTGAGGAAGAGGCTGAACCTCCTCTCCTGACTCCTTATATTGAAAACACCTAACCTCACCCCCACCCAGAACCCTCCTGACCTGCCTTTTCATCCACCACCAAAGTTTCCCAGGAGAAGACAATGCTGTACCTTGTTCTTCCCCGGGAACCCTCAATGATGAGGTAATTACACACGGCATTCCATGATGTGTAAAAGACCATGTACAAGGACAGGATTGCAAACAGTTAAAACAATTCAACATCTATCATAACATCAACACATCTTTAAATGTATAAACACACAAATAACAACAAACAGAGTGGCTGTAAAGATGGTGCACACTTCCAGGGTTTTATGCTAGCATGTAAATAGAAAGTCCATGGCGGTAAAGTCTCTGTTGAAGGACGGAGTGCCAAAGTGATTTGTCACCCAGCCACAGGGTGCGAAGGTTGTTGCCTGAAAAGGCCATTGTATTAGAAGAAAAGACACCACGGCACATCACAGGTGTATGAAGATTTCACCTTATTCCTCTATGTCGTTTCAGAAAAACAGATTCCTTGTTTCAGTAAGGCAGAAGTAAGTTTGATGTCAAAGAGCCAATACATTCGGAAAACAACAGCCGACATGTGTTTCGTCAAACCTGACTTTTTCAAGGCTGTGGACATATACAGATGGAGTATATGAATTACAAATATTTCTGATTTCAAAAAATATATGAAGTTGCCAAGTGTGATCTAAGGTAGAGACAAGGATTAGTGAAGAAAGAGAAAGACCCAGTATCTTATTTGTGCTACCGATAAGAGTAAAGCCCTTCTGTGACCCCTGTGAATTTAGGAACATGCCTATAGCTGGTATGTGGATAAATATGCCTAAAGAAATGCCGCTGGCAATATAAGAAATGTGCATTAGCAGATAGTAAGACAATGAAGTAATCAAGAACCAAAATGTAGGAAGAGAAAGAAGACAAAGGAAACCCATAAAAACCCCAGAGTTCATTCCTTACATTATAAATTTCAACCAGGTTCCATGTGCAATTAGCATCATAAGAAGAAAAATTATGTCTAAAGGGATGTGAGGGGAGGGGACATAGATACACGCAAAGAAGAGAGGCAGACATACCTCCAACTTTTAAAATTATCAGATTGCGTAGTAAATATCCGAGGTCAATGAAGTTTGCAAGATAGCATGGCATGAGTTAAATAGCTTGGCCGAGGACCATGATAAGTCTGAGCTAGTCTTGACCATCTTGCATCCTGAGGGCCTCGCAGGAGTTGGTGGAGGATGGGACACTGGTAAGTCAATTCTTAACTATCATATCCCCCACCCTACCTGCATGCTATCACACACCCCCTCCCTCACCCCCTCCCCTATCACTACAACTCTTCACTAATATACCCATGACACAAACCACCCATCCCAACACCAAGCCCTGCATGACACAACTAAGCATGGACACCCCTCACTAAAGCATGCCCACTGCACATACCCAGTACATGCCCCCAACCATCACCACACAAACTCACACACAGGAATGCATGCACTGGGGTACACAAACACCCACCCATTGCACACCATTACACACACATATGCAATAATCATGCTCTTATGCCCCTGCAGGAACCCGAAGGACCATCACCACACCAGAGGGTCCAGACAACACCACTCCACCCCCAGAAGAGGCCCACAGTGACGAGAGCAGCTCTGCCCTACTGGATCCTGATGACCAGCCCGGACCATCGTGGGCCTCGGGACAGTCGGTTCCCCTTCCACAGGCACAGCCCAACACCGACCTTCCACGCTCTGGTAACACCAGCACAGCACCCACCCAGCGGGCCCAAACCTCCCTACCCAGGACAGGTCAATCAGCGGTGTGTCCACCACTACAGGGCACCCAGGCTAACCCACCACCCCAACAACAACAGGGGCCTGGGGGCAGTGGTAGTGGGCACACGGTCCAGGGGACGGAGGCACAGGAACACAGGGGAACTGGGAGGGCTGCTGTGCGACAGGGGGCGGACAGGCCAAGGGAACCCACTCTCCACGAGGCCCTCTCCTCCATCATGGGAGCATACCACCACTCCCAGGAGACGATGGCGACGGTTCTGGCCAAGTTGCAGGAGACCCTGCGCCTGCAGGACGAACTGTAGTTGGGGTTCAGGGTGGAGCTCAGGACCATCAGCTCCGCCCTGGGCACCATCGTAGGGGTGCTGAAGGACATACAGCAGACCTTGAGGGACACCGCGGCACTCCAAGGGGCCCCTGACACTAGCCAGGACGATGAAATGCCCACCACCTCCGCTGGCGCTAGTGGACAGGACGCCCCGCCACAGGACCACCACACCAGCACCCCACCCCACCCCATGCAGACGGACAACCACCACGCAAGCGGTCCCTGAGATCCAGGAACAGGACAGAGCAAGATGGCAAGACCCCCGCCAGGAAATGACACCACCCTGATTGTTCTCCCACCGTCCCACTTTGTTACCCTGTCCATACTTAAACTGCCCCAGTTCCTCTTTCTATGCCCAGATGGGCACTGCACCTGTGAGACTAATAGACTGGACTCTGCCATGGACATTCCTCCACCATTACCCATCCTCATTTTACAACCCACTCCCATTTCTGAGCACTTCAATAAACACCCTTGAAACACAAAACAATCTGGAGTCAGTCTGTGATTTAGTAAAAATGTATTATCAATGACAGTGTCATAATGGGTGTACCATTCTAAAGCTAACATACCTATGTCACACATCACAAGCCCTTGAAGGATGCAAGCAGTTGACACGTAGGTAACCACACCTGTGAAACAGTAATGGAAGGGTACAACTCAGTTACCAAATGTTGACTTAAATCGAAAAACAGGATAGAGGTAGACGTGTGAAAGTTAATGTAATGCTAAAAATGAAAATGTTCTCACCTGTGTCTCACTGGAAATATTGCTGTATGACTGACTCCCTGTTGTCGTTGTCTTCTTCATCAGCTTCATCCTCATCACTGTCCACAGGCTCCACAGGCTCCACAGCTGCTACAACACCGTCATCTGGATCATCCTCCTGCAGAAAAGGCACCTGGCGTCGCAAAGCCAAATTATGGAGCATGGAGCAGGCGATGATGATGTCGCACACCTTCTTCGGTGAGTAGAATAAGGATCCACCTGTCATATGGAGGCACCTGAACCTGGCCTTCTGGAGGCCGAAGGTGCGTTAGATCACCCTCCTAGTCCGCCCATGGGCCTCATTGTAGCGTTCCTCTGCCCTGGTCCTGGGATTCCTCACTGGGGTCAATAGCCACGAAAGGTTGGGGTAACCAGAGTCCCCCAAAAGCCATACACGGTGCCTCTGGAGTTGACCTATCATATCAGGGATGCTGCTATTCCGCAGGATGTAGGCGTCATGCACTGAGCCAGGGAACATAGTATTTACCTGCGAGATGTACTGGTCTGCCAAACATACCATCTGTACATTCATGGAATGATAACTCTTCCTGTTCCTGTACACCTGTTCACTCCTGTGGGGTGGGACCAGAGCTACATGGGTACCATCAATAGCACCTATGACGTTGGGGATATGTCCAAGGGCATAGAAGTTACCTTTCACTGTAGGCAAATCCTCCACCTCAGGGAAAATGATGTATCTCCTTACGCGTTTCAGAAGGGCAGACAACACTCTTGACAACACGTTGGAAAACATAGGCTGGAACATCCCTGATGCCATGGCCACTGTTGTCTGAAAAGACCCACTTGCAAGGAAATGGAGCACTGACAGCACCTGCACGTCAGGGGGGATTCCAGTCGGATGGCGGATTGGTGACATCAGGTCTGGCTCCAACTGGGTACATAGTTCCTGGATTGTGGCACGGTCAAACCGGTAGGTTACGATGACATGTCGCTCTTCCATTGTCAACAGGTCCACCAGCGGTCGGTACACTGGAGGATTCCGCCATCTTCTCATATGTCCCAGCAGACGGTGCCTACGAAGGACAACAGCGAAGAACCAGTCATTATTCCTCCAGGTATGTACCCACAGTCACACACAAGACTACACCACTCACATTATCCTTCCTGTATGTGTGTTGAGTGTGGGCCTAGCTATGTGTGATGCAGTATGAAATGAAGCCATGTGGGCCCCTGAAATGGTGGCTGCATGACCTCTAAACAAGGACAATGGGATTGTGGGGTAACAGCGCTGGCGTTACACACCGTCGCGGTAGGCGGTCGTAGACCGCGGCGCAATGCTGCATTGGTTAACATTGGACCCTATGGGTCCCAGGAGCCAATGAACAGGTGCGCTGGCGTTGATGATGCACACAGCCGCGGACGTCACCGCCGCGGACGTCACTGCCATTTTCTATCTGTTCAATCACTAGATACCTGACCTTCGACAGGAGAGGACCTACACTGCAAGTGCTGCTGTGACCTCGGTCTGGAAGCGACAATGGCTGCTGCGTCTGGGGAAAGGGACCCTGCCTTCACTGCACAGGAGTTGGAGAAACTGGTAGACGGGGTCCTCTCCCAGTACACGCTACTCTACGGTCCTCCAGACCAACAGGTTAGTACACAGGGAGCACGTTGTATGGGCTAGGCCTGGGTGGAGAGGGCTGGTTGGAAGAGGGAAGGGGGCAGAGTCCATAGAACATTAATGCATGGGAATGAATGGGCCACATGGCCAGAGTAGGGAGGGGGCCACTCAAAACGACGGTGCAGTTGGTAATGACTGTTCCTCTTTCCTTGTGCATGTCATGTAGGTCAGCGCCCACCAGAAGAGGGACATTTGGCGACCAGAGACGGGGCACCCACTGCCGTAAGAGATGGGAGGACATTCGCCGCTGCAGCAAGAAGACGGTGGAGGCTCAGCTGGGGATGGCCTCCCAACGTGGGAGGGGTGCCCGTCGCACCATGACCCCCCTGATGTTCAGGATCCTGGCGGTGGCCTTCCCGGAGTTGGATGGGCACTTGAGGGCATCACAGCAGACACAAGGGGGTGAGTACAACCTCATTCTGCGGACTTTGCGTGCAGTGGAGGTGTCTGGGTGGTGGAGGTGGGCTGTGGGTGTCCCTAGGCCAGGGCGAGTTCGGTAGCCAAGGCCCTCCGTAATGTAGCCCATGTGGCACTCTACCCCACCTCAGCAGAGTGCCAAGTCGAGGTATAGTTGCCCCTGTGGCATCCATGTGCGCCGATGTCCACCATTGCCATATAGGCCATATCCCAGAAATTGCATGTGCAGAGGGCAGGAGCACGGCGTAATGCAGGGGGCATCTGCGTTTGTCTTGTCCGCCAACGGTAGCGGTATGCCATGCACTAAAACCCTCTTTCTTCTGTCTCCCCCCCTTTGTCTGCTCTCCCTGTCCTTTTGTACATCAGCATCAACAGGCGGAGGTACAGTGGCACCGGAGCACGAGGGAGCTGCATCCCACATGGCCATGGTGGGCCACACCACAGACTCTGAATGCACCAGTGGGACGGAGGGCGAGGGGAGCTTCACGTCGGCCACCGGATCACCATGCAGCGACACGGACTCGTTCGACGATGGGAGCTCCCTTGAGGTGGCGGCACCATCTGTGCCCCCAACCTCTACAGGTACAGCCGCCACCTCCCCTACCAGCACCGCCCTCCCAGCAGCCCCTCAACGTTTGCCCCGTGCCCGCTCACCCAGGACGGTGGGCATCACCTTCGCCCCAGGCACCTCAGGCCCTGCCCCAGTCACCCCTGTTGCCCTCAGTGAGGAGGCCATTGACCTCCTCAGGTCACTCACTGTTGGGCAGTCTACCATTGTGAATGCCATCCAGGGTGTAGAACGAGAGTTGCAACACAGTAATGCATTCCTGGAGGGCATTCATTCTGGTCAGGCTGTCCTTCAGCGAACCCTGCAATCTTTGGCCTCAGCACTGATGGCAGCAATTGTCCCTGTGTCTAGCCTCCCCCCTCCAACTTCTTCCACCCAGACCCAATCTCCTGTACACCAGCCCATCCCAAGCACACCTATAGACCATCATGCACACAAGTCAACACACCCAAGTAGCTCAAGCAAATATAGGCACCACACACACCACAAGTACTCACGCAAGCCTCACCCACATACAGACACAACAACATCCACTGCCTCCACTGTGTCCCCCTCCTCCTCTTCTCCCTCCTCCCTCCCAGTGTCGTCTACACTCTCACCTGCATGCACTACATCTACAGCCACTAGGACTCGCACCAGAACACCCAGCACCACTTCCCGCTCACCTGCACTCACCACCTCCACTGCCATTTACACGTCCCCTGTGTCCTCTCCCAGTGTGTCTGTGATGCCCCCTCCCAAAGTACACAAACGCCGGCAATCACTCACCCAACATCCATCCACCTCACGACAGCCTCCAGTACCTGCACCTGCACACAAAACACCTAAAGTGACACCTCCGACAACCACCTCCTCTTCCTCCACTCCCAGACCCCCTCCAGCTACCCATCCCAGTGTTCGTCAGAAACTGTCCCTCTGTAAAGTTGACCTTTTTGCCCTCACCCCACTCCCTCCAATTCATCAGTCCCGTCGTAGCGCCTCAGCCAAAAAGCCTCCAATACCAGTGGTGCCTGTTCAAGGTTTTTGGAGTGCACCGGCCACCAGGGCAGGCAGTAGGACCCGGAGCCAAGGCACTGACAGCCCACCCCCTGTAAAGGCAATAAAATTGGAGAGTGGACGACGGGACCGTGTTAAGACTCCAGGTGGGAAAACAACTGACATGGGTTCCAAGGGGATTGGAGAGTCAGCTGTGAGTCCACCAAAGGTGGGGAAGGGCCAGAGGAAGTCTGCCCAGCCTGTTGTGAGTGTCACGGCGGAGAAGTGCGCCATCATTTCAGGCGGTCGAGACACAACCGCCAGCACCGTCGTTACTGGTCCAGAGACCACCGCCATAGTCACAGCCCAGGATGGCCCCACTATCATCACTGGTCCGGAGACCACCGCCAGAGTCACAGCCCAGGAGGGCCCCACTATCATCACTGGTCAGGAGACCACCGCCAGAGTCACAGCCCAGGAGGGCCCAAGTATCGTCACTGGTCAGGAGACCACTGCCACTGCCGGAGTCAGTGTCCAGGAGGGCCCCACTATTGTCACTGGTCCAGAGATCACCACCAGAGTCACAGCCCAGGAGGGCCCCACTATCGTCACTGGTCAGGAGACCACCGCCAGAGTCACAGCCCAGGAGGGCCCCACTATCATCACTGGTCAGGAGACCTCCGCCAGAGTCACAGCCCAGGAGGGCCCCACTATCGTCACTGGTCCAGAGACCACCGCCAGAGTCACAGCCCAGGAGGGCCCCACTATCGTCACTGGTCAGGAGACCACCGCCAGAGTCACAGCCCAGGAGGGCCCAAGTATCGTCACTGGTCAGGAGATCACCGCCGGAGTCAGTGCCCAGGAGGGCCCCACTATCGTCACTGGTCCAGAGACCACCGCCAGAGTCACAGCCCAGGAGGGCCCCACTATCGTCACTGGTCCAGAGACCACCGCCACCGCCGGAGTCAGTGCCCAGGAGGGCCCCACTATCGTCACGGGTCCAGAGACCACCGCCAGAGTCACAGCCCAGGAGGGCCCCACTATCGTCACTGGTCAGGAGACCACCGCCACTGCCGGAGTCAGTGCCCTGGAGGGCCCCGGCTGCCACAGCCCCGCTGGGCAATGATGAAACATCATGCCACACACCAATGTCCAGTGTATAGAACGTCATGCCACACACCAATGTCCTTATCGGAACCGCCATGGCAAAGCACTGCTGAACTGTCCTGAACCGCCATGTCAAAGCACCGCTGAACAGGGCAAAGACCGCCATGTCAATGCACTGCTGAACAGGGCACAGACCGCCATTGCAAAGCACCGCTGAACTGTCCTGAACCGCCATGGCAAAGCACCGCTGAACTGTCCTGAACCGAGATGGCAAAGCACCGCTGAACTGTCCTGAACCGCCCTGTCAAAGCACCGCTGAACTGTCCTGAACCGCCATGTCAAAGCACCGCTGAACAGGGCAAAGACCGCCATGTCAAAGCACCGCTGAACAGGGCAAAGACCGCCATGGCTAAGCACCGCTGAACAGGGCAAAGACCGCCATGTTAAAGCACCGCTGAACAGTCCTGAACCGCCATGGCTAAGCACCGCTGAACAGGGCAAAGACCGCCATGTCAAAGCACTGCTGAACAGTCCTGAACCGCCATGACTAAGCACCGCTGAACAGGGCAAAGACCGCCATGTCAAAGCACCGCTGAACAGGGCAAAGACCGCCATGTCAAAGCACCGCTGAACAGGGCAAAGACCACCATGGCTAAGCACCGCTGAACAGGGCAAAGACCGCCATGTCAAAGCACCGCTGAACAGGGCAAAGACCGCCATGGCTAAGCACCGCTGAACAGGGCAAAGACCGCCATGTCAATGCACCGCTGAACAGGGCAAAGACCGCCATGGCAAAGCACTGCTGAACAGGGCAATGCACCGGGTAGGAATGAATGGCCCGCCACATCAGGCATCCTTATCCCATGTGCAGCTGGGACAGTGACAGGACACGACCTTTCACGGGAAGACTCATCCAGTCTGGGCACCAGTCCCCCCCATTACCAGTAGAGACCTGCATCAACTTGAGAGACTGTGGCTTTGCACTCCCCAGGATGGCACAGTGGGCAAACCACCCACTGTATAGACTTGAGAGACTGTGGCTTTGCACTCCCCAGGATGGCACAGTGGGCAAACTACCCACTGTAGAGACTTGAGAGACTGTGGCTTTGCACTCCCCAGGAGGGCATAAATGGACATGGAGCCCCGTCGTGGATCTGGCTTTGCAGTCATCCGGCTGAGGTGCCCCCCTTCCCTTCCCCCTGAGGTGCCTGTAGTATTTCTATCTGATGCCCCGGCAGTGTTCTCTCCGATTGTGGTCAGGTATCGTTTGTGGGCCTCGCCCATGTATTTTTGGACTGATGGTGCACGGACATTGTTATGTACATATCTGCACTACTTCTCGTATTGTATATAATTATGACTGATTTTCAAATATATATCTGTATATTTTTGTATGACATGTATATTGGCACATTACATTGTTTGACCGATTTTCGCTTTGTGTATTCATTCTTCCGGGGGGATTGTGGGTTGTTACTGTGATTTTTGTGAATGCATTGGTGTGTATGTTGTAATTAGCGAGGGTGGGGGTGGGGGTGTTTGGTGTGTGTCCCCCTAACTTTTGCCTCCCCCATGTCGTAGGTGCAGTACTCACCGTTGTCTGCGGCGCCTACGTAGCTGTTGGTCGTAGAAGAGCAGAAACACAAGGGCAGGGAGTATTTGGAGTTCCGGCTCCATGGATTCCTCGTGGGATATGTTAAGGTGAGCGTTTTCCCATAGCAAAAGCTGTTTCCGCCGTGTTTTTATCCACGGTGAATCCGCCCCGGAAAAGGTGGCGGGTTGGCGGGTTGTAATACTGTGGGCGGTACATTGTCTTCCGCCTGTCTGTTGGCGGTGACCTCTGCGCTGCTTGTCTGTACCGCCGTGGCGGGCGAAGTGTTTAAGTGTCTGTCTTTGTTGGCGGTTTCCGCCAGGGTCATAGTTCCCTTTTTTTGTCCGCCGGCCTGTTTGCGGTATTTCCGCTGCTTTAACACCGTCCGCCAGGGTTGTAATGACCACCTTAGTGTGTTTTCCTCATTTAATGCATGTGTGTGTACAACAAATGCTTAACACTACCCTCTGATAAGCCTACTACTCGACCACACTACCACAAAATAGAGCATTAGAATTATCTAATTTTGCCACAATCAACCTCTAAGGGGAACCCTTGGACTCTGTGCACGCTATCGCTCACTTTGAGATAGTATATACAGAGCCAACTTCCTACATTGGTGGATCAGCGGTGGGGTCTAAGACTTTGCATTTGCTGGACTACTCATCCAATACCTGATCACACGATTAAATTCCAAAAATTGTCATTAGAAACTGATTTTTGCAATTTGAACTATTTTTCTATATTTTTAAAAGTCCTGCTAGGGCCTTGTGTAAGTCTCTGTTAGCATTTTGTTTTAGAGTTTAAACGTTTGTAAAAGTTTAGATTTAAGTTCTAGAAGTAGTTTTTAGATTCTTAAAAAGTTATCCCAACTTTTAGAATGATAATGTCTAGCATAGATGAGATGGTGGTGGGACTCAACCTCACCCTTTACCTGGATCTAGGGATGTCAGAGTTAAGGACTCTCTGTAAGCTAAAAAAAGATAAAGACTGGGTCCAACTCTACCAAACTGAGGCTCCAGGAGCTTTTGGCAGAGTTTTCAAAGCACCAGCCCTCTTAGGATAATCCTACAGATGGGGAAGTTAGTGAACAGGAAGATGATTTCCCCCTCCAGTCGTAACCAGGGAGAACAGGGTTTCTCAAACCCTGCCTCCACAAATCATAGTCAGAGAGACTGGTTCTTCCACAGGGTAGACCAGTAACTCTGGAAGCATTGAGGGCAGCCTCAATGAAGATGTCCTCCTGTTAGCCAGGATGGCCAAAAGATTGGCTTTGGAGAGACAGCTCCTAGCCATAGAAAGGGAAAGACATGAGATGCGTTTAGCTCCCATCAATGGTGGTAGCAACATAAATAGGGTCAGATAGAATACTGACATCCTAAAAATCCCCAAAGGGATTGTTACATAATATGAAGATGGTGATGATATCACCAAATGGTTCACAGCTTTTGAGAGGGCTTGTACAACTAGAAAAGTAAACAAATCTCACTGGGGTGCTCTCCTTTGGGAAATGTTCACTGGAAAGTGTAGGGATAGACTCCTCACACTCTGTGGTAAAGATGCAGAATCCTATGACCTCATGAAGGTTACCTTGATTGAGGGCTTAGGATTCTCAACTGAGGAGTACAGGATTAGGTTTGGTGGGGGGGGGCTCAAAAATCCTCGAGCCAGACCTGGGCTGATTTTGTTGACTTCTCAGTCAAAACACTAGATAGTTGGATAACTGGCAGTGGTGTAAATGATTATGATGGGCTGTATAACTTGTTTATGAAAGAACATCTGTTAAGTAATTGTTTCAATGACAAACTGCATCAACATCTGGTAGACCTAGGTCCAATTTCTCCCCAAGAATTGGTAAAGAAGGCAGACCATTGGGTCAAGACTAGGGTGACCAAGACTTCCCCAGGGGGTGACCAAAAGAAAGGGGTCACAAAGCCTCCCCAGGGGAAAGGTGTTGAGGGAAAAAGTAAAGAGTCTTCTACAGGGCCCCAAAAACTTGCTCAGGAGGGTGGGCCCGAGCCTCTTCACAGTCCTCCCATGGGTATAAGGGTAAAAACTTTGATCCCAAGAAGGCCTGGTGTTGCATCTGTACTTAGCATGGACACCAAGCTGGAAACAAGGCCTGTCCCAAGAAAAGTCCCACAACAAGTACTACTCCAGTTAGCACAGGAATACCCAGTTTCCAGGTGGGATCAACAGTGTGCCCAGAGGAAATCAGGGTTCACACTGAAGATATATTAGTCTCTGAGGGTGGGGTGGACCTAGTCACACTTGTTGCCTGGTCGCCTAACATGCAAAAATATAGGCAACAGCTCTTAATCAATGGGACTAGAGTAGAAGCCCTGAGGGATACAGGTGCCAGTGTCACAATGGTGACAGACAGACTGGTTTCCCCAGGACAGTACCTGGCTTGACAGACACATCCAGGAACTAATGCTGACAATCAAACTAAAGTCCATCCCATGGCAATTGTAACTTTAGAATGGGGAGGGGTCACTGGCCTAAAACAGGTGGTAGTCTCCTCTGCAATTCCAGTAGAATGTCTGCTAGGGAATGATCTGGAGTCCTCAGCATGGGCTGAGGTAGAGCTCAAGACCCATGCAGCCATGCTGGGTATTCCTGAACTGGTGTGTATCAAGACAAGGGCACAGAGCAGGGCTCAGCATGAAAAAGAAGTGTTGTAGTCTGGAATAATGGCCCAACCTTCCAAGAGAAAAGGAAAGAAGACTGGGGAACCAGCTTCAACACAGCAAAAGAAACAGAACCTCTCTTCCCAGGACGATGTTCTATCCCCTGAGGTAACTGAGTCCATGGAGCTAGAGCCTTACCAGGTTGAGCTCTTGGGCCCAGGGGGACCCTCAAGGGAACAGCTGTGTAAGGGGCAAGAAACTTGTCCCTCTCTTGAAGGCCTAAGACAGCAAGCAGCTGAGAAAGAAAAATGATCTGTCAGTGGAACCCACAGGGTCTATTGGGAAGATGGACTCCTTTACACTGAGGCAAGAGATCCTAAACCTGGTGCCACTAGGAGAGTGGTAGTGCCTCAGGAGTTTAGGGAGTTCATTCTAACCTTAGCCCATGGCATTCCCCTTGCTAGGCATTTGGGACAAACCAAGACATGGGAGAGACTAGTCTACCATTTCTACTGGCCCAATATGTCCCAGAAGGTAAAGGAGTTTTGCACCTCCTGTGTCACCTGTCAAGCCAGTGGTAAACAGGTGGCCATCCAAAGGCCCACCTCATTCTGCTTCCAGTGGTGGGGGTCCCCTTTGAAAGAGTGGGAGTGGACATAGTGGGTCCACTGGAACCTCCCACAGCATCAGGGAACCAATATATCCTAGTAGTAGTGGATCATGCTACTAGGGACCCTGTGGTAATTCCCCTTAGGTCCACTACTGCCCCATGCAGTAGCAAAAGCACTCATTGGTATCTTTACCACAGTGGGATTTCCTAAGGAGGTGGTTTCTGACAGAGGTACCAACTTCATGTCAGCTTACCTAAAACACATGTGGAATGAGTGTGGGGTGACTTATAAATTCACCACACCAAACCTTCCACAAACCAATGGTCTTGTTGAGATATTTAACAAGACAATGAAGGGCATGATCATGGGGCTCCCTGAAAAACTCAAAATAAGATGGGATGTCCTCTTGCCATGTCTGCTTTTCGCCTACAGCTAGGTGCCACAGAAGGGAGTAGGGTTTTCCCCCTTTGAGCTTCTGTTTGGCCATCCTGTTAGGGGACCTCTGGCACTTGTAAAAGAAGGCTGGGAGAGACCTCTCCATGAGCCTAAACAAGATGTGGTGGGCTATGTACTAGGCCTGCGTTCAAGGATGGCAGAGTACATGGAAAAGGCAAGAAAAAAACTTGAGGCCAGCCAACAACTCCAGAAGTTGTGGTATGACCAAAAGGCTGCTATGGTTGAGTATCAGCCAGGGCAGAAAGTCTGGGTTCTGGAGCTTGTGGCTCATAGGGCACTTCAGGACAGATGGAGTGGCCCTTACACAGTTCTTGAGAAAAAGAGTCAGGTCACCTACCTGGTGGACCTAGGCACTAGCAGGACCTCCAAGAGGGTGATCCATGTGAACCACCTCAAGCTCTTTCATGATAGGGCAGATGTAAACATGTTAATGATCACAGATGAGGACCAGGAAGCAGAGAGTGAACCTCTCCCTGATCCCCTTTCCACTGACCCTAAAGATGGCTCAGTAGATGGAGTGATCTATTCAGACACCCTCTCTAGCCACTAGCAGGCTGACTGCAGGCAAGTCCTCCAGCAGTTTGCTGAGCTCTTTTCTTTGACCCCTGGTCAGACACACCTGTGAACCCATGATGTGGACACAGGAGACAGTATGCCTGTCAAGAATAAAATATTCAGACAGCCTGATCAAGTCAAGGAAAGCATCAAAGTGGAAGTCCACAAGATGCTGGAGTTGGGAGTGACTGAGCACTCTGACAGTCCCTGGGCTAGCCCAGTGGTCTTGGTCCCCAAACCTCACACAAAAGATGTCAAGAAAGAGATGAGGTTTTGTGTGGACGATACAGAGCTCAACTCTGTCACCAAGACAGATGCTCACCCCATCCCAAGGGCAGATGAGCTAATAGACAAATTAGGTGCTGCCAAATACTTAAGTACATTTGACTTAAAAGCAGGGTACTGGCAAATAAAAATGGCACTTGGAATAGAAGAGAAAACAGCATTCTCTACACCTGATGGGGACTACAGTTTACTGTGATGCCCTTTGGCTTAAAGAATGCCCCTGCCACCTTCCAAAGGTTTGTGAAGCAAGTCCTTGCTGGCTTGGAGTCTTTTAGTGCAGCTTATCATGATGATATTGCTGTCTTTAGCTCCAACTGGCAGGATCACCTGGTCCACCTGAAAAAGGTTTTGCAGGCCCTGCAAGCAGCAGGCCTCTCTATCAAGGCATCTAAATGTCAGATAGGGCAGGGTACTGTGGTTTACTTGGGTCACCTTGTAGGTGGAGGCCAAGTTCAACCACTCTAACCCAAGATCCAGACTATTCTGGACTGGGTAGCTCCAAAAACCCAGACTCAAGTCAGGGCATTCCGTGGCTTGACTGGGTACTATAGGAGGTTTGTAAAGGGATATGGATCAATAGTGACATCCCTCACAGAACTGACCTCCAAGAAAATGCCCAAGAAAGTGAACTGGACTGTGGACTGTCAAAAGGCCTTTGACACCCTGAAGCAAGCTATGTGTACAGCACCAGTTTTGAAAGCTCCAGATTACTCTAAGCAGTTCATTGTGCAGACAGATGCCTCCGAGCATGGGATAGGAGCAGTCCTGTCCTAAACAAATGATGATGGCCTTGACCAGCCTGTTGCTTTTTTTAGCAGGAGGTTACTCCCCAGGGAGCAGCGCTGGAGTGCCTTTGCTGTGGTTTGGTTCCTGAAGAAGTTGAGACCATACCTTTTTGGTACTCACTTCATAGTTCAAACTGACCACATACCTCTCAGATGGCTGATGCAAATGAAAGGAGAAAACCCTAAACTGTTGAGGTGGTCCATATCCCTACAGGGAATGGACTTTGTAGTGGAACACAGGCCATGGGACTGCCCAATGCTGATGGCCTTTCCAGGTTCTTCCACTTAGAAAATGAAGACTCTCTTGGGGAAGGTTAGTCTCATCCTCTTTCGTTTGGGGGGGTTGTGTAAGGAAATGCCTCCTTGGCATGGTTACCCTCTGACATTTTGCCTTTTGTTGATGCCAGTTATGATTGGAAGTGAGCTGGGACTCTGCTAACCTGGCCCCAGCACCAGTGTTCTTTCCCTAAACTGTACCTTTGTTCCCACAATTGGCACAGCCCTGGCACCCAGATAAGTCCCTTGTAAATGGTACCCCTGGTACCAAGGGCCCTGATGCCAGGGAAGGTCTCTAAGGGCTGCATCATGTCTTATGGTACCCTGGGGACCCCTCACTCAGCACATGGACACTGCCTCACAGCTTGTGTGTGCTGGTGGGAAGAAAATGACTAAGTGGACATGACGCTCCCTTCAGAGTGCCATGCCCACCTCACACCGCCTGTGGCATAGGTAAGTCCCCCCTCTTACAGCCCATAAGCAGGGTGCACTATACCACAGGTGAGGGCATAGGTGCATGAACACTATGCCCCTACAGTGGCTAAACAAAACCTTAGACATTGTAAGTGCAGGGTAGCCATAAAGAGTATATGGTCTGGGAGTTTGTCAAACACGAACTCCGCAGTTCCATAATGGCTACACTGAAATCTGGGAAGTTTGGTATCAAACCTCTCAGCACAATAAATGCACACTGATGCCAGTGTGGAATTTATTGTAAAATGCACCCAGAGGGCATCTTAGAAATGCCCCCTGAATACCAGTCCGACTCCTAGTGCTAGGCTGACCAGTTTCTGCCAGCCTGCCACAACCAGACGAGTTTCTGGCCACATGGGGAGAGTGCCTTTGTTACTCTGTGTCCAGGAACAAAGCCTGTACTGGGTGGAGGTCCTTCTCACCTCCCCCTGCAGGAACTGTAGCACCTGGCGGTGAGCCTCAAAGGCTCATGCCTTTTGTTACAGCACCCCTTGGCATCCCAGCTAGTGGAGGTGCCCACCCCACCAGCCACTGTCCCCACTTTTGGCAGCAAAAATGGAGGAGATAATGAGAAAAACAAGGAGGAGTCACCCACCAGTAACGACTGCCCCTAAGGTGCCCTGAGCTGAGGTGACCTCTGCCTTTAGAAATCCTCCATCCTGAGATTGGAGGATTTCCCCAATAGGATTAGGGATGTGCCCCCCTCCCCTCAAGGTGGAGGCACAAAGAGGGTGTAGCCACCCTCCAGGACAGTAGCCATTGGCTACTGCCCTCCTGACCTAAACACACCCCTAAATCTAGTATTTAGGGGTGACCCAGAACCCAGGAAATCAGATTCCTGCAACCTACACAAAGAAGAAGGACTGCTGACCTGAAAGCCCTGCAGAGAAGACGGACACAACAACTGACTTGGCCCCAGCCCTACCGGCCTGTCTCCAGACTCAAAGAACCTGCACAGCAACACATCCGACAGGGACCAGTGAACTTTGAAGCCTCAGGGGACTGCCCTGAACTGAAGGAGCAAGAAACTCCTGAGAACAGCGGCACTGTTCACCAACAGCAACATTTTTGCAATTTTGAAGCAACTTTTAAAGAACTCGCTCTTCCTGCCGGAAGCGCGAGACTTCACCCTCTGCACCCGACGCCCCTGGCTCGAGCTTCAGAGAACCAACACTGCAGAGAGCACTCTCAGGTGCCTGCGACCTTGTGAGTAACCTGAGACAACCCCCCTGCATCCCCACAGCGAAGCCTGCAGAGAGTATCCAGAGGCTCCCCCTGACTGCGACTGCCTGGAACAATGAACCAACGCCTGGACAAAGCACTCCACCTGCAGCACCCAGGACCGGAAGGAACCAACCTTCAGTGCAGGAGTGACCATCAGGTGACCTTCTGCCTAGCCCAGCTGGTGGATGGCCTGAGAAGCCCCCCTGTGCCCTGCCTTCATCGCCTAAGTGACCCCGGGTACCTCCATTGCTTTCTACAGCAAACCCAATGCCAACTTTGCACATTGCACCCGGCCGCCCCTGTGCCCCTGAGGGTGTGTTTTGTGTGCCTGTTTGTGTCCCCCACAGTGTTCTACAAACCTCCCGGTCTGCTCCCCGAGGACGGGGGTACTTACCTGCCAGTAGACCGGAACCGGACACCCCTAGGCGCCTTTGTGTTTTGGGCCCTCCTTTGACCTCTGCACCTGACCGGCCCTGTGTTGCTGGTGCGGTGACTTTGGGGTTGCCTTTAAACCCCTCCGGTGGGCTGCCTATGCCCAGGAAACTGAACTTGTAAGTGCTTTACTTACCTTAGAAACTTAACCTTACTTACCTTCCCTAGGAACTGTTAAATTTTGCAGTGTGTCCACTTTTAAAATAGCTTATTGCCATTTTAACCTATACTGTGTGTACTACTGCTTTAATTCAAAGTTCTTTACTTACCTGTGTGGAGTACCTTGCATTTTATGTATTTACTTCAAATCTTGAATCTTGTGGTTCTAAAATAAATTAAGAAAATATATATTTCTATATAAAAACTATTGGCCTGGAGTTAAGTCTTTGAGTGTGTGTTCCTCATTTATTGCTTGTATGTGTACAACACATGCTTAACACTACCCTCTGATAAGCCTACTGCTCAACCACACTACCACAAAATAGAGCATTAGAATTATCTAATTTTGCCACTATCAACCTCTAAGGGGAACCCTTGGACTCTGTGCACGCCATCTCTCACTTTGAGATAGTATAAACAGAGCCAACTTCCTACAGCTATGCTTCGTCCTTGCTCCAACCATTGCTGAAGCCACCCTTCTGCACACCATCGCCCATTCCAGAAAAGGCCACCTGCACCCACTGCATCAGAAAATATTTGCACCTCTCACATTGTGTTCTCTTCTTGAAACATCATAGACACTGTATTATAGTCACCCAAGAATGACCTCTACACACTGTGGTCCACCCTCACTGCATGAAAATGCAAATCTTATGGTGTGGCAAAACTGCCCCCGACATGACCATGCCCAGTCTCCTGCAAAAGTCCATCATCCGTGCAACACTCTACATGCAAATTCAAAAGCCCCAACAACTTCTGAACTTTCCCAAGCTCCAATCTCCATTCCACAATCACTTTCTCCAAAATACTTTGAATCTCCTGCACTTTCACTCTGGGCAATCTCACTGTCATGTATCTGTAACACCATAGTAGGGCCTTCGGTTTTCTCAGGAGCCAATGGAATTGGCAGGTCTCCTATCAGAGGTTCAAAATGGCTCAGTGCCCACTCTGACTACTAAAGACCCACTGCAAAAACAAACTGACAGCTTCAAACAATATGATACAACCAGTGAGTAACACTGTGTTAACGTAAATGGCTCCATCCAATTGAATGCCTAGTGATGGAAAATCATCTTGGTATATTGGCAACAGCTGAAATGCTGACTTGATATCACACTTTGCCAGTTCTGCCCCCGTACACACAGTCTGACCAGCCTTATGGCATCATCAACTGAAGCATATGCCATGCTTGTATCATCTTTAACAATAAAGTCATTCACAGAGGCTGCCTCTGCCCAGGACAATTGGTGGATCAACCTGAATCCCCCCTTCTGCTTCTCTTAGGTACCATCCCCATAGGAGATATGATTAAGTCAGTCAAAGGCCAGTCGTAGAATGGGCCCTCAATCCTCCTTTCATCAACCTATCTCTGCAATTTGGCAGACACCCCCTCCAGCCCTGCTTTGGCTGACCACACATTGTCAACCCTCCTCCTTCCCCTGGGGCCCTGATAACCAACCCCAAAACCCTCCTGAAATCTCCATTCTAACCTTAAAGCTGTCTCTTTGTCAGGATATTGTGCAAGTCACAGCAGTAGACCTCACAATCTAAATGGTATAGGACCCTGAGGTCCTCTCCCTCTAGTTGCCTTCATCTGCTCATAGGGGCTCGCCAGCATGAAAGACTGAGTAACAGAATGTCTGGCTCCACATTTTGAATACACACGTTTAAATTTGCAAGGGTGCCTGGAACAGGAATCTTTATTAAAGTTCCAGCAGGTCTCGGCATTGGTATCTGTGGACCTTAGCAGACTACCCGCTCCCTGTCGGGTGGGATGGGTTTGAAAGGGCTAATGTGTAATAGGAAGGTCTCTCGCCTTATGGGTTGAGGCCATGGATTGTGTCAAGGACATCCACTGCATCCACAATTCTGAATCAACGTCCCCCCACGTTATGGGTGGATTCACACGTATCCTGGCTCTAAATTCCTCATCATAACTGAGCCAAGCATAGCCCCTGAAATGCATTTGTGCTTTCCCTATAATATCCATATATTTAAATAATGCAATGCCTCTCTCTGCATACTTTTCACAATAGATGCTGGTGTAAATCAAGAAAACCAACATCCGGTTTGCCATAGTAATGGGTGCTCTGCACCACCAGGCCAACTCCCACTCTTCTTCCTTTGACACTTCTGTAGCCTGAATGTCCCTATGCAAGAGTTTGAAAATTACCACTTATTCGTGTTTCCATAGTCTATTCTTTGTCTTCTCAGATACATGGGAGCCCAGGGGCATCGCCAGCCGCATGTAGGACAGAGGTTTTTTATGACCACCACCTTCCTTGGCCTAGTCACCCGCCTCCTCCCCATCCTTCATGGAGTCTGCTGGGACCCCAGTTCCTTGCCCCACCTTACTGTTTCTCTGTTCCTGTGTCTGCCCTTTCCCTCCTTTTGGCTCCGTCATTTGCTCTCCCACACATGCTATTACCCTATCTCCCACAACAATTGATTTACTCAGCCATTTTAATTTTCATTGTAGCTTTATTCGATTTTAGGTTTTAAAATCATAAAAACACAACATAAAATCAATACATAAAAAACATATACAGTTTAAAGGAATAACTCCTGTTCTATTAAAAAAGAATCGACTGGCACACAAAAATTTGGACATAACATTACAAACGTATGTGGTCGGCAGCGATTGTAAAAATATAAGAGCTGGACGACTCTGAATCAATTTCATGGCTTTCAACAATGGCAATAAATTGGTCTTTCTTTGTAATTTGTGCAAATTGCAAAAGAAAAGTTACATGAAGTGTATTTTGAGAGGACAAATTATTACACGGGCATCTTTCCAGGGGTCTCAACCAATCATTCATAGAAAGAAAGCTTACCAAGTGATGACAAATGTCCAATCTAAACCTAGTGAGTACAAATCTGTGGTGATCATTGCTTATATTGATGAGGTACCCTTGCATGGCAACTGAATTTAAAATAAGCTGTTTTTTAACCCAATTGGTTTGAGCAGCTCAACAGATAACCTCAGCTCTTCCAGGTGGTTCAGACATTCCTGCTTCAAGGATTTCCACTGAGACTGATTTTAACAATTCAGGTCTGAGAAAGTAATCTTGATGCCCCAAGTCAATCAGGAAGTTCTTTACATATTGTAACCACCGTACTCTTCCTACTCGAATGGAGCTAAGGCAATCAGCAATAATGGCCTGATTCAGTTTTGTATACACAGAGGACTAGATCTTATGCCACAACAGAATAGGCTAGATCTTAATTAAGCTTGAGATGAACAAAACCTCTAGCTCAGCATGGCAAATAAATGAAGAGCTCCCCAGCTGAAAAGAGAGGAGGTATTTCAAAAAAGCATTCCCTGCAACCTGCAGATGTTCGCACTTTGCCTGGCCCCACAGGTCTGCCCCATTCAGTGTAATAGAGATACATTTCGCTGTGTACACTGCCAACAGTGTCCTAGGTTTTTCTCCCCAAGCTTATTTGCAAAACTACGCAATGCCAAGATAGCTCTCTGAAAAAGAAGACCCCTTACTTAGTGGTCATTGACCAAGACCCATTACAATCAAACATAACCCCCAGATATGAGAACGATTTCACAAAGTAAATTTTAGGTCTATTTATCACAAGATTATAAGAATTTGGTAGTGCCTTTCAACACCTCATTGCAAAAGTCTAGCTCTTATTGACTAATAATCCTAGCTCTTCCATATAGGATACAAAGTGCATTAATAGCTTGTGGAGTGCTAAAGGTGTACATGCCAGAAGCATGGCGTCATCTGCAGGGCAGGAACAGAATGATGCCCTATTTGGGGGAGATTTTTACAGTGTGCACTTAACATGCTACCCAGGCTATTACTATATAAGGATAAAAGAAAGGGAGCCAAGACACACCCTTGTCTTACCCCCTCTCTATTCTACATGACTGGGTACACTCACCTTGCAAAGCATGCCGGACCCTAGCCCTACTGCAATTGTACATTAGCCTGATAAAATCTATGATCGCTGGATCCACCCCAAGATTCTTCATTATGATCCACAGTTTACTGTGGATTACTCAATCAAACGCGGCTGACAAATCAACAAATATAATCTCCCTTGTTTGATGGTACAGTATTTCTCAACCAACATCTTTAAGTTTAGGCTCTGCTCAATGGTCCCCACCCCTTTGCGTAACCCGTACTGTAGATCATATAGCAGGTTGTTTTCCTGGGCCCAAACCTGCAATCTTTCCAATAGAATATGTCCCACCACTTTTGCCATGGAATCTAATAAGGAGATTGGCAGATAACAAGGTAGACTATGTCTACCCCCCTTTTTAAAAAATTGGCACTATAAGAGCTTCCGACAAAGATTCCAATAAACCAATTTTGTACCGAAAGCATTTAACACTTGGGTAAGCAAAGGACCCCAAAGGCTGATATCAACTTTTAATAAGCCTATTGGGATAGAATCTGGGCCCTGTGCCTTTCTTCCCTTGCTCGCATTTACAGCCCTAACAATTTCCTCTAGGGTGAAAACCAGATTAATTGGATGATTAGCTGAGGCGGGGTAGCCACTACTGGATGAACCACTGCCGTCTAAACTTGGTTGGTCCAGGGGACGAGAGTAGATGGCCATAAAGTGTGAGATCCAATCAGCCTTGCTGATTGCACTTTCCAAGCGTGGGCCATCATCAGGCCTAAGATAAGGAGAAATAATTACATGCAAGAAGGCTGAGTTTTTACTTAGGCTAGATTCTTTAAGTTCAACCCACAGTTCTTCTTTCAATACTAATTTCCTCTGCCTTATGACAAAATTATAGTTGTTCCTGACAGTCTGGATCTCATTATATAACGTGGGCTCTTATGCAGTGCTATTTTAAGGGTAGTGTGAGCCTTTGTACATGCTTCATCAAACCATCCCTTCTTCTTGGTATTTCTCCCCCTGCTGGAAACCCATAGACCTTCCTTAATGCCCCAAGAAATACTCAGGAAACCAGCTATGATCTCCTTAGGGCTGGTGTCCGTGTCCAGGCATTGGTCAAAATGCTGTTTATTATGACTAGTATGCTTTTTTAGAAACTCCTGGGGATCAATCTTAGACTATCTCAAAGTGTACCTCTTTTGTCTAGCATTTTCCACATCACCCACCATACAGAGATTTGGCTGTACCATCTGCACTAACCCATCATTGGACCGAAGGTTCAATTAGATGATTAAAGGGTAATGGTCACTATATGCAATGGGGTGTGTGATAAAATTTCCGACCCTGGCGGCATGTCTCATTATTACTGCTATATAGTCTGTCACCAAATTTTTCCATAGTCCGTTAAATGTATAAGTAAATGGGACTGATGGGGAACAGATCTCATTACAAAAAGCCAAACTAATATTAAAGAGTAACTCTTTCAATCGATCACTGTATGGGGAATGAGTAAAGTGTGAAGGCACATCAAAGCCCCTTTCACTTAAACCGCAAATCTTGGCAGCATCCTTAGAACATAATCCTGCATTAAAATCCCCACCCACAGGATTATTACATCCTTATTACTATCATTACTCGTGGCTTCGAGATCCTTTTTTAGTTGACTCAGGACTAAATTAACCTCCGTCTTTGGGATGTTGTTATAAAGGTTAACCAGAACCAGCAAACATGTAGCTGGAAAATACAGTGGTGATAAGTTGGTAAAATAGCAGTGGGGATACCATTGTTATGCTAGAAACATTTACAGTATTTGAAATATAAGTACAAATTCCCCCCTTCGCTCTCCCCGAATGTGATGGCTCCACGGGGGTGTGATAGGTTCGGTAGCCATTTAAGTGGATTGGGTTTACTGCCCAAGTTTCTTGAAAACAAAGTAAGTCAAAACTGTTTATGAAGTCACCCCAGTGAACTGTTGGCAATTTAGACATTAAACCTGCCACATTCCAAAATTCTACTGTTATCATACCTGATCCAACCATTGTACTAGTTGCAGGAAGACCTTCCAGACAGGAATGGCTTAACCCTGGCTCTTCATCTGGCATGCTACTCAGTGGATCTAATGAGCCCCTGTCAACAAGGCTGGTAGACTCTGATGAAACATTCACTAATGAACTGAGGATGGGTGGCACCCCAACCTCTGGTGCAGTAAATATGCTTAAGTCCAGTCAATCTGCACCTTCTAAACCTTTGAGACAAGAGAAGTGATTGCTAGTTGTAGACAAAAGGATACCTGCACCCAACCCAACAGCACGCAAAGAGCCATCCCATTCGCTATGAGGCTTACACATATAACCTGGCAGGGGGATGCTTGTACCTGGTCTAGACAAACAGATAGGGGCATCCCATCTTCCATCAGGTAGATAGAAAAATCCAAGTGGCAATACCGTTATACTGTTAGACTTCACCTCCCACGTGCCTACTATTTTTAATATAGTTTCCACCAGGCGTGGTGATTTAAAAGACATTATTACATAATCCCCTTCTAGCTTTTTCTGTCCCCTCCCCACTCATCTAACCCTCTGAACCATTTTGAGGTCCTCCTACAGTTCGCAGCAGGCACCAGCTTTCTCACCTAACCAATGTGCAGCTTTATTCCTCAACGATTTCCAATTTTCTTTGGCCTCTGCCACGGATGAAAGGTTTGGCATGTTTGCTAACATAACAGTATAGGGTGATGCAGCAGGAGGTAAATCCGAGTATGGGGGGCTGATCCCGGATGAATTGCTATAGCTTTGTCTCTACTAGGCTAACCTTTTGGTACTGGAATGCTGTAATCTAGGATCGCACCACCAAACTAATAGGAATCATCTGTACAGGAGGATTACTTACTGTCTGATTTCCCCATGGACCAACTCCCTCCTTCTGCTGTACAACTCCCCCTGTCAGTTGTCTAAGCCCATCTGCTACATATTTATCTACTTCCAAGTGCAGAGGGGATACTTGAGGGGGTTTTACAATACCTGATGATAGGGCTGATTGTAAAAGCTCTGTGCAAGTAGAGATCATACATTCCACCTGAGCCACTCAATTCGATAGGGATGTCAGTGACAGTTTAACAAAAGCTTCCAGCGATTGCATAGTATTTAATAACACCTTAAACTCCTCTGATGATGCTTTATCCATGCTTTTCTTGGTGGCAGGCTTGGTCTTGCCCAGTTTATTAGGCATTTTGTGATCTTGCTTCTTAATCTTGGCTGCTGCTAACATGCCTACTTGACATTTGGATGTGGGACCCCATGTCTTAAACATTTTGACAGGGGTTCGGGGTCTGAATCACCATTTAAAATAATAGGGTTAGGATCCCTATCCTTATCCCTGCTATCTAAATTATCCCTGACTATTAAGGCTGCAGTAGGGGGCAACAGATACAGAGTGGATGGGTTCTAACACTTCCTCCTCACGAGTAGATAGGGGTTCTTCAATGGAGGAAATCTGCTTCTCCATTGCTCCCATTGCCCCTGTTAGCTAATTTAATAAGGAGGAGCACCCATGTCCCTGGGAGTTTTCTTTTCCCTGTCGTCATGTTCTCGCTCTCATTCAAGACTCACTTTCCGATGATCAATCTAGCTCTCCTGGCACATCTCCACCAACAGTACACTAAATCAGAATAGGTACAGTTGAAAAAAATAAATAAATAAGGAAAAGACCAAGGGCGGTGGCCCTGCTGCCTCCTGGAGCTGTCGGGCGCAAAACGGGTGCAGGACGGGCCTGCCCTTGGCCCGGGCTTTTCTCAGGTGCAGCATTCACATGTCACGCTGTGGAAGATTCCAGGCGCTTTCTAGCACTCGTTGGTGTGGCGTCCATAATCCTTTTGTTTTGCTAAAGTTGCCCTAAGTGGGAAGGATATGCCCAGATGTGGATCCCTGGCTCACTGTGCCACTGGATTCAAGCTAGCCTGGCTGATGAAGGGTGATACCCTGAAGCCGGGCCCAGGATGCTTGTTTTCGGTCCAGGGAAGACTTGGCCTGGCAGTTCGGGCTGGACTGTTCTCATCGGGAACAGGGTCAAGACTGATTTGCATATGGCTGGGTCAAACCTGGGGTGGCATGGGGAGCAGAAGAACGATTAATTAAACCCAGATTTGTGACTGGGGGTGAGTGGTTGAAAAGTTTCAGCACTCTGTCCATCATCTTTTTGTGTGACATTAATATGGATTCAAGTTCTGAGGTGGACTAGGTCAACATAGAGAGAACAGTGAAGGGAAATAATCTCACTTTTTTTTTTAGAGGACTACAAACTGCTTTGGCCAGGAACTGATATCTCAAAAACAGAAAATCAAGCAAAAGGTCGAAGAAGGAGAAGCAAAACAAAAATCGCAGCAGGAGAATAGAAAAGTAATGAGAGCTCCATGGGTAGAAGGAGGCGAGAACAAAAGAAACAATAATGGATCATCAAACAGTAATTAATCCTTCCTCTAGAACTTTAAATAAGACTGAGATTATTCATTTAAGTATGGAATTGTCTTTTTGTCCTGATGTGCCATTACATTCTGTTGATGTATTTAAATGTATGCACAAGCACAAATTACACAAGATTCACCTTATGCACAGAAACAAAGTAGAAAATAGTATTCTGCCACCATAGAAGAATCAAATTTGTTAATTGGTGACACTGAAATGTGACACTATGTATAATTCATGATCTTGATCAAGTTGGAGACATGAATTATTTAGATCCAGTTAACTTAAATTGGATTAAAAAAGAAGTTTGGAATCAGAATGGATCATTGTCTAAGCAAAGTTTAAATCCAAAACCAAATTTGCCACTCAGACAAGCAAGGACATAGCTGATGTGTTTAGTGATTTGGACACAAAGGACCTAAAATGCTTGTATTGAAAAATGATAAAGAAATAGTGAAAACCCCCGTAGACAGTGAGGAGTTGGGCATTATGGTTCATTATTATTAAGGGACAAATATGTTGTAGAAGCATTGAAGCTTCAGAATACATATTGTTGCTATGAAAAAGTGGATACAAAGTATTTTGTAGACTTACAACATGTTCACAGATAAATTAACAGGTTGGTACAACCAAGCCATTATTGAATGAGATAAATTGCAACTTCTTAATAATGAAACACAATGAGTCTCACTTTATATATTTTACTAAGGCTTTATAAGGACCCATCAAATGCCAATGGCCAGCTCATCATTTTATCCAAGAACAGTTTACATTGATGTGGATCATTTTCTTTGCCTTATGTTCAAATGTTTCCATTGTTTGTAAGGGACACCAAGGACTTTATATCCAAAATACAAAACATTGCGTTGGATCCTGTATACCGTCTGGTAACCATAGATGTAAACGCATACGCTGATTAAATTCATGCATGTAAACAATTTTTAAGAGCCAGAAGTATCAACTTTTTAGATCACACACATGATAGTTGAAATTATCACCATATACCTGAATGACAGTGCGTTGTTATTTACAAAATAATTATACAAACAAATTTAAGAAACTGCCATAGGCACCAGCTTTGCCCCCTTGCTGTGCAATATTAATCTTGGGCAGGTGACAGGAACAGATCCTGTGGACGGCTGAGATAAAAAATGTAACCAACCTTATTGTGGTATAAGATATACACACACACACACACTCGCACACACACACACACACACAGATATATATACATATAATGTTATGATATTTTTGGATAGCCGATGAAAATCTACTTAAACATTTCTAGTTCACGATAAATTCCAATCATCTCAATCTGAAATTCATGATGAATTACAGCACAAATCAGACAGAGTTTCTTGATCTGAAATGAAATATAGTAAACTCTACCAGAGAAACCTACTTGTTTAGGAAAGAAACACTGGGTAATGCTACCCTATATGCAAAAAGTAATCATCCCTAATTTCTGTTGAAGCATTACGTATAGAATATTTTGAAAGGCCAAATGAAACTAAAGCTCCCATAAAATCTACATTAACACATGTATTGAGATGGTGGAGCACCAAAACATGCATGAATCAAAGCTGATACAGCAGTCCAGAAAACATTACTATATAGAACAAGTGATATAAACAGTAGGGTTATGGATACGAGCACTAAACCTATTTGTTTCATTACTACTTACAATACCCAAGCAAATATTAACAGTATCCTGAAGAAACACTGGGATATTATAAGTAATGATTAATTACTAATGGCCAAGTATTTGCTAACCCCTCCATCACTTCTAGACAGAGTATATCTATTAAGCACATGCTTGTTCACAGTCATCATACTAGCGGCCCACATAAAGGGTTGAAATCATCCTCTGTGCTTTATGTTGGTGCGCATTGCTAAGCATCTCAACGTAGTTGTTATACAATACAGCATGAGCTTCCAATGACCAAAGAGAGACAAATAGTCACCAAGTTACATACAAAACAGATCTCATTGTTTATGACATTGCCTGCCCATGCCCCAAGTGGTACACTGGGAGTACTTTCTTCATAGTAAAAATACAGACAATTGAGCACTTAAGGCCAATATCAAATCATGATGTGAGATATAGCCAGCATGTCATTTTTGGTAAACATATGAAGGAAATGAGGAATGCATGTAGAACTTTGGAATTAACAGTATACAGAAGAATCCCCATGGAGAGGACAGAATAATAGCTTTGAACAAATGTCAATCCAGACATATAATCAAAGGAGGATTTATTATCCCAAGGTTAGTGAATTTGAAAAGGAGTTACACATACACTTGTCAATTTACAACCTATTAAGCAGTCAGTTTCTATTTCTTGGTAAGGAGTAATATTTTTATCTCTAATGATTTTAAAAGTCAGGCACTATAGACATAATTTTAATAGTTAAATTGGTCCACATTATTTCAAATTTGATTTATTTTTCTTTCTTTTAAATGTAGACTCCCTTGTGTACTGAAAAAAACAATTTGGCAGATATACCAATTATTACAACTTGCTGTGTAATGATAAATGGCATTAATAACAAGACAGAGTTGCTGCTAATGTATGAACAGATTATAATAACTCCAAGATGTAGGTTAAATCTAAGAAAGTACATCTCCGAAGTTAACCACTATTTCATATTGAAAAATATGTGGTTGGAACTTTATATTAATAGGGCAATTAACTTAACTGTACAATTCTGCAAAGGCATTTTTAATGTCAAGAAATGATTGCAATAAAGTGCATAATTGACATGTAGGCCTTAGAAGAAAATAATGCTTATAAATTGCAGAGAAACATACTAGGCAGTCATAATTACTTATAATAGGCTTGAATAGCCGAAACAGCATTTTCTGACAGTCTCGCCTGGTTCACAAACGTGAGATGTTATGTTTTCTGACCTTCCCATAGGCCTATTTTGAATACTAATACAATTAGTGAATTAAAAAGTTGTTGGTTAGCCTTGGAAATATTTCTACTTACATAAAGAACACTGTTGAATTAATAAATAAGCATCTTGTATTTTAGTGAGGTAATGTAGTAGCTTATATTCAAAGAAGCAATTTCGTAAAGGCAAATTAATGGTGTGAACAAGTTGAACCTTATACAACGCATCTAATAAAACTGTTTTATTTGAAATTGCTGTCTGAGGACTAGTGTATTCCTGGTGAGAAGACAAAGATGTTCCCATTAAAACATTGAAAGCCAATTGGCTGACTGGGGAATGAATAAGAAACATGTTGCAAATGCTGAATTCATACTGTCTATAAAAATGCATGTTTCTAGAGTAGGTCGGACACATTCATATGACAAATTCCCTGCTCAAATTATTCTGCCCATGCTGTTTTTCTTGAACCTATCTTTATGAGAAGTACTGCTTTGATTTATTCTGATTTGAAAATGAAGCTTTAAACTTTGATTTCTTAAATTGAAGTTCTATGTGGTTTATGACTGACACCTTTTTTCTCTTTTTCCCCTTGCCATCTTCATTCTTTGAATAGGGATTCTTCCCTTTATGGAACACAGTTTATGCAATGATTATGAATTATTGATTGCTTATTTCGATCATTGACTATATTGATGATTGATATTGATAAATTTAATACTGACTTTATAAAGATGAGCTACTAGAAGATGTAATTAATAAAGCTTTCTAACTCACATCAACTCTCATTATTGATTGATAATTTAACTGAAATGTGATGTTAATTTATGTACAGCTGTATGGGCCAGAAAGCAGGGGTTTCTACTTAATGACTTGGTAAGATTCATCTTGTAAACCGATGTTTAAACCAAGACCTCCTCTGTAGCAACTCCATGCATTGTGTGGCTACCAATGCTGGAATTGAGTATTGAATAAAGATAATGAATTGTGCCTGATTAAATAATAATCCTGGTTGTCATAGCTGAGTTATTGGTATTAATTATGTAATATGGAGTAAATCAAACGAAATGTGAATCAGTTGACTATTGAATTTTACAGCTGAACAGAATCTCCACAGAAAGCAAATAATTTGAAGGTACCAATGCCAATAAAGCATTGATATGTTGGTATTGTTCTAGTAGAAGTTTCTGCCTTTGAATGTATATAAATATGGATATATGTTTTGATTATTTTTTTATTTCAATTTCCGAGGAATGCCAAGACAAACAAGATAAAAAAATATATATTTGGAAATTAAAAAACAACATTAAGAATATATGACTTTTTTTTTACCAATGTGTGAATTCATAGGAGAAAATATATGATAAATATTGGTACAGGCAACAAGTGAATGTGCCTGTTTAATGTACGAATTTGAATTATGTGACCCATTGCTTTTGTTATACACGTTGGGGTGTCGGGTTATTTTCTATCTGGTTCCTTAAATACTGCACTTTCTTGTTTCAAACCTTTGTGTGATAAAGACAAATACACCATTTATTTGTCTGCCATTAGTAAATAATGATGATCATTAGGATGTTCTGGTGTGTCTCGCCATTGTTCCGGTCTTCAGCATCGATACACACACACATACTCACACAACACAGGCACATATTTATCTAAAACACTTATTTGGCAAACATGAATCAAACGTTAGCAGTTTACCTGAAGGGAAGTAGCGTCACCATAACAATTGCTATTCCGAATAGCAGCAGAGAGGCCATTTTTAGGTCAGAGCCTGCCAAACAGCTCAGCTCCGTGGTTTGCTAAAGACATCTTAAGGACTTTCAGAAAGTTGACCTAGGAATGCATTTCGCTCATTGACTACAATTAGCTTTATGATTTATAACTTGCACTTTCTGGTGTTCTATTTGCTGGCTTTAATTGCTATAGGCTCTCTAGGTTCTGTTTGCCCCTCCCGTTGCCTAAATTGTGTTAACTGTATCCTTCCATGTACTCATTTTCTTTTAACAGGCCTTTAAATCTTGCTCTTCTCTTGCCACATTTGCTCTGCATTCCAAGTCCGAAGTCAAATTTCAGGCTCTGTCTTCCAAGGGTCCTTGTTTACTTTTCTTTCTCTGACTTCAAAGTGGGAGGATTTATATGACAATCTTGCTAGCTACTGGAGGTAGGAAAGAGTTCTTCTCTAGCAAACAACATTTAAATGAACTGTGTAAGTATTTCAGAATATGTCAGAATTATAAATGCATAAATGAAGCACATTTTTGTTATTTCTGAAATGTGTTGGATACAAATACTTTAATATGATCAAAATTAATCATTAAACTAGGTGATGCAATTTTCACACATTTTTGTCTGTGCACTGTATAGTTTTATTAGGGAAACTGTATGTTTGTGCAAATGTAATTGGCATTTCAATTGGAAATGTATTGTTTGTAAAGGCAGTTTGCCACCACACGCTGAATACTCCCCTCTATGACACTTCACTCTACTCCACATCACTCCATACCATTGCACACTATTCTGCACTACTCCACTTTACACAACTCCACTCTACACTCTGCACTCTAAACCACTACATGCTATGCCTCTCTATTCTACTGTGTTCTATTCTATTTTATGCCAATGCACTCTTCACCATTTTATCTACACCACTGCACTCTTCGTCACTGCACTCTACACCACTCCAGTCTAGGCTGCACCAGTTTACTCTGCACATCTCCACTCTACACGGCTGTACTCTATGCCACTCTGCAACACTGCATTCTATGTCACTGTACTCTATGCCAGTACACTCTATACCAATGCACTTTACCCTGTAACACTCAACTCTATGCCCCTGCACTCTACTTAATTCACTGTATACCACTCTAATCTACTCTGCACTCTACCCTATGCCACCACACTCTACACCACTTCACTCTACTCTGAAACAATCTACTGTATGTCACTGCACTGTGCTACTCTACTCCACTCTGTGCCACTTCACTCTATGCCACTGCACTCTGCTCCACTCCATTCTTAACCACTGCACCCTTCACCACAGTGCTGTATTTTATATCACCGTACTCTATGACACTCTACTCCACTCTACACTACTGCACTCTGACAATCTACTCTACAACAAAGCATTCTCTGCTCCACTCTACCCTGTGCTTCTCCACTCTACCCCACTGCACTCTATGGCACTATACTCTATTCTTCACCACTCTGAGCTACTCTAGTCTGCACCACTCTAAGCCACTGCACTCTATGCAACTCAACTCTACTCTGCACTCCATGCACTGTGCTCTATGACACTCAAGTCTATTGTTAGCCACTACCATCAGCTTTACTCAGCTCTAAGCCACTTTACTCTGCATCACTCTATGCCACTCTAGTCTACAACACTGCACTCTACATCACTCTACTATACTGGGCACCACTCTACTCTGCTCCAAAACACTCTGTGCCACTCCACTCTACACCAGTCTGCACCACTCCATTCTACACCACTGCACTCCACTATGCACCACTCTAATCTATGCCACTGCAATGTACAATGCTGCATTGTACACCACTGAATTCAATGCCACATTACACCATTTCACAATATGCCACTTGATTATGTAAATGCCTCTTTAAGAAATGTGATGGCCCTCAGATATTGTTATGTGAAGGGTTAATATCATGGGTGTTAAGTGGGAACATCCACTGTAATGCCATGGCACGCCTCCCGGTTACAGGGTGAGGCAATGCAGCGACTTGCACAGCTTTACCCCAGTCAATATTTACAAGGCCATGAAAAACCATGCTGGCCTTGTAAATATGCCCCTGCAGTGACACCACCAGATTGTCACTAAAAGTGACATTCCTGTGGTGCAGAGGGGCTTGTAAATAATGTCACCTCTCATACAGCTCAGTGGTCCATACAACATCGGAAATCAGGGAAAAGGTTCAAGATATTGGGGGTCATTACAACCCTGGCGGTCGGTGTTAAACTGGCAGTAAGACCGCCAACAGGCTGGCGGTCTTACTTTGTGGAATCATGACCATGGCGGTTACCGCCATGGTCATCCGCCGGTTCTCCGTTCCGCCCGCCAGGGCGGAGACGACCGCTGGGCTGGAGACCTGGGTCTCCAGCCCTGCGGCCGTCACAATACCGCCGCCGGTATTTTGACCCTGCTTACCGGCGTGGATTTCCAGCGGTAGGAACCGCCATGAAATCAATGGCGGTAAGCACTATCAGTGCCAGGGAATTGATTCCCTGGCACTGATAGAGGACTCCCCCACCCCCCACCCCCACCCCGACTCCCTCCCCTACACCCCCCACCACCCCTGCCACCCCCCAAAGGTGGCAGGGCCCCCCTCCCCACCCTGACCCCCGACATTACCTTACACATACACACCCGACACGCACGCAGGCACCACCAACACACATACACGCGCACACACCGACATACATGCCAACATCCACACACACAGTCAGACACATTCAAACATACACGCACACATCCATAGAGACATACCCACAGACATACATGCACTCATTCCCAAAACACGCAACACCCCCGCAAGCATACACGCACTCACACACCCCCCTACATACACAGACGCACACCCCCATGCACCCACACAACACCCCCCTAACCCCCTCCCCTAAAGGACGATCGACTTACCTGTTCCTTCGATCCGCCGGGAGGGGACGGGAGCCATGGGGGCAGCTCCGCCGACACCACACCGCCAACAGAACACCGCTGCGCAGAATCACAGGACGTGATTAGCTGGGCGGTGTTCTGTTGGCGTGGAGGTGGAGCAACCTCCACTTCCCCGCCGCCCGCAAGTATGGCTGTTGGCGGCTCTCCGTCGGAAAAACAACGGAGGGCAGCCAACGGTCATAATACGCCGAGCGGCAAACCGCCACTACTGGCGGTCTTCCGCACAGCGGTCCCGAGGTTGTAATGACCCCCATTATCTGCTATGTGCTTTTCTTTAAAGACACTACTCACTGTCTGCACAATGCTTCAAATGCCATAACTCATACTCTATATAAATAATGTCTGTCACCCATGCATAACCTTAGAGTCAGGGTCCAAGGCTTGGATTTAGTGTTTGTCAAAAAAATTAGGAACGTTCACAGGCCGTTCTAAGTTGTTTCGGCAAACACTAAATCCAAGCCTCAGACCTGACTTCAGGAGTTCTCCAAGGTTCTGAACTAAGCCCGCCTTTATTCAACATCTATGTCTGCCCCTTAGCAAGCCCAATAGTAAGCTGTATGCTTACCCTCTTTTCTTATGCCGATGATTTGCAGATTGTTTTTTCTCTCTCTTTGGATCAGTGCCAAGACTCTTCAGCTCTGAATCAGGGCTTGAGCTTTATCTCAAGCTGGTTGAACAAGAATTCCCTTAAGCTTAATGGGGATAAAACGAAAGTTATGATTTTGGGAAAGAACCCCTCTCTTTGGGTCCCCTTATACTGGCCCTCAGGCCTGGGAGTCCTACCCTCTCCGTCTACTAAGGTGAAAAACTTGGGTTTTCTGATTGATGACAAGCTGTCTATGAAACAGCAGGTAACCAACCTTACGACCATCTACTTCGCTGCTCTCAGACTGCTGAAAAAGATTATTTAGTTATTTCCTCCCACAGCTCAGTGGACTGTAATCCAAGCCCTGATTTTATCCAGGTAATGTGCTTTATTTAGGCGCTGACAGGATAACTATCCATTGACTTCAAATAGTTCAAATGCTGCTGCCAGACTGCTTTTTCATTTACCAAAATCAGCGTCAGTCTCCCACTTGCTTCGGGAACTGCATTGGCTTATTTTCCCAAAACGCATTGAATTTGACGCATGGTGCTGCATGTTTAAAATCAAACAATGTGTGAGACCACACTAGGTCCATGAATTGGTGAGACCATATCTGCCTGCAGGTTCTCTCCACTCCTCTAGCCTCTCATTGTTCACAGTACCGAGGTTTCATCTCTGCCGCTTGAAAGGACGTTCCTTCTCCTACCTTGGTCCCAAGTTGTGGAACGCTCTCCCAGAAGAACGGAAAAATTGCAGCACACTGCCGGCTTTTCGCAAAGGCCTGAAGACCTGCCTTTCCTGAATCTTTTTCTCTTGACAATCTACGTGGTGCTTGCAATGCCCTGGGGAACCCTTCAGGGTAGCTGTGCACATTAAAAACATCTTATATAAATAAATAAATAAATAGCACAATGCTTATGCCTAACCAATTGTCTGCATAGGGCATACCCATAACCTCTGTTTCTCAGTGCTTCTCCTCCATGCAGTCTGCACAGTGTCTCTCTTTTACACACCTAACTGTCTCTTCAGAGTGCAGACCACTCACTCGTCCCAATGACTGTGCATTATCCATTGTGTCTTCCACATTTACATTACAGTCCTATTTCCACTCATTATCTCTGCAGAGATTCTTCTTGCTGTCCACATGAAGCTTTTCAATGAGCATCCCTGTTCACACTCTGCAACGTGCTCTGTATAATGTCTCTGTGCAGCTCACCCCCATTCATTGTCTACTCATTGCTTCCCCATTTTTCAAATAGTTTTCTCTTTCTTCTCATCCACTCATTGTACTGTGGTTTGTGGTCATTCACACTCTGCATAGTGCTAATGCCAAGTGCTTTTTCAAGCCATCAGATGCAGTGCCCCCCCCCACACACACCGCTTCCATGGACCCTTTTCCCAGCTCACAGACTGAAGAGTCGTTTTTTAGGGTCGAGCCTGCACGTGCGGTCACTTGATAAACTCTATTGTGCTCACCATTTGTTGGTTTGCGTGGCACTCTTCTTGACGGCCTCATTATTCATCAAAGCAAGCCTGGCATCATTTCCGTTCCTCTGTGTGGAGCAGGGACCAAGCACTGATTGATTCATCTTAATTAGTGCCCGTCAGCTGCTTCTGATGTGATAGAAGTACTATTTTGTTCTTTTTAGTATCCTGCAAACAGAAGGCGTGTGATGGGCGAAAACATGCCCAGCAATACAAACAAAAATTTCAAAGTTTTATTTTTAAGCTAACATTCTTTTATTTTGCCACATCATCTTTTCTCACTTTCCGATCATATTTTCTTTTGTTTTTGCTTGTGAGTTGCCTTCTCAAAAGATGACGATTAACTTGTTTGAAATATTGCGAAGCAACATTGTTTATTATGTATAATTTCTAAGAGGATGTTTTAAAACATAATCGTGCAGTACACCCCAATCCACCCACTCCAATCTGCCCAAGTACAATGCACCCTAATCCACCCCACTTTACCCCACCCTAATTCACTCCACTCCAGTCCAAACTACTCACGCCAGTCCAATCCACACCACCCCACCCCACTCCAATCCTCTAAACCCACCCCAATCTAATCTGTCCCACTCAAGTGTGCCCTTCTCTAATCAAAACAATCTTCACCACTCAAACAATTTGCCCTACTCCAATTCAAAATAATCTGCATCTCTCCAATCTTCACCACTTCAGTCCAAAACAATATGCCCTGCTCCAATCCAAAATAATATGCCCCACTCCCATCTACCACACACCAATCTTCCCCACTCCAAACCAAAACAATGTGCCCCACTCCAGTCCAAAACAATCTGCCCCACTCCAATCTGCTTCAATCCAAACAATATGCCCCACTCCAGTCTGCCCCACTGCAATCTAAATCAATCAACCACACTCCAGTCTAAAACAATTTGTCCCACTCCAGTCCACATCACTCCAGTCAGTCCCACTTTAATCCAAAACAATCTGTCCCATTTCAATCCGCCCCACTCCCATCTATCTAACTTCAATCCAAAACAATGTGTCCCACTCAAATCTGCCCGACTCCAATCTCCCCACTTTAATCACAAACACTCGGCCTCACCCCAACCAGCCCTACTCCAGTCTGCCCCACTCCAATCTAAAACAGTACACCCCACTCCAATCCAATCTACCTCACCACAATTTAATCCACCTCAACCCAATCCAATCCACCCCACTCCCATCCAATCCACCCCACTGCCCTCCAATCCAATCCCACCAAGCCAATCCACCCCACTTCAATCCACCCTAATACATTCTGCCACACTCCAATCCAAAACAATCTTCTTCACTCTAGCATGCCCCCTCAAATCCTAAACAATATGTCTCACTGCAATTTGCCCCACTCCAATCTGCCCCTTACAGTCCAAAGCAATCTGCCCCACTCCAATCTGCCACATTCCTACCCAAAACAATCTGCCCCATTCCAATCCAAAACAATGTGCCCCACTCCAATGCAAAAAAATCTGCCCCACTCCAATCAAAAACAATCTGCTCCACTACAATCTCTCCCATTTCATTCCAAAACAACCTGCCCCCATCCAATTTATTTCAATCTGCCCCACTCCAGTCTGCCCTACTCCTGTCAGCCCCACTTTAATGCAAAACAGCCTGCCTCACTCCAACCTGCCCCACTCCAATCCCAAACAACCCACTCAATCCACAACAATCTGCCCCTCTCCAATCCACCTTGCCCCAATGCAATCCACTCCACTCTCTCCCAATTCATCCCACTGAAATCCAACACAATTCACCCCAATACAATCCAGTCCACCCCACACTAATCCAATCCACCCCAAGCCAGCTCAGTTAAATCTACCCCAATTCAATCCAATACACCTTATCACACCCCAATCCAATCCACCCATCCCATCCCACACCACCCCAAACCACTCCAATCCACCCCACTCTAGTCTAATCCACCCCACCCCACCCCACTCCAGTCCAACCAACCCCACTCCAACCCAGCTCATTCCAATCCACCCCACCCCACTCCAATCCAAACCACCCCTCTTCAATCCATTCCACCACTACCCAATCCATTTCACTCCAATCCAATCCACCACACTCCAGTACAATCCACTTGAATTCATTCCACTTATTACAATCCCGTCCACATGAATCCACCTTACTCCAGTCCAACCCACTCCACTCCAAACAATCTTAATCTACCCCACTTCAATCCAGTACACCCCACTCCAATTCAATCCATCCCACTGCAGCCCACCACATCCCAATCCAATACACCCCCCACATTTCAATCCACCCCACTACAATCCACCACATTCTACTCCAATCCACCCATTCTATTTCAACCCAATCCACCCTACCCCAATCCCAGTTCAGGCCACACTAATCCAATACACCCAGAACACCCCACCCAATCCATCCATCCAGCCTACCCCAATCCAATCCACCCCACCACATTCCAATCCACCCCACTCCAATCCACCCCACTCCAGTCCAATCCACCCACTCTAGTCCAATCTAAACCACCCCACTCCAATATAGTCCACCCCACTCCACCCCACACTAATCCAAACCACCCCACCCCACCCCAATTGTCTGTTATTTCGATGAATAAGATAAAGGATGTATAGAGGAGGGAAGAGTTTAGAAATTATTATTTGGAAGTACATAGTAGTAAATGCTCGTCATAATTGGTGACGTTAGAATTGAGCCTGTGCTTCTGGTAGGTCAGTGGGGTCATGAATGATTCAGTCACATAGCAGACCTCCCCCTCTGAAAGTTCACTGCCACAGGCCACAGAAACAGTGAAGACATACAATCAGATCACCATAACTAAAAACAAAAAAGATGCTCAAAGGTCTACATATGAAGACAGAAAAATCCAAAATAAACACAACTGATGACAGATTAGTTGCCTGTTACTTAAATGAAAAAACGTTTTGCCAGTCTAAAAAGAAAAAGCATTGGTAAAGCTAATAGGTCTCTCTTTTGAGATCTCTTGGCTTTGCAAATGATTTTGACTTCCTGTTCAGCATCTCCAATGTTGTGCAGGATGGCTAAAGAAATCAAACAAACCAAAGATGCTAAGAAATGGCAGCTGCGTCATTCTGTTCACACGTGCACCACTCATGCATGTGCCTATTAAATTACTCAATCTTTTTTTTTTAACTGAGTTGGATTGGTAAATAAAAACAAAGTGGTGCAACTATCCCCCCTCTGGAAGCATCACGAAGGATGTGGTGAGGCGAGCATGACAAAGGAAGCGGGAGGAACGGCGGTGATGGAGTAAACAACAGTGAAGTATGGATGGGAGAAGAAGCAGAGAGGGCAGATGAGACAGAAGCAATGCAGGAGGGAAGAGGGTGAAGCACAATGGCAATAAAGCAACGAGGGGCACAAATACACAAGAAGAGTGCTACATGGAGGGATGGGGAGAGGAACAAGAGTGACAGAGAGCAATACGGAGTGTGGCCATGGGGCAGGGAGACAACTTGAAAACACATGCACTGTCATTGAATGTTTAGCCCAACAGAAAACAGTAGTGCTTGAATCAAAACTGGTAGAAGAGCACACACAATGTGCCCGTGCTCCAGGAGAGGGACGAAACACAAGTATAGGAAGAAAAGCCTTTAAAAGGTATTGAGTGAAAAGCAAGCGAATGACAACGAAAGTTAAGCCAACCAATGATAAGCAATATGCAGGCTGTAATCCCATTGTAAACTGACAATAGGTCTTGTTGTCAACAGACAGCTTGTGCTGTTCTGCCTGGAAGGCAAGAGCTAAAAATATGGTATTCAAACTTGCCAACCCCACCAATATAGGTAGAGGAATACCGAGAGGAGGAGTCATTCCACGTTGGGAAAAATCAGTTCGTGCACACTGAGATGAAGAGTTTCGCTTAAAGTGGTAAAATGCAGCAGATTGGCTTTCTAGCATATAACAGTAAAAAGGGAAACATTTACCGGTGACGCCCACACCATTTTGAAGAATAAGGTATTTTTGCCTTTTGTTATTTTCTGTGATTCGCATACTAGTTCATTACAATTTTCAAGGCATGTGAATGCATAAAGTACTATGGGCCATATTTATTAGTCCCTAGCACCACCTTATGCTGCCCTACTGTAATTTGTTCTTACACTAAGGCAGTCTTTCTCTCGCACCATACTACAAAGTGGCACAATACTCACATTGCTCCAGTTTGTAAACCTTTGCGCCACATTATGCCTGCACCAGGCATAATGTATTCAAGGGGGTGATGCAGGGAGGCCCCCAAAAATGGTGCAGCGTTGTGAAATTTACATTTCACTGTACCATTTATTCCCATCATTTTTAATGCCTGCTCAGAGCAGGCGCTAAAATGCTGACCCATTTTATTCAATGGGCTTTCCTTGCGCTTTGCTGCACTGGCGTCAACATTTTTTACGTTAGTGCAGCCAAGCGCAACAATAGCATAAAAAATGTTGATGCTACTGTGCTAACGACCACCATGGTGCGCCATATTCTAAATATGGTGCAACTGTGATGTTGTTAGCTGGCGGTAGGGGGACTCAAAATACGTGGCATATCGGACCGGTGCGCCACTTTCTTCTGAAAATGCTCCTCGGTGTCTCAGCCTGCAACAGTGGATTGTGAGTGTGACATTCATTGAACATGCATGGTGTTGTCACATATTTTTAACACAACCTTTAATCTTGCACACAATTCAAGCTCTGTGTTTTGATGGCAGATGCACACACAGTGACTCTAACTAATAAAGTTACACAGTGATGTGCACATCATTCTAGCAGAAACACATACTGAAGGAATACAGGAACAAAGCAAGAGGTGTAATTTATACTTCAGTGATGAGCACACCACAAATACATGTAGTGAACAATATAACATGCATAGCACAACAGATCTAAACAAACATTTGGGGCATAGGTCTGTTATTGCAAGGATAATTATTTTGCAAAGAAAGTGTTTGTGGTAAAAACATGCTTTCCATGTTTTGAATGGTAACTACTTATGCAAGTGAAATTATCGAAGTGAAGCTCCATTTTGCATTGTATAAAGCCATGTCTGGTTCTAATATGTCACAACCACCACACTTTCTCTCTAACAAAGGTGAACCCATTTTATCCCGAAAGTGATGGAAATAAATATTTGATTCACATTTACTCACAATTGGGGTAAAACATTTTCTGAAGCACACAACCAATCTATATTGTTAAATGATCATGAGATTGAAGGCAGTGATGTGTATGAATATCTAGATGACATTGCATTAGGACAGGGTGAAGGTGAACCTAATAATCTGTATGATATTATTGTGAAGTTGTTGGAAAATCTTTTTGGTTTGCAGATTAATGTAGTGTTAGAGAGACACACATTTATTCCAAGAGTACAAGGTGAACAAGAAAAGTTGGGTAGTTATATTGCAGTCTTGAAAACTCTAGCACGCAGCGTGGTTTTACACAACTCACAGACTCATTGGTCAGAGAAAAGAGTGTTAGGTGTAATAACAATATTAAAGTACAGGAGAAGCTTCCCTCAGGGAATCCAAATTTGAAAGATGCGATAGATATAGTTGAGAGTATGGAAAAAACGTCTATGTGGGTGTGTGAGATGCATGAGGATCAAGGAAAGGATGTTCAGCAGTGAATGAAACAGTTCATGAATTCAAATGGTCAGACAAAAATGTGAAAAGAGAAAAGGAGCTATGGTAAAGAAGCAGACAGAAAATCTGAGACAAAAAAATATTCAAGATGACAATCAACTACGCCAAGAATTCAGGAATTAAGGGGCATATTTATACTCTGTTTGCGCCGAATGTGCGTCAAAATTATTGATGCACAATCGGCGCAAACCCTGCCCCATATTTATACTTTGACGTCCGACCCCGCGGGCGTCAAAATTCCACCATGTGCGTCATTTTTTTGGAAGGGGGAGCCAGCCTTGCGTTAATTATATGCAAGGTGGGCGTTCCCTTCCAAAAAATGACTTTAAGGCCTCTGCCCCTTATTTATACTCTGGCGTCATTTTGACGCACACGAGGTGGTGGGCCTTAAAAAACGGCGCACAGCCTGATGGGTGCCGTTTTTTAACGCCTGGGTCAGGGCAGGCGTTAAGGGACCTGTGGGCTCGGAAGGAGCCCAGAGGTGCCCTCCCCTGCCCCCAGGGACAGCCCCTGCCACCCTTGCCCACCCCAGGAGGACACCCAATGATGGAGGGACCCATCCCAGGGAAGGAAAGGTAAGTTCGGGTAAGTATTTTTTTCTGATTTTTTTTGTGGCATAGGGGGGCCTGATTTGGGCCCCCCTACATGCCACTATGCCCAATGACCATGCCCAGGGGACAAAAGTCCCCTGGGCATGGCCATTGGGTAAGGGGGCATGACTCCTGTCTTTGCTAAGACAGGAGTCATGTCAATGGAGGCTGGGCGTCAAAACAAATGGCGCAAATCCGGTTTGAGGCCTGAATTTTGCCTCAGACCTGACTTGCACCGTTTTTTGACGCACAACCCCCATTTTCCCATACGCCGGTGCTGCCTGGTATGAGTCATTTTTTTTGACGCACACCAGTCATTCCATTAATAAGGCACCCGCATGGTGCGTTGGAATGGCGTTAGCCGGCGGTAAAAAAAATTACGCACAACTGCGGTGGCGCAGTTGTGCGTCAAAAAGTATAAATATGGTCCTAAATGTTTCCATTGTGGGAGTGAAGGACACTCAAAAATGTTTTGCGGGACTTGCCACTTGGAAAAAATGTGGAAAAAAGTATTATTATTCTCGAGTGTGTAGGGGATCAAAATTGCAAGGTGTGAATTGTGTGGAGTCTGAGGAAACGTTTGTTTTCAGTGTGAGGAATGATGGAATAGTTGATGTGGATCCGGTAGAGATTCAACAGTGTGAAATTCCTCTAGGAGGTAAAAATATTTCAGTGCTTGCTGGTTCAGGTTCACCATATACCGTGATCAGAAATAAAAAAATTGGGAGACTGTGCTTAGAAATGAAAAGATTACATTACTGGTACCAGATATAAGTCCAGTTGGTTATAGAGGCATGAAAATAGATGTGTTAGGATATACCTGGTGGAAATGTAATTCTCATATCATGGAGAAGATTTATGTGTCAAAGAGGGAGGACAATCGCTTGGGATGGAGACATCAAAAAGATATGGATTCAACGATGAAACCTAATGCACAGCAAAAAGTGCAATTGTTGACAATCCAGGAGTTACCAGATGATATTCTATATAAGTATCCAGATGAGTTTGGTGATCATTAAGGTTTACTTATAAATTTTGAGCATAAAATTATATTAAAGAGTGGTGCTGTGCCCTGTGTGTCAAAGGTAAGAAATGTTCCTCACCTAATGTTGGGTGCTTTGGAAATAGAGCTCAATAAGTTGAAAGAGAATGGAGTCATTGAGGAAATAGTGGGTTCAGAGTGGCTGGCCCTTAAAGTTTTGACTCCAAAAGATGGTGGAAGACAATTCAGGATGTGTGTTGACTTGAAGGAGTTGAATAAACATATTTCAGTGGAAAGACAACCATTATTTCTGTAACCCTAGCCATGTCAAAGGATGCAAACGTGTTTAATGTTATGTATTTGTCCTCTGCTTACCACCAGGTTTTACTCCATCTAGAATACAGGCCTTTTGATATCATTCATGACTCCTTTGGGTGCAGTTATGTTCATTAGGATGCCCTTTGTATTGGCCATGACAGTGGCGTGCTTCCTAGGGATAATGAAAAAAGTCCTGGAAACGTTAAGCAAAGTGCTTTTTTTCAAAATTACATTTTAGTCTACTGTAAAGATGTATAGGAACATGATGAGATTTTGTGCAAAGTTTTGGGAAGGTTACAAAAGGCTGGATTGGTTAGAAAGAGGGAGAAATGCAAGTTTTGGGTAACATTTGTGACTTATTTGGGTCATGCCATTTCGGGGGAAGTGATAAGCCAGAAAAGTGGCTTGACAAACAGCTTTGTGAGAGCTTCTGTACCTGAAAATAAAGAATATGTTTTTTTTTAGATTGGCAGAGTTTTGTTCTAAGTTCATCCAGAATTTTGCAAGTTTGTCCATGCCATTAAGAGCATTATTGAAGGAAGGTTCCTAACTCAACTGGACTGAAATTGTAATAAAGCTTTTAGTCATATAAAGTCCAGATTTGGAAAATTGTCAATGTTGAGTCATTATGAGGCTTGCAAGAAACAGTGCTAATGATTGATGCCAGCATAAAAGGCCTGGGTGCAGTGTTAACACAAGTGATAGATTGAGAATTGAAGGTGGTAACGTTTGTGTCTTGATTGATGAAGGGGGCAGAGGAACATTACTCAGTCACAGAGCAAGAAGCATTGGCTGTCTATTCGGCTGTCCTTCATTTAAAATGTTTCCTATAGAGTTTACCTTTTACTGCTAAATTGAATCATCATCCACTTTCAAGGATTTTTGTGTGCAGACAAATGGAGAACTTGTCTCCCAGAATCAGACTATGGACTGAAGGGTTGTCCAATTTCAATGTTACAGTTGAATATGTACCAGGAGCTAATAATAATATTGCTGATGTTTATCAAGGCTACCTGTTGATCAAAGTGGTGATGGAAATGTAAATGATCTGATAAGCTGTGTGTGTGAAGCATCACTGGATGACAAGAAATGGGTGAATGTTATGGCTGCTGATTCAGATTTATTGGTAATGAAAGATTTCATTGTTAAGGGATGGCCAGTTCAAAAGGAGATTCCTCACACTTTGATAGGTTAGTTCAGTGTGGTGAAAGGGCTTTGCATGGAAGGAGAGACGTTCCAAGGGAACCGTGTTAAACCACTAAAGAACTTAAGGAGTAAGTTAATCAATCTAGCTCATGAGGGCCATTTGGATAGATAAATGGCCCAGTCCAGGTTACGTGAATGGTATTGGAGGCCAGGAATGGATCATGCGATGGAAGGTGTGGTGAAAGAGTGTTGGCAATGTGCTAACAATGACAAAAGCAAGAAATTACAAACAGCACCTTTATCGCCAGTTGAGGTTCCTATAGAACCTTGGTTCAAACTAGGAATAGTTAGTTTTGGACCATTCAAATTAATGTCTCATGATAAACATTATGTTATGTTTTTGGTGGACTATACTTCAAAGTGGGTTAGTACTAAGTGTGAGAGTGCGGTCAATACTAAAACAATTGTGAATTTCTTAAAGAAGGTTCTTTTTTAGAAAAGGAATACCCAAGTATCTTATTACTGACAATAGTATGCAATTTGTTTCTCAAGAAGTGTGTGAACTTCTAAAGAATTTATCTATTGTACATTTTAAGACTGCTCTGTATTCACCTCGGGCAAATGGTTTGGCTGAAAACATGAACAAGTTGATGAAGAACTGTGCTCAGCGTACACTTTTCACAAAGATCTAATTCAGAATGGTTTTGAGAGAAACCTGGTGGACACTTCGGGATACTTCTACCAGTGTGACATCAGTGTCAACTTTTGATTCATTAAGAGGTTAAAAACCCCATAGTTAACTTGACCCAGGTTGGTTGAAACTATGCACGAAAAACATTATGCAACAGTCAGATGAAGATCTTGCTTGGCAGAGATATTTACATCAAGAAAAATATAAAGTCCGTTTTGATGCCAAGAAGGGTGTAAAGAAAGGAAGATGAAAGGTGGGGGGCAAAGTGTTGGTGAGGAGACCTGCACTGTGTAAGAAAGTATAGGATTTTCAAACTTCATGGGTCCTTTGACTCAGCTGATGGTTGGAGCAAGTCATAACTGGCAGAAATGAATGATAAATTAGACTTATTGGGTACTGAGCAACAGCTTGAGGCACCAACATGGCGGACACCTGATAGAGGATCTCTGCTATGCCACTAAGGTATCCTGAGTGAAGCGAATGACACACAGGGAAATATGGGCAAACAACGTCACAGAAGGAAAGCTGAGGAGCTGTAACATTGGACTCCCGTTTTTTCCGCGGTGACCGCTGGCAGCAGAGGTGTCCCGCGGCGGCAGAGCGGCCCCGGAGGCAAAATGGCACACAAAGCGGCTGCTCGGTGGCGCAATCGGAACCGCCTTGCAGCTGGGCGCCTGGCTGGGATCGAGTGGGCGGTGACGGTGGTGGTGAGGAGCGGTGGCGCCCCGGGCACAGGGATGTGGGAACACATTAGATCCAAAGATTGACCCAAGCGGAGTAAGTGGTGCTCTTGAGGGGAAGACCGCGGGGAGCTTCAAAGCGTGCTGGAGCTGTGGGAGATCCCCTGCTGCGTCGGCAAGAAGCGGGAGGCTCTATGAGGTGCCTGGGCCCTGCAGAATGGGCTCTCTGGCTGGAGAGGGCGTGGCCGGCTGCCTGACCCATCGCGGCGGCTCCCTGGAAGCAGGGCTGCTGAGCTGGGGATATATATCCAGGGCCTGCACTAGCGCGTCTGGGTGATGCTGCTGCCCTGACCTGCTTTTTCAACAGCACGCTGTTGGCTATCTGCAGAGTCATGGCACCAGACACCATAGTGCAGCCGTTGGACATGCCCTACTGAGCAGGTACGATTTGTAGTGGCTATGCGACATGGGCCTTCCTGGCTCCATCAATAACATAATGAAGGGCCTGATAATGCGATGAGTGTGATGGCCTTGGGGCGCTGGACTTTGGAGGACTCTTTGGCTGATTAACCCTGGGGGTGACACACCCTTATATTTCTGTCTCTAGCCAGCGGAGTGCATCACCAACAGCTCAGCCCTCCTATTGCCGAGCCCCCATAAGAGCTATATGCTACGGCCTGAAGAGCTGACGGTTGGGCACGGGGCACACTGCACCGCCTCATTACTTTCCAAACTACACTACACTGCGAGCCATGGGTCACCAGCGAACTGGAGGGCGACCGCCTACATCTCAACATTGAGGGTCCCCACCACAATAAACGATCGCCATGGCTAATGCGGATCACTGTACTGTTGGCTATTGACAACATGATGACCTCTCTAGAGTCTAAAATAGACACAGTCTCCTCAGTTCTGGGTCTACTGCATGCAGGCCATAGAAAGCTGGCAGACAGGGTGACACTGTCGGAGCAGATGTCACAGCATTGCTGCTCAGAACGAACAACCTCAAAACTTCCCTGAAGGAACTAATGGACAGAGTACGAATGCTGGAGTAACATGTGGAGGATATGGAGGGCAGATCTCATAGAAATAATGTTAGCTCGGTGATCCTGCCGGAAGGCACCAATGGACATGATCTCGTGCAGTGTATTGAAGACTGGCTGTGCACTGCTCTCCCCAGACACGTTTGTCTGTTTTTCCTAGATTGAGTGAGCACATAGAGTGCCGACCGATGACCCTCAGTGGGCGCCAGCCCATGACCGATGGTGATAGGATTCCTTCATTACCGCAACAGAGATATTGTCCCTCAATACAACCTGGGTAGTCTTTTCAAAAGACCGCCGAGGCTGCAGGAGCCAGAATTCCCTATTATGACTTTTCCGCTGGGCCAGCCGACAGTGACAGTGTTACCGTCCGGTGGCCCAGCGGAAAAGTCACATCAACATTGCTGCTAGCTCGTAATAGAGCCGGCAGTAATGCTGATGTCAGTGGGTGCAGTAGCACCTGTCGTGCATTTCATTGCCTGAAATTCGGGCAGTGAAATGCGCAAAGGGGCTATGCCTCGGGGCCCCTGCACTGCCCATGCCAACTGCATGGGCAGTGCAGGGGCCCCCAGGGGTCCCCCAAATCCCCCTTAATACCAGCCTTTCCATGGCGGTGTTTACTGCCGTGGCCAGGCTGGCGGTCAGGGACTCATAATCCCCAGGGCAGTGGTGCTTGCACCGCTGCCCTGGGGATTATGACTGCCAGACAAAAGCCTGGCGGTATAGTGGACGGGGCGGCGGTATGGCCGTGGCTATTGCGCCACGGTCTAGCTGGCGGAACACCACCAGCCTGTTGGTGGTGTTACCGCCAGCTTACTGCCGGCCGCCAGGGTCATAATGAGGCCCATAGTGTTAAAGGAGACCCGCTCGATGGTGGAGGTGAGGGTGGGCAGTGCCAAAGTGATGTTCTTCCCAGGCTACACGATTGCTGTGCAAAAGCAGCACAATATCTTCCTGGCAGTGAAGTGACTTCTTCATGAATTGGGATTTGCTTACTCTCTCCTCTTCCCAGCTATGCTCCCTGTGGTGGCTGATGACACCACACACTTCTTTACTACCCCTTAGGAGGCATGGCACTGTTTCGAGAGCTCTGATAAATGTGCCACCCAACCAGTGCGGTTGGAACTAACAAGGGACTGTAGTTTTTGACTGAACCACAGGGGACAGTGGAGGATGAAGGCACGAACGAGTGGGGACCTTCCTGCAGTCTCCTCTGATGGAGAGAGTTCTGTTGTCACTTGGCCATCTGTGCAAGACTCACACAATCTTCTGGATATAACCCCACATATATCAGACACTATCATTTGAGCTCAACTGTCGTTATACTCATGCCTTTTTCCATACAATTACAGCAGTTGTCAATGTAAAATGCTCCTTATATGATTGTGAATACTGGTCTATCTGTAAGGTGCCGTGCAATGTAGTCCATCTGTTGCTATGTACTGTAGGCCCTCATCCCATCATCCCTGCTGTCAGGCCAACTATCTCTTGTCTTAGTTGTTATCACCTGGTTGGGTTGCCACTTGTTCTAATGTGCTGCTCTTTTGGTATTCGCTATGTTATTTTTACAATATGTTGATTGTTGTTACCTGCCCATTCACCTGTTCATCTCTAGGCAAGTCATGAAGGGCCAGATGTAGCAAAGGGTTTTTCCCATTCTGTGTTAATGGGAAAATGTGTTCGTACATATGGCCCGAAGTTACTTACCACATGCCGCTCTGCTCCCTCACACGCGTCATTGACACTATCAGCTGTGTGCAAATATGTGCAGTACCTCTATTTGTTAGTCTTATGCACGATGGCGCATGTTAACATAATGACATGGAATATCCATTGCATGCACACTCCAGAGTGCCAATACGCCATATATTCCTACTTGAAATGCCACAATGCCCATATTTCTCTGTTACAAGAGTCTCACCTAACAAGTTCCGAGGTAGATGCGCTTATAAGAAAATGGTGAGGCCAGGTATATGCAACAAATTACTCGTCCTATGCACGGGGATATGGGTCTGACCGGGGGTCCCATTCGATCTGATAGAGCAGGTCACAGATGCTGATGTCCGGTATGTCTGTGTTTGAGGTCAGCTGAGCGGTCGACTCATCCTCCTTGTTAATATATATGCTCCCAATGTAGATCAGACTCCCTTTCTAAGCGCACTCGATCGATTACTGGTGCGATGGAGCAATGTTACCTGGCTGATTGGAGGGTATTTTAATTGTATATTAGATACGTATCTAGATAGATCCTTTCCACCGTTAGAATGCACCACTGCTATTTCTAATGCCCGTTCTCTAGAAACCTGGATATGCCACTGGCAATTGATGGATGTTTGGGGTCATTATAATGCTGCAGCCGGAGTATACTCCTTTTACTCAGGCCCTCATGATTTACATGTCTGACTTGACCAGCTGCTCTGCAGACGGCCTGATTCCAGCGGTTGTGTTGACTGATTATCTGGGCCATTCTCATTCCGATCACAACCCCCAATACCTTCAGCTCGACTGGTATGGGACCATTTCTGTCCCCACGCGGAGAATGCAGCTTGCAACGTTAGAGGACTCAGCGTTTCGCGAGTCAACTGGCCAGCAGATCGCTAGTTTCTTTGAACTTAACACAGACACGGCATTGTCTCGTTCAGTAGAATGGGACGCTCCCAAGGCTACACTGCAGGGTCATTGTCTAGGGCTTAATATTGGTGTGTGCAGGCAGCTAGACCAGGTGGTGTCAGCAGTGGATATGCAGCTATTGTAACATGAGTCAGAAGTGGTACGGAACCCCAGTGCATTACTTCAATTCTAGGCCACACGTAAAACCCATTCAGAACTTCTTGAACAACTGAGATGCCTTAATTGTGCAGCACACTCAGCCAACATGCATGCAAGGGCAGATAGGGCTGGAGCTCTGCTTGCCCGGTTGATACATCAAGAGACTTCCCCTAGTTCGGTAATATCTATTCAAACACAGTCAGGCGGCTTGTTGTACACACAGGGTTCAATTCATGCAGCATTTCACGCTGATTATGAGTCCCTATATAGCACTGTCTCCCAACCTCCTTTAAATGATATAGTTCTATTTCTCGCAGAGTTACTCCTACCCCAGATCATGGCCGAGCAGTGTTTGGAGCTAGACGGTCCTCCTTTGCTATACGAGATACGGGAAGCCATCCTTTCTCTTGCAAATGGCAAAGCACCTGGCCCGGACGGGCTAGCGGCTGAATTCTATAAAGCATACTCAACTCAACTAGCACCTAAATTGCCTGCTCTATACGAGGAGGCCTTAGCACTGGCACGCTTACCCCCTACGTTAAGAGAGGCCAACCTAGTCTCCCTTCTGGAACCACATAAGGAACCCACTGATCTGCACTCCTACAGGCTGTTGACACTCCGAAACACGGATTATAAAATACTAGCCAAAATTGTTCAATGCAACTGGCCCCACTGGTGCCTGCATTAGTAAATGAAGATCAGAATGGCTTTGTGCTGGGCCGCATGATGACCCTTGACCTAAGTAGATTTTTTCGTATAATGAGGTATGCCCCGTCAATGTCCACGAGCGGGCTGCTTAGTGATAGACCTTTAGAAAGCATTTGATTCGCTGGAATGGCTTTACCTTTTTGCACTTTTGCCAAAATATGGCTTTGGCCCTCGTTTTGTACAGCTGGTGAAATTATTGTATTCGCTCCCAACAGCCGAAACCAAAACAGGGTGCCTCATGTCACCCCCCATTTGCGTTAGGAGGGGCACGCAGCAGGGATGCCCTTTATCTCCCCTGCTTTTTGCTCTTACAGTGGAGCCACTGGAGGCTGCACTCCGCAGGGTGGGGCACTCCTGGTGAATACCATAGGGAAATGTGAATCATGTGGTTTCTTTATATGCGGATGACCTTCTAGTGTATATTAGAGATCTAGCGGATTTTCCCAGCGATATAATACCATTACTCAACGCGCAAGCGAAGGTCTCTGGTTTGCAAGTTAACTGGGCCAAGTCCTGTGTTTTCCCATTGTTACCTATTGTGTCTGATCCAGGCCTCACATCTATAGCCCCTGGCCTAGCGTGGCAATCCAACACATTTGGATACCTTGGCATACAGGTATATCACGTAGAGTCTGATCTGTTTGATGGGAACCTGACTTGTTCTGTGTCGAGCCTGCAATATCAGAAGGCATTCTGGAACACATTGCCACTGACGATCATGGGTTGGGTAGCCCTTGTTAAGATGATAGTACATCCCAGCTTCCTTCTTCCGGTCCATAGAGTGGGTTGTGCGTAATTTAATTTGGAATACCTCCCGCTGTAGAGTAGCCCTCTCTAAACTTTATCGCCCACTGAATCTGGGAGGTTTGTCACTGCTGAATTTGGAGCACTGCTATCTGGCTTCGCAGCTACAGTGGGTGGCCAGTTGGTTCCCTTCGAGACAGTTGGCAGACACAGCCACTGACCTTCCAGCGTGGACACGTTGTAAACTTCTTCATTTATTTCACCACTGTGCTAATTCCACAGTGCCGGCGCACATGTTCCTGAACCTAGCATATCACTGCTTCAAGATGCTGTGACCTCCTAGGGGTCACTACACCCTATGCACCAGCCATACTGCTATTAGGGACACCACGTGGCACATGTATCATGTCGGCTGCAGAGCTAGCTGCTTGGCATGCAATGGAAATATACACCCTAGGGGATCTCTGTACGAATGGCACCCTCCATACCCGAGACACACTGATGGAAGCCACTGGGCTGCATTCAGGTACTATTGTCTTGTATGGCTTCCTCAAGCATGCCTTACAATGTGCATGGGGTGACCGCACGAGGGAACCCCAGGTACACTACCCTCTGCAGTATCTACATGTATTTGGGGAAAGGAGACATTTAATACACTGCATAGTGGACTCTCTGCATCTCCATACATCCAGCCCACTTGCGAGCCTCCAAGGGCGATGGGAGGAGGACATGGGGAGATCTTACACGGGCAAGGAATGGACACCTATACAGGAAACCCCCATGTAAGTTCCATGCAACATGCGATTTTGACTCATTCAATATTATGTTACTCAAAGAGCCTATTCTACACCTGAAAAAATTTACAGATATTTTAACCGTGGAGACGCTGCTTGTCTGCGCTGTCAGGGCTTCGGGTGGACTTTCTGCACATGATGTGGTCACTACTGGTCCTTGATCCTAATGCGCCTAATGCACTGTGTAGACTAGCCCTTACTGCTGACATGGGAGACATGCATCCTGGGATTGTTTCCTAGGGGTAAAAAGTTGAAGGCTACATCCCACTTTCTGGATCAGGGGCTCTTGGTGGCCAAATGCCCTATAACCTGTAAATGGCGGTCTCCTGAGCCGCTGCCATATGAAGCATGTGTACAATCACTGTCTGTCTGGGTGAGAGCGGAGTGCACGGCTCTCTGGCGTGAAGACGTGCTGAGACTACACAAGCATCCCTCGTGTCACAATAGGAGCTAATGTTAACGGGCCCCTGCGCTCCACTGGCACTTATGCCTGCTCGACTCTGATTCCCCTATTGTAAGCAATGGATGTCTGTGACATTATGGGGTTCATTACAACCTCTGCGGTCTTTTAACAAGACCTCAGAGGGACCGCCGTGCGGAAGACCGCCAGTAGTGGCGGTTTGCCGCCCGGCGTATTATGACCGTTGGCTGCCCTCCGTCGTTTTTCCGACGGAGAGCCACCAACAGCCATACTTGCGGGCGGCGGGGAAGTGGAGGTTGCTCCACCTCCACCGCCACGCCAACAGAACACCGCCCAGCTAATCACATCCTGTGATTCTGCGCAGCGGTGTTCTGTTGGCGGTGTGGTGTCGGCGGAGCTGCCCCCATGGCTCCTGTCCCCTCCTGGCGGATCGACGGAACAGGTAAGTCGATCGTCCGTTAGGGGAGGGGGGTGGGGGGGTGTTGTGTGGGTGCATGGGGTGTGCGTCTGCGTATGTAGGGGGGTGTGTGAGTGCATGTATGCTTGCGGGGGTGTTGCGTGTTTTGGGAATGAGTGCGTGTATGTCTGTGGGTATGTCTGTTTGGATGTGTGCGTGTATGTTTGAATGTGGGTGTACGTGTCTGACTGTGTGTGTGGATGTTGGCATGTATGTCAGTGTGTGCGCGTGAATGTGTGTTGGTGGTGCCTGCGTGCGTGTCGGGTGGGTATGTGTAAGGTAATGTCGGGGTCGGGTGGGCAGGGGGGCCCTGCCACCTTTGTGGGGTGGCAGGGGTGGTGGGGGGTGTAGGGGAGGGAGTCGGGGTGGGGGTAGGGGGTGGGGGAGACCCCTATCAGTGCCAGGGAATGAATTCCCTGGCACTGATAGTGCTTACCGCCATGTATTTCATGGCGGTTTCTCCTGCTGGAAAACCACAGCGGTAAGCCGGGTCAAAATACCGGCAGCGGTATTGTGACGGCCGCCGGGCTGGACACCCAGGTCTCCAGCCCAGCAGTCGTCTCCGCCCTGGCGGGCGGAACGGAGAACCGGCGGATGACCATGGCGGTAACCGCCATGGTCATGATTCCACAAAGTAAGACCGCCAGCCTATTGGCAGTCTTACCGCCGGTTTAACACCGACCGCCAGGGTTGTAATGACCCCCTATGTATTAAATTCAGCATGTTTGCATACCTGTGTACATGAATAGGTCAGATAGACACTGCCTCCAGACTGCGGGTTACTGCGCCAAATGAAAGCCATGTAGAATGGATGTGTAGGGACAACTTGCCGAGCACTTGTGAGTTGTATAACAATCTTACTAATTCTGCAATGTAAGTATATCAATCTGTTTTGCCTGCTCCTTCCTCCCCATATGTCTATTCTTGTGAATTGAAGTTAACTGCAAACATGTGGGTCACATGTACCTTTATTCTGCAATATGTCATTTTTGAAATATAAATGCAATAAAGAAATATTAAAAAAAAAAAATTGTGTCCTGAGCACCATAATGCAGATAGTGTGGAGCAGACTTCACCAAAAATGGCTCAAGGATTACATTACATAAGAAAGATTCCCACAACAATGTAAACTGTATTAACCATGCTGAATTATGTTTTTTTAATGTATCTGTATAGTATCACTTAGATTCATTTCTAAATTGACCTTACTTACCTTTGTTTTCTTGTTCCATAGCATGCCAGGAAAATTTGTACTTGGGAATTATACTTAACATAACTTATTATTTTCCTTACTTTACATGTTCATTTAATAGATTACATTTTAATATAAGTAAAGGAGGGATATGTGTTATGGCCTAGTTGTTTGAGTAGAAGGTTATATAGGTCATAAATGACCCTATAGAATTCGGTACAGTTAGAGATTTGAACTTTTGAAGAGAAGAACGGTTAAGCCCTGGCAAAGATGTCACTTAGAAGGGTTGTTGGTCTCTTCCTTTGGTACTTAATAAATTCCGCTTATTTTATATACAAGGAAACCGTTATTTTTATTTTGGAACTTAACAGACAACTATTCAAAGTGTTGCTTCTTTCGCTGCCTGTGTTTGCCCTCAACCTTACATTTATACTTATAGGTCTGAAGATTATGGGGGTCATTACAAAATTGGCGGTAAAAGCTGCTTACCGCCGTGCAGAAGACCGCCAATACACCGCCGCGGCCGCGGAAAACCGCCACAGCTATTATGACCCACATCTCGGAATCCGCCGAAATTCAGACACCCACACAAGTCCGCCACACCAAAGGTCAGTGATAAACTGGCGAAAACAAATCCTCCACAGTTACGCCAACAGAAACACGCCCATGCTATCACGACCCACAAATCCACGCGGCTGTCTTTCAACTGCGGTATTCTATTGGCGGTACACACCACTTCGCTCAAAATACACACACATCTCCAAAACACCGCCACATTGGACAATTCCAAATACACACACCTGATACACATACAAACACCACTCCCACACACCCAATACAATATAAAACACACACCCACATCACCCACAAACCCCTACGACCAAAAATTATTGACGAAGGCCAGAGAGACTGCACAGCATAGACAACCCCACCACACAGAGGCACACAACACCATCACCCACACAACATCCACGCACAAAACACCACACACCACTACACATCACCACACTCATCACCACATACACCACCCCACATATCACCTACACCACCCCATGGCACGGCAAAGACACCCCAGGTTCTCCGAGGAGGAGCTCAGGGTCATGGTGGAGGAAATCGTACGGGTAGAGCCACAGCTATTTGGATCACAGGTGCAGCACACCTCCATAGCTAGGAAGATGGAGCTATGGCGAAGAATAGTCAACAGGGTCAACGCAGTGGGACAGCACCCAATAAATCGGGACGACATCAGGAAGAGGTGGAACGACCTACGGGGGAAGGTGCGTTCCGTGGTCTCAAGACACAACATCGCGGAACAGCGGACTGGCGGCGGACCCCCACCTCCTCCCCCACAACTAACAACATGGGAGGAGCAGGTCTTGACCATTATGCATCCTGAGGGCTTTGGAGGAGTCGGTGGAGGAATGGACTCTGGTAAGTCAAATCTTAACTATCATATCCCCCACCCTACCTGCATGCAATCACAGACCCCCACCCTCACCCCCTCCCCTATCCAACTCCTCACTAATGTACTAATAACACAAACCACACATCCCAACACCAAGCCCTGCATGACACAACAAAGCATGGACACCCCTCATTAAAGCATGCCCACTGCACATACCCATAACACCACCCCAACCATCATCACACAAGCCCCCACACAGGAACACTAGCACTGGGGTACACGCTCACCCACCCATTGCACACCATGACACACACAGATGCAATAATCATGCTTTTACACCCCTGCAGGCCCATTACCCAACGTCACCAGACAAGAGGGTCCAGACATCTCTACCCCACCCACAGAAGAGGCCCACAGTGATGACAGCAGCTCTGTCCAACTGGATCCAGATGACCAGCCCGGACCATCGTGGACCTCGGGACAGTCGGTTCCCCTCGCACAGGCACAGCCCACCACAGACCTTCCACCCTCTGGTAACACCAGCACAGCACCCACCCAGCGGGCCCATACCTCCGTACCCAGGACACGTCAATCAGCTGTGTGTCCACCACTACAGGGAACCCAGGATAACCCACCACCCCAACAACAACAGGGACCTGGGGGCAGTGGTAGTGGGAACACGGTTCAGGGGACGGAGGCACAGGAACACAGGGGAACTGGGAGGGCTGCCGTGCAACAGGGGGCGGACAGGCCAAGGGAACCCACTCTCCACGAGGCCCTCTCCTCCATCATGGGAGCCTACCACCACTCCCAGGAGACGATGGCAACGGTCCTGGCCAAGTTTCAGTACACCCAGTGCCTGCAGGAGGAACAGTATTTGGGGTTCAGGGAGGAACTCAGAACCATCAGCTCCGCCCTGGGCACCATCGTAGGGGTGCTGAAGGACATAATGAACACCATGAGGGACACCGTGGCACTCCAAGGGGCCCCTGACACTAGTATGGACGATGAACTGCTCACTACCTCTGCTGGCGCTAGTGGACAGGATGCCCCGCCACAGGGCCACCACACCAGCACCCCACCCCCTGCAGACAGAGAACCACCCCGCAAGCGGTCCCTGAGATCCAGGAACAGGACAGAGCACGATGGCAAGACCCCCGCCAAGAAATGAGACCACCCTGATTGTCATCCCACTGTCCCACTTTGTAACCCTGTCCATATTGGAACTGCCCCAGCTCCACTTCCTATTCCCATATGGACAGTGCACCTGTGAGACTAATAGACTGGACTCTGCCATGGACATTCCTCCACCATCACCCCTCACCATTTTACCACCCCCTCCAATATTTAGCACTTCAATAAACACCCTTGAAGCACAAAACAATCTGGAGTCAGTCTGTGATTTTGAAAATGTGTATTAGCTATGACAGTGACAAAATCCGTTCTCAAATGTAATGTCAACATACCTATGTCACACATCACAAGTCCATGAAGAATGCAAGCAGATGACACACGTTGGTAACCACACCTGTGAAACCGTAAGGGAAATGTACAACTCAGTTACCAAATACTGCTTGAAATTGACAGAAAGGATAGAGGTAGAAGTGTGAAAGTACTTGTAGTAGGCAAAAAAGTGTTCTCACCTGTGTGTCACTGGAAATATTGCTGGATGACTGAGTCCCTGTTGTCAATGTCTTCTTCCTCTCCTTCCTCCTCATCACTGTCCACAGGCTCCACAGCTGCCACAACACCGTCATCTGGACCATCCTCCTGCAGAAAAGGCACCTGGCGTCGCAAAGCAAGATTGTGAAGCATACAGCAGACGATGATGATCTGGCACACCTTCCTTGGTGAGTAGAATAGGGAACCACCTGTCATATGGAGGCACCTGAACCTGGCCTTCAGGAGGCCGAAGGTGCGTTCGATCACCCTCCTAGTCCGCCCATGTGCCTCATTGTAGCGTTCCTCTGCCCTGGTCCTGGGATTCCTCACTGGGGTCAGTAGCCATGACAGGTTGGGGTAACCAGAATCCCCTAATAGCCACACACGGTGCCTCTGGAGTTGACCCATCACATAAGGGATGCTGCTATTCCGCAGGATGTAGGCGTCATGCACTGAGCCAGGGAACATAGCATTTACCTGGGAGATGTACTGGTCTGCCAAATATACCATCTGTACATTCATGGAATGATAACTCTTCCGGTTCCTGTACACCTGTTCACTCCTGTGGGGGGGGGGGCAAAGCCACCCGGGTCCCATCAATGGCACCTATGATGTTAGGGATATGTCCAAGGGCATAGAAGTCACCTTTAACAGTAGCCAAATCCTCCACCTGAGGGAAAATGATGTAGCTCCCCATGTGTTTCAGTAGGGCAGACAACACTCTGGACAACTCGTTGGAAAACATAGGCTGGGACATCCCTGATGCCATGGCCACTGTTGTTTGAAATGACCCACTTGCTAGGAAATGGAGCACTGATAGCACCTGCACTTGAGGGGGGATCCCTGTGGGATGGCGGATAGCTGACATCAGGTCAGGCTCCAACTGGGTACACAGTTCCTGGATTGTGGCACGGTCAAACCTATAGGTGATGATTAAATTTCGCTCCTCCATTGTCAACAGGTCCACCAGCGGTCGGTACACCGGAGGATTCCGCCATCTCCTCACATGTCCCAGCTGACGGTGCCTAGGAAGGACAACAGCAACCACAGAGTCAAGCAACTCAGAGGTATGTACCCACAGCTACACAGAACATGAAACATAATCCAAAAAGTTGTCTGTATGTGTGTTGAGTCCAGGCCTAGGTATGTGTGACGCAGTTGAAAATGAAGCCATGTGGGCCCCTGAAATGGCGGCTGCCTGACCTCTAAACTGGGACAATGGGCTGTGAGGTAACTGCACTGGCGTTGTACACCGTCGCGGTAGGCGGTCGAAGACCGCGGCGCAATGCTGCATTGGTTAACATTGGACCCTATGGGTCCCAGGAGCCAATGACGAAGTGCGCCGGTGCTGATGATACGCACCGCCACGGACGTCACCGCCATTTTCTATCTGTTCAATCACTCGATACCTGATCTTCGACAGGAGAGGACCTATACTGCAAGTGCTGCTGTGACCTCGGTCTGGAAGAGACAATGGCTCGTGCGTCTGGGGAAAGGGCCCCTGCCTTCACTGCACAGGAGTTGGAGAAGCTCGTGAACGGGGTCCTCCCCCAATACACGCTACTCTACGGTCCTCCAAACCAACAGGTGAGTACACAGGGAGCAAGTTGTCTGGGCTATGGCTGGGTGGAGAGGGCTGGTTGTAAGAAGGAAGGGGGCAGAGTTCTACGAGCATGAAGGACTGTGAATGCATGTGCCACATGGCAAGGGTAGGGATGTGGGCCACTCACTTTGATGGTGCAGTTGGTAATGACTTCTCTTCTTCCCCTGTACATGTCATGTAGGTCAGTGCCCACCAGAAGAAGGATATTTGGTGTGCCATCGCCAAGGACGTCCGGACCCTAGGGGTCCACGAGAGACGGAGCACCCACTGCCGTAAAAGATGGGAGGACATTCGCCGCTGGAGCAAGAAGACGGCGGAGGCTCAGCTGGGGATGGCCTCCCAACGTGGGAGGGGTGCCCGTCGTACCATGACCCCCCTGATGTTCAGGATCCTGGCGGTGGCCTACCCTGAGTTGGATGGGCGCTTGAGGGCATCACAGCAGACACAAGGGGGTGAGTACAACATCATTCAGCGGACTTTGCGTGCAGTGAAGGTGTCTGGGTGGGGGAGGAGGGCTGTGGGTTTCCCTAGGCCAGGGCGAGTTCCGTAGGCTAGGCCCCTCCGTAATGCAGGCCATGTGCCACTCCACCCCACCTCTGTAGAGTGCCAAGTACAGGTATACATGCCCCTGTGTCATCTATGTGTGCTGATGTCCACAATAGCCATGTAGGCCATATCCCAGGAACTGCATCAGTAGAGGCCAACAGCGCGGCGTAGTGCAGGGGGCTGCTGTGTCTGTATTGTCCGCCAACGGTAGCGGTAAGCCATGCACTCAACCTGTCTTTCTTCTGTCGTTCCCCCCCCCCCTTTTTGTGCTCTCCCTGTTCTTTTGTGCATCAGCATCATCAGACGGAGGTACAGTGGCACCGGAGCACGAGGGAGCTCATCCCACATGGCCATGGAGGGCCAAACCATGGACTCTGAATACACCAGTGGGACAGAGGGCGAGGGGAGCTTCACGGCGGGGACAGGATCAGCAACCAGCAACACGGACTCTTCCTCCGATGGGAGCTCCCTTGTGGTGGTGGCAAAATCTGTGCCCCCCACTTCTACAGGTACAGCACCACCCTCCCAGTAGCCCCTCAGTCTTCGCCCGTGCCCGCTCACCCAGGAGGGTGGGCATCACCTTCGCCCCAGGCACCTCAGCCCCTGCCCCTGTCACCTCTGCTGCCCTCAGTGAGGAGGCCATTGACCTCCTCAGGTCACTCACTGTTGGGCAGTCTACCATTGTGAATGCCATCCAGGGTGTAGAAAGGGAGTTGCAACACAGTAATGCATTCCTGGAGGGCATTCATTCTGGTCAGGCTGCCCTTCATCGAACCCTGCAATCTCTGGCCTCAGCACTGATGGCAGCCATTGTACCTGTGTCTAGCCTCCCCCCTCCGACTTCCTCCACCCAGACCCAATCCCCTGTACCCCAGCCTATCCCAAGCACACCATCAGACCAGCCTGCACACAAGTAAAAACGCAAGGGAAGCTCAGGCAAACATAAGCACCACACATCCCACAGGCACTCACACAAGCATCACACACATACAGACACACCAACATCCACTGCCTCCACTGTGTCCCCCTCCTCCTCATCTCCCTCCTCCCTCCCAGTCTCGTCTACACTCACACCTGCATGCACTACCACTACAGCCACTACATCCCACACCAGCACACCCACCACCACACCCCGCTCAACTGCACTCACCACCCCCACTACCATTTACACGTCCCCTGTGTCCTCTCCCAGTGTGTCTGTGACGCCCCCTCCCAAACTACACAAATGCGGGCACACACACACCCAACATCCATCCACCTCACGACAGCCTCCAGCGCATGCACCTGCACCCACATCAACAAAATGTACACCTCCTACAACCACCTTCTCTTCCTCCACTCCCAGACCCCCTCCAGCTACCCGTCCCAGTGTTCGTCAGAAACTTTTCCTGAGCAACCTTGACCTCTTTCCCACCACCCCCCCTCCAATTCATAGGTCCCGTATTAGCACCTCAGCCAAAAAATCTCCGGTACCAGTGGTACCTGTTAGAGGTATGTGGAGTGCACCGACACCAGGGAAGCCAGTGTGACACGGAGCCACAGCACAGCCAGTCCCCCCCCTGTGAAGCACCAGAAGTTGGACAGTGCTTGACGGATAGGGGGAAGACTACAGCCGGCAAAGCCGCTCACAAGGGTCCCGGGGGAACTGTCCACTCAGCTGTGACTCCTCCCAAGGTGGGGAAGGGGCAGAAGAAAGTGCCAAAGTCTGGGAAGAGCAGCACGGCGGAGAAGCCCTCCATCATCCCCGCTGCCCAGGAGGTCACCACCAGCCCCAGAGTCACTGGCCAGGAGGCCACCGCCAGAGTCAGTGCCCAGGAGGGCAGTCCCATTGTCACTGGCCAGGAGGCCACCGCCAGAGTCTGTGCCCAGGAGGGCCCCAGCAGCCACAGCCCCGCTGGGTGATGAGGGACCGCCATGGCAAACACCGCTGCACAGGTCAGAGACAGCAAAGTCAAGCACCGCTGAACAGGGCAAGCACCGCTGAACAGGTCAAAGACAGCAAAGTCAAGCACCGCCGAACAGGGCAAGCACCGCAGAACAGGGCACAGACCGCCATGGCAAGCACCGCTGAACAGGGCAAGCACCGCTGAACAGGCCAAAGACCGCCATGGCAAGCACCGCTGAACAGGTCAGAGACAGCAAAGTCAAGCTCCGCTGAACAGGGCAAGCACCGCTGAACAGGGCACAGACCGCCATGGCAAGCACCGCTGAGCAGGTCAGAAACAGCAAAGTCAAGCACCGCTGAACAGGGCAAGCACCGCTGAACAGGGCAAAGACCACCATGGCAAGCACCGCTGAATAGGGCAAGCAGCGCCAACTCAAGCACCGCTAGCCCATGTGCGGCAAGGGTGAAAGCAATGTGAGGCCCCCCTCCCAATATTCACATTTACAGAAATCAAATTATGTTATAACTCCAGTGAGTACTGTTAGCGAAGACACATCCTTGAAATTTAACACAAGTTTTGAAATGTCCAATCCAATCCAAAAGTTTATTGAGACAAATCTTCAAATCCCACGGCAACCATCGATGGAAATACACTCCAAGCCAGCCAACACGTGTTTCGTCATGGGAAACTCTTAGATCCCAAACAACTTCTTCAGGGCTGGAAATCGTAAGCAAATTATTTAAGTTAGAAACCAAAATGCTCAAACTCCATAATTAAATAAAGTGTGCCAATCCCAGTTAACCAAAACTAGATCCCATAACCAAGTGAAAGGAAAGAAATTTTGTCTATCAGTAAAGAATTATTGTCTTCACCACAAGAAAAATAATACACCCTAATTACAAAACATAAGTTACCAATGAAAACCAATACACGTGCTCTCAGTCACCAAATACAAAATAAATTTCAAATGCAATCCCAAAATCATGTGAAAATATCAAATACCTCTAATCTATGAATACACATCCTTTGTATCATGCTGCATAAGTCCTTAATGTGTTGCATAAGCACTAAAATAGTGAATTAGTAATAATCATTTCGTAGATAGTGTCTGCCAAGCCACCAAAAGTCCCTAACCGTACCTTATAAACGTGAAATCCAATACAACAGAAAATCCTCCCCGCTTTTATAGCTACTGTCACTAATATGAGCGGCAAGGGCAGTGACGGAACTGGGACCGTCACGGGGAGAGTGATGCACTCTGGGCACCTGTCCCCCTCCAGAACCAGTGGTGAACAGCATCCACTCCATCTGTCCTTAACAGGATGAAGCACTCTGGGCACCAGTCCCCCTCCAGAACCAGTGGAGCCTGTTATCGACTTGAGAGACTGTGGCTTTGCACTCCCCAAGATGTAACAGTGGGCAACCCACCCACTGTAGAGACTTGAGAGACTGTGGCTTTGCACTCCCCAGGATTGAACAGTGGGCAACCCACCCACTGTAGAGACTTGAGTGACTGTGGATTTGCACTACCCATGATAGAACAGTGGGCAACCCACCCACTGTATAGACTTGAGAGACTGTGGCTTTGCACTCCCCAGGATTGAACAGTGGGCAACCCACCCACTGTAGAGACTTGAGAGACTGTGGCTTTGCACTCCCCAGGATGGTACAGTGGGCAACCCACCCACTGTATAGACTTGAGAGACTGTGGCTTTACACTCCCCAGGATTGAACAGTGGGCAACCCACCCACTGTAGAGACTTGAGAGACTGTGGCTTTGCACTCCCCAGGATGGTACAGCGGGCAACCCACCCACTGTATAGACTTGAGAGACTGTGGCTTTGCACTCCCCAGGATTGAACAGTGGGCAACCCACCCACTGTAGAGACTTGAGAGACTGTGGCTTTGCACTCCCCAGGATGGTACAGTGGGCAAGCCACCCACTGTAGAGACTTGAGAGACTGTGGCTTTGCACTCCCCAGGATATATCAATGGGCATGGAGCCCCCTTGTGGATCTGGCGTGGTGCTGTCATCCGGCTGAGGTGCCCCCCCTTCCCTTCCCCCTGAGGTGCCTGTTGTATTTCTATCTGATGCCCCAGCAGTGTTCTCTCCGTTTTGCTCAGGTATCATGTGTGGGCCTCGCGCATGCATTTTGGGCCCAGTGGTCCACGGACATTGAATGGTGCATTACCTGCACTACTAATCGTGATGTATATTTTGTTGATTGTGTATATATATCTGTATATATTTGGTTACTGTACTTTGATATATTACAATGGTTGCACTAATTTCCTTTTGTCTTTGCATTCTTCCGGGGGTTTGGGGGTTGTTACTGTAATGTTTGGATATGCATTGGTGTGTGTGTGTTATAGTGGGTGAGGGTGGGGGTGGGAGTGTTGCGTGTGTGTGTCCCCGACTTTTGCCCCCCCCTCCCCTATGTCGTAGGTGCAGTACTCACCGTTGTCTTCGGCGCCGGCGTTGCTGGTGATCGTACAGGAGCAGGAAGACTATTGCAGGGAGTATTTGGAGTTCCGGCTTCATGGTGTCGTCGTTCCTCGTGGAGTGTGTAGAGGTGAGCGTTTTCCCTTTGAAATAGCTGTTTCCGCCGTGTTTTTATCCACTGTGAATCCGCCCCAGAAAAGGTGGCGGATTGGTAGGTTGTGATACTGTGGGCAGTACTTTGTCTCCTGCCTGTCTGTTGTGGTGACCGCCGCGCTGTTTGTCTGTACCGCTGTGGCGGTCGGAGTGTTAAAGTGGCTGTCTTTGTTGGCAGTTTCCGCCACGGTCATAATTCCCTTTTTTTTCCGCCAGCCTGTCTTTTTTCGGTCTTACAGCCGCTTTAACACCGTCCGCCAGGGCTGTAATGACCCCCAAAATATTTATTTAGGTATATGACCCTCTAGCATCAGTAATATGTTTGCAGAAACCAGAATTGAAAACAGTTAGACTTTTCATCCTTGGCATGGTCTTGCTTAACTTTTTGCCTCTGTTTCCCAGGTTGTTGATGTGTGCTAAAGTGCAAGTGCTCCTATACAAATGTGTATGTAATTGGGTTATCCATGACTGGCATATTTGATTTATTAGTAAGTCCCTAGTACAGTGCGCTAGAGGTGCCCAGGGCCTGTAAATCAAATGCTACTAGTGGGCCTGCAGCACTGGTTGTGCCACCCACATAAGTAGCTCTGTAATCATGTCTCAGACCTGCCACTGTAGTTTCTGTGTGTGTAGTTTTAACTGTAAATTCGACTTGGCAAGTGTACCCACTTGCCAGGCCTAAACCTTCCCTTTTCGTACATGTGAGGCACCCCTAAAGTAGGCCATAGGTAGCCCCAAGGGCAGGGTGCAGTGCATGGTTAAGGTAGGACATATAGTAATGTGTTTTATATGTCCTGACAGTGAAATATTGCTAAATTCGTTTTTCACTGTTGCAAGGCCTGTCCCTCTCATAGGTTAACATGGGGGCTACCTTTAAATCTGATTAAAGTGTAGATTCCCTTTGGGAGCGGATGGACATGTGGAGTTTGGGGTCCCTGAGCTCCCAATTTAAAAATACATCTTTTAGTAAAGTTGACTATAAGATTGTGGGGGTCATTCCAACCCTGGCGGTCCCGGGGACCGCGGAAGCACCACCAACAGGCTGGCGTTGCTTCCGGGGCCATTCTGACCACGGCGGTAAAGCCGCGGTCAGAAAAGGGCAACCAGCGGTTTCCTGCCCGTTTACCCCTGGCCCAAGGAATCCGCCATGGCGGCGCTGCTTGCAGCACCGCCATGGGGATTCCGACCCCCTTCCCGCCATCCTTTACCGCCAGGAACAGGATGGCAGGAACGGGTGTCGTGGGGCCCCTGGGGGCCCCTGCACTGCCCATGCCACTGGCATGGGCAGTGCAGGGGCCCCCTCACAGGGCCCCATAATGATTTTCAGTGTCTGCAAAGCAGACACTGAAAATCGCGACGGGTGCCACTGCACCCGTCGCACCCCTTCAACTCCGCCGGATCCATTCGGAGCCGGCTTCATTGTTGAAGGGGCTTTCCCGCTGGGCCGGCGGGCGGCCTTCTGGCAGTCACCCGCCGGCCCAGCGGGAAAGTCAGAATGACCGCTGCGGTCATTTGACCGCGGTACGGTCTTTTGGCGGTTCACGCCAGGCGGGCGGCTTCCGCCGCCCGCCGGGACCGGAATGACCCCCTGTGTGTTTGAAAATCCCACTTTTAGAAAATTGAATTTTCTTGCTTATACCATTTTTGTGACTCTGCCTGTTTGTGGATTCCCTGTCTGGGTCAGTTTGATAGTTAGGCTGGTTGCATCTCACACTAGACAGTGACACAAATGGAGCTGGGGTGTAGCCTGCATATCCTGATGAGCCATCTGTGCTAGGAGGGAGGTGAGGAGTGGTCCTTCACACCTGAAAGGGCTGTGCCTGCCCTCACACAATGCAGTCTCTAACCCTCTGGTGAGTGTCTGGGGCCTGGCCTGGCCAAGGTAGGATTTCACATTCAAGAGAGAATTTGTTTTGAAGTATGCCTACTTCAAAGGAGAAATAGGGTATAAGAAGGGCACCCAACACCACAGACTTTAGAACACTTTTGGAAACCAAGAGGAACCTCTGCCTGGAGAAGAGCTGAAGAGCTGAGGAAAAAGAGCTGCCCTGCCTGGGACTGTGCTTTGTGGAGCTATCCTGCATTTGCTGCTTCTGCCAGAGTAAAAGGGCAAAGACTGGACTTTTTGTGCCTTCCCTCTTGTGAAAATCTCCAAGGGCTTGATTTAGAGCTTGCCCCCTGTTGTTTGAAGTCTCAGGCACAGCAAAGACTTCGCTCTGCCAGCACCTGGAATCTCTGGAGAGGCTCCTACTCTGCTCTGTGGTGCCCTTCCAGTTCCTGGGACCCTGAAAGGAGAAGTTAGCAGCCTAAGAGGAAGAAATCCACGCACAGAACGCTGTGCAGGGGAAAGATTGACGTGACTTCAATCTGCGGCTAGGAAATCGTCATGCCCCAGCTTTGCGGCTGAAAATTGATGCTCACCTGCAAAGCGACTGAAGAATCGATGCATGGATCTGAAGAAACGACGCGCAGCATCGCTGACGGAGGCTGGTGAGATCGCAACCCACGCTGTGTGGTTTTCGGAGCATCGTGTGGCTGTATTTCGGACGCAAGCACCTCTGGGTGTGTAAAAACAATGCAAGGCCTGCCCGGACCCGAAAGTGCTGACCGGATCGACACATCGCTCTCCTGCGGAGAGAAGAAACATGCACCCTGACCCGACGAAAGGAGAAATGATGCAAGGTCTCGCTCGTGACATTGATGCATCGCAAGCCCTTTTTGATGCTCACTCGCCCGCGCAGGGTTATTTTTGACGCACCCATGGTACATTTTAACGCTAACAGTGTTAGTGTGTGTTTAAAACTACATGAAGACTCTTTTTGCTTTTTAATTGATAACTTGACTTGTGTATTGTGGATTTTTGTCATTTTGGTATTGTTTTGTTTGGATAAATATTCTCTATTTATCTAAACCTGTGGTGTGTCATTTTGTAGTGTTTTCATTACGTTAGTGTGTGTGTTGGTACAAATACTTTACACCTAGCACTCTGAAGTTAAGCCTTCTGCTCGTGCGAAGCTACCAAGGGGGTAAGCAGGGGTTAGCTGAGGTGGTTCTCTTTCACCCTGACTAGAGTGAGGGTCCTTGCTTGGACAGAGGGTAACCTGACTGCCAACCAAAGACCCCGTTTCTACCAAAAACATATGTTGGGAATAAGAAAATGTAATTCACCAGAAAGAAGGAATCATTGTTATGGATTTTCAATATTAGGTTTTGACCAGCTTAAACTTTATATACCTGCTTCGAACTGTTCAGCTTCTTGATTACTATCCATATCGTCCAATTTGCAGCACTGAAGAGTCAGCCTTCTATGCAGCACTGTACCCAGCAGCATGAGGCTGCTGTGCTATAGGAGGCTGGATTATAACGATCAGAGAGGATGTGGAATGCGGATGAGTGGCATAAAAAACAACTGCTGGCAAAGTCAATAGATCTTGCCTTGTTGAACTATTGATTTTTCAGTGTTCTTGTCAATGCTCTGCAGCATCAGCAGAGAAAAGCAAGAACAGGGTATGATGATGAAGCTGCTGCTGGCTTGAGGGCCACATCGTTCGTTCTGGTGTGACGATGTATGCACATACATGCGTCACTATGCCTGTGCCACTTTCTTTTTTTTAATGTTGTTTTTTTTACCAATCCAAGTGGAAAAATGACTTTATATTTGACTGCGAATGTGAAGTGGCTTGGCCGAAAATGGTAGTTGCCAGCTCTCCAAAAAAAAAAAAGTATTTTAATGGACCACGAAGGCGAGGGAGCAAGACAGGTGAGCAAAGGTGCTTTTTGGACTGCTCATCATCATCAAAGTCACAAATGGCAGATGTTGGGCACTGTAAAAAAGGAGCACGTGCTTTGACCACGAGGGGCGGGGCACAATGGAGGAGGTGTGTGGGGGACAGGTGAGTAGGAAGCAATGTGGGGACAGGTGTTTGGGGGAGGAAAATCACATGAGAACAGGTAAGTAAAAACATACACTCTAACCGGATGCTTAATATAAAATAATATGTTGGTTAAAATGAGAGCAGTGGAAAGGTACAAACCACCCAATCAAAAAATGGAAAGAGGCTATGCTCCAAGGGAGAAACAAACACAAGATGAAAGAGAGCCATTGAATATGAAGCAAGACCATAACGGTCCGATCTACAAGAAACTAGTGCAGCACGGTGCTGCGCCAAAAATAGCAACGCCGCACCAGGTTTGAAATGCATGGATGCACCGTATTCACAAGAATATGGCACACCCCTGTGTTTCTCCCTGCACCGGCTCTAAATTAACCAGCTTGTGCCAATGAAGGTATACTTGCACATAGTACAGGGGTGTCTGCATTAAGGGGAGTGATTGTTTATGTGCAGCAGGTTGTCCCTTCCTGCACATAAGCAATCTACAATGGTGATTTGGCACTTCTATGTGTGCTGCAGAATGCATTGTCATTTTTGAATTATTGTTTATGTGCAGGAAGGGACACCTTTGTGCGCATAAACAACCATTCATGGCCTTTGCTCTTTCTAAGTGTGCTGCAGAATGCAGAACACCTGGAAACAGCAAAAATTGAGGAGGAATAAAAGTATTCCTCCTCGCTGTGCTATGCTAATGCCACCTCTGGGGTGGCTTTAGTTTTTGGTGCTGCCACAGATTTACGTCTTCTAGTAAATCTGTGGTAGCATCAGAAGCAATCAGTGTTGTGGTGGAATGCCCACAGCAACACCCATTGCACGCTCCTCCGACGCAGAAAACTGCATCGGAGGGGCCCTACATTTACAAGGCGGCCCTAAGGCTCAAAAAGTGGCTTAGTGCTACCTTGTAAATGTGGTACACTGCGGCCTTCTAAATCTGGCCCTAAGTGTGACTACAAAGCAGACAGTGAACTTTCTCTCAGTATATTGTATGTTTTTGGGATGAGACACTAGAGGTCTTTCACAAGCAGACAGGTAAGAGCTGGTATGGTAACCAGGTGACTCCATGATAAAGGTAAACTTTTGCCAGGCCCAGCTTCTTAGATTACAAGTAACTGCATTTTGCACATTTTTGCTTCAGTTCATTTGAACAGTGTGGGCTGGCAACCGTTTTTCCAGTAGGAACATGAACTCTCAGAGCTCTCTTACTCACGTTTTTATTCTGGTTAAATCTAACAGCTTTAAAGATGACTAAGTTAAGACTCGTTGGTGAGAATGAGATATGTGTGTTGTAGTCATGGTTACACAAATGTTTATAACACCTAAGTCAAAGGTGAATTCCTAGTGATGTCAAAATTATCTCAGTTACCATTTTGAAACTCAAAACGTCCATTCTTTTATTGGTCCCAGAATATTGGTAAGTATATATCAACAAGTACACTCCAGATAATATCCATTGAATATGTAAACAAAAACATTTTAGACACCCAACATGAAGATTTATTTGTATTCCGTAAAACAAAAATTCTGGACCATTCAGAGACAACTGTGCTTCATACAGTGCTGCTGACTGCTAAAATGGGAAGTGCAATTGAAAGAGACAGATTCACATGTTGGGCTGCTGTAAAAAAAAAAAAAAAAACTAGCATGACAGTCATTTCCATGTGTATTACACCTAGACAGCATGTTAGCACGAAGCCTTAATATTAGCTTGGGATGCACGGTCCATCAGTACTCATTTTTGGGCACGAGGACGTAATTTTCAGCATAACACTGATATTAAACAAGAGAGAGAAAGACAGAAAAAAAGAAGAGAAAGCAGGGACAAAAAGACTCAACCAGGGTGAGATAAAGACACAGGAAGTATGGTAGTGGAAGAAAGGCGAATGAGGTGGAATCCAGATTAAGCAGTCCAGACATTATGAAGCACTGGCAGCAGGCCTTTGAGAAAAACTTTGGGGTCCAGTCCTTTTTCTTTTACAAGTTAAGCACTGCATGCAGCAGAAAGCCTATGCTACTTTTGCCAGTGCAGCACTTTGTTGTGCTGTTCCATTGCAACACAGTTTTGCAAGATGTGTTTCTCTGCTTGGAACTAAATTTAAGGGTGTGCCTTATTGTTGGAATGAACTAAAACACAGAAGACAGAGCTAGAATACTACACTCATAGATCTCATGCATCTGCTTTAGGAAGCACGAGTTTATTTTATTTTATTCACTGTCTCCTGCAACTTTATTGCTTATTAGGTCTGGCCAATACTTTTAATTTTTCTTAACATGATATGAGCGAGCCCTCTTCAGCCATTGGTCTCTTGGTGTGTTGTTCACATTTTTCTTCTGCCCATTACAGCAAACAGTATAGGACACTAGGTCAACCCACATATCTGTTTGCTGACTTCACTGCAAGTGACTGCATTCTATTCTTTCACAATGAGTACATCTGCGCACAAAGTAGTTCCCTTCAGTGCCAAGGATCACTATGGCAATTTGTGCTTTCTGATAATAAAAAATAAGTTTGTCTTAAGCCATTTTTAAGTTGAAGCCTACCAGACAATGCAGCTGTCTGCTTTGCTAAAGACATCTTGGGGGCATACAGAAAGCTGACCTAGGTATGCATTCCTCCCATTGCTTACAATTGGCTTTGTGGGTTGTAACTCACATTTGCTTGCTTTCTCTTTGTTAGCTTTATTTGTTTTAGGCTGTCCAGCTTGAGTTAGTCCATCCTGGGAAGCATATCATGTATACTGTATTCTTCCACAGTGCTAATTTTCTGTAAACAGGCCTTGAAATGTTCTCTTATGACATTTGCTGTGCATTCAAAGATAGAGGCCCAATGTCAGGCTCTGCCTTCAGAGGAACCTTGGTGTTTAGTTTTCTTTCTCTGATTTCAAAGTGAGAGACTTTATCTAACTATGTGTGGTCGTGAGATGGTGGGTTTTCCCCCTTCAATTCTATGTAAGGTTTTCTCTTCTTTTTCATTTGCTCTCCATGCTTCTGTCACAGCTTCTGGATTTGAGAGACTTGAGAGACTGTGGCTTTGCACTCCCCAGGATAAAGCAGTGGGCAAACCACCCACTTGAGAGACTTGAGAGACTGTGGCTTTGCACTCCCCAGGATGCAGCAGTGGGCAAACCACCCACTTGAGAGACTTGAGAGACTGTGGCTTTGCACTCCCCAGGATAAAGCAGTGGGCAAACCACCCACTTGAGAGACTTGAGAGACTGTGGCTTTGCACTCCCCAGGATAAAGCAGTGGGCAAACCACCTGCTAGAGAGATTTGAGAGACTGTGGCTTTGCACTCCCCAGGATAAAGCAGTGGGCAAACCACCCGCTGGAGAGACTTGAGAGACTGTGGCTTTGCACTCCCCAGGATAAAACAGTGGGCAAACCACCCACTGGAGAGACTTGAGAGACTGTGGCTTTGCACTCCCCAGGATAAAGCAGTGGGCATGGTGCCCCCTCGTGCAGCAGTGGTGTCGTGCGTTCACCTGGCTGAGTTGCCCCCCTCCCTTTCCCCCTGAGGTGCCTGTTTCATTTCAATCTGATGCCCCTGCAGTGTTCTCTCCGTTTACAGTCAGGTGTCATGTGTGGGCATGGCCCATGCATTTTGGGCCCAGTGGCCCACGGACAATGATTAGTGCACTATCCGGACTTGTGTAGTTGGTGTACATAATTGCGTTTACTGGATTTTGAACTTTGATAATGAAATTTCACATGATTACATTCGTTCAGATCAATTCCTTTTGTCCTTGCGTTCTTCCAAGGGGTGGGGGGGTGTATGTGTACTGTTGCTGCATGTATTTGTGTGTATGGTGTTGTGGGTGGGGGTGGGGGTGTTACGTGTGTGTGTGTCACTCTCTTTTCCCTCCCCCTCCCCTGTGTTGTAGGTGCAGTACTCACCGTGGTCGTCGCCGCCGTTGGTGCTCCTGATAGAAGAGGAGGAAGACCATCATCGTCAGTATCCTCAATTCGGGCTCCATGGCGTCCTGGTTTCTCGTGGGGTGTGGAGAGGTGAGTGTTTTCCCGTCTGTGTACTGTTTCCGCCGTTTTTTGTTCCGCGTTGGTTCTGCCCCAGAAAAGGTGGCGGATAGGCCTGTTATAATAGGGTGGGCGGTATATTGTCTTACGCCTGTCTGTTGGCGGTGTCTGCCGCGCTGTTTGTTTGTACCGCCGTGGCAGTCGGAGTGTTAAAGTGGCTGTCTATGTTGGCGGTTTCCGCCACGGTCGTAATCCCATTTTTTTCCGCTGGCCTGTTTGCGCTATTACCGCCGCTTTAACACCGACCGCCAGGATTGTCATGAGGGGCTATGTCACTTACCTCAAGGCCACTATAATCATCATTACGACACTCCACTTTATGGCACTCAAATATACACCACTCTATGCCAATCCACTCTATGACACTCAATGACATTCTAGGAGTTATTTCCAAGCCCTTTGCACTACTGTTGCATAATTGTTTTTGATGCAACAGTGGTGCAAATCAGTCCCCTACAGTGCACTACATTTACAAACTGGTGCAATGAGGCCATTGCATCAGTTTGTAAGGCCTTGTGTCGCATTATACCTGCGCCAGGTATAATGTATGGAAGGTAGGCATTCCCCCGTTAAAAGCCATCCAGAACTGGTACAGTGAAATCTACAAGATTTCACTGTGTTGTTCTGCACCTTCACAGTGTCAATCTTTTAACGCCTGCCCAGAGAAGACATTAAAGTGATGCTGGGCTTTTTCCTATGTGGGCCTCCTCGCATTGCTGGAATAGTGGCGTTTTTTAATGCTAGGCCAGCAATGCATTCCTATAGCACCAGAGATGATTCAAAATTTCAGACGCATCTGGTGAAACGTGTGCCATGGAGCGCTGTATCATAAATACAGAGCTAAAATTATGTTGTTAGGGGATCGCAGGGTAGCACAAGAAATCTGATACATCTGAGCTGATGTACAGATTCTTGCAAATGAGGCCCTTTATACCACTCTATGTCACTCCATGCCACTTTGCTCCACTCTATCATGCTCCACCCTATGCCACTCCTCTTGATGACACCTTACAGCACTCTACTTCACTCCATTCTATTCCACTTTACAACACTTTTCTCCACTCTAAGACACTTTACTACACTCTAGGTAATCGCACTCTATGCCCCTCCACTTTACAACCTTTCACTCTATGTCACTCTGCTGTATGACACTCTACTCGACACGTTACTCCACTCTATGCTACTCTACAACACCCTACACCTCTCTAAGGCACTCATTACGAGTTGGCAGTATCCGGGCAAGACCGCCATGTGAAATGCTCCTACCATACCGGAAGTGGTGGCGGTACACCGACTGCCGTATTACGAGTCACAACCAACCAAATACAGACACTAAACCAAAATCGCCAGGTCACACCACAGCGAAAGAGTGACATATCAACTGCCGGCCCGTCACGCCAACACCATTCCGACCGTCATGTTAGGAGGCAACCTCCAGCACAGTGGAATATGCACAGTGGAAAACGTTGGCGGTTCGCACTGCGGCAGAACAAAAAGGTACTGAGGAAAGTAGGCAACACCACATTGGCCAGTTCAAATAACCCACACCTGATAACCATACCCACCACACCCACCTGACCACACCACCATATAATCCCCCCACCCAACAACAATCCCTTGCATCAGATACGAACAGCCATAGCCTAACTTGAGATGGCGCATACCCCAAATACAGCAAACAAAGATCACACAGCACACATTGCACAAATCAATACCACAGCCCACCAGCACACACAGCCAAACACCCCCACATCACCACACACCCCTCACTGCACCCGACATGCACAATACATACCCACCCCACACCATGTCACGCCAGAAGCACCCACGGTTCACCGACAATGAGTTGCAGGTCATGGTGGACGAGTTAATCAGAGCAGAGCCACAACTCATGGGAGTCCAGGTACAGCAAACATCCATTTCCAAAAAGATGGATTTGTGGCAGAGGATCGTTGACAGGGTCAACACAGTTGGCACATACCCACGCACAAGGGAGGACATCTGAAAGAGGTGGAACAACCTCAGGGGGAAAGTCCGATCCATGGCATCCAGGCAGAGGATAGACAGAAACAAGACTGGCAGTGGGCCCCCACCTCCTTCCCTTTCAGTTGACATGATGGAAGGAGAAGGTCCTGGACATCATGCATCCCAAGGGCCTGACTGGCATCAGCGGAGGGCTCGACTCTGGTAAGTCAGCAATATCCCCATACACCAACCACCCATGCTCAGCATGGCTCCCCACCACTCCCCTATCCACTGCAACTCACCCCAGTGACCCATCCCAAACATCCCACGCTCATCCCCTGCATGTCACCCCACCTCACTCCCACCATCCCTACACACACAGCCCTAATGCATGGATGACAACTACATTGTGAAGAACCACAGCACCCACAATCCTAGACAAACCAATGTCTGCAGCTGTCATTGGTAGCACTGGTAAGCCAATCTAGCCACTGCATGCATCACAACAGGGAACATAACAACTACAGTCACACAACTAACATCTACTGTATCCAGCTACAGGTACCACTGCCACTGACACCTAGCAGAGAATGCCAGGCTTTGACAGACCTCCAAGGATGAAGGCCCAACTGGATGTCTGGAGGTGGACGACTTGCCTGGGACATCTGGGGCCACTGGACACTCCTACAAACGGCACAACCCACCCTAGCCACATTGGAAGACCCTACCCATGTGGCAATAACACCACAGCCAGACCCTGAACCCAAAACCTCAGCCCCAGGGACTCATCAATCAGAGGTGTGCCCCATAGTACAGAGGCCGGAGACAAGGGCACCTACCCTAGACAATGAAGGCCCTGCTGCTACTGGGAGTGGGCACACTGTGCCAGGGGCACAGGCACAGGGGGCCAAGGATAGTGGGAGGGAAACTGCGAGCCAAGGCTCAGGACAGCCACACCAACTGACTGCCCAGGAGGGCCTCAACCAAGTCCTGGGTGTATGCCAGCACACACAGAACTCAGTGACCCAAATCCTCACCATTGTGCAGGAGACCCAGTGGCTGCAGGGGCAATACCATCAGGCGACCATGCAGTAGTGGGAGGCCCACAACACCACCATGGCCTCCATAGTAGGGGTGCTCAGGTACCTGATGACTATTATTCGTGAATCCACCACCCACCAGCAGGCCCCTTCCACTGACCACATCCCATCACAGCCTTCCACGTTAGCGGCAGCCAGTGGCATGGAGGCTCCACTACAGGATTCACAGAACACCAGCACCCCAACCCCTGTAGCTCTGGAATCTTCACGCAAGCGAGGACTTCCAACTCGACATACAGCCAGACATGATGGCCAGACCACTACCACCACCAGGAAGTGATCCTCTCCTGAACAATCTCCCTTGTGTGTGACTGTGACAACCTGTTGACTGCCCACTCCCATATCTCCGTCTACCCATAGCCAGCACACTGGCCCCGGACTACCTACAGCTGGACTCATCTCTGTGATGATCTCCACCTCCATGAGCCCACTCATCAACCCTTACACTTGTACATAACAAATAAACAACTATTGATCACAGTTCATGTCTACATATTAGTCATGAGTATGCATGGAACTGGCAATACCTGTACTACTGCACATACATGGGAGGGTGACAGAGAGGGTAGCAAAATCCCAGGAGGACGGATGTGTAGCAGGCAGTGGCTGGACATATGTGTCAATGGAGGCAACAGGCCAAGCAGGGACCACAGAACACCACAACTTTGCCCTGAAAGTAGAGCAAGACAGGGACAACTATCACTGTAGGTGTCACAGATGCCAACTCCACACAAATGCACTGTAGGAACAGGAATCCATTGCAGATATGACAGTCATTTCCACAACCATGTGGCCAGTACGTACACACAAAAACAACATTTTCCAACCCAATGGTCCAACCCGCACAGCACCCAGTGCCAGACCTGAGCCCATACCCACTGCCCCCAACAACAATGTAGCACTGCCACCCAAGGTCGACTACCAGGATAGATGCTGCACACATGCAACAACCCTGTGTGGCGCACACATAGCACCTACACTGGCAGATCAGGGAACATACTACATTCACATTGATGGCAACAGTGCTCCAGTACAACTGCAACCTAACTATGGGCCTGACCTGTACACTGTGGATACCTAACTCATGGGCACGTGTGACCCCCCCCACCCACCCAGAATCTGGGCTGCAAACAATAGCGGCAGTGGACATAGACAACAGGTGGCATCAGGGACAAGGCAGACAGTTGTAGAGGACACATTCTACACAGTTGATACCTACCTGCATCTCAGTGAAAGTAATGTCAAATCAGCTCCGCCCTGGAGTCAGCTGCATCCACATCATCCTCCTCTTCATCACTCCCCATGTCCTCTTCATCAGCCACTGGCACAGCTGCCCCCTCCTCTGCATCCAGCAATGTGATGTTATGCCCAAGGCCAGATTGTGCAGCATGCAGCAGGCCAAAATGATCTGGCACACTTTCTGTGGCTTGAAGAGCAGAGCACCCCCGGAGACATGCAAACACTGGAACCTGGCCTTCAGCAGACCGAAGCATCTTTTAATGGCACATCTGGTATGACCATGGGCCTCATTATAATGGTCCTCTGCAGCAGAGGATGGATGCCTGACAGGTGTCATGAGCCATGGCAGGTTGGGATAGCCAGAGTCACCTGTGTGTATAGAGGGAAGAGGCATGTCAAGACCGGGAATAGAGCAGGCACACAACAGTCAAGAGAGATAAGGGCCACACTTATGCTGGGGTACATACCGACGAGCCACGCCCAGTCCCTCTGGAGTGGTGCCATCATGTGTGGGACGCTGCTGTTCAACAGGATGTGGGAATCATGCACAGAGCCTAGGTACCTGGCTGTCACCTGGGAGATGTACTGGTCTGTGAGACACACCATTTGCACATTGACTGAATGAACGTTCTTGCGGTTTCTGTACACCTATTTATTTCTCCTGAGTGGCACCAGGGTGATGTGGGTGCCATCAACGGCCCTATCACATGTGGGATGTGTGCCACTTGGTAGAATGCAGTTTTTACAGTGGGCAAGTCTGTACGCCGGGGGAACCGGATGTAGCTGGACATTTGTTTCATCAGGGCAGACAGTACATTCCTCAGGATGTTGCTGAATATGGGCTGTGATACCCAAGCTGCGAAGCCCACTGTGACCTGGAAGGAGTCTGAGGCAAGGTAGTGGGGGATTGACAACACTTGCACTGTGGGAGGGATGGCACTGGGATGACCAATGGCAGGCAACAGATCCGGCTCCAACTGGGCCACCAGTTCCATGATGGTTACACGGTTCAGGCAATAGGTCTGGATAATGTGTTGCTCCTTCAGGGTAGCAAGGTTGACTAGGGGCCTGTACACCAGTGCATTCCTCATCCTCAACTGTGCATGGTACCTGGGAACTGGAGAGAGGTGGCAATGTTGTGCATCATTGACACATGATGCACTAAATATCACACACATCACACATTGCAAATGTAAAATGGTCGACGCCTGTCTGCATGCACGGGACAGGTGGAAGTGAGATCATCCCGCTGGCATAACACGTCATGGCAGCAGGCAGTCACAACCACCCTCCAACTCACCACTGGGGCTCACACTGTTGTTAGTAGGAGGCAGGAGCCAATGATGATCACTACCGGCAGTGACAATGATGTCCGCAGTGGCTGTGACCGACATTTCATGTGCTCATGCTCACTTGACTCCTGAACTTCGTCCACTGAAGACCTACACTGCGTGTGCTGCTGTGTATTGACTCTGGTAGCCAAGATGCCATGTCCTGCAGGAGACAGGGCCCCAGCCTTCACCCAGGAAGAGTTGAAGCGGCTTGTAGATGGGGTGTTGGCCCTGTATGGACAGTTGCATGGGCACCAGAGCAGCAGATGAGCCCATTGTCATTGTCCTGTATGTGAGTGGTGTGCATGGGGATGGGGGCCTTGGTAAGTGGCAGTGTGAATGGAGCATGGACATGGGTGAGGTGCTGAGTGCTACGTTGGCTGATGATGTGTGTGGACGTGTGATGTGTGCTGTCCACTACTGTCCCATTAATGTTACCCTCCATGACTTTGTTCTTCTGTCTGTGCCACCCATGCAGGTCAGCGCCCATCAGAAGAAGGGGATTTCATGTGCGATCTCGAAGCAAGTGCAGACCCTAGGGGTCCATGCCCGGTGGAGCACCCACTGCAGAAAGCTGTGGGAGGACCTAAGATGCTGGGCCCGGAAGACTGCAGAGGCCCAGCTGGGGATGACCTACCAACAAGGGAGGGGTGCCCGTCGGACCCTGGACCCGCTCATGGCCCACATATTGGTGGTGGCCTACTCTGAGGTGGATGGGTGCTTGAGGGCAGCACAGTAGCCACATGGGGGAAGTACTCACTCGCACCATTAAGTAGCTGGGGCATGGCTGCTAGGTACACTGATGTCCACTATGGGTTGTGTCCATGTGGGCAAGATTGTCATCACAGGGGTAAGTAATGCCATGCAGTCAGTGGTTAGCAGACAGACTACTTCAATGAATAACTGTGAGGCCACTTACTTGCTAGATCTGCTTGCAAGCACATAGCTACTGGATCCTCAGAGCTGGGGTGTCAGGGCATTGTGATTGGTCCTTGCCAACCACTGTGCCATGGGTGTATCCATGATCTCAATCAGCTGGCAGGCACTACACGTATGGTGGGAGGGTGCACCAAGTGGTGACTGTGCTTCTTTACAATAGTCAAGGGGGCCTGCCAACTAGCCTGCAGGATCCTGTTGGGTGTCCAGTCCTTTGCATGCTTGCCTCAACAGCCATGGGTAGTACTGGACAGGTGTGGCGGGTATGACACTCCTCAGGTAGATGTTTGCATCAGTCAGGCCATCAGCGGTTCACATGTGCATTGTTGCGGTTTCTCCCATGGTGTTCTCAAGTTGTTGGATGTACAGAGGTGGGCATAAGGTATCATGGCATGGCAGCAAATGCAGATGTTCTGCCCTGTGTGACTGTTGTGCTGGCATTGACTGATTGCACCCTGTCTCTCTCTCCCTCCCTCCCTGTCCTCCTCAGTCTTTGTGTGCATCAGCATCATCTGGCGAAGGAGAAGGGACACAGGCAAGTGGGGAAGCTGCAGCCCGCGGACCAAGGAGACTAACTCCAGCAGAGCCCAGGGGACCAGTGGGACAGAGGGCGAGGAGAGTGCAATGGGGGAGACCAGATCGACCACTACATCTTCAGATTCCTCCTCCGATGGTGGCTCCCTGGTGGTGGCGGACTCATCTGGGACCACCCCAGCGCCATCCGTGTCCACCATTACCAGCTCTGCCCTCTCTGTAGCTCTCCACCCAGATGCCTGTGGCCGCTCACCCAAGAGGGTGGGCATCTTCTTCGATGCAGGCACCTCTGCCCCTGCCTCAGTCAGCCCTGCTGCCCGCAATGAGAAGGCTTTTGACCTCCTGAGGTCTATCTCTGTGGGGCAGACAACTATCGTGAATGCCATCCAGGCAATGGCATCCCAGATGCAACAGTGCAATGCATTCACGGTGCCTTGTCTGATCTCCAGAGATCATTTCAGGCTCTGACCTCCTTGTTGACAGCAACCAGTGTCCCTTCTTCTTCCGTCCTCTCTCCAGCTACCTGTTCCTAATCCCACATCCCTCTCCCCTCACCCTTCCAAGGCACACCTACTGACCCACATTCGTCCACATCAACAGACATGGCACGCAAAGACAGACATAAGCACCACAGATGTCACCACTGCCATGCACACACTCAACACACCAATGCAGACATGTCAACATCCCCACCTTGCACCTGCAGTCAGCATCACATCGGTCACTGTTCCTCCCACATGTGCCCTCACTGCCACTGTCACCACATCTGACCCTCATTCATGCACCCCATCCTCCACTGGTGAAGACACCACAACTATCAACACACCCACATGCAGCACATCCACCATACCTGCAGACACCACCCAAACATACACTCATACTTCCCCCTGCCATCTCCTTTCATCTCCCTGCACCTCCTCTCCATTTCCTCCCAGTACATCTAACCGCACACACTCACCCACCCAACAGTCTCCCAGCACACATATTTCATTCACCCATGCACCTGCATCTATGGCATATCCACATATCACAACCATACCCACTCCCTCCACTCCCAAACGTCTTCCCAGTGACCTCCCATGTGTTCCCAAAAAACATTTCCTCCATGAGTTTTCCCTGTTGCCCACCACTGACCCAGTTCCTGTTCCCCCAAGTGCCCTGCTACCCTTCCTATGCCCCAGCCTTCCGCATCCCAGTCTGCCACTGCCCCTCCACCACCGGCCACTTTCACCCCGGTCACTTCCACTGCTCCTGCTGCCAAACCCACGTGCAAGCCCACTCCCTTCTCTTCCCAGACCAAGCCCACTCCTTCCACTTCCAAGTCCAAGCCCAAACCCCCCCCTTCCAAAGACCCCATCCAAGGCTAAGCCCAAACCCCCCATCCAAGGGCAAGCCCAGGGACCTCCCATCTAAGGGCACCCCTAAGGGCCCCCCTCCAGGCCCAGAAGGAAGGACACCCCCTCCAAGCCCTAGGACCCCCTCACCCCTGAGGTGCCTGCATTCCCCATTGATACCTCTGCCCTGCGGAGGTCTGCACTTTCCAGTCAGAAGTCAAGTTGGGGCGTAATCTTGTGCCCAGTGTGCTATGGATTTTAGACTGGCTCTTGGGTCTATATGTATATTTATTATTGCAGATTTTTACAATATATGGTATTCATGCAGCACTACACCATTGGTGTCATTGTTACCTACCTACTCCTGGCTTTCATTCATCATGTATGTGTGGTGGTTGTGGGTATTGGTGTGTGTGTGTGTGTGTACTAACGTTGTTCCCTCCAGTGTGTGCTAGGCTGGTGTACTTACGGTTGGTGTCGTGGTCGCCATCGCTGGTCTGGGAGTTGCAGGGCCAGGTAGAAGATTGGCAGGAGTTGTAATTCGCGTGCCATGGTGCCTACGGACATGCCTGTCTTCCTGAGGGTAGGTGTTCCCTTTATACTGTTAGATTCCACCAGGTTTTTGGTGGCGATGGTTTCGCCCCAGAAACCCCGGCAGTGTGCAACCTCGTAATATGGTCGTGGGATGCTACCTGACTGCCAGGCTGGGGATGGCTGCTGCCTAGTGTGCCAGTACTTCCGCTGTGGCATGTGGAACGGTGACTTGGCTGTGTTCTGCAGGTACCTTTCCAAGACTTGTAATGTGGCGGTCTTCACCGCCGGGTCAGTGGTGGTGCGCCCACCAACTCCACCGTGGTGGTACACTGACCACCAAACTCATAATGAGGGCCTGTGTCATTTAACTCTACCCCACTCTATGACCCTTGACTCTATAAGACTCTACACTACTCCACTCTACATGTAATAACTTCAGTCCAAGATAAATATAATGTAGAAAGGCTTTAATTGTATAAGCCAAGATATCCCAACACGGTGCTCTCTTCGCCTATCACCCAGCAATGGCCTGTGAATGGAACACCACCAAAAGATGACACAGTACAAAGAATGCCTATGGTGATAGACATTCTAGTTATTCAAGCAACGGGTAAGTACATTATTTCACATCACAAGCAAGTAAATTACAACACATCCTCCTTTGTTACAAAACTGAGATAAACAATTGATGGACATATCATAAAACCAGAGTACTAAATGAAAAATGAAACAATGTAGCTCTATATTTGTAAAACTATTAATGAAAACATTAACAATATTTCACATAATCTGGTAGGTAACTAGAAGATCTTCTCAGTCTTGGAATTCTGATAACCATTGTGCTACTTCTGTTAGAAGTTGCATTAGTTCCAGTTTGACTGTAATCACCATCACAGCCTTGCACTGTTTCAATAAGTATAACTTTGTGCATTGTACATCACATCTTCATTTCTCATCAACATGTAACTGCTGAACCACCCATTCTCATTCACACTCCTAGCATCCTCAGACTTCCTATACTTAGCAACTCTCCTCTAAATCCAACGCTCTCCATTTCTCAACACCATATGCCACCTATGTACTCATTTTACTTCAAATAGACAACACATTTTTAATAACCTCTTCTTGATGCATCCTGTCTTTATTTTTACAAGATTACCTGGTACAATTTTTTTCAGGTAATCCAACACCAAACACTATGGCCCTCATTACAAACATGGCGGTTGGTGTTAAAGTGGTGGTAATACCGCCAACAGGCTGGTGGTAACTACCGCCAAATTATGACCATGGCGGAAAGATCTCCGAAAGCTATCCATTGTACCACACCGACTGCCAGGACAGAAACAACAGCCACCACGGCGGTAGCCAACTACAGCCAGGTGGAAGTCAATGTTCTGCCCACCATATTATGACCCTGCAAACCGCCACCTTTTCTGGGGGGTTACCAACAACATCAAAAGCCTGGCAGAAGCTGAGCTCAGAAGTGAAAGGACTCACCATTGGAGACACAGGGAACAGACACACCAACATGGAGCCTGAACTGCATGTCTTCCCCATGATCTTCTACGTTCTGCTCTACCACGAACACCAATGCCGGCGAAGACGACAACGGTGAGTACAGCTGCCTAGCACACAAGGGAGGGAGGGAGGAAAACGAGAGTGACACACACACGCATGACACACACACCCCCAACACCATACACACAATCAGCTGCATTACAAAAACAATTGTACCCCGTAACTCGACTGAAACAAATGATTCCGCAAAAGTGAATGTAATGAGATCAACACAGTATGAAAAGTAAGTTAGGCAAGATAATAGATATATACATATGTACAGAAAAAGGGACACAGCCCAGTCCACAATGTTCGTAGGCCACATGGCCGAAGGCCAAAGTCCACGGCCACACATGTTACCTGCTTCAACACGGAGAGAATACTGCCGGGGCATCAGTTGGTAAATAGGTAGGCACTTCAGGGGGACAGGGGGCACCTCAGCCGGGAGATGTTACAAGACCATTGGCTCTGGAGGGGGCAACATGCCCTGTGCTTGGTCCTGTGAAGTATAAGGTCACAGTCCCTCATGTGGGTTTCTCACCCACTAGTTCTGGAGGGGCAATGTGCCCTGTGCTTGGTCCTGGGGAGTGCAAGGTCATAGCTTCTCATGTGGGTGTATTACCCACTGATTCTGGAGGCAGCAACGTGCCCTGTGCTTGGTCCTGGGGAGTGCAAGGTCACAGTCGCTCATGTGGGTGTCTTGCCCACTGGTTCTGGAGGGGGCATCGTGCCCTGTGCTCTTGATCCTGGGGAGTGTCGGGCATGTGGGTGTCTTACCCACTAGTTCTGGAGGGGGCATCGTGCCCTGTGCTCTTGATCCTGGGGAGTGTTGGACAAGTGGGTGTCTTGCCCACTGTTCTGGGGGGGGCATCGTGCCCTGTGCTCTTGATTCTGGGGAGTGTTTGGCATGTGGGTGTCTTACCCACTGGTTCAGGAGGGGACATCGTGCCCTGTGCTCTTGCTCCTGGGGAGTGCAAGGTCACAGTCTCTCAGGTGGGTGTCATACCCACTGGATTTGCAGGGGGCAGGCCGCACAGCAGCCCATGGAGGCAGGATTACATGCTGTCCACCTGCTGTGACAGCTGCTCAGAGGTGGTGCTGCTGCTGGTGGGGGAGGATCCTGCCCACCCCCTGTAACCCCGGACGCCTGCTCAGTGGAGGTGGTGGTGCTACTGGGGGGAGGCTCCTGCCCATCCCCTGTAACCTCGGATGGCTGCTCAGTGGAGGTGGTGGTGCTACTAGGGGGAGGCTCCTGCCCATCCCCTGCAACCTCAGATGGCCACTCAATGGAGGTGGTGGTGGTGCTGTGGGGGTGAGGCTCCTGACCATCCCCTGCAACCTCAGATGGCTGCTCAGTGAAGGTTGTGGTGCTGCTGGGGGGGAGGCTCCTGCCCATCCCCAGCAACCTCGGACAGCTGCTCAGTGGAGGTGGTGGTGCTGCTGAGGGGGAGGCTCCAGCCCATCACCTGCAACCTTGGAGGGCTGCACAACCATCGTTGGTGGTGGGGGCTCCATCACAGTTCCTGCCCCAGGCCCCTTGGTCTTCCTGCCTGCTGGTGCAGGCTCCTTGCTCTTTCTGGCAGCTGGGGCAGGCTCCTTTCCCTTCTTGCCTGCTGGAGAAGACTCCTTTGTGTTTCTGGCAGCTGAGGCAGGCTCCTTCCCCTTGAGGCTTCCAGGTGCAGGCTCCTTCACGTTCAGGACATGTGGGCTGGATCCTTTCCCACCACGGGTGGGTGTGATGATGACTGGGCATGTGGACTGTGTTGCTGAGGTGCTTGGCTGTGTTCTTCCTAACCTGCCCATACATGCAGGATGTGGGGGGAGGGGGAGCGAAGAGGTCAATGGTGTATAGGCACATTTTTTTAGGGACATTGGAGAGGGAAGAGGGAGACAGAATGGGAGTGGAGGAAGAGGGAGCGGTTGCTAGAGTGTCTGTCTGCTGCTTTTAGGTGCAGGTGCATGGCCTGTATGCTGTTGTGAGGTGGATGGCTATTGGGCATCTGAGTGCTTGCGTTTGTGTATCTTGGGGGGGGGCAGACATATTGGGAGAGGGCACAGGGAACGTGTGCATGGCTGTTGTGGAGGAAGTGTCTGCCAGTGAGGTATGTGTTCTGCTAGGTATGGTGATGATGCTGGTAGTGGATGATGATGTAGTGCATGCAGGTGTGAGTGTAGACAGAACTGGGAGGGTGGTGACGGAGGAGGAGTGTCTGTGGGATGAAGTGTGGTGCGTGTGTTTGCCTGTGGCACTCTTGTGTGTTGTGTTGTCTTGTGTGCAGGCTCGTCTGGCTGTGAGCTTGGGATGGGTTGGGGTAGAGGAGAATGGGACTGGGAAGAGGAAGTTGGAGGGGGAACAGTAGAACCAGGGACAATGGCTGCCATCAGAGAGGAGGCCAGAGGTTGGATTGATCTCTGTTGGGCCGCCAATCAAGTGTGAATGCCCTCCAGGAATGCATTAGTCTGTTGCATCTGGGCTGCCAGCCCCTGAATGGCATTCACAATCATTGACTGCCCTACAGAGATGGATCTCAGGAGGTCAATAGCCTCCTCACTCAGGGAAGCAGGGCTAACTGGGGCAGGGCCTTAGGTGCCTGGGGCGAAGGAGATTCCCCACCCTCCTGGGTGAGTGGGCACAGGAGACTCGATGAGGGGCTGCTGGGAGGGCGGTGCTGGTTCGGGGGTGGAGGATGTACCTGTATCTGGGGTGGTCACAGAAATGTCTGCCACTACCAGGGAGCTTCCATCGGAGGAGGTATCTGTGTCAGAACTGTCCCCTCCAGTCTCTGCCGTGGTGCTCCCCTTGCCCTCCGTCCCACTGGTGCCCTCAGCATCGATGGATTCTGCCTCCTGGTCCTGTGGGATGCAGCTCCCTCTGTTGCCGGTGCCTCTACTCCTCTGCCAGTTGATGATAATGCAAATAAGGACAGGATGACAAAATAAAAAGAGGGGGAAAGAGACAAAGGATATACTTGGTCAATGGCTGCACCAACACCACCGTTGGTGTACACAGCACCCTCACACTCAGGGAACAGGCCTATTCAATATCCAATAGCACTAGCAGAGAAATAGCTTGCCACCAAGGCATGGGTAGGGGCACACACCGTCAAATGCTGCCCACTTGGGACCCATGCTGCCTTGACCAGTAGTGGATGCCTACAAGCTAGGTAGCAGGATTATCCCTTCAGAACCCTAGCCACCAGGGGACCTATGCTGCAATGTCAGGTCTGGCCTAGGGACACCCACTGACACACAACTCCCACCTGGATGCCACCCTAGCATGCGTAAGTTGTAATGATGAGCACTATACTCACCCCCTTGTGGCTGCTGTGATGCCCTCAAGCACCCATCCAGCTCTGGATAGGCCACTGCCAAAATACGGGCCATCAGGGGGGTCAGGGTTCGACAGGCACCCCTCCCTCATTGGGAGGCAATCTCCAGCTGGGCCTTCGCCGTCTTCCGTGCCCAGCATCTCAGATCCTCCCACCGTTTGCGACAGTGGGTGCTCTGCCTGCCCTAGACCCCCAGGGTCCACACCTCCTTGGCGATGGCACACCATATACACTTCTTTTGATGGGTGCTGACCTGTAGAGGCAAGACACACAGGAAAATAGAATTACACAAACAGCCCTACCTGTAACACTTATGGCCCACCATACCCCTTCACATCACCATTTACACACACTTGGCCCAGCACACAACCTATACGCTGCTCAGAGGAAATCCACCCACCCTCCTTATATAAGACATTCACACACAACACTCCATGCATTCCTGCCACATGCATCGTGCCCACAGTGTACGCACCTGTTGGTCTGGAGGTCCATACAGCAGTCCGTACTGGAGTAGGACCCCATCCACCAGTCTCTCCAACTCCTCTGAAGTGAAGGCTAGGGACCTTTCCCCAGTAGCACGGGCCATGGTAGGTTCCAGACACAGGTCACAGCAGCACATGCAGTGTAGGTCCTCTCCTTTGGAAGATCAGGTAGCAAGTGAGGGATCGGAAAGAAAACGGCGGTCACTTCCGCTTTGGTGCATACCGTCATCGCTTGCGTCGATCACCATTGGCCACTGTAACCCATAGAGCTCAATGCTAACCAATTAGGAATTGCACAGTGGTTCCCGACTGCCTCCCGCAACGGTGAACAACGTCAGCGGAATTTCCTCACTTCCATCTGTCCCTCCACACAGGACAGATGGATGCCATTTCGGGGGGGGGGGTGCAGGCCCTGGAAAATTGCTGCATCACTGGTGAAATTAGGAGATACTGGACAAATCACACTGACCCATCACAAGTTAACAGCGTGCAAATTTCTATTGTAGCTCCATTGTTCAGATTGTGACGGGCTCTTCACTCTTTTGCCCCATAGATTGCTACCTCTGCGAATGAATATGAGATGGAGACATAGTCCTGTGTACAGACCCCTGGTGGACTTGGCAACACTGAAGGACAGGAACATAATACTCACCTATAGACTTTACAGGGCCACAATCACTGCGCCCAATTGGAGCCAGACCTGATATCTGCAATCCGTCACCCCACTGGGATCCCCGCTCTTGTGCAAGTTCTATCACTGCTCCATTTCCTGGCAACTGGTTCTTTCCAAGTGACAGTGGGCTTGGCAGCAGGAATGTCACAGCCAGTGTTCTCAATAGTGCTGACTAGAGTATTTTCTGCCCTGATTAAACACATGTGCAGCTAGATTGTTGTTCCCCAGGTTGAAGATGTGGCCACAGTGAAGGCTGAGCTCTATGCAATGGGACATATCCCCAACATAATTGGGGTGATTGATGGGACACATATTGTATTTGTCCCCCCGTCAGAATGAACAGGTGTTGAGGAATCATAAGAGTTTCCACTCTATGAATGTACAGATGGTGTGCTTGGTGGACCAGTGCATCTCTCATGTCAATGCTAAGTATCCTGGGTCGGTGCAAGATGCCTTTGTCCTGAGGAATAGCAGCATCCCAATGTGATGGCCCAACTACAGATGCTCATGGTGTGGCTAATAGGTGAACCCTGGTTCCCTCCCAGTATATGTTGGTGTATGGGTATGGTGCGGGCCATATGGGATAGTGTGTCGCTAAATGTTTTCCCTCAATATTTCAGGTGACTCTGGTTACACCAACCTTTCATGGCTGCTGATCCCTGTGAGGAATGCCAGGACAAGGGCAGAAGAACGTTATAATGAGGCCCATGGGTGAACCAGAAGGATAATTGAAAGGGCCTTTGGCCTCCTGAATGCCAGGTTTCGGTACCTCCATCAGACAGGTGGATCCCTGAGCTACTCACCCAAGAAGATCTGCCAGATAGTGGTGGCATGCTGCATGTTGCATAACCTGGCTCTCTGATGCCATGTCCCATTCCTGCAGGAGGAAGAGGCTGGAGATGCCCGTGTGCCAGCAGTGGACCCTGTGGACAGTGAGGATGAGGTGGCAGAGGACGAGGACAACAGAACATCAGTGATCAGACAATACTTCCAATGACACACAGGTAGGACAGTGTTACTTCACATTTCAATGACTTTTGTTTGAATTTCTGTGGTACGTGCATGCTGATATTTTCCACCTGTATGCCCACTTACTGTTCCTTCTGACAATTCATTTTGCAGATGTTGGTGACCTCACATATACTCCTGGTGTGATCACTGCGGCCAGCTACAGGTCATTAATCTATGCTCATTTTCTGTACAGTTGTAACAGTTTGCATGAATACACAATTGAAAAACATGACATACTCCAAACTTCTTTTTTTCCGAAGGGTGTTTATTGAAGTGTTAAAATATTGAGGGGCAAGTGCAATCAGATGGGGTGATGATGGAGAAAAGTCCAGGGTTTTGTTCCAGTCTGTTTGTAGCACAGGTGCATTGTCCAAGGGGACATAGGAAGGGGAGCAATGGTAGTTCAAGGTGGACAGGGTGACTGAGTGGGACACAAGAGTGACAATCAGGAGAGTCTCATTTCTTGGTGGGTGTCTTGGCAAGTGTCTCTGGCTTCTGTCTGGATCGCAGGGAACGTTTATGGGGTGGTTCTCCTTCTGCAAGGGGAGGGGTGCTGGTAGCATGTGAGTCCTGAGGCGGGCCTCCTGGCCACAAGCGGTAGCAGCAGTGGAAGTCTGTTCAGATGTCTAGCTAGCGGCAGGGGCCCGCTGTTGTATAACTGCCTCCCTCATAATATTGGCCATGTCTGCCAGCACCCTTGCTATGGAGATCAGGGTGTTGTTGATGGCCTGCAAGTCCTCTCTAATCCCCTGGTACTGTCCCTCCTGCAGCTACCTGTTCTCCTGCACATTGTCCAGGATCTGGCCCATTGTGTCCTGGGAATGTTGATAGGCTCCCAGGATCTCTGCAAGTGTCTCCTGGAGAGTTGGTTCCCTGGGCCTGTCCTCCCCCTGGCGCACAGCAGTCCTCCCAGTTTCTGTGTCAGCCTGAGCCTCTGTCCCCTGAACCGTGTGCCCACTGCCACTGACCCCAGGTCCCAGATTGTCCTGGGTATGAGGTGTGGCCTGTGGTCCCTGTAGAGGTGGACACACTGCTGATTGATGTGTCCTGGGGACAGAGGTGTGGACATGCTGGGTGGGTGCTGTGGTGGTGTGTTCTAATGGGGGAGGCTCTGTGGTGATGTGTGACTGGGCCTGGGTAACCGGCTGTCCAGAGGTCCCTGATGGACCAGGTTGGTCATCCAGATCCTGAAGACCAGAGTTGCTGTCATCACTGTGGGCCTCTTCACTTGGGGGACTGGATATTGCTGGCACCTCCTCTCCGCTGACATTGGCTGGGGTACCTGTGGGGATGTAAATGTTGTGTTATGGTTTCTGTGTCTGACATATTGTGCATTCATGGCTTGCCCTCTTTGGTTGTATTTGCCCTAGCAGCTTTCACTTTTGTATGTTAGTGTATGGTGGTATTGTTAGTTCTCTATGGTGCGCATGCTTTAGTGATGAGTGTCCATGCAGGGCTGTGAATGGTGTCCATGCATTGGTAGAGCATGCAGGGCTTGGCATTGTGATAGGTGAGATGTGATGGTGGGGTGTGTGGGAAGTGGTGGAGTGATGGGAGTGAGGGTGAGGGTGGGGGTATGTGATGGCATGCAGGTAGGGGGGTGATAGAAGTAGAGAATTGACTTACCCAAGTCCAGTCCTCCTCCTACTCCGGCCAGGCCCTTAGGATGCAGTATTGCCAAGACTTGCTCCTCCCATGCTGTTAGTTGTGGGGGAGGAGGTGGGGGCCCACTGCCAGCCCTCTGTACAGCAAGCTAGTGTCTTGCTGCAATTGAACGTGCCTTCCCCCGTAGGTCCTTCCACCTCTTCCTGATGTCATCCTTAGTTCTTACGCGCTGTCCCACGGCGTTGATCCTGTCCACAATTCTCCACCATAGCTCAATCTTCCTAGCTATCGATATCTGCTGCACCTGTGCTCCAAATAGCTGTGGCTCTACCCTGATAATTTCCTCCACCATTTCCCTTAGCTCCTCCTCTGTGAAGCAGGGGTGTCTTTGTGGTACCATGGGTGTTGTGTGAGGTGTGTAAGTGAGGGTGTGTTGGGTAATGTGTTGGGGTGTGTGATGTGGGGTGCGTGAGTGGTGTATAGGTGTGAATAGTGTGTGGCTCTGGTCGTGTCAGTGGTTTTGGTGTCAATCTCCTAGCAGTAATTGTTGTTTGTAAATGGTTGTGGGTAATGTGGGTGTGTGTTTTATAGTGGTGTGGGTGTGGTGTGTGTATGGGTGTCAGGTGTGTATTGTTTGAATTGGCCAATGTGATGTTGTTTTGTCTGTGTGTGCCCATTTTGAGCGTGGCGGTATGTACCGCAATCGTTTACCACCGTTGAATGTCCGCTGTGGTGATTCGTGGGTCATAATGTGATGGGTGTAGTTCTGTTAGCATAACGGTGTGGGTTTTGATACCGCCAGTTTATCACACTGACCTTTGGTGTGGCGGATTTGTGTCTGTGGCTGAATACTGATGGATCGGTGTGTGTGTCATAATAAGGTGAACGGATAGCCGCCGCCGCCGCGGTGAGTAGGCGGCAGTCAGCGTGGTAGTAAGTGGGATTTACTGCAAATGTCATAATGAGGACCTATGTGTTGGTCTGAACACTCCTTCGCTCTATCAAATTTTGTATCCATAAAAGATTGAGTTTGGTGATAGATTTCCTTCCTTTCATCATCTTAAATGGAATTCCCACAGTAATTAAGTTTTCGGTGGTGTGATATAACTAAACCAAATCATTAATTATATTGTCCATATCTGTTTGCTACTGCCAATTGTATTTCACCTTTAATCATGCGGTTAGCTCTTTCCAGAATACCATTGGCCTGGGTATTGTATAAGGCCGAACGAGAATGTCTCATTCTACATGAAACAAAAAAATCCTTCATATCATTTGATGTCAATTGGGCCCCATTATTTATGATCAACACTACTGCAAACACCTCTTCATGGAACACTTCACGTAAAACGTCATTGGACTTTCTTGTAGAAATCTCGGTTAAAAACTTCACCACCAACCATCTGTATTTTAGCATCTACCAACACCATGGCAAATCTCTTTCCACAATTTAAATTTGACATTGGCCCTACAGGATCCGTGCATACACACTATGCCAAGGACTTCCTGGGTCATGAATACTGCCCAAGTCTGATTGTACTCGAATTCTCAATCTTTTCTCACTCCCTTTACACTCTGAGCATCTCTCCACCCACTGTACAATATTGTTACCAATAGTTGGCCACCAGATATTTATTCTCAACATTTTCTTTGTGACAGTGTGTCCCAAATGTCCTTCATGGGCTACCTCAAATAGCTGGTGGCACTATTTTGTCAACTCTCTTTACCACTCTCCCTTTAACTTCAGACAGCTCATCAATTATTTTACAGAATGGCCTTAGAGCTAAAGGTGACATACTTTCTCTCCTTCCCCCCGTTCTTATCATTTCCACAACACCTTTAAGAACATCATCATTGTCCATAGCCTCTGACCATTCTGCCTCAATTACAGCACCTTGCATCCAAGATGTTATATCTTCTACACTGGCTACACCACCCTCTTGATCACTACTAAGGACCCCTCTCTCAGCTACATATATCTCTGGTTTACTGGCATATGAGACAAATAAACTAATTGGACATTTTTCCACCAAGAAATGTGTTGAAGTCTGTAATTAAACTCCTGTAAACGTGAAGCCAGTCTAGCCAGTCTGGCTGAACCTTTGCGTGCCCCTCCAGGAGACAATATCTTCATATGTGGTTTGTGATCTATACATAAAATGATGTTACTACCCCAAATATATGTTCTAAAGTATTCCAAACCCCACACAGCAGCTAAAACCTCTTTTTCAATCACTGCATAATGACATTCAGTTGTTGTCAATGTGCGTGAAGCAAAAGCTACTGTTTTCTCAGAAGACCCGTGCACACTGCCACTATAGCTACAGCACTGGCATCAACTGTAACAATTGTTTTTTTGTATCAAAAGGAACAAGTATGCCAGCTCTACACACTTCTTCTTTAATTTTCTGGATACAGTCTTGTTGTTGTTCACGCCATACCTAATTCGATCCTTTATGCATAATTTTTTTTAAACACTTTGTTTTGCTAGTGGAGCTTCTAACAGATTTTGAATATAAATCTATTAGGCCAAGAAAGGAGCAGAGCTGATTTTTATAGTTAGGCATAGGTGCAGATTTTATGGCAAGTAACAAATCTGGCTTGGCTTTTAACCCATCAGCAGACAAGGTATGCCCCTAAAGCGTGGTGCTGCACGAAAAATAGCAGTGCTGCGCTGTTCCACTTTTGAAATGCCGGGATGTGCCGTATTTACAGAAATAGGGCGCAGCCCTGTGCTTCCCTCTACGCCGGCACTAAATTAAGCTGCCTGTGCCAACACAGACATCCTTGCACCATAGTACCTGGGTGTCTGCGTTGAGGGGATAGATTGTTTATGTGCAGGATTATGTCCCTTCCTCAACATAAACAATCTAGTATGGCAATTCGGCACTTGTATGTGTGCTGCAAAATGCAGCACACATAGAAGTACCAAACCGTAATTTCAGAATAATTGTTTATGTGCAGGAAGGGACACCTTTCTGCACATAAACAACCATCCATGTCATTTTGCTTCTATGTGTGCTGCGTAATGCAGCACACAAAGAAAAAGCAAAAAACAATGAGGAATAAAAGCATTCCTCCTCCTTTTGCCATGCTAACGCCACCCTTCGTAAATCTGAGGCAGTGTCAAAAGCAATTGGTGTTGAGGTGGAATGCCCACTGCAACACCCGCTGCCCACCCCTCTGACGCAGAAAACTGCATCAGAGGAGCCCATATTTACAAGGAGGCATAACGCCCAAAAAGAGGCGTTACACCTCCTTATAAATATAGAGCTGAGATTAGCGCCACCGGAGCGTCACAAAAGGTGACGCTCTGGTGGCACTAGGGGCTCTTAAATCTGCCCCTCTATCTCTTCCACCAAGAATTCACAGTTCTCTTTGAGTAGTGTCAGGCCTACCTAAGATAACTTATCCAACACAAATTTTAATGCAGAATTGTGGCTTTCCACACTGTCCCCAAAAAACAATATATTATCCTGGACTCTGCCATATACACCTTTCCCTTGACATGTCTGTCTTTAAAAATGGTCTGTTGTCCTGTATCCAGTAAAGTCAATTTTTAGGTTGAGCGTAAGTGTATGGTCTATTGTACATACTTTAGTATATACTTCTTTGTGGGCTACAATTCCGCCCACTGCTTCTCATTAGTTTATGCAGTGTCCTTCAAATATCCTTGCTTCTAAGTGGTTAATCTTTTCAATTTGTCCCACCTTTTCCTCCTTTGTCTACTCCCATGGGGCACATCCCTGGTAGTTGTACCCTTCCACTTGTCCAATTATACCATCTGCGTCAGGGACTATTTTTTCACTTCTTTGGCCTTGGCTGGTTTTGTTAGTTTCCTGCTGGTGTTATGCTCTTTGTCCAATGGTTGGATTCGGCTCACTTGGCTTTCTTCTGCATGCTCCTTGGATTGAAACATATATTTTTATAGTTGATTTGTATCAGCTCACGTGGCTCATGTGAAACATACGTTTTTAAAGTTGGTTTGTGTAAGCACACTTGGCTTGTGTGAAATGTAAGATTTTATAGTTGTTTTGTTTCAGCTCTCTTGGCTCATGTGGAACGTACGTTTTTAGAGTTGTTTTGTTTCAACTCACTTGACTTGTGTCCGCATGCTCCTTGGATTGAAATGTACGTTTTTATAACACACAGGGAGAGCCGACACAGAGACTTGAACCTGGCTTCTCAGGTCCAAAGTTGGCAGCTCTCTATTGTATGCCACATCATCTCTTCAAGACAATTATCATTTTAATAGGGTTTAATCTCCATTTCCCTCATTGAGTCACCTTCCCACCATGCAACCAACCTTAACCGCTTTCTCTCTTTTGTGGTCCTGAGCACCCCCCAACCCCATGTTTACATTTAAATTAAATTGCATTATTTTATTGTGCTTACTATCCTGTGTAAAAAAGTCTTAATTTTGGTAGGCATGGGGAGATTAAGTGATTTGAGCAGAATCACAGGATATTGAGCCGACGCTGAGACTCGAGCCGGGTTCCCCACATCCAAGGTCAGCAGCTCTGGCTGTTACACCCCTCCTTCTTCCAAATGTCCCTCTCGAGGCCTTCTTTTCTTTTACTGTGCATCGGTGATGCCTGTGGTCCTTCCTTTGTTTTCACAGCCACATCCAACAAAATGCATTTAAGGCATTCAAGGAAAGCACTCCATTAGCTTTGGGTGCATGGTCATGTTTCTAACCATGCACACATGACAAAAGAATATATTAAATTGGTTTTATTGTGTGTACACATGATAGAACAGTGTATACCTGTTCACAGTGTTTTACACATGATGATACAGCGTGTACTGACAGATAATGTTAAATGCAGTGTACTTACAGTTTGTTACATGCACAAAGACTTATTGTGTCACAACGGTACACACACATGGTCTGCCGCCTGTGCTTTGGAAGTGCTTTAGTTATATGCAGGGTCACTCAAATTATATGGCAGAAAGGACCAAACTATGCAGCAGGGTTCACCAATGTATGTGTCAAGAAAAGTCCAGTCATGCATTTACAATGCCAATAGCTCTAGTTCTCGCAAATGCAAGACCTATTGCATTGCAAATGCTTGTTTCTTCTTGGTATCCACCTTGGTTGATATCTTTGGGTAACATCCGAATCTTAGGCCATTTATTTGTAATCATTAATTTTAGGAATAATGGTATACAGTGACCCTGAGTCAACCATCAATTCCTCCATCTTACCCCTGATGGTGAACTGCGCTTTTGGTCTATTCAACCCTTCCAGTCATCCCATGCTCATGTTTTGCATGCATGAGTTCGTATCCCAGCCTCATCGCCAAAATCTGTAATAACTTCAGTCCGAGACAAATGTAAAGTAGAATGGCTTTTATTTTAAAAGCCAAGATATCCTTATGTTGCGTAGGTTTCACGAGCAGATGTAAGGGCCACATGCTTTTGAAACAGTAAAGCCTTGAGTCTACTCAACTTGTCAAAATTCACGTTTGAAGAAGCAATGTAAGGCCAAATATCACTTTCCTCCTTAAATTTAGTGGGGGAGAACAATACGTTCCAGCAGCATGTAACGAGCTTAGAGACTGAAACAACGTAAACTATTCCGGCCAGCATGCCACAACAGCCTTCACTATTGAGAAGGACGTAGCTGCTGTTTGAAAGCACCTAGAACGTTGGTCTAATCAAAGGGACTGGGACTCCCTTAAGATAACAAGCCAAGTTTGCAGACGAGGCGCTACACACCCCGTGCAAGGACAGCTGTTTACAAATCATGGAATGGCTGACTGAAGTCTTGCATTCACACCGCTAAGAAAGACCTCTTTCATGCCATTGAAGCATTTATACGAGAAGGGAAGCTCCCACACCTCTTGGATGTAACTATCTCCCAGCTTTTCATATCTGCCTACCGGAATGTGTTTTAAACAGGAGGTGAATTGTAGTGTGGAAATAGGCAGATCAATAACCCCATGTATTAACCACTCAGCCGATGGTATTTCGGCCACGTAAAAGGCAACTTTTCTAATTTCTCAATGTTAAGCATGACATAAGTCGCTTCTTTCTTAGCCATTAGTTGTTGTTGTCGCATTAGATTAAAGGAAGAAAAAATCTCCCTTGCACTGATGTGCTGCCATGGAACGTGACCTACCTTCAGTGTTTGAAGCGTCCAACCCAACTGCATAATGGACCTGATCTGACTCTGTTCATGGTGTAAGGAAGACATATCAGATTGTATAATGTCTATAGCAGAAGAGACAATATTATTAACGGTATATATCCGGTCGGACAAAGTGTTCATCCCTTATCCCAAACAGGTAATGCCTTTTTTTAAATTTTCCTTGTCTATTTGCTTTAACCGGGCAGCAGCATCTTGTTGGGAACGTTTCCAAATCTCATTGGATACTGCATATAAAAATCGCTTCTTACGTGGTGTTCTAGGGCCTGACAAGAAATCTTGTAAGTCAGTGGAGTTAGACAGGAGATTGAGGTGTTCCCTAACCGCGTTCAATGAGGATGATTTTAGCCACTGATGGCATAATTTTCCCACACTAAGGCCCATATTTATACTTTTTAGTGCCATATTTGCGTCATTTTTTAACGCAGAAACGGCGCAAACTTGCAAAATACAATTCGATTTTGTACATTTGCACCGTTTTTGCGTCAAAAAGTGGTGCAAATGCGGCGCTAAAAAGGTATAAATATGGGCCTATATGTTGTAATTTTATCTGCATGCTTTGGTGATATATAGCGAGGGTCTGGCCTATTCGTCCTAAAACCTCCTGAGGAGTTAATAAAACGTTGATGACACCCATTGGTATCTATTGGCCACAATAACCACCCGCCTGAGGGTTTCAGTGAAGCATTAAACGTACCATTCTGGACCCACTCATCAAGCTCATCTTCAGTTGCATTCGTATATTTTTGCCATTTGAAAACTTTTGCGGGGGAAGGTATACTGGGCATGTTTAATTCCCTGATTGTTGCTAAGCCTAAACAACTCGTTTGTTGCACTGTTTCATTTAAAAAGATAATTTGTACAGGAGTGAGGCATGCTCTAAACAATGTTTCCCTTAATTTGCCAATTTTTTGTTTCCCATACACTTTTCAGATCAATTGATTTGGACCAATATTCATAGCTTTCTATCGATAACCCGGAAACAAAGGATTCCGAATATATACATTTCGTATTGGTCAATAACATGTGTATATCCTTAGTAGATGGTACTTTAAAATAATGTGACTCAGCATTCTTTTGATTGGGCCCAGAAAAATATGAAAACTTTTCAGAATATGTTTTGGAACTCCCTTGTGGCGGAGTCAGGCAAAGTTCCCATTTTGTGTAATTGAAAACAGTTTGGGGACTGCTCGCTCTATGTATGAAATGGTGCCCATAATAATTATAGCAAAACATATCACCATAATTTTCTTTAAATTGGTAAACATTTTCGTTTTCAAAGACAGTATAATATTGCAATTCAGTCATCATAGAATCAATTGTTTACACATCCCAATCATCAGAAACAATTTCTGGCATCACTATATCATTCATTGATAATTTGAACACATACGGTATTTGAATAACTTCCGTGGGACCGTATATATCAAACATTACTTTGTTCCAAACAATCCCATCAGGAATTGGCACTGCAGAAATGTTCACAAAGGATAAGTCTCTTCGGACTTTGTGTGATGAAAAATGTGGTTTCAAAACCTCCTCCACCAGTTCAACTGTTGATCTTTCAGGAAGAAAATGACCATGTATTAATAAGAAAAAGTTAATGACAAAACCAATCCAAAGTAGAAAGGCTAGGACAGTCAAAGAGAGCCATAGATAGTTCCATGGAAAAATAAAATACAATTTTAAGCCAGTTTGTTAGCTTACGTGTACCTGACAAATCAGCTGTCGAAGAGGCGAATGAGTCTGAGAAATCATCGTTGAAGTCAGCAAAATAACCAGAGGCAGTTCGTGCAAATGGCAGAGAGGTTGTCAGTGGTGGAGATGGTGTTTCCTGAGGTGGCACACTATAGACAGCACCATCCGGTTGGCTTGAAGTCGAGTTGACTTGGTCAAGTGTTTCTAAATTAGTTTACATTAGTGGAACTAATGCAAGACCATCTTCCACCCTCCCCATGCTCGAGGAGGTGTTGGTGTTGGTGTAGAGGAACCTCTTCGCCAGTAGTGAGAGGGATTCGGGAACTACTGGATGTTCCTCTTGGTCGGCTGTGCAGGATCGGCCACATGGTGTAGTTTGACATTGTCAATAGAGACAAAACGATTTTCTTTGGCACCTGCCAACGGTGGTAGAATAACAGTTCTGGTACTGTGTATTCCTAGTACAGGGACTGGTGCTCGATAAGATGGCCAAATTCCTTTTTAACTGCGACTTTTTCACGTACAAGATCCCCAACTCTGGGAATCCAGCCAGTAGATGTTACAGGCACATCCTTAATTCCTGTGGAGGCAGCACTTTTTGAAGAATTATCATCACGGAACTGTTGCAATTCCTGTTTATTTAAGTCAAAAGGTGTTTCTGCTGCCTCCACGCCAGGACCATCAAGATCCGGAACATACATTCGACTTCCGAACAGGCCCTCATATGAAGTACGACCCCCCAGGGACCTTCTAGGCAGATTATTTAGTGCTCTGTGGACCCCATACAGGTGGTTAAGCCAACTACGACCCGTACCTAAGACTCTGGCTGTTAAGGAGTGCTTTAAATCACGGTTTAATCGCTCCACAACACTATTTCCCTTGGGATGAAATGGGGACGAGTACTGGAGCTGGACCCCCAACAAAGCCATGGTGTCCCTGAATGCCCTTGAGGTTAAAGCAGGGCCCTGGTCCGAATGGAAGGCCGCAACTGCATATGTACCGATAAAGACTTGCAAGTCTTTAATAACAGTCCGAGCGTCAGCCGAGCATTGTGGCCACACCCATACAAATCTGGAGCATGAATCAACAGCGACTAAAATATATTTGTATGCACTATCAGGTGATAAGGGACCACAGTGGTCCAAGTACACACATTGTAATGGTTTGTTTGAAATTAAGAGGGGTGTCTGCGGCGGGCGCTTGGCAGTGGAAACTTTGATTTGTTGACAGATGTCACAACAAAGGACATACTGCTTAGTCTCTTTGTAGAGACCTGGCCACCAATAACAGGCCTGCAAGATCAAAATTGTAGCCGCCACACCAGCATGGGCAGATGCCACCCCTTCATTCGCTGCTTTAATCAATTGTGGTCTTACATCTTTGTTGGGGATGCCCACGCCTGGTATTTTAACTTCAGTGTTTAGCATACTTCCCATACGATAATGATATTTGTTAGGAAATCCTTTAGGATGGGGCTTACCATCAGCCGTAGCTTTCAGGGCAACCCAAATGTCTGCATCCAATTTGGAACTCGTGCGAGTCACTGCAGCTACATTGGCTACTGCTACTGCTGACTTTTCGGCTTCATCAGCCAAATTATTTCCAGCAACATGTATTCCAACGCGCTGGTGTCCAAGTGTATGTAATACATGGACATTTGGTAGCGTCTCTTTCAGGTCAGCTACTTTCCCCCACAGTAGTCTGTGGTTAATGGTGTTGCCTTTGGAATCTCTGAACCCATTCTGGTGCCAATAATGCAGGTATTCATTAAAGGACTGGACACAGTAATATGAATCACAAACAATCAGCGTGGGCTGTGCCGGATCCGTGTGTTCTAGTGCCATCAGCAGAGCTTTTAGCTCAGTCAACTGTGCTGTACAATCCCCCAGGGTCTGTGTAAAGGTATGTAGAGGGTAAAATGTATTGCCCTCCAAATAGCCACTTACGACTGCGCAAGCAGCAGAATATTGATGTTTAGTTCCAATTTCAGGCAGTGCAGAGCCATCAGTGTACATGACTCTATGATACTGATCAAAAGGCAAAGTATTTTCTGGAACTGGATATACTATTTCATATTGTAGAAATTCCTAAGTTTGTAGCTTTGGGTAAAAAATGTAGTCAACATCAGTGGCTGTCAGAGACGTAGCCTATTGTATACAACGTGGATGTAATGCTTTTGCGTTTGGAACGCTGGCTTTTGTAACAGCCTTTAGGGCTGGGATTGGAGAAACGACAATAATGCTTTTTTCTTGGGCAAGAGGTTTTTCTTTAATGACAGCCATCTGTACAGCAGTGAGAATTTTCTCAGTGGGAGCAAAGCGTTGTTCTGCTACTGAGTACAAATGCGATTTGTATGCTATCGGGACTGTCTCACCTTCATTAAATATCACATAGGTGAAACTGATGGCCCCAGCTATTACTCTGATGACCAAATGTGTTTTGTTGTCCCTTGTGTGTAAATGTTGTGCTGCAAGCATATCTTTCTGCAACTCTCGAAGAATACGTGAATGTTCAATTGTCTAGAATTTACTTGAAAAATCGGGCCGTATTAAGTCATATAAAGTTTTTATGCGCATATCATATTCTGGAATGTATGTTCTGCCAAAATTTAGGAAACCCAATAATAATTGGAGTTTTTTTATCGTATTCGGTGGTTGTAACTGTGCGCATTTCTCTAAGAATTGTGGCGCTAGGCTCTTCCCTTCACTTGACAGCTCATATCCTAGGAACAGGACGCTGAGGACGGCTATTTTTGTTTTTTTTAAGTTAAATTTGTAGCGAAATTCAGCAAACCCTACAACAATGCGGGCTACCAGTTTTAAATTTTGGAGTAATTCATCATCCATCAGGTATATATCATCTACATAGGACAAGGCTTCAGGGTCAATCTCGTGCAATATAGCAGTGACATGAGCTGCAAACAGCCCTGGGCTGTTCTTATACCCCTGAGGTAAACAACAGAATTTTTTCTGGGAGCCTGGTGCGCTGAAACTTGTTAAGTCTCTACTCTCAGGTGCTATATTCTGGCAGAAAAACCCATTGGAAATGTCTAGTGTTGTTTTGTATTTTTTCTGCACTATGTTGCTCATTAGTGCTGTGCTATGCGAATTTTGGATAGCATAGGTACGTGTATGACTGTTGAAATGTCTGTAGTCTAAGACTATTCTGTATGAATGGTCTGATGTAGCTACTGGGAATAATGGATTATTCATTGTGAGACACAGGGTTCAATCACACCCTGGTACTCTAATTGTGTTAATATTTCGCTCACTGGTGCTTTTTCTTCATGTTCTATAGGATTCTGTGGTTGTGGCTGAGGTTCATTTTTAATTGGAATTACATGGTAGGGGGATTCTTTATCCCATCCCACATGATTTCTGTATAATGCAAGTGCTCGTGCCAAAGCACATTAAATGGAATAGGATTCAGCAAGTTCCTCTGGAACAAGGGGCGAGAAAGAAGGCTTAATGACATCTTCTCCTTATGGGCGGCCAATCTTGTTCGGCCAACAAGACATCATATACTTTTACTATGTGATCCCAAAAGATGGCGTCTATTGTGCGTTCAATGTCTCCTTCTAACTGTAGCGTTACTTTGTACACCCTATCAGGCGTGGAGACATGCATGTCCGCAGTTTCTACTTGTATAAAGTCATCAGTTGCTTTCACCTCCAGATGCTCTAGAAGATTCCGGCTAACTATTGTGACCTCTGCCGCGCTGTCTAGCAAGGCTAGGGCCCAATTCTTGTTCTTCAAGAGGACCCTCTTCCTGTGTGGCATGTCGGACTGCGACTGCTGCCACTTTTTTCTTTTTACATTTTTGTTTTTGTTGGGCGCATTTCTCTTCCTTTTTAACAGAAACCTCCGAAGAGCGTTGTGATTCCTGTCTCGGTTTCACGTACTCTGTTCTTCGCTCTGATCGCCCACCTCTCTTATTTCTTTTTTCGATGAGTCCTGAAAGGAACGAGATTGGCGTGTATTGATACCTATCAGGCGTTTTGATATTATCCCTATTTCTGAGATTCTACCTATTATGTGGGGTCTCCATATGTGGAGATTCTACCCTCTCTTTCTTAGGAGTTTGTTGTTTTGTATCCCAGCGTTTCTTATTACCCTCAGATGCTTGCTTGGGGGTATCTTTGTTTGATTTACCCTGAAATTGAGGTTTTTGTTGTCTGGCCCCTAAGCTATCTCGACCAATACTTGAATAGGTCTCTGCTATTATTTTAGGCAGCTCTCGTTCTTGGTCCTGTTGTGGAACATCACAAAGCTGCATGCGCACTGCAAGTACGACTGCTTCCCCTTTAAGGTTACTTAAAATGATTGAGGATACTGTGACAAAATTGCCCATCAATTGCATCCCCAAATCTAGGTCTGGGGCAGCCCCATATTCATCTTGAATTTGTTTCAGCACTTCCGATAAATTTGCAAGTGTCAGTGTTCCGTGTGCGGTTGTGTAGAGTGCGGAAAATACCGTGCCCCAAGTATTACAGTTTTCAACTGTAGGGACCATCCCAAAGGGCAAGCACATCATTAATATTCTATGTTTACCCTGAGGTCCCGTATGGGGAAACACTGCCTCCAGCATATTAATTTTCTGTGCTAACTAAAATGGAGTTTCCTCTCGTTTGGCGGGTACTTTACCCATAATCGAATGGACAGTCACAGGATTTATACCTGACGTTACTGCATGTAGATGTGCTGGAGCAGCACATGCTGGGTTTGTATTTAGTGTTTGCATCACAAATTGTACTAATCGTCTATATATTGCCATTAACTCAATATATAAGCGACGAACCTCAGCTACCGCTAAATTTGCTACTGCATGATGTGGTGTATAGGGGCCAATAAAGGCCAGGTAGGACCGTCCTTACTAAGTGGACCTAACCTTACTGGTAATATTGTGTGGGGTAGGGCGCCATCAAGCCAATATTATGTTCTTGATAAGATAGAGGTATCTCTAAATATGCATTCGCTCTGGATTGTCCAGGTGCATTCGCAGGTGTATATTGATGAAATGTATTTGTGTTCCCATCAACTGCTGGAAATGTGACCCAAGAGTAAAAAAGTTCTGTCTATAAGCTGCATGGGCGTCCACCACAAATGTGACTGGACCTCCCTGGGCCGTTATGCCATTTGCTAGTAAGTGTGCTGTTAGAGGTTGTCTCATATTAACAGCTATTTACCCATGACTACTTGCAGGAAGCTTATCGACACCTTCAGGACAAGAATTGCTATAAAAAACTTTCTCATAATCCAACAGCCGAAATCCGACAAAGGTTGTCTGACCTCTTGGAGTATTGGCATTCTTGTCAAACCCTTTCAAGTAAAGAAAAAATGCTCTCTATCCTCAGTTTCCTACTATCCCTACACTATGGGGGTCATTCTGACCCTGGCCGGCGGCGGAAGCCGCCGGCCTGGCTGGAACCGCCAGAATACCGCTGTGCGGTCAAAAGACCGCCGCGGGTATTCTGGGTTTCCCGCTGGGCTGGCGGGCGACCGCCAGAAGGCCACCCGCCAGCCCAGCGGGAAACACCCTTCCATGAGGATGCCGGCTCCGAATGGAGCCGGCGGAGTGGAAGGGGTGCGACGGGTGCAGTTGCACCCGTCGCGATTTTCTGTGTCTGCATGGGCACTGCAGGGGCCCCCAGGGGCCCCACGACACCCCATACCGCCATCCTGTTCCTGGCAGCCAAAACCGCCAGGAACAGGATGGCGGTATGGGGGTCGGAATCCCCATGGCGGCGCAGCAAGCTGCGCCGCCATGGAGGATTCCCCAGGGCAGCGGAAAACCGGCGGTACACCGCCGGTTTTCCGTTTCTGACCGCGGCTGTACCACCGCGGTCAGAATGCCCAAGGGAGCACCGCCAGCCTGTTGGCGGTGCTCCCGCGGTCGTTGGCCGTGGCGGATTTTACCGCCAGGGTCAGAATGACCCCCTATATCTTTTACCAAAAATACATAAAAAAGGCCACCCACCAAAGGGCAGACCGATAATATAAGGTATTAACTCAGCTTGTTCCAATCTGGGTACTCTTATTGATAAGGAGCTACAGCCTTTTATGATAAACTTACCCTTCTTTGTCAGAGATACCAAAGACATTTTACAAAAATTACAAAATATTGATTGGCAACCTGACTACTTTCTTGTTACCATTGACGTAGTCAGCCTCTACACATCCATAAAACATAGTGATGGCTTAGAAGCTGTAAGAAAATGTCTTTCCACCACATCTGTGAAATACATGGCACGTAACTCTATGATATTGGAAATGTTGAAATTCTGTATAGAAAACAATTACTTTCTCTTTGACGGTCAATCCTATCTGCAACTTCAAAGGACAGCGATGGTGGGCAAAATTTGCACCACTGTATGCCTGCATTCTGATGGGAGCAGTGGAACATTCCTGGCTTTCGAACGCTAAAACTGAGCATCTCTCACAACATATAGGTGGTCATTACAACCCTGGCGGATGGTGTTAAAGCGGCGGTAAGACCGCCAACAGGCCGGTAGTAAAAAAATTGCATTTACGACCGTGGCGGAAACCGCCAACAAAGACAGCCACTTTAACACTCAGACCGCCACGGTGGTACAAACAAACAGGGCAGCGATCACCGCCAACAGACAGGCGAGAGACAATGTACCGCCCACAGTATCACAACCTACCAATCTGCCACCTTTTCCGGGGCGGATTCACCGCGGATAAAAACACGGTGGAAACAGGAATTTCGAAGGGAAAACGCTCACCTCTACACACTCCACGAGGAACGAGGACACCATGGAACCAGAACTCCAAATTCTCCCTGCGATAGTCTTCCTGCTCCTCTACCAGGAGCACGAACGCCGGCGGCGAAGACCACAGTGAGTACAGCACCTACGAAACAGGGGAGGGGGGAGGCAAAAAACAGGGACACACACACGCAACACCCCCACCCTCACCCTCACCCACCACAACACACACACTAATACATATCAATACATCACAGTTACACCCCCCCAAGCCCCCCTGGAAGAATGCAAAGACCAAAGAAAATGAGTGTAACCATCGGAATATATTAAAAACAAGTAGGTAGAAATACATATATACACAATGTACAAAAGAAATACCAGGCGTAGTAGTCCAGGTACTGCACAAAGAAAGTCCGTGAAACACTGGGACCACAAGGTATGGGTGAGGCCCACACAGGATCCCCGACCATGACGGAGAGAACACTGCAGGGGCATCAGAGAGCAACAAAACAGGCACCTCAGGGGGAGGGAAAGGGGGGGCACCTCAGCCAGTTGAGTGCACGACGCCAAATCCACGAGGGGGCCACATGCCCACTGTTCAATCCTGGGGAGTGCAAAGCTACAGTCTCTCAAGTCTCTACAGTGGGTGGGTTGCCCACTGTTCAATCCTGGGGAGTGCAAAGCCACAGTCTCTCAAGTCTCTACAGTGGGTGGGTTGCCCACTGTTCAATCCTGGGGAGTGCAAAGCCACAGTCTCTCAAGTGGATGACAGTCTCCACTGGTCCTGGAGGGGGACTGGTGCCCAGAGTGCTTAATCCTGTTAAGGACAGAGGTAGTGGATGGATCTCTCCACTGGTTCTGGAGGGGGACTGGTGCCCAGAGTGCTTTATCATCTTAAGGACAGAGGTAGTGGATGGATCTCTCCACTGGTTCTGGAGGGAGACTGGTGCCCAGAGTGCATCATTCACCCCGTGACGGACCCAGTTGCGTCAGTGCCCCTGCAGCTCATGGGCTAGTGGTGCTTGAGATGGCGGTGCCCTGTGCAGCGGTGCCCTGTGCAGCAGTGCTTGAGATGGCGGTGCCCTGTTCAACGGTGCTTGAGATGGCGGTGCCCTGTTCAGCGGTGCTTCAGATGGCGGTCTACATTGCAGGGTCTCAGCTGCTGGCAGTCCTTCACGGCCCAACGGGCCTTTTGCTGGCGGTCCTTCATGGCCCAGCTGGGCTGGTGCTGGCGGTGGCCTCCTGGGCAGCTGGGCTGGGGCTGGCGGTGGCCTCCTGGGCAGCTGGCCTGGGGCTGGCCGTGGCCTCCTGGGCAGCTGGGCTGGGGCTGGCAGTGGCCTCCTGGGCAGCTGGGCTGGGGCTGACGGTGGCCTCCTGGGCAGCTGGGCTGGGGCTGGCGATGGCCTCCTGGGCAGCGGGGATGATGGAGGTCTTCTCCGCCGTGCTGCTCTTCCCAGACTTGCCGGATTTCTTGTGGCCCTTCCCCACCTTGGAAGGTGTCACAGCTGACTCCACACTCCCAACGGGACCCCTGGGAGCGGCTTTGGTGGCTGGAGTCTTCCCCCTCTCCCGCAGGGCACTGGCCAACTTCTGATGCTTCACAGGTGGGGGACTGTCTGTGCTGTGGCTCCGTGACACACTGGCTGTCCTGGTGGCCGGTGCACTCCACATTCTGGTGACTACAGGCACCACTGGTCCCGGAGATGTTGTGGCTGAGGTGCTACTTCGGGACCTATGAGATGTACGGGGTGGGGGAGGTGTGGGAAAGAGGTCAAGGGTGGAAAGGAAAAGTTTTTTGGACACACTGGGACGGGTAGCTGAAGGGGTTTTGGAAGTGGAGGAAGAGGTGGTGGCTGTAGGAGGTGTACGTTTGGTGACTTTGGGTGAAGGTGCATGCGCTGGAGGCTGTCGTGAGGTGGATGGCTGTTGGGTGGGTGTGTGCCTGCGTTTGTGTATCTTGGGAGGGGGTGTCACAGACACACTGGGAGAGGACACAGGGGATGTGTGAATGGTAGTGGGGGTGGTGACTGCACATGAGGGGGGTGTGGTGGTGGGTGTGCTGGAGAGGGACGTAGTGGCTGTAGAGGTAGTGCATGCAGGTGTGAGTGTAGACGAGACTGGGAGGGAGGAGGGAGACAAGGAGGAGGGGGACACAGTGGAGGCAGTGGATGTTGGTGTGTCTGCATGTGTGTGTTGCTTACGTGAGTGCCTGTGGGATGTGTGGTGCTTATGTTTGCCTGAGCTTCCCTTGTGTGTTGGCGTGTGTGCAGGCTGGTCTGATGGTGTGCTTGGGATAGGCAGAGGTACAGGGGATTGGGTCGGGTGGAGGAAGTTGGAGGGGGGAGGCTAGAGACAGGGACAATGGCTGCCATCAGTGCTGAGGCCAGAGTCTGAAAAGCTCGGTGAAGGGCCGCCTGACCAGAATGAATGCCCTCCAGGAATGCATTGGTTTGTTGCAACTGCCTCTCTACACCCTGGATGGCATTCAAAATGGTAGACTGCCCAACAGTGAGGGATCTGAGGAGGTCAATGGCCTCCTCACTGAGAGCAGCAGGGGTGACTGGGGCAGGGCCTGAGGTGCCTGGGGCGAAGGTGATGCCCACCCTCCTGGGTGAGCGGGCACGGGGCAAAGGCTGAGGGGCTTCTGGGAGGGCGGTGCTGGTAGGGGAGGTGGCGGCTGTACCTTTAGATGCGGGGGGCACAGATGTTGCCGCCACCACAAGGGAGCTCCTATCAGAGGACGAGTCTGTGTCGCTGGTCTCAGCTCCTGTCCCCGCCGTGGAGCTCCCCTCACCCTCCGTCCCACTGGTGAATTCAGACTCCATAGTATCGCCCTCCAGGGCCATGTGGGATGCAGCTCCTTCGTGCTCCGGTGCCACTGCTCCTCCGCCTGATGATGCTAATGCACACAAGAACAGGGAGACCACAAAAAGGGGGGGGAAACAGAAGAAAGACATGTTGAGTGCATGCATTACTGCTACCGAACACCCCTTCCTATTTGCGAGTCGCATTCACAACCGACTCGCAATTTGTGAATGTGCATCGTGTTCGGCCGTTTGCATGGCGCAAACTGCGATTTTTGCAGATTGCACCATGCAAACGGCTTGCTACATCTGGCCCTTTGTCATTGTAATTGCTAATACACTATTTCGAAATCAAAGACAAACTCCAGATCGTTTTGTGCTTTAGGTGTGTTTATTTAAGTGCCCAATATTGGAGGGGGTAGTGAAATGGTGAGGGGTGATGGTGGAGGAGTGTCCATGGCAGAGTCCAGTCTATTAGTCTCACAGGTGCATTGCCCATATGGGCATAGGAAGTGAAGCTGGGGCAGTTTAAGTATGGAGGGGTTACAAAGTGGGACAGTCGGATAACAATCAGGGTAGTTTCATTTCTTGGCGGGGGTCTTGGCATTGTGCTCTGTCTTTGTCCTGGATCTCAGGGACCGTTTGCGAGATGGTTCTCCCTCTGCAGGGGGTGGGGTGCTGGTGTGGTGGTCCTGTGGCAGGGCGTCCTGTCCACTAGCGCCGGCGGAGGTGGTGGGCAGTTCATCGTCCATGCTAGTGTCAGGGGCCCCTTGTAGTGCCACAGTGTCCCTCCTGGTGTTGAGTACTTCCTTCAGCACCCCTACGATGGTGCCCAGGGTGGAGCTGATGGTTCTGAGTTCCTCCCTGAAGCCCATATACTGGTCCTCCTGCATGCGCTGGGTCTCCTGAAACTTGGCCAGTACAGTTGCCATCGTCTCCTGGGAGTGGTGGTAGGCTCCCATGATGGAGGAGAGGGCCTCGTACAGAGTGGGTTCCCTTGGCCTGTCCACCCCCTGTCGCACAGCAGCCCTCCCAGTTCCCCTGTGTTCCTGGGCCTCCGTCCCCTGGACCGTGTGCCCCAGGTCCCTGTTGTTGTTGGGCTGGTGGGTTATCCTGGGTTCCCTGTAGTGGTGGACACACTGCTGATTGACGTGTCCTGGGGACGGAGGTATGGGCCCGCTGGGTGGGTGCTGTGCTGGTGTTTCCAGAGGGGGGAAGGTCTGTGGTGGCCTGTGCCTGTGTGAGGGGAACCGACTGTCCCGAGGTCCCCGATGGTCCAGGCTGATCATCTAGATCCAGTTGGACAGAGGTGCTGTCATCACTGTGGGCCTCTTCTGTTGGTGGTGTGGACATGTGTGGACCCTCCTGTCCGGTGACGTTGGGTAGGGGTCCTGCAGGGGTATAAAAGGATGTTTATTAAATCTGTGTGTGTAATGGTGTGCAATGGGTGGGTGACCGTGTACCCCAGTGCTAGCATTCCTGTGTGGGACCTTGTGTGATGATGGTTTAGGGGGGTGTATGGGTATGTGCAGTGGGCATGCTTGGTGATGGGTGTCCATGCTTTGTTGTTGCATGCAGGGCTTGGTGTTGGGATGGGTGGTTTGTGATGTTGGGACATATGTGAGGAGTTGGGGTGCTGGCGGTGGGGGTATGTGATAGCATGCAGGTAGGGTGGGGGATGTAATAGTAAAGCTTTGACTTACCAGAGTCCATTCCTCCACCTACTCCTGTAAGGCCCTCATTATGCAGAATCGCCAAGACCTGCTCCTCCCATGTTGTTAGTTGTGGGGGAGGAGGTGGGGGTCCGCCGCCAGTCCGCTGAACCGCCAGGTGGTGTCTTGAGACCACGGAACGCACCTTCCCCCGTAGGTCGTTTCACCTCTTCCTGATGTCCCCCCTGATTTCTTGGGTGCTGTCCCACTGCGTTGACCCTGTCCACTATTCTTCGCCATAGCTCCATCTTCCTTGCAATTGAGGTGTGCTACACCTGTGCTCCGAATAGCTGTGGCTCTACCCGGACGATTTCCTTCACCATGACCCTGAGCTCCTCCTCCAAGAACCTGGGGTGTCTTTGCCGTGCCATGGGTGGTGTAAGTGAAGTGTGGGGTGGAGTGTGTGGTGATAAGTGTGGTGATATGTAGTGGTGTGTTGTGTGAGGTGCGTGGAAGTTGTGTGGGTGATGGTGTTGTGTGCCTGTGGATGCTAGTTTGTTGATGGTGGTGTCTCTCTCTGGCGTTCTCTCTGTGATTCTGGTTGTGGGGGTTTGTGGGTGATGTGGGTGTGTGTTTTATATTGTAATGTGTGTGTGGGAGTGGTGTGTGTATGTGTATCAGGTGTGTGTATTTTGAATTGTCCAATGTGGCTGTGTTTTGGAAATGTGTGTGTATTTTGAGCGTGGATTCGTGTGTCGTGATAGTGTGGGCGTATTTCTGTTGGCGTGACAGTGTCAGTTTTGTTTTCGCCAGTTTATCACTGACCTTTGGTGTGGCGGACTTGTGTGGGTGTCTGAATTTTGGCGGATTCCGAAATGTGGGTCATAATAGCTGTGACGAAATTCCGCTGCCGCGGCGGTGTGTTGGCGGTCTTCTGCACGGCGGTAAGCCGCTTTTACCACCAATGTTGTAATGACCGCCATAATCTTTTGGGGACACTATATCGATGACATATTGTTAATTTGGCAAGGCCAGAAAGACCTTCTTAACCAATTCTTACAGACATTAGCACCCAATAGATGTGGAATTGATATTACATATCAAATCTCCAACTCATCAGTAGAATACCTTGATCTCCTGATTTTTATCGAAGACAACAAACTACAGACCAGGTTTTTCCGGAAAAAGACAGCGGCTAATTCAATTCTTCATGCTACCAGTTGTCATCCTCCCAGTACTATCCGTAATATTCCTCAAGGTGAATATAGGAGAGCTAGACTGAACTGTACTAGCACATCAGATTATGAAATTATCTCTACCCAAATGACTGAGAGACTTACAGCCAGGGGTTACAATCGCAAATCATTTAACATCACGAAAGACAAACTGAGAGATATGGACCGTAACAAGATGCTAAATAAATCCCAACAGGACAGAGAGAATTCTGTTATTCGGTTTATTACAGAGTTTCACAATGGCCATCACCTTATCCGGAAACATTTGAGAAAATATTGGTACTTACTACAGAACAATCCTTCCATAAATAAACATATTTCTAATTATCCTCAAATAGGTTTCAGACTGGCCCCCAACTTAAGAGACAAATTATGTTAATCTTTTTTCCACGTCAAGCCACCTACTACATTTCTACCTCCAAAACCAAAAGGTTTTTATACCTGGAGTAAATGTTCTATTTGTAAGCAGGGTCTTTCCAAATCTAGAACAGTTATCATAAATAACCAATGCTATCATATCAATGATTTCATAAATTATGAAAGCTCTAACGTTGTTCATGCAATATGGTGCCCCTGCCATCAAGCTTATATAGGCAGCACCACCCGCTCACTCAAAACTAGGATCCAAGAACACTACCGTAACATACAGAAACTGGATATGAAGGCATCACTAGTAGAACATTTTACTGAATTTCATCCTCATCAACGTACCTTTACTTTCAGTGGTCTTCGACGAATCACAGCATCCCCAAGAGGTGCCAACTTACTTGTACTACTGCGCCAAGAGGAAAGCCAACTGATAATTCAATATGACACAGTGAATAATGGACTTAATAAAGATCATGAGTGGCATTTTTGGCTAATGTTAAGTGCTATTTATGTACTATTACCATTTGGTGATTACCATTGCCAGATAGGACAACTTCACCACTTCTTCCTTCAAAATATTTTTGTTGTTTGTTTTTTCAATGTTTATACCAATCATTAATTTTTCATTAACAACTTAGATGCTTTTTGTTCATTGAATTGCATTTCTTTCCTTAATAGCTTCTACTTTACTGTGTTCCTTCCTTTGGTAAGAGGGGTTACATAATATTGCTTTCTGAGTAGATTGGAGTTTAGTGAATATTTACCTTTTTTTCATATGGCCCTTTAAGGTACCTCAACCTTTTTTAAATACCAGGTTGCTTTTAGATATGGTCTCACTTTAAGAGGTAGCATCATTATCATTATCATTTTTATCATCACAGTCTCATTTTTCTTTTTCTTTTCCTATCTTTTTTCCTCATATTTTTTCCTCGTCCGTATTTCGGACGAAGGTCACATCAGTATAAGAAGGCGCCACCCTTCCCCTGATTTCAAGATGGCGCCGCTTATCCTTGTTCATGGCATTTCACAATGCCTTGTACACTTAGTCCTTTCTCTCTGTCTGTACCTCATAAACAACATTGAGGTAGGACACTAACTACACTGGAAACGGATAAAAGATGCAGTGCCAGGCCGGCGCGTCTGTCTTCGTTTTAAAAATATGGCGACAGAGGCGAACGCTTAAATATTAGATTGCACCAACACTAAACAGGTGAGCCTGGGGCTTCGATCTAGTGCCTCCTTTGTCATGCTATATGCAGTTAATATTAGCCGTATGTCGAGTTTTCCCCGACACTCCAAATATCTATCTAAAATGTATTGGTCACTTATACTCACTTTATTAAGCACCTCATACTCATATCATCTTCCCAACAGGAATATTATATTTTGTTTGTTGGACAATAATAGTTTTTCCTAGCATTTTTGGTCTTGCTATGCTTGACATACTTGTAATGGTTTTCCTCAAGTGACTTTACCAACTCTGGACCACTTCTGTTTTTGTTAAGTTCTTTGCATGTCTCTAAAAAAATAGATTTTGTTTCTTAGTAAGTCAGTTAATATGAGGCACTACTTCCTTGATTGTCTTTTTCTTAATGGTGCTTTCCCCTTATTACTTACGGTATTGCCAAACTTTACCGAAAATGTTACATGTCGATTTTATTTATTTATCTTGCAGATTATCTAAATGAAATACTGTTTATACAGCTGATTGTTTTGTAAGCCGAATATTGTCCACATGGTATGTTGCAGCTACATGTCGTGTCATAAACCTATTCCTGATAACGTTATTTTTCTCCTGTGTAACACTAATTAGCAAACTTATCTCAACTCTCCCATTCCCACTTAGTACTCAGCATTGGCACTACTAACAATGTTCTAAGATAACTACTTGTTGCTTATTCTGGCTATACTCTCTTTAACAATTTGTAGATGATTTTTGCATGTCTTCTTTTTCATCTTTCATCTTTCTAATACATATTTTTTTCAGCTTGCAAGGACACACGCAACACTAATTGTAATCATTAGTCTTTTTAACTTTTTACTTTCCATTTTTCTTTCACATTTTTTATTCTCTCGGATCACCAATCATCTGGACAAAGTCTTTCTGAGAATTTAATCTTACTGCATGATTTTCTTTGTGGACTTCGGGTTTCCACATCTCGGTGTTGCTCCTTTTTTTATCATCTCTTTTTTCCAATACAATCGAACTATTTTTTCTAGTCGCATGTCATTTCTTTCTTTGAACCTTGAGAAAGCCCTGGTGTACGCGCCTGTGGGGCGAAACATGTGTTGGCTGAACTTCTGCTTATCTATGGGACCCATTCTGTTGTATCTCAACTGGGAGTTACTTGTCTTCTGAAATAAAACTCAAATTGGAGCAACAAAGGCTTTTGTTGTAGTTCCGTTCATGAAATTCACTGAACCCATGGCAATCTGACTTTAACATTTTGTTTCCGCTTATTAAGTGGGACCTTACCTTCTTCTTATCAGCTATTTGTACCTGTTGGGGATTCGCCATGATAGTAACACTATGAACTCAGAGAAGGCACACCAAAATAGGGTTTCCTTTTAAAGTTCAAGCTTGATCAACCACCAGTTGTAGTAGGATTACCTGCACAGCTGTGGTGGAAATCTTCAGCACCACGGAAGTCTCCGCATAAAGCATTGAGGTGTCATTATATATAATGAGACAGAGATACTCCGGAGGACCCAAAAATTAGAGCCTGACCAAACGTTGGCGGCACCATGTCGCCTAGGCTCTCATTATTCTAATGAGACTACTGGATTTTGAGCAGCAAGATCGTCCACGGTGTGGGAGACAGAGTCTGACCCACTGCAGGTGACACCTACCACCCTAAATCCAGGTTTCACTCCAGCTAACTAGCAGTGCCTCATCTATACCAGACATTAGGGTCTCAAGGCACTGTACGCATACCACTGTGGAACCCCTCCTGGCTTTTCCCTGTGAGGCACCCACTCCTGGGCACCCCCAGGTTGAAGCCAGGCATCCAAGTGCTGTCAGGGACATTGTGGAGATTATGCAATCTATTGCCCAGAGTGGGACCCATTAATTAGATTAGGCACCAAGGCAACAATTATCTGGTTCAAGGGAATTGAGCCCATGACCCACGGAGGTGGGAACTGAACCCTGGTCCCAGGCCAGATCTCTGCATCAGGGTCTGCCACTCTAACCATTGCGCCACACTTCTCCACATTCATCAGCAATGCACCAAACTGTAGCCTTGACTGAAGCACAAAGTGATCAAGAATGTCTTGTTTGAGAACACAGTGCTGGGCTAAGCAAAAACAGTTAGATAGATGAAAATAAAACAAGAGTGTAAAACTGGGTATTGTAAAAATAACAATGTGAAGCCGAATAAAATATATCTAGGTCAAAGTGCACAGCGGCCTAGTGTGTTAAACTAACGTGCATGGAGCTATAACTAAAATGGCTACACAACACTTACATGGTGCTACCTTCTCCAGTCAGCCAGCAACTTTCGGTGAATGGAACGCCACCAAAAGATAACACAGCACAAAGAATACCTATGGTGATAGACATTCTAAATATTAATAAATATGTAAGTACATTATTTCACAGTACAAGCAAGTACATTACAACACAACCGATCTCTGCTCTACAACACTTTACTCCATGTTATGCTACACCACTCCATTCTATGACACTTTACTCCAATCTACATCCCTACACTCTACTACGCCCCTCTGCCCTACACCCCTCAGCTCTATGACACACCACCCAATGGCACTCAAGTCTATGACACTCTATCCCCTCCATTCTATGACACTACACTCTTTGACACTCTGTTCCACTCTACAACATTTAAATCCCCTCCATAATATGCTCCTCCACTCTCTAACCCTCCAGTCTACATCACTCTGACACTCCACACACTCTACAACAATCCATGACCCTCTACTCTATGACACTATCAGACTCTATGCCTCTCTTCTGCACTCAAAGTCACTCTACAACACTCTACTTCACTCTGTTCCACTTCACTTTATGCCACTCAACCCCACTCTGGACAACTGGACAACTCTACTCCACTGTAAGACACTCCACTCTATCACACGTCACTCTACTCCACCACACTCGAAGACTCTCTATGACACTCTTCTACACTCTACGCCACTCCACTCTATGACACTCCACTCCATGCTACTCTATGACACTTTATGCCAATCCTCTTTCCATCTATCTACTTTATGACACTCCAGCCACTTCATTTGAGGCCACTCTATAGTACCCCAGTCTAAGACACTCAAATCTATGCCACTCTACTCTACAACACCCTATGTCACTTCAAGTCACTTTACTCCATTCTATGACTCTCCATGCTATTTCACTCTATAACACACTTTACTCCTCTGTACAGCACTCCACTTCACGCCACTCACTCTACTCCACCCTACAACACTTTACTCCCCTCTTTGACACTCTACTCCACTCTATTCCATGCCACTCTACTCCACTTTATCCCACGCAATGGCCATCTACTCCAGTCTATACCACTCTACAACATTCTACACCACTCTATGCTACTTAAGGCCACTCCACTGTATGCCATTCCATTCTACAACTCTATGACAATCCACTCTATGACACTCCACTCTACAGCACTCTACAATATTTTACTCCATGGTACACTAAACTACTCCACTGGACCACACTTTACTCCAATCTACACCTTTCCACTCTACATCCTCCCATACTTTTGCTCTGTGATACTCAACTCTATAACACTTCACTCTATGACACTCTACCCCATCCACTCAATGACACTTCACCCTATGACACTCTATTCCATGTGGCAACGCCTAACTCCCCTGCATAATACCCCCTAAACTCTATACCCCTCCACTCTACACCGCACTATGACACTCCAGGCCACTCTACAACAATCCATGACACTCTACCATATGCCACTCTATGACACTCCATGCCATTGCAGGACGCTCCACAATACTCCACGATACTCTACACCACTTTACATCACTCTACGTACTCCACTCTATGCTGCACTACTTTACTCCACTTAGTTGTACTCTATGACACCCCACTATACAACACACCACTCCATTCTGAAACTCCACTCTACGATACTCCACTCTACACCTCTCCATTATATCTCTATTATATACCAATCTATGCCACTCCACTCCACAGCTCTCCACTCTACTCTATCCCACTCCACTCTATGTCGTTCCACTCCACTTTAAGACACACCACTCTATAGCACTCTACTCCACTCTACAACACTCTACGCCCTGCCACTCTATTCCCGTTGACTCTATGTCCCTGCATTCTGCAACATTCCACTCTATGCTACTCCACTCTGCACTACTCTACTCCACTCTACTCCATGATGCTCTCTGACCCTCAACTGTACAACCCACCACTCTGCTCTATGACACTGTACTGTATGACGCTACACTCTACAACACTCCATTGTGTGCCACAGCACTCCACTCTATGCCACACCATTCAACTCCATACCACTCCACTCTACAACACTCTACTCAACTCCATGTCATTCTACGGCACTCTACTCTCTTTTCCCCTCCGCTCTGTCCCCCCTCTGTACACAACTCTATACCACTCCACTCTACAACACTCTGCTCCACTCTATGTAACTCTTTGATTGGCACTCCATGCCATTTTACTCCACTTTACATCACTCCTCTCTACTCCACTCCACTTTATGACACATTACTCCACAACTCCATTCTACATCACTCCACTCTATGTCAATCTATGCCGCCCCAGTCTATGGTACTTCTACTCCACTCTTCAACACTCTACTCCACTCTGTGCCTCTACTCTATGCTGCTCCACTCTGTGACTCTCCACTCCACTCCAATCTACTCTACTCCACTCCACTCTCCTCTACTTTACTCTACATCACTCCACTCTACACCACTGTACTACACTCTACGCCACTCTACTCCACACTGTCACTTTACTCTTCTCTACTCCACTCTATGCCACTCTACTCCATGACACTCTATGACCCTCTACTTTACCACCCTCCACTCTGCTCGGTGACACTCTACTTTATGACACTTCACTCTACAACACTGTACCCTATGCCATGACACTTCTCTCTATGCCACAACACTCCACTCAACAACACTCCTCTCAACTCCACTCTACAGTACTCTGCTCCACTCTACACCACTCCACTGTACAATACTCTACTCCACTTTATGCCCTTCCATTGAACATCCCTCCACTCTATGACACTCTACTCCACTCCACTCTGACACTCAATGCAACCCCTTCTACACCACTCTACACCAATTGATTCCACTCTAGATCACTCCACTCTACTCCATTGCATTGTACAACACACTACCCCACTCTACTCGCCAACTCCATTTTGCACCACTCCACTTGATGCCACCTCAGTCTGCAACATTTTATGCCACTCCACTCTATGACACTCTACACCCTTCCACTCTATATCCCTCCACTATACGCCCCTCCACTGAACATCCCTCCACTCCACACCTTTCCAATCTATTCTACACTACTTCTCTCTACTTTATTCTATACCACTCTAATCCACAACACTCCACAGCACTCCACTCCATGACACTCTATGCCACTCCACTCTATGACACTCCACTCTGTCCCCTCCACTCCACACCACTCCATTCTACTCTACTCTTCACCACCCCACTCTACATTACTCTACACCACTCTAATCTACACCCCTGTACTCCACTCAGTGCATCTTTATGTTATGCCACACTATTCTACTCTACTCCACTCTACACCACTCTACTGTACTCTACTCCATGACACTCTGTGACCCTCCACTCTGCTCTATGACACTACTCTGTGACACTCCACTCTTTGACAACCCACTCTATGCAATGACACTCCACTGTATGCAACAACACTCCACTCTACTCTACAACACTCTACTCTATACCACTCCATAACACTCTACTCCAGTCTATGCCAATCCACTCTACTCCATTCTATGCCCCTCCAGCCTACATCCCTCTACTCTAAGACACTCTCTACTTCAATCTATGCCACCACTCCACTCAATGACATTTTACTCCACTCAACGCAGCTCCCTCTATGCCACCTTACTTCCATTGTACATCACTCCAATCTACTCTAGTGGAGTGGCATAGATTAGAGTGGTGCGGAGTAGAGTGATAAATGTGATGTAAAGTAAAATGACAGAGCAAAATGGTGTAGAGTCAAGTGGCATAGAGTAGAGTGGCACAGAGTGTATTTGCCTAGAGTAGAGTGACAAATCTACTCTGTGCACCTCTACTCTAGAGTGGGATAGAGTGCAGTACAGTGGAGTAGAGTGAAGTAGAGTGGTGAGGAGTGGTGTAGAGTGGAATGGCATGGAGTACGGTGGCATAGAGTAGAGTTGCTTAGAGTAGAGTGGCATAAAGTAGAGTGATGTAGAGTAGAATGGCTCAGAGTGAAGTGCCATGGAGTGGTGTAGACTGGAGTGGAGTGAAGTGCCATAGAGTAACGTACAGTAGAGTGGTGTAGAGTAAAATGGTCTAGAGCAAAGTTAGAGAGTGGAATAGAGTGACAGAGTGGTGGTGAGTGGCATAGAGTAGAGCAACATATTGTGTAGTAGTGTAGAGTGTAGTGGCAAATAGTGTAGTGGCACACAGTGGAGTGCAGTAGAGTAGCATAGAGTAGGGTTGCATAAAGTAGAGTAACATGGAGTGGGATGGCAAATAGTTGGGTGGAGTGGAATACAGTGATTTGGAAAGGTCTGGAATGGAGTGGTGTAGAGTGGCATGGAGAAGAGTAGATTGGTGTAGAGTAGAGTGGGACTAAGATGAATAGTACATGTGGGTCTATCCTGAGGGTCAGACACATAGGGTGAGACAGTTGCTTGGAAGAGCACGAACGTACTCACTGTGGCAACCTACAATGGTAGGACTATATTCTGATATTGGGACACCTGCAGCATTCAGTACCTGAGCCCTTTAGTGCACAGAGCTAATCCTCTCCACACCCTCAACTCTCCAGCTTGCCATAGTCACCCTCGGGTCCCCCCTGGCATCCATGACCCTAAGATGTGAATGTGCTTCTTCCTGGAGAAATATGAAAGGCAATAAACCCCGAGCTGCCTGTTGCTTATAAACTTCAATTTCACAGTGTGACATTCACTCTTGAAATAAACCAAGTGCTCCTGCTTCCAAATAGATTTTCGCATTCATTCCACTAACATCTCAATACACCGCAACCCCTCCATCAAACCTTCCTCGCAGATGAATTTCAGAATCTTTATTCTTAGCCAACAACGTGGTTGGTATCTTCTTCACCAACATTTACACATTCAGATTAGCTCTCACCTTACCACTCCACTTGTTAAGAGTTTTTTTAAAGATTCTAGTCTTCAAAAACACTCTGGGGGTCATTCCGAGCTTGGCGGGCGGCAGGAGCCGCCCGCCAAGCGGGAACCGCCAGAAGACCGTCCCGCGGTCAAAAGACCGCGGCGGTCATTCTGGGTTTCCCACTGGGCTGGCGGGCGACCGCCAAAAGGCCGCCCGCCAGCCCAGTGGGAAACACCCTTCTACGAGGAAGCCGGCTCCGAATGGAGCCGGCGGAGTGGAAGGTGTGCGACGGGTGCAGTCGCACCCGTCGCGAATTTCAGTGTCTGCTAAGCAGACACTGAAATTCAAAGTGGGGCCCTCTTACGGCAGCCCCTGCAGTGCCCATGCCATTGGCATGGGCACTGCAGGGGCCCCCAGGGGCCCCACGACACCCCTCACCGCCATCCTGTTCCTGGCGGTCGAAACCGCCAGGAGCAGGATGGCGGTGAGGGGGTCGGAATCCCCCATGGTGGCGCAGCAAGCTGCGCCGCCATGGGGGATTCCTCAGGGCAGCGGAAAACCGGCGGGACACCGACAGTTTTCCGGTTCTGACCGCAGCCATACCGCCGCGGTCAGAATGCCCTCAGGAGCACTGCCAGCCTGTTGGCGGTGCTCCCGCCGACCCCGGCCCCGGCGGTCCTTCGGAATGACCCCCTCTGTCTTTACCTCACGAGTCATGCCCAACAGTCATAGCAATTACCTGCCAACTGGCTTCTGCAGAACATATCACCCAGAAAGTATTCCACTCATTCTTCAGACATCATAAAATCAACACTTCACACACAATCATGTCTTTGCATGCATTCTTCATGATTGATCAACCACCCTTGAAAAAATGAACCATAATGCCCAGCCAAGCAAAATTTCAAGCCTGTGAACCTTATTCACCACACATACCTGTGGTTCGGTTATTTGTAGCTCATGATTACTACCCAATAAAATGGCGTTCCGTAATTTCAGCAACCACCCACATTTAAAGGTGAGCATTTTCCATGATTATTTGATGGGTCTTGTCGTCTTTCTCTCTACACCATTTTCCTTTGCCCCATCAATTCATTATTTTACTCCTACTACCTTTTCAGAGAACACATTAAATTCTTCTTCTGTAGATCATGAATCATGATATATCACCAGAAGCATGCGACCTACTGTTTCACTGCCAGTTATTACAAGATGAAAATGTGCTAGCATTTATCTAATACACTATGAAGGTATGCTCCCCTCCAACATCATTCGTCTCTTTTTCCATAGACAACAGATGCCTATTTCATTCCTCTTCCTCGAACCTAGGGTGTTAGCTCTGAAAGCAGTAAGCAGATGTTCACCTTTAACCCCAACTATCACTTCAAATAATTGCCCCCATCTTCAAAAATCGACAGATGCATCCCCATCCCACATCTCACTTATCGAACATCCCGATTCTTGCCATAGCATTCAAACACTTCTCCTGCCACAGCTTCATCTTAATTTCTATTTAACTTGTCACTTAATCTGTACTCCGATCAATCGTAGTAGACCGCACATACATAATCCTATAGACACAAAAGCTGGCTGGCTCACAGTGCACATTAATAGAATCTATAAATAATTAAACATAATATTCAAAATTGTTTATTGGTTTACCATTATCTACTGCCATTCCATAACACCTTCCATAACTCCCTGTATAAAGCTTTAAAACCCCATTGCATCGTATACAATAAGATTTAAGAACCAAATATATGCAATAAAAACATTTAATATAAACATTTTCAATGACCATTGATAAAACATCCATGCTAAAAACATTGATAGATAAAGGAAACACTAATAATAGAATATTACAATTAAAACGAAGCATAATGTGGCCGCGAGGTAGTTAATTTTCAGACTGCCCATATACATGAAACAATTGCTTGGTAGGTCATTTGAAGGTCCAATCTGTAAAAAAACAAAAGCTAGAACTAGTTTATGCTGGTTAATATTAAAAGAACTAAAAAAACAGCAGTAGCCATCGTTTGTGAAGACAGGGATTTATGAAAAAAATCATAAAATTAAGGGCCAGATGTAGCATTATCTGAATTTACGATTCGGAAATTGCGAGTCTGTGCGACTCGCAATTTCCAAATCGCAAATTCGGATGCAGAACGTTGTCTCAGACACCGTCTGCGAGTCGCTATGGGGTCGCAAAGACCCACCTCATTAATATTAATGAGGTGGGTCGCATTTTGCGACCCCATAGCGGGTCCCTGCACTCACAGGGATGGTGACCTGCTGAAGACAGCAGACCTCCATCTCTGTGACTGCTTTTTAAATAAAGCTGTTTTTTTTTTATTATTTTGCAGCACGTTTACCTTAAAGGAAAACGAGTTGCAAAATAAAAAAAAATAACGAAACCATTTGGTTTCGTTTTTTCAGAGTAGGCAGTGGTCCATTGGACCACTGCCTGCTCTGAAAAACCCTTTTTGGCAACATTCACAAAGGGGAAGGGGTCCCCCCTTTTGCGAATGGGTTACCACCAGTGTGACACTGGTGGTAACTGCGAATTGCTTTGCGACCACATTCGCGGTCACAAAGCAATTTAGCATAGCGATGCGAGTCGCAAATAGGAAGGGTACACCCCTTCCTATTTGCAAGTCGCATTCACAATTTGTGACTCGCAAATTGTGAATGAGCATCGCATTCGGCATTTTGCATGGCGCAAACTGCGATTTTCGCAGTTTGCACCATGCAAAATGCTTTCTACATCTGGCCCATAGTACGGTGTTTTACTTCCCATACCACAGTAACAAAGCCAAGTCTGATATTAGGGTGGCAGCATTTCAATAGGTATTCCTGTGGAGGTAAAGTGCCAAGAAGAAACTTTACATAAAGAGTGTGTCTGATTTCTGATTGAATATAATCCATATCAGTGCTTAATTTGTAAATAAAAACGTGCCGGTGCCCAAAGCCCTCCTCTTAAACAGCGGCTGCTGTAATTAAATGTACGAACACGGAATACTGAGGCAGAGCAGTACTGAAGCCATCTCGGAACTCTTTAATCCATTTACAGCCTCTCTCTTCCACTTCAGCTCACTCTGCTGCTTTCTGCTTTCTCCCTCTCTGACGCTTTTTCGTTTTTCCCTTCCTCCGTCTTTCCATTTGTGTCTTTTTCTCACAGCAAATGCTTTAGGCAGAAGAATAAGCCCCGGCCCTCAAAAATAAGTGCCGGTGCTCAGCACCGGAAACAACAAGCACAAATTAAGCACTGATCCAGATGAGGTTTGCACCCTATTTGGGATCTATAGATCAGGTAATTTGATGTAAAGGGACTTGGGCTGATGGGTGCTAAAAGGTACTAACATGTTAGGTTCCAGTACTCCAGTACATTTTATTGATATTGGCTGTGCAGTACATGTGTGCTAAAGCAGGATCCTTTCAAGGATCCTCAACCCCATCTTCTGTAATTGGGTTTTGACATGTCGGCAGCAATGCAAGTTGCAGGCCCCTGGTAAACTCATCTCCTCTGCCATTGTCTTGGTGTAGGCTTCACCATAGATATTTGTGTATAGTCTTCAATACAGGACAGGGTAAACTGCAATTTCATTCGAGATCAAATTTAGGCCAAGCTGCAGCCAGAGCGATAACAATGGAGTAACTCGACCTAGACCAAATAGTGATTGTAAAACAATTTCAATAATCAGAACGACCTTGGTGTTTAAGTGCCCCATAAATATGTCCCATAAAACTGTCTGATGCAGTTTTCATCTACCTATATGTTGACTTGTGCTAATTGCTCACCATCCTAACATCGACTTACATCTTGATACAGCGGATGTGGTCTGCTGCCGTTTGAGGCGGGCCCCTTGCACCTCCTTGCGCCTCCTTGCGCCACCCTAGCATAATTTTTTATTACATAAGGAGGCGTTAAGAAGGCACCCACCATGTGCCATATTTATAAAGTGGTGCAATGCATGAATTGCCCCAATTTGTAACCCCTTGTGCCACAATTATACCTGCACCAGCTATAATGTATGCAAGGGGAGGGTGTTCCCATTCAGGGGGGGGGCAGAAAAATGGCAAAGTGAAATTTACAAGATTTCACTGCATCATTTTTTCCATAATTTTTAATACCTGCTCAGGACAGGAGTTTAAGTGACACTGCCAAAATAACCTATGGGCCTCCCTGTGCTTTGCTAGACCAGTGCCATAATTTATGGTGCTAATCCAGCAAAACAACACAATACTTTCATAAATTAGGAGGCTATAGTGCTAATGTGCACTATGATGCACTAGGGGTCCAGGGCTGATTCCAAAATTGGCACATCAGACCAGATGCACAACTGTCTGTAAATATGACCCAAATCTTTTACTCTTTCTAATAGTCACTGATCTCAAAAAAGTTCCGGAGGCATTTATGAGGGTGTGTGATCATAAACTTGGTCTTTGTAACACTGATACTCAAATGTTTTTATTACACTATTTGTTAAATCCACCAATCAGTCTATGCATTACCTCCTTGTTAGAGCTAGAATGGTGGCATCTTATGCATACAGTAGAAGTGAGATCTTTTTCGATACAAAATGTGGAAACATCCAAATCTAAAGATTTGAGGTGGTTATCAACATTATGCAAAAAAGGCAGAATAGTGTGTGGGCTAGGAAGCAACCTTGGTAACTGCCTGAGTCACTAGACAAAGCCTTTTTATAGTTTCCTTGTTTTCCTTGTCTAATACTGGTCTTTTACTACCTTCAGAAGGGTGCTGTCAAGGACTTCTGGTTGCAGTGTGCTCCAAAATAGACTCCTGTTTACTAAAAACAAATAGCATAGCGATCTACCACTCTAGTAGTTTGCACAAATAAATGCAAGAACTCACAGTCAGCAACTATTGTGCTCCCTTACTAAGAACAAGAAGGCAGTAACACCTTCTACCTCCTCTCAAACCTTCTCAGATCTTTCTTCACTAATAAATAATAGTGATAATAATGAGTTGGTTGCTCTCAAGTTCAAAGTTTTAACGCCTACTACATACCCAGTTGACATGAATACTCTGTATCATTGAAATAACAACAAACAAAACCATAAGGTAAACTTTGGTGAAGCAAAGAAAGCGAAATAGATATCTAAGGAAAGAGAGTAAGGACATAGCTGAATTATGACCCAGTAGGCCATCGAAACATGGTGACCGGCATATTTTTAATGGTTCGTTGAGGAGTTCACCATCATAATGGATGTATACCATCTGACTGCTTAATCACTCAATCAATCAAGTACTTGTAAAGCACGGCTATTCACCCATTAGAGTCTCAAGGTGCTGGGGAGGAGCAGTAAGTGAAGGTCAGAGGGGATCAGGTGAAGAGCCTTGTTTTGAGGTCCTTTCTGAATTGGGAAAGCGTGGGAAATCTTCTGAGGTGGATCGGGAGGGAGTTCCAGGTCTTGGCAGTGTGGTGGGAGAAGGACCTTCCTCCGGCTGTGACCTTCCAGATGCGTGGGACGGTGGCGAGGGCAAGGTTGGCGGAGCGGGGTTGCCTGGTGGGAGTGTAGAAGTGGACTCTTTAGTTGAGGTATTCTGGAGGACTTTGAATGCCAGAAGTTTGAATGTAATTCTATTGGAAGCCAGTGCAGATCTCTCAGTAGGGCGGAGGTGTGGCTGTGTTTGGGGGCGTTCTTGATGAGAGGGGCAGAGGCGTTCTGGATGCATTGTAGTCTTTTTTGTGCCTTGGTGGTGGTTCTGGCGTAGAGTGCGTTGCCGTAGTCCAAGCGGCTGCTGACGAGGGCCTGGGTGACTGTTCTTTGGGTTTCAGTAGGGATCCATTTAAAAGATCTTCTGAAGCATGCGCATGGTGTTGAAACAGGCGGAGGAGACTGCGCTGACTTCACGGTTCATTGAGAGTGATGAGGCCAGGATGAATCTGAAGTTGGGGGGTGTGGTCGGTGGGGGCCGGAGTGCTTCCGAGGGCTGTGGGCCACCAGGAGATGTCCCACGCTGAGGGGTTGTAGCCGATGATGAGGACTTCTGTTTTTTTGGTATTTAGCTTGAGGCAGCTCTCCTTCATCCATGCAGCGATTGCCTGCATTCTGTTGTGGAAGTTGGCTCTGGCTGTGTGAGGGTCTTTAGTGAAGGAGATGATTAGCTGTGTGTCGTCGGCATATGAGACGATGTTGAGTGCATGGTGCCTGCCGATCATAGCTAGGGGGCCCATGTAGAGGTTGAAGAGTGTGGGGCTCAGAGGAGCTTTGTGTGACGCTGCAGATGATCTTGGTGGCCTCTGAGTAGGAGAGGGGGAGTCAGACTTTTTGGGTTCTGTCAGAGAGGAAGGAGGTTATCCATTCAAGTGCCTTATCTTAGATGCCGGCGTCGTGGAGACAAATCAATAGAGTTCGGTGGAAGATGGTGTCAAAGGCAGTGGACAGGTCAAGGAGGATGAGAGCTGCGGTGTCGCTCCTCTCTAGGATGATGTGAATGTCATCTGTGGCAGCGAGGAGGGCGGTCTTGGTGCTGTGTTTGCTCCGGAAGTCAGACTGAGAGGGGCCAAGGAAGTTGTAGAGTTCGATGTGATTGGTGAGTTGTCTGTTGAAAGCCTTCTTTATGACCTTAGCTGGGAAGGGGAGTAGAGCGATGGGCCGGACGTTCTTGAGGTTGTCTGGGTCTGCGGTTGGTTTCTTCAGTAAATGTTTGATGTTGGCGTGTTTCCAGATTTTTGGGAAGGTGGCGGTTTCGAAGGAGTGGTTGATGATGTGCAGGAGCTTGGGTGCGATGGTGCTACTCCATTTGTTGAAAATGTGGTGGAGGCAGGGATCGGAGAGAGACAGAGTGTATGGAGTTCATGATGTGGAGGGTTTCCTCATCAGAGATGTTGGCCCAGCAGAGTAGGTGGTGGGGGTTTGGTAGAGCTTCGGTGGAGGCTATGACGGCGTTGGGTGTGGGATGGTGCTGGGTCAGAAAACTGTCATAGATGTCTGCTATCTTGCAGATGAAATAGGTGGAGAAGTTGTTGCAGAGTTCTGTTTTGGGAGGATGTCCGTTATGTTCGCTATGGGGTTGGTCAGTTCGTTGATGATCGTGAAGAGTATTTTGCTGTTGTGTGCGTTGTTGTTGATGCGTTCCTAGAAGGTGTTTCTCTTGGTGGTCCTGATGAGTTGGCAGCTTAGCAAGATTTACTTTCAATTCAGGAAACACAGCAAGTTTGATCGATTATATCTTACTCAAGTTTGGAAGCCTGGCCTACAACTTTGAACATGATGGTCAATGAGCACCCAGAAAGTTACCAAAGTCACAACCTATTAGTTGTACACTTTGCAGTAACATCAAAAACCCTGTCTCACTTCTTTATTAGATCTATTCCTGGAAGTAACCATATATATCCTGGTGATAGCAAGAAAGCATTAAAGTGAGTAATAGTGAACATTATTCTGAGAGCTCCATCACTATATCATTCTATCAAAGGTGAACTAGAAGTGGTTAGCTTTACACGGATAGCTGCAATTCTCAAATGGTGCTCAATCTCTTTAAACAAATGATCCCCATTTTTCCCTGTTCTGAAAAGAAGGAAAGATTTTTTTATTCTTAACAGTTATTTTGAGAAATATGATGATGAATTCAGGCACACAAACTCCTCACCCTGTTTATTAAACAAAAAAGCCATAGACCTTTTTAGGGGTCTAGAGTTAAGAAATGCATGAGCCAAGTATAAACTACTGCTGATAAGAAAGAAACGACTACACCAGTATAAGAACTGGGTGACTTGAATAAGGCTCCTGGTTTGAAAGACATCAAGAATAAAATCTGGATTGAAACTGGTGACATGGGGCTACCAAAGTCAAGTCAGCAAAATACAGTGGAAGATCATATTTAGGCAAACGAGTGGTTTAATCATTTTAAGAAATTGTATCACTTCTTCACAAATATTCTCCTTCAAAGTGAAAGTCCATTCCCACAGCATGGCAACTAACACACGCAGCTCTGTGATTTCCCTTCTGTCTCATTGTAATGTCTGAACCATCTTCTTCTGCCTTCATTACATATTTCCCTACAAATTGTATGATGTTTAGAGATTAGCAAAACGTAGTTGTTTTTTCTGTATTGAACACTTGTAATGCTCCTGATAATGACTGGTTGTATGCGTCTTACACAATACTTATGTGAGGTGCCTGCTCATGTATGAAAGGCACCAAGATATAAACTTGTTTTGCAATACATTTTCTAAAGAAGTGCAGCAAACGTTGTTAGTGCAACTCATTTGGCCACAGTACATGTCAAGGGGGAAATATACTAACACTTTAGGGCTGATTTAAGAGCCCCTAGCGGCTCCTTGCCCCACATTAGCGTCATTTTTTTATGCTAATGTGGCCCAACAAGACCAAAATAACTACTCCAAATTTAAAAAGTGGTGCAATGCATGCATTACGCCACTTTGTAACCCTTTGCACTACATTATGCCTGTGCCAGGAATAATGTATGTAAAGGGGCATTCCCCTGTTAGGGGGGCTGAAAAAATGGCGCAAAGAAATCTAAAAGATTTCTTGGCGTTATTTATTTTGGCACTTTTATACCTGCTCAGAACAGGGGTTCAAAGGAGGCATGCCATTGTTTTCAAAGGGCCTCAATGGGCTTTGCAGGATTAGCAGCAACATTTTTTACGGTAAACCTGCAAAGCTCCGAACTAGCGTAAAAAATGCTGACGCTAATTCCCCTAGCTACTGCCATGGTGCGCCATATCTTAGATACGGCGCAGAAATGGTGGTATTATGGGGGGGGCGCGCAAAAGGGCACAAGAAAAGTGGAGCTGTACTGGGTGCAGCACCACTTTTCTTAAATCAGGGCCTTTGTGCCTGCTTTGGATTACAAAAGTGACGCAATCCTGGTACACAGTGTTGTGTTGGGATTTATTTTCCAAAAGAAATCATGCCTATGTGCTATTTTGCACTACTTTGCATTCTATGAGAGGTACATGGGAATTCTTATGCAATTCTTATGCCAAACAAATCCCTATCTACTAATATTTTAAGGCAGGGCTTTGCACCAAAAAATACACATTATCAATACAACCATAATGGTAGAGCTAGCTAAAAAAAACGTCCCCACGTTTTCACAACTTTACATGTGTGGTGCACTGAAAAGCATACGTACAAAGTGGAAAGTATGAAAATATAGTTTTTGTACTGGAAGGGCTTTCTTCCTGTAAATAATACTTGTTGACATCACACTCTTGCAATATGGTGCAAGGGTGTGGACGTTGGTGTAACTTTGCTTGAAATTTTAAGAGATTTCATTTTTGCATGAAATTTTAAGAGATTTCCACCCCTCTCCCCTCAGTTTCACAGTTCCTGCGCTACTTAAGAACCAAGCCCCCTGCAAGTACAAAGTATGCAATCTCGTTATTTGTAAGGAGAAAATAAATTACACATGGTATATCCACAGACTAATAATTGGAGCTTAAACCCGCTTCCCTTCACAAAAATGTAACACCCCTCCTTATAGATGTTGATGGTGAGTAAACTGCGTATTTGTCCTTATAGCAGTACATCTGAATGTCGTTTCCGTTTATAATCATGTGGAGAGTAACACATTATAAAACTTTGTAAATCCTGTTCTGCGGCATTTTTAATTGTTACCATAGGCACCACTGAAAGGCGAATTTAGCTCAACATTGCTCAACCGGAAGAACCGGTCTGGTCAAAGAAAACAACAGACTGGATCCGGAAATTATAGAATTTATATTTATTTTACTTTGCCAACTTGGCAAGCGGTAACAATACGAACGCTGGGTGAGAACGCAATATATATTAAATTTTATTATAAACTCTGTCCTTTGCAAGAAGATTAAAAGTACTTAAGTGAGCCATATAGGCCATGCTCCTAGGAAGGGAAATAGGGGTGAAACCTGGGGCTGTACTCTCCGTGGAGGGGCAGTGGCAGCACAGCAGGCGGGTACGGGTAGAAGCCCATGGCTGTCAGAGGGACCGGCTGCAGGCCCGGAAGTCCGTGAGAGGGCTGCAGCGAGACACTGGGAAGTCCGTCGGGGGAAGCCGTGCAAGGCGGCGCAGGCCCTGAAAGAGGGCTCCTCTGAAGGCAGTCTGCCGCGGGAACCTCTGGAAAGCTGGAATAGGGAAGAAGCAAGCTCGAGAAGAAAGCTTCCACCCGGGCGTCCTGGCTCTGGCGCTTAAACTTCATCCGGCGATTCTGAAACCAGGTTTTAATCTGTGAAGGAAAAGCAACGCATGTCAGATGTGACGTGTCACGGTTAATAACCACCGAGTGTATTTATCAGATTATAAACTGTCCAAAGACACTTAGGAAACCACTGGTGTACAGGTGCAGAGGGGACACCCTAGGAATTCGCTTCGACTGCCTTAATAAAGACGAATTTTCAAATGCGTGTAGCCTTTTGTGATGGCGACCATGTTAAAGCCTGAGTAAACCCTGCCCAGAGGACTTCAAAGTGGGAAAGGACTGAAACTTCGCCCTGTTATTTTTTGGTTGCACATTTAGGCCCATATTTATACTTTCCTTGCGCCGCTTTTGCGTTACTTTTCGACGCAAAAGCGGCGCAAACTTACAAAATGTAGTTGTATTTTGTAAATTTGCGCCGTTTTGAGTCAAAAAATGACGCAAATGCGGCGTTAACAAGTATAAATACGGGCCTTAGTTTCCATTCATACAAATCGGTACGCTAACCGAAATAAAGAATATAAAAACTGGTTATCTTTGATGCCTTTTCTTTTTCAAAAGGTGTTTTGCTGTAAATCTACTCTAATGCTTAAGATATACGGTGTCAAGAGACAGAGCAGTCCGGGAGAAAGGGCAGTGAACTGACCCCCACCATTTTCCTACAGGACAAATAGGCTCATTACTGCGCATTGCACATTTTTGACTCTACAAGCTTCATCCTCAGCCCATAAATCCTCATATCATTCAAATCCAGTGTCAAGACTAGTTAAGCATCTCTGTGTCCTTGGGGCTTTCTTGGCACATTGAAAGTGGTAAGTTAAAATCCCCATCGTCTCATTCTTCCTTCAGAAGTGGAATTGGCGAGATAACAGCAGCACTGAATATTATAGTGCGAATAAATCAAAATTCTGACAAGCAAGAGCCATATTAAAATACTGCTTCTTAAAATTGTAAATCTTATGTGGTTTAATTTCTGGTGGTGGTGTTGACATGACTCGCCAGATATCTCTGTATTTAGAATCCCTTTACAAGTGCGTATTTCAACGTTGTGTTAAGGGAGCTCCAAAAACCTCGGTCCTCCCACCAGCATTATACAGAGCTCTATAGACATTATAAAACAGAGCATGGTTTTCAGTAATTATTTTAACAGATCGCTTATTTCAAACTGCCACGCATCTTCTTTTGAACTATGCATTGGCAAAGCAGTGTCAACCACCAGAAACTGGAACAATTATACTATGCCACACTTTTCCTTTTCTAAAACCATGACTTTTCGTTCTACATGTGGCTGAAGCCTTTAGACCCAAATGGGCAGCTTCACTTTGATTAAAAAATCATCATATCAGTCATGGAAGTAAAGCAATGAACGTGTCTGATGATGTTTCTGGAAAGCTTGCCACTTTCTCCGGGTTATTAGGTGGAGAATATATTACCAGATTCACCCGCCTAACTTTCCGTGTGTGGGGAAAGGTTACCTTACCAGAAGAGGAAAGGGAATGGCTTAGAAGTGTGGTGTTACTGGGGAATGTCGCTAGCAGTATTTTTAATCACCCCACATTTAAATAGCGTCTTCAGTATACGATTCAGCATAAAACATGCGTGGGGATGAGAACATATCTCCCTCCTCGCCCTCCCACTACGGGGAGTGGTGGTGCTGCGGAGCCAGCAGCAGAGGGAAAACGGCTCCGCTCTGCTCCGCCCTCCTCTTTGCTTCAGTGGAGGATGCCTGGGGAGAAGGGGCACGTTTAGGGTTGGAGGGTCGTTCCTAATACTCTGTGGGCTCTCGGAAGGCCGCCGATGCTGGCCCTGCAGCGCAGGTGTAGGACCCGGACTCAACAAACCGCGCCCGCAGTGCACCCGGCGCGCCTACTCACCCTAAGCTCGGAGAGTTTCAGCACCTTGGCCAGCCGCCGCTTCTCGTTCACCCCGATGTATCTCTGCTCCTGGAAGCTCTTCTCCAGCTCTCGCAGCTGCTCCGTGGTGAACTTGGTCCTGGGCCGGGCCCCTTCGGTGTCCTCGCCCGCCTGTGGCTCGAGGCACTTTCGGCTGCTGCTGCTCACCTCGCAATTCCGCGTCTCCAAGATGTTGGGCGTCTCTGGAGCCAGCCTTCGCCCGCAGCCAGGGGCTGTCCGAGCGAGAGTGGGGTCAGACCCTGAGAAGAAAGACCAGAATCAGACGTGTAAGCATGTTACAGCCCCACGGGGAGCGCCCTCCCCCGCCAAACTAGACTCAAGCTGAGATCTTCGCCCATTCTTCCACTGTAGTGTTAACCATCACTGCTCGGTGATATGCGACCGTACACGACAAGTGAGAGAAAAGGAATAAAGCATTGCCTGAACTGTTGCAATAGATTAATCTAATCATTGCTAAACGCAACCCAGAGAGAAAATAACCAGACTGACAAGGGGAACTAGTTGTTTAAAGACTAGTTTGCAATTTTGCAAGTGTGGGAAATAAGCTCACATTCCCGAATAATTTTTCTACATTTCGTACAGGTGTCAAGATTGGCAGGCCGCAGAGCGAGGTTCAAGCCCTTACATAACGACACACACATTAAATATCTGCTTCATCTTTGTTGATTACGGCATAAACTCCGAGGAAGGGCGTGGCCAACGTCCACACTGTGGAAGACGGAGGTGGTGAACACACATTGTTGGAACAACGTGACTCCCCCACCTCCTTCTTCCACAGTGTGGACGTGATGTCTCGTTTTAGCATTCACTGCTGACATAGGTAACTAGCCAAAGGCAGGAGAAGGGCAACCTGCAGCTGTATATCTGTCCAAAGACGGGCCATTTTCACCTTGCCGTTAATGACATATTCGGATACTGAATAATAAACTCAGCAACGTCAGAGTGTAACTAGATTTAAAGTTTCCCCAACAACCATCGTGGTTGCACCTCAGAATTTGCTGACTGGACCCTCAGATCCTGCCATTCCTGTCGCGTTGTGGAGATCTACGTGCATTGCATGCAGTTATATTAATATTCAACTATAAATTGTGGAAAAAGAGCTACATCATTGGGGCGCTGTAAACAACCACACGCACACCGATAACTGAATTAAGATAGTATACGTGAAATAAATGATTCCTAGACGTTTTATATACAGACAGATAACAAAACAGACCATATTTCTCAAAACATCAAGTCGAAAGTACACACTCTACGTCACTTAATAACTTCCACGGAAACTGTTTAAAAAGAAAAACAAAAACCGGTGCAGACTTATTTAAATGCAGCACATTTAGTAACGCATGTATGCAATCACCTATTGTATGACTATATGATTGTATGCAAATATGATGTATAGATAAAAGACTTTGCTTTTAATGTATTCTTCTAACAAAGTATCCAATCTCGTATTTCCTTATGGTCAGAAACTGCACTGAGCTCTACCACGGAAAACAATCTAAACAAATTAGATATTTCACAAACTATGATCACATCTCTCCTTCTGTAGTCATATCTGCATTTTCAGATCGAAATATAGTCAGTGTCAAGTGCATCTATTATACCATCTATTTTCTCTGACTTTGATTTAGCTTACAGTTGTACATTCAGAATGTTAAATAAAGGTGTGACGCAAATTTCAGATATCCTAGTTCGAGGTTATTGAATGGTTTAATTCTTAATGACTTAGTATTATGCTGCCCAGTTAAGGTATGCTGTACACAATACCTCATTAATTACAGCGAACACAAATGGAAAATTCTCAGTTTTTAGAGCTATTAGTTAACTTTGAGTGTGTACATCTGCTTTTATGTGGCGAAATATTTCGAATCATAAATTAGTTATTACAAAATGCATGCCGCTTTTCAGCAGTACAAGCATTAATACAGATCAGTGAAATAAATATGGAGCAGCGGCCCTGGCCACTCACCGACGGCCTTGTTCCTGCTCGGATACTCCCCAGGCGCGGCCTGTCCAGTCATGTGCAGACTTGCTTGGACCAGATGTCCTCGTTGGCCCATATGGTCACAGTTGTCACTGATCCTGGGACTTGGGGTTCCGTGTGGGTCTCGCCCCCCCTCAGGACTGCTGCACGTGCGGCGCTCCCAGTGAAATGGGCTCAGGTCAGGATGATGTGGTGTCCTGTGGCTGCTTTGTGCCATCCACTCCACGGACAGCAGGCCCTTCCCGTGCAGAGTCGTGTCTGTCTGCATTCTAACACTATGGAATCCCTCCACGAAACTCTGCGAGTCAACCCGATCTCTCCTCGAGCCTCCGCGGCAGTTCCTGCTTCCACACACTGGCTATTCCAACTTTCACCGGTGCCTGGTCTTTAAATGGCCGAGCCCAGGAAATGATGCCTCGGACAATAGCCCGAGGAGTGTGCCCTTAATCTCGTTGTGTTCAGGTGATTGTCACATCCGACTAATCCCTGAATTCAGGAGTTAACAAGTGCCGGGGTCTCGAACCTGGCGCCAAGTTCATCTACGAAGCGCTCCTGGGCGGGGTAATTGCATCTGGGCGCTTGTATCACTGCCGCAAATTACTTTAGAGTTTTAGACATTCATTGACTCCATTCTTGTAAATGGATAATGGGGAAATTGTACAAGTTATCTCGAATTGTACTGGCTTCCTTGAAGCTGCATTCTTTTAAGTGATACTCTAACACAATGGCACCTGGATCAAAGCCAGCACCGCTGCAGGCCTCGTCATGATGGTCTCCTATAATGTCCTGCGGGGCTCGTGTCGCCCATCTAATACGTCTGCCCCCACCTCCCGCGCCATGGAAAGACAGCTGATAAGGCCAGCGGCTGTCACTGGCATGGCGTCCCGGAGAATAACTTGCATTTCCCAGTAGGACATTTTTCATGCACTCTTTTGCTGCAAACAGAGGGTTCGGTGCACTGCTTAGCTGAACAATTTACACCTCAGCCATAGCGTTCAACACAAGGATCACGGTGCATATACACATGTGAAAAGTATCTATCTCTCTGTCTGCCTGTCCGTCCCTCCATCCATCTCTGCTGCTTCTGTAAAGAAGCTCAGATCCCAGGCACCTACCAGTGACTCCTCCTATGTGTCGCTGTTACATACGTTATGGGTGTCGAGTAACTGACACTGAATAAAGCAGTGGAGTGGACATGGATACACAGAGCATATTTCAAGGATCGCTTCGATAATGGAGTAGGCACTGGGCCTCTCATCCTATAGATCTGCAGACAGGCTCAAGCGTATATCATTGCATGTCTTTAGATGTCAAAGTGTGCAAACTGAGATAGATCTCAGAAACAATTCTTTGGGCCTCGTTTACAAGGCCTAGTGGCACACTGCACCAGGGGAGGATAATTTTTTGGGATATTCCGGTGGCACAGTGTGCCAGTCCATATTTACAAGGGCGCCGAAAACCACCATATGTGGCTTTTCATGGCCTTGTAAATATGGCCTTTATTCACACACAACTCTGTGTGAAAGGGGCATTCCATGGGTGTTCCCACACAACACCCATGGAACCTGATGGAATCTGATGCATTTCCAGATTTACAAGGCTGGGAATGCTTCGGATTCATAGCCACATTAGGGTTGCTGTTGAAGTGGTGCAACGGGGAGAAATAGCATTATGCTATTTCTCCCAGTCTTTCCTCTTCAGAAAACACCATTAATGATTGTTTATGTGCAGAAAGGTGCTTCTTCCTGCACATAAACAACCATCCCTGCAAGGCAGGTACCCTTGCTCCATGGCACAACGGTGCCTGCGTTGGCACTAGCCAGCAGTTTGTGTGCCAGTGCAAAGGGAAGTACAGGGATGCATTGTATTGCAATAAATACAACCCATCCCTGCACTTTCAACATGCAGTAGGGCTGCACAACCAGCTGGCTTGCAGCACCACGCTGGGTCATTTCCTTGTAAATGAGACCCTTTGTTTTTAAACAAATGACCATAATAGGGACCTCACCTACCTAAGGGCACCTTTGAACACTGCGTGAAAAATATATATTTTTTTATTAACTGAATAAAGGTGACCAGAAGCATGAGGAAGTTCCATTTTTTCATCAGGTTACCCAGGCCTCCGAGAAGGTTATGTTTGTTATACTCACACAAGGACACTGCAAAGAACTGGAGCGATCGAAAAGATCGATAATAAATCACACACAGCTTTTTGTGATTCCACAACATAACACAGTTCTATTTTCTGAGGAAAGTAGATTTTGATTTTTGGCTATGAACACAAAAGTATATTTTCAGTGATGCAATTTTTTTTTCAGAAAGTGCAACTCTCAAATGTGGCCTGGGTGAAGGACCCAGTAGGAGCCAGGGCCAGGACCAAGATCTACTCACAAGCTGGAGATTTAGGATTTGATTGCGAGCTGATGTGGGCAAATATGAATAAACTATAAACAATGTTACACTAATAACAACCATAATACCACTATATTAACAAAAGGTTAATAAACACCTTGCCTTTAACTAGCACCTCATAGCTGGGTTTTGTTGTACAATGGAGCTACAAATAATTTACCATTACTCAGCTGAATGGTGCTCGTTGTATCGACTTCGATAGGATGAATGGCATAGCTGGTTCTGCTGGTAATTTACATCGTTAACCCACATTATTATGAACACAGATCTCAGAAAGAAATACGTTGCAAGTCAAGCAGACGTGCTGTTCAAATTTTGCCTGCAGGGAACTACCAAATCCCAAATGGCAACTGTATGAAATTTAAAAAAAAGATCGTTCAGCCAGTCCTTCTCTGGCGCTGCGGCAAAAAACGGAAGTAGCATGCACCTAGAAAAATAACCTTATTTATTGCCTTCAAGAAAGAGGTGAAATAATTCTTCCTGAACTCAATGTATAAAGTGCAAATTCATTCCATAGGGTGAAACAAATTGTGTTCAGCTTTGTAAACTAATAAACTGTAATACAATATCGATATCACAGCTGATACATAAACAAACATTGGCAAAGCCAATAGGTCTGTTTTGGCTATCAATACATGCTAAAACGTTTAAAAAGTCTGCTGAGTTAAACAAAAAGCAAATACATGATTGTTTTCTACATACAATGCACCTATAAAGCATGTTTATACTTTTGAGATGAAAATAGTCCCTCGTGCATTCTAAGGCAAGTACTTCGTATGAGGTGGAATGATCCACCAAAAAATCCAGCACGTAATTTGGTCCACCTGCCTATTTCCAATAGCCCTGTTTATATGATACTTCTTGAACTTTTCTAGAATACAAATGAGCACTCAATCATCAGCAGAACAGGCAACATTGAGAGTATTTTATAAGTCCCAGCAACATTCTATTTACTTCCAGTAGATCCTCATAGGTCCTCTAGCCATCGCATGTTTTTCATCAAAGCTATATGACAGCCAATTCTTCAGGGCATAATTATGAAATTTGCAACATTAGTGTAGTTCCATGTGTGATCAGCTATTAGTTCATTCCACTCAATTCTTTTAGGGTTAGCAGTCATTTCTGGATTATTTAATTTGATCATGTCATTGGGTGAGAGTGCCCTGAAAACACAAGTACACCAGATCTACGGAGTACTCGCCTAAATTTCAGGGCACCCTCACCCCACAATATCTTTATGCTGAATAATCGAAAAGCAACTGGTAACCAAAATGATCAAGTGGAATGGAACAATAGCTGACACCAAATGGAAAATACACTGATAAGATAACAATTTATAATCATGCCCTGAAGAAGTTGATGGCATCTAGCTCCAACAACGAAAGCCATATGGGTTAGAAGACCTATGAGAATCTAATGGAAGAAAATAAAATTCTGTAAGATTCTATAACAAATTCTCAGTATTTTCGTCTCTACTGATTTTTGAGTGCTCAAAGGGAAAATGTATTTTCTGTACTTGTCTGAAAGCTGTTTTGGTGGCCATTCCTCTCTTCAATGGCATCAAACACTTTATTTCCAATTCTACTTACTTATATGTAACATGTGAAAAATATGTAAGAGTGTGCCAAATCTTATCCAGTCACCTTAGATTTTTTTGTTTGTATTTTTTGGATTTACTTTGAAGTTAACAAAACATCCGAATCTTAAGTAACTGTCTTGGTGTGTATTGAAGAACATTCCAATTGCATTCTATAAAGAATGTCTGAGCAAATCAGTCGAAGAAATGTATTTTTTCCACAGAGGAAGTATTTAGCAGGATACAGAATAACATACAAGCCTTGGACTCTTACATTTAAAGTAAGCAGGAATATATTGAATCTAGCACACCGGCTAAGATTAAGAAGCAATATTCCAGACATATCTTTTATATTTCCCAGCTCTTCCATTTATAGGCAAATTGAGTCCATCAATAATCAGAAGATGAAAGTCTCTTCTATGGAACAATCTAAAAAAAACAATTGAATTGCGCTTACTATTGTACATGTCTAACTCTTCATGACCCTAAGATAAAACATTTACATTTAAGGAAGCAAGTATAAAGTCTGAGGTGTTGAAGAGTTGGGGAGCTATGAATAAAGTTTATTTTTTTTTGTAATGCATGCTCAGTTTTTCCTACACCATATTATGTGAACCGACTTTGTTTTATTACCATTTGTTTTTTAGTTATTTAAAGATTTTGCATTTTAGTGTGTATGATAAAATATTTTATGAAACAGTAAATAAATTACTTCTACTAAAACATCTTCAGTTCCAGGGAGCCCTGCCTAATTTTCGAGCAGAAAAACATTAGCAAAAAGGCTCAAAGACATTTTCCTGCCCCAATATTTACAAAGGTATCCAGGGGGTAAAGAATCGCGATATTTAAATTTTTCTGTGATTTTCTGTGACTCTATCCTGTTTTCTTACACGCCGCGTTGAGTCCTAAATTGAACACGGTTACATTATTATTGCGTTTACAAACGTGTAAACATTTCTGTCGTGAACAATAAGAGGTCGGTGCTGTATAAATGCTGAATTAAATAAAGACCTTGGCATACATCTGTGCGATACTTTGTTTTGTTTTTCAACTCTTATTTTGTCTCAAATAGTTATACTGTTGCCAAATAACTGCGTTGAAAACATCTCTAAACCCTGAAATGCAAAAAACAACCACATAAAAAAAAAGAAAAATAAACGAAAGGGAGTGTTAGCCTGGATATCACTTTACTTATCAAAAAGCCTTTTTTATTGAGTACATCAAAGGGGTCGAGCGAAAGTTTTCTGAGAGATAATGTCTGTGTTAGGGGTGAGAAGTGGCCGTGAATGAGCGCCCTGCACGTCTGCCCAGCAGCGCAGAGCCTCGGTAAACAGCCGAGTGACACTAGCGCAGGTCGCGTCAGTAACAGGCGCCGGGCACGGCCGACGCACCCGGGGATAATGGCGCCCTAACTCAAGACTTAGAGCAGAGCGAGATAAACTCATCTCACATAATGCACGAGTGTTAGCCGCGCTCTCTTGCGGCCACTTCAAAGGGAAGAAGCGCCCACACTTCCTTCCCTGCAAGTCCACATGTAGCATTGAAACAAATCAACGTCAGTTCCCAAAATTCGGCAAGACGTAGAAGGTAAGGGCATTATGACAGGCAGCTTTCTTTCAGCTGTACAATGTGTAATACATACAACTGTTCCAGCCTGTGTGGTGGATGGTCTGATGTACCCAACTAGTTCGGATTATTCTGTTCTATTTCTTCTTTGGATAAAAAAATGGTTGTAGTAAAAAACAATCAATTGATTTACCACTTCCAATTCGAGGAATTTCTTTGTCAGATATAAAGTTGACACTGGTCAGTCCTTTTTTGATGAGGTTCTTTTTTTAACTTTCTATTTTCCAAAAAATAAACGCAGGTTCCACATGTTTATCGCCAACTGGTGTGCTTTTCTAAGAAACAAATTCGTTTGGGACCAAATTCATAATCTTTTAGTATTTTTCTATGGACATATCTCAAAAGTGGACATCATGGTAATGATCTGCATGTTCCAGTAAGTCAACATTTGCGTCAACATTAGGGTCCACGTCTGTCAGATTCTACCATCATTAGTCCCAAACTTCCAAATCATAATTACACTGTTGCCGAGTGTTTCGAAAGGTCAATAACTTTGTATCTTCCCCTATTTCTTCCCCTGGGCCAAGTTCTTAATGCAAATTGGAATGTTAAGCAATCCAGTGATAAAGCTTGAAGTGGGTGAGGGCCAATAAAGGCATCAGCACACCTTAGGACCCAGGGCCCCCCAATGCCGGGCCGCATCCTCTTCCAAAACCAGTCAATGAGAGGCAACAGATAGTCTTTGGAAGAGGGCAATGTTTATTACAAATAACAAACAATCAAAACAGGACTTCTTAACATTATTACATTCATAAATCTGAACAAAACATAGCAAACAAAAAGATTTGTTATCAGAGTCAAAGGCATTTACAATTACTGTACAGTTACGCCTGGTCATTGAATACAAAACAATCATCGTCCTAATGGCGGTCCCCATTCCTGGTAACCTTGTTGGCACCCCAGGGGGCCACACCTCCAACACCAGGCTGCCCAAAGGGGCACTAGAGTGAGACCAGGGACTGGAGCCCCATCCCCTGCAACATCTAACTGTGAGTCCTTGCACCCCATCTGGTGTGTACGTTCCGCCTCGGGATTCAGATTGCTGCCCCCATTGCTACTCTAAGACATTAGTTGGAGGACTTCCCCCACTGCTATAGGGTGATCTTTGTGTTCAATTTTGTGCCACCAGAGCCAACTGGTCCTTCGCCCACCCCACCAAAGAGCACATTTTGTGTGAAGGCCCAGATGCTGTGAATATACAAGTCAGATACGTCAACCCCATCTTGATGAAACATTTGGTCAACCCTAATCAACTTGTGTGGTGTGTTCAATAGCCATCCCAGCCCTGGGCAGAGCTTGGCCATTTCAGCATTGAGGCACCTAACTGACATATTCAGGGCCTGCACGGTCAGACCCCACTTGCCCCACAGAATCAAGTGTGAGTAGGCTATGGCTGCTTCGGGGAAAGACCTACCCAGCCGGGCAAACTCACACAACAGAGCTTCCCAGACCACTCAATGCCCCATGTTCACCATGTCTTTACCACTGGATTGAATGATGATCACATCCGGGAACTGCAGTCCTGTGTGACCTTTCATCTCCTCCACCAGTTGGAGTAGCTGACAGATCTTGAGGCCCCCAACTCTGAACCATCGGAAGAAGATGTCCTTCAACTCAGCAGGCTTTAACTTACACTGCAATTGCAAACAGGAGGTCGCGTGCCACACAAAGGAGTGACCAAGTACCCAAACAACCTTGGAAGGCATACTGAAAGAGAAAAATTGAGAGCGAGACAACCGAATAAATGATCAACCATGTGAAATCAGCAAAATCAAAGTAACTGAAGGCAAATGTAGTGCTTAAAACAAGATGATGACCAGTGTTCATTCCACTTGATGTCAAAGGAAGGCAAATTGGTTCCTGCCGCCATAGTTGCCGCCCGATCCTAAAAGAATGCAAGGAGTAACCCAAAAGATCGATCCCAATACTGGTGAGAATGTTCTGCAACACCATGGAAAACTGCTACGTGACATGCACTTCCCATTGGAATGGATGATCTACTATGACTCCTTTACCGACTGGGTCAATCTTGGACCTTCTGAGTCAGAGGATAAGCTTGTCTGAGTGTTATCAAGTGTCCACCCACAGCAAGCCACCTGAGAAATCCATTTTTGAAGCCCCAGCTAGCTCACCCACCCTAAAAGCCCCATAAAAGGCAATGTAGAATGCAGCTCCAATCAAAGCAACCTCATAGGCAGAGCTGCAGACTCTATGGAGGTTGGCCAGAATAGTGCCCAGCACCTGCAGGTCAAGGGGCTTCCTCCCGTCCTTGACTGTGTCCTCAAGTGTGGCCCATCTCACTAAGGCCTTCCTCAGTAAGAAGCAATTGCCCACATGCTGAAAGCCTTTCAACTTGGCAAAAAAGCTGATGGCTGCCAAATGTGCCCTAGCGTAAGAAACAGATCTTGCCAGTGACCTCAATGGTGCCAGGAAGAGGCACACAGAAGTGTGTGAAAATGGCTCAGACACATCCTGCTCCTCCAAAAGGCCCCGTAGGTCTTGAAGCACCTCTGGTAAACCCTCTGTGTACCCTTGGCCAAGGAAACTGCCACTAAATCTGATGGAGCTGGGCTCCACTCTTCCACAGAAATGTCTGTAACTCTGTCATCAGCTCTGCTGCACGTGGGTGATGCTCCCAGAATTCCTGTAACTTGGAGCGATATAAAGCATCAGCCACCTTCCTTTAAACACCTGGTACACGCTTGGTCCTAAAGACAACATTCAGCATCAAGCATAGTAAGACAAGGTGCTTCAGTAGTTTCAACGCTTGTCTGCAGGAGGCTTGGTGCTTGTTAATAGCCCCAACTATTGCCATACCATCTGACCATAAAATTACCATCCTGTTGTGGAAAACGGCAGACCAAATGGTGACCACATCAACAATGGGAAACAGTTCCAGGAATGTAATGTTTTTAGTCAAACAAGCAGTCAGTCCTGCACCATCAATGCCCCGAAATGTCCCTGGAGCACATGCTGCCAGCCGTGTCATTAAACACAAAAAAGCTCTCACTAGATACAGGCAGGATTGGCCATAGTACAGCCCTATTAAGCTGATGCAACAATTCCTGCCAGATCCTTAAATCCTCCTTCACCTCAGCCTGCATTCTAGTATGACGGTGCTTCTGTGTGAGACCCACCATTGCTCTGGCTATTGATCTGGAAATGCCCCCCCCCCATGGGAATAATGTAAAGTGCAAAATTGAGTTGACCCACCGTAACATGTACGGAATGTAAAGTTACCTTCTTCTGAGAGAGGATGGAATCAATATCCTGGATAAAGGCCTGGACTTTGTCAAGAGGTAGTCTGCATTCACTCATTCAATGGCAACAGTGGCAACTTCAATGCTCAAAAAGGAAAGACAGGTAGACTGGACAAATGTTTTGTCAAGAGCAAGTGGAATCTCCATATCTCTGAATAAAGAAATCAACTCCTGAAGAGGCCAATTACATGCCCCTGAAGCCAGCAGACCCATGATAAGAAAATCATCAAGGTGATGTCTGATGTTGTGATGACCAATTTGTGGGTAAACAACCATTGCAACATTGAGCTACAATGTTCAAAATAGTTACAAGAACTTTCACAGCCCATGGGTATACATTTGTCATAAAATTAGGGACCACCATACCGAAAGCCAAGCAAGTGGTAATCATCAGGGTGAACAGGAAGAAGTCTAAATGCAGACTCAATGTCTTGTCTTTGCCAGCAATGCTCCAGGGCCCAGCTTCTGCAACTTAGCTAATGCCATGTTGACCGATGAGTAAATCATCGATCAGAGTTCAGGGTTGATCACATTATTGACAGATAAGCCCTTGAGTCCTGATAGATTATGCATTAGCCTGAATTGGCCAAGCTCTTTTATCGCCATCACACCCAAAGGGGAATAAACAAAATTAGACAATGGGGACTAAGCGAAAGGAACCATAGTCCTGTGCAACAAGCCTTCCTTCTCCAGCGTCTTAGTCACCACTCCAGGATGGGACAGCACAGAAAACAAATTCTTGCACTGTGGAACCGGCAAGACCCCATGAGCAGGTATGCGAAAGCCACTGGAAAAACCCTGATTTAATACTGAGATGCATTCCTAGGGTACAAATTGGGTCAAGGGAGCAGTTTATCAGTCCAAACAGGGGTGTTGAAGGCCTTACTGGTTGGATGACTTAGAGGGTTCCCTCCCCATCTCTTTAGATTATACAATACATTTGAATCCTGGATGGGAAGGGTGCCCACAACATGGACATACATGTTTGAATTTACAAGACTCCACTGGCCTAGTGGACAACTTTCTGTTGAATACCCAACAGGATCCTTTCTTACCCCTGGAACCCCATTGATTACTAAAAGGCTGTTTAAGGGGTGCTTGCTATTAACACTTCCAAGCCATACATTCAACTCTGTCTGATTTCATCCAACGTCAGGGCCCCACACCTTAGCCCACCTAAAGTCTCTATTGCAAGCCAACCAAACCATTCTGCCATACATTTGATACTGCTTTAAGTATTTTGTTTGCATAAAATATCATGGCGCATATACCTCTGGTTTCTAGCATAACTGTCATGAAAACATTAATAGCAAACAGGCAACTAGTAATAGACTTCTCGACCTTAGGCTTCTTCTCCTTTAAGGGAGCATCCTTCCTTTCCTTTTCCTTTGCTTCACCCTCCTGTCTTTTGGGCCTAATCAGTGAGAAAATTCACCCTTCCATATTTTCTCCTTTAGCCCCACAGGAACATGCAATGCTAACTCCCCCAGTTTGGAGAGCAAAGTGTTAATGTCCACCCATCGCTTTGGGCACAGAGCCAGAGTCCTTCACAGCACCCTCAGTGCCTTTCCCTGATTCAACTCTGGTGGGATAAATGCTTCCCAATGGGCCCCCGTCTTCTGGGCTGCAAGACCCAACCCAGACCCATTGCTTGCTTTTGCCATAGAGTCAACCTGTCTCTGTAAATCAGCAATGATGGACAAAATGGTTGAAGAAGGGGCCCACGGGGTAGTATGCGCATGCCCTCCCGGAGTCCCTGCTGCAGATCCTGCCAATTGAGACAGCAAAGAAGCAATTTAAGAACGCACCCCAGTGGAAGGATCTGTAGGAATCCTTAACCCCTTCCTGGAGTCAACCTGTGATACTGGAGGTGATGACTCAACAGGTGGGCCATCCACTACCCCTATCGACTGCGAGCTTGGGGCCGGCCTAGATTGTACTGAGAATAAACCCCAGTTTTCTGATCCAAAAGCTGCTTCAATGACTACCTAATCTCAGCCAATATAGCGAGGACCTAAGTAGTATCCAACAATACCTGCTGTGGGTCTCAGGGAGTGGTAAAAGGAGTAGGGGCCAAGGGAGGGGTGTTATGCCATGAATGGAGCCCTCTTTTGCCACTGAGTTGCTCAGGGACTCCCCAACTACTGCCACCCCTGACCAGACTATGCCCTATGGGGAGGATTGGCTTGATTGTTTCCTGACCCTTCTCTTCACGGGAGGGAAGGCAGCCCATGGGGAAACAATTGACCATCTTGGAGGCTCTACCACTACATGCTCATGTTCTGGCTCATGCTCTGACTAAAATGCTGAGCCGCCTTAATCCCAACCATCACCCAACTTTGCCAGGGCCATCTTTAATAGCTGGGCCAGTTCAGGGTCATGACCCTTCCTCTTGCCCACCCTACTACCTTTTGCTGGCATTGTAAACCCAGGGACAACCAACAGTACATGCACTTACACAATATGGCTTTTCAAACGAATGGAGGAGCACTCACCTAAAGTCCCCATCCCATCTGCGTTCCCAGCCCAGCACAGCTGCAGGCGGTGGGGGCACAAGTTGGCCTCACAAGCAAGCCCATCAGCCCTAAAATTCTCATCAGGTAGGGAAGGGGAGGGTGACCACCCTTCAGAGGTGAAGGCTCACCAATGCAGGAAAATAGGAATGAAGAGAGGTGCACAAATCCTCAGGAATGGGGAATAACCAACAGCAACATACACCAAGGCGCAAATTGCGCTATAACATCTCAAGCAGGTATAAATAAAATGTGTGTCCCTGGGTGGATTAACACCCTTGCCTTGCCGGGGCCTTATAAATCCAAGGAAAGGGTCTGCATGAAATAAGCTCCAGCTCATAGCTAACAAGGAGACTCCATGGGTGGCCCTCGCTGATGCGGTGCACCTCAATGATCCCCAAACCAAACTAAAAATAATGCAATGCAAGTAATCGTAGGGAGCACTCAGTAGAAACACAGGAGCTCGTGCTGATGCTGCGCTGCACAGCAATAAGGACAAAGCATTGAAGCCCGCACTGATGCGGCACTCTGTGACTCCTAAAAAAACGCCAGAAACAAATGATGGCACCCATAACAATGAAAAAGCAATCCACTCTTGAATCACAAGGAGCCCACGCTGATGCTGTGCTCCGCACTAGGGGAAGACCAAGAGCCACACAAAGTGCAAGTTAAAACCTCATCAAAGGGTCCCTTAAGTGAGACAGACCAAAGGCTCTACTAATAGGTGTGGGGGCCCGGGAGGACACAGCAGGCTCCAGAAACATGGACCCGGGAGAGTGGAAGTGCTGATCAGTTGTCCGGGGCAATCGATGCAGCTGCAAGAGCGAAGGGTGACGTAGCTGCAGGTCTGTGCAGCTCCCGACACAATGAAGCACTCCACCCTGTTCAGCACACAGCCGCTTCCACCACTGTAAAACCTCTAGTAGAAAGGAGGTGGCAGTCATGGCTCAAATAGGCTGGTACAGGCGCGAGGGCGGGAGGAGAAGTGATGCATGCAATGTACGCCACTCTGCTGATGCCAGAACAATGTTCTGACTGGAAAGACCCTTGGACAGAACGATGACTCGCCCAGAGATGACTCCAACTCTCCCCGTCCCCCCACCTCATAGGTCAGCGAACCATGAGCAATGGGAGAGGGCTCCAACCTTGGGGGCCTCGGGCCCTTATTCCACATCCGTGTAAGTTGGAGGCACTCTATCCATATGCTCCAGCATTCCAAAGCTTGTTTTTACGGTGTCTTCCAGATTATTTCAGAATGATTCTACCATTTATGGATGGAATTATCTAATAATATCATAGTTTTTTTGCTTCAGATGATACCAGTTGTTAAACAGGCGCTGCCCCCCACCAGCAGCAGCCGCTGCAAATCACCTTTAACAAACAAAACAATAATAAACCGTGTTTATTGTCATTTTGGGCCAGATGTAGGTAGGAAAATATTAGCGAGTCAGAAATTGCGAGTCGGTGCGACTCGCAATTTCCGACTCACTAAATGTAATGCAAGAAGAAAACGCGACTTCAATTTGTGACTCTCAAATGAAGTCGCACCGCAGATATCGAGTCCGCTGTTTGCAAGGTCTCTTTTTGCGACTGCGCTAAAAACGGACACGCAAATTGGGAGTGGGTGTCGCAAATTGCGATTGTGCCGCAAATTGAATGCAGGTGCCGCAGAACACTCTGGAAAACACTTCCTGGCACCTGATAATGACATCACAGCCAGGAAGTTTACAAATACACCTGGGAGGAGGGAGGACCACACCCATTTCAACAGCAGAACTGCAAACAGAAAGAACAGCAGCTACCATGGCAGAGACCCCAAGGAAGCGTAAACTTACATTTGCAGAGAAAGAGCTGGAGGTGCTGACAGAGGAGTGCTGCCAGCACCATGACCAACTTTTTGGAAGGGCAGCCCTCACTGTGCCAGAGGTGGAGAAAAGAAGAATATGGATGGACATCCAAGAGAAAGTAAACTCCCTGGGTGTCAGCCACCAAAGCATAGAAGAACTCAAAAAAAGGTGGTATGACCTGCGCTCCCGGACCGAGGAGAGGGTGGCAGAGCGGCTCCGGGAGATGAGGGGCACTGGATGGGGACCGTCCACAATACCACCACCCACACCCCTGGAGGAAAGAGTAGAGGAGACCCTTGAGCCTGAGGCAGTGTGCGGGATGGGAGATCTGGATACATCTGAGCCAGGACCATCAACCGGTGAGTACCATGAGACATGCATGTACCCTCATTAATGCCATACCCCCACCCACCTTGTACACAGTAGCATGCACACCCAAAATAGCTCCATTTCAGAGTAGCAATCACCAGAATGGTGCATTATGGGCAATGTAGTCAAGTAGGCAGTTTATAGGCAACAGTTTATTAGGAAGTTGATAACAGATAGTAGATACTGACAGTGTGTTCCCTATGTCCCACAGGTCTCCCACAAGACACCCCACCAGCCAAAGCAGCCAGGGGCCACTGGTCAGCCAGCAGCCAACAGATGAATCAGGACCAGCCATTACTGAGACCTGCACCACCAACACTCCGTCCCCTCATGATACACCAGTTGGCATACTGGTGTCTGATCCAGCAACTGGTCCCAGCCATAGTGCCACGGTAGAAGACACGGAGCCTCCACTGCGTCGCAGGCGACGTGGAAATGTACCATCACAGCGGCAGGCAGAGTCAGGGGACGCCTCCATGTCACGTGCTGAGGCCGCACTCCTACGGGGTCAGCGCCTGCAAACACAGGAGATTAGGAGAATTACAGGGGTATTGCGGCGCATGGAGAGAAATCAAGGCAGTAGCATGCAGCTTGTGCATACAGAGTTGTAACAAATTAACACACATATGGGCGCCCTTGCACTCTCCATGCGACAACTTGTGGCTGGACTCCTAACGCAGACAGAGGGTGCAAGGCGTCGTGACAGGCAGCTACTGAACCGGCTGGACCGCATGTCTGCATCCATAGTCAGGCTGGCTGTGAACACTACTTGCCTTTCTAGGAGCACGGTCAGCCTCCAAGTTGACATGGGCCACTTTGCCAGTGACGTGGCACGTGGACCGGGCCGTCTCAGCCATGCTGTTGATTTAATGGAGGCACGTCAGGTGGCCAGGGGCGCAGCCGACACGCCGCAAGATAGCGTGGAGGGCTCCACCGTCTGCAGTGTCTCTGCCAGTGACACCAGGGTGTTGCGCAGTGGAAGCGCAAGGCAGGGCACTGCTGACACCCCAGGTACCAGCAATGCTGGCCGAGTCCGGCGTAGGGTTTGAGCTCCACACTGTCCTGGGGTTGGGGCACATGAAGTCAATGTGTCCCATGCCAGGTGGACTTTTACAGCCCCTGAACTGTTGACAATGTATACAGTTTTTTTGGTTGCACAAATTAAATCACTTGTTCTTTCCACTTAACACTTGGACTCTTTGTGTGTGACATTAGTGAGTGTGGTGACAGTTAGCACGTATTTTCCAAAGTATTGGTTTGCAATGTGTTCCCGTCTCAGTCTGCCTTGATTTGCGACGCTTCTATCCCCATGATGGCGATGTGGTAGCTCTTGCTCTTCATCCTCTGAATCAGGGTCTTCAGGGGTGAGAGGTAGCCCACGTCTGGTGGCAATGTTGTGCAGTATAGCGCATGCGACAACAATCTTGAAAGCTGTTATTGGGGTATACTGGAGGGCACCTCCACTTCTATGGAGGCATCTGAATCTTGCTTTCAGCAGTCCAAAGGTCAGTTCAATGATATTTCTGGTCCTCTTATGTGCACTGTTGTATCGCCTCTCTGTCTCATTGCTGGGTGTTAAGTACAGGGTAAGTATCCATGGTCGAAGTGCATATGCACTGTCACCTGTTTGGCAAAAATGTACAATGTTAGCTGGGCATAGGTGGTTTCCACATTGACCTGTGTGTATGTCTGTAAGGTGTATTCAGCTATACCTAGGAGGTATCCGTCTCCAAACTCCCCACGTTCTAGGCATTGGTGTATCCCACTGTGCCTAAAAATGTAGGAACCATGAGTGCTCACTGGAAATTTGGCAACCATGTCAGTGATAACATAATGGGCGTCACATACCACCTGGATGTTGAGTGAGTGGGTACACTACTAGTTGCGGAACAGATATTCCAGGTTTGCAGGAGGGCATATTTGTATATGTGTCTCGTATACACACCCTATGACATGGGGGAAGTTGGCAATCCTGTAGAATTCCAACTCGGTGCTGTTGATTTCTGCCTCATTCCTGGGTAGGTATATGTATCTGGACATGTGTGTGAGTAAGGCATCTAGGAATGCCCTGAAGAACTGTGAGAGTGAACTTTGGGATACCCCACCAGCCACGGCAATGACCCCCTGATAGCTACCCGAGGCCAAGAGGTGCAGTGAGCAAAGCACTTGCACATGCGTAGGGATGGTGCAGCCGCACACAGTCTGGCGTTGTAGCTGTGGTTTGAGTAATTCTATTAAATCTAGTATAGCTGCACTGCTGAGTCTATATTTATCATAAATCTCCTCCTCAGTTTGTTGGAAAAGTGTCTGCCTGGTTCTGTATATCTTCTCCTCTCTCTGGCTCCTCCTCCTCCTCTGTTGTGCGGCGTGGCCTCTCCTCCTCATTCCTATCACATATATCTCCGCCATCTTGAGTAACCCAGATGCCTTCTGTGTCTCCTTTTATACTTTGGTAATGGTTACCACCTGCTCTGAGTTAGTGGTAATTTGGAAGTGCAAAATGGGCTTTTTGCAACTAGTCGCAATTTGCGAGTGGCTATTGCATTTGGTTTGCGACTCGCAAATTGCGACTTCGTATTTGCGAGTCGCAAAATGGGGTCGCTATTTTTGCGAGTCGGTAATGGCTTGCGACGCATTTTGCGAGTCAGAAATGGGATTTTTGCATTCCATTTCCGATTTTGCGGGGTCGCAAATTGCGATTCGGGCCATTTGCGACTCGCAAACGTTTCCTACATCTGGCCCTTTGTTTGTTAACTTCTTCGCTGCCAGGCCTTATCCCCCTCAGGTGCCAGGCCTTTTTTTTGCTATTTGAGGCAGTTCGCGCTTAGGCCCTCATAACGTTTTGTCCACATAAGCTACCCATGCCAAATTAGTGTCCTTTTTTTCCCGATATCATAGGAATTCTAGAGGTACCCCGAATTTGGGGGTTCCCCTAGAGGAGACCAAGAAAATAGCCAAAATCCAGCAAATATTTAGTTTAAAAAAAAAAAGGGAAATAAGGGCTGCAGTAGAAGGCTTGTGGTTTTTCCCTTGAAAATGGCATCAACAAAGGGTTTGCTGTGCTAAAATCACCATCTTCACAGCTTTTAGGAACAGGCAGACTTGAATCAGAAAACCACATTTTTCAACACAATTTTGGCATTTTACTGGGACATACCCCATGTTTACTATTTTTTGTGTTTTGAGCCTCTTTCCAGTTAGTGACAGAAATGGGCGTGAAACTAATGCTAGATCCCAGACAGCTAAACATTTCTAAAAAGTAGGCAACATTTTCAATTCAGCAAGGGGTCATTTGTGTAGATCCTACAAGGTTTTCCTACAGAAAATAACAGATGAAATGACAAAATATTGCAATTGAGGTGAAAAACACAGCCATTTTTCTCCACTTTTTACTCTGTAACTTTTTCCTGCAATGGCAGATTTTTTAAAGCAATATACCGTTATGTCTGCTGGACTCTTCTGGTTGTGAAGATATATAGGGTGTGTAGGTTCATCAAGAACTGTAGGAACCCAGAGCCAATAAAGTAGTGGCACCTTGCAATAGGGTTTCTTTGCATACCGAGTATATAGCAATTCATTTGGTGAAATATAAAGAGTGAAAAATAGGTATCAAGGAAACCTTCGTATTTCCAAAATGGGCACAAGATAAGGTGTTGAGAAGCAGTGGCTATTTGTACATCTCTGAACTCCGGGGTCCCCATACTAACATGTGAATTACAAGGTACTTCTCAAGTAGACATACATTTTTTACACACTGTCTTACATTTAGAAGGAAAAAATGTAGAGAAAGACAAGGGGCAACAACACTTGTTCTGCTATTCTGTATTCCCCCAAGTCTCCCGATACAAATGGTATCTGACTTGTGTGGGTAGGCCTAATGCTCGCAACAGGAAACGCAACATGGACACATCTAATCTTTACATTGAAATCTAATGTGTTTTTTAGAAAGTGCCTAGCTGTGGATTTTGGCCTCTAGCTCAGCCGGCACCTAGGGAAACCTACCAAACCTGTGCATTTTTCAAAACTAGACACCTAGGGAAATCCCAGATGGGGTGACTTGTGGGGCTCTCGCCAGGTTCTGCTGCCCAGAATCCTTTATAAACCTCAACATTTGGCAAACAAAAACACTTTTTCCTCACTTTTTGGTGACAGAAAGTTCTGGAATTTGAGAGGAGCCACACATTTCCATCTACCCAGCGTTCCTCCAGGTCTCCCGATAAAAATGGTACCTCACTTGTGTGGGTAGGCCTAGCGTCCGTGACAGGAAATGCCTCTGTAAAAAAAGAGGCCGATCTACCCCCAATGGGGAGTGGGGGGGCAGAAAAGGCCTTAAATAAATTTGCCCCCCAGGGAAGTCACCCTTGCTTAACGGGCTGCTCCCCTTGCGTGAAACTGACCTTAAAAAAAACATCCCTGGTGTCTAGTGATTTCTGCCCCCCTTGGGGGAAGATTGGCCTAATATAAATGGGCCGATCTGCCCCCAAAGTGGGCAGAATTGGCTTAGAGGTAAGTTGCCCCCCAGGGGAGCGACCCTTGTCTAAGGAGTCGCTCCACCACGTGTGAAAAATAAAATAAAAACAAAAGAAAAAGATCCCTGGTGTCTAGAGGTTTCTGCCCCCCTCGGGGGTAGATTGGCCTAATTACAATAGGCCGATCGGCCCCGGGGGTGGGGGGGCAGAAAAGACCTTAAGAAAAAATGCCCCCAGGGGACGACCCATCATCATTTATTTACTAGAAAATAAACTCCCTGGTGTCTAGTCAGCATTTCTGCAGCCCGATCGCTTCACAATTGGGCTGCAGAAATGCTCAGAGACATCAAAGGAAAAGAAAGGCCTTTCCTTTCCTTTGATGCCTCTCCTGACCCCAGCCCATGATCGGAAGAGAAATGCTTTTGCATTTGTCTTCTGATCCGCGCTGGAAGTTGAGCTTCCAGTTCGGTGGGGGCAGCCTCTGATGAGGTCAGCGCGCAATCGCGTGCAGACATCATCAGATGTTACTGGGAAGGGGAAGCTTTTCCGCTTCCATCCCTGCCCATGCAAGGCTCTTGGGGGGAGCGCTAGCTAGAGTTTCCCCAGAGGGCCAGTACTTGGACGAGGTGTTTACGTCCCTGGTGCCTGAGCGCCACAGCAGCAGACGTAACCACCTCATCCAGGGCACCCTAGGGGTTAAAGGGGCAGGGCATTGGGGACGATGACTATCAGGGGAGTGCACTGTGCACTCCCCTCAGTGCGCATGTATGTTTGGCCAGCCAAACATACATGCGCATTAGGCTCTCTCCAGCCCAGCAACACAGTTGTCGGGCTGGAGAGAGCATGTACAGGCTCCCAGTCTGCCTGGGAGCCCCCTGGCTGGGGGCTCCCAGCCAATCCTAATGCTGATTAGAGCCTGTGCCTGCTCTCTCCAGTGGCGGAGAAGCAGGTAAGTGTTTTTTTTATTTATTTTTTATTAATTCGCCCCCTGAGCACCCCACCGCACCCCGCCCTGCCCAACAAACCCCCACAAGCCGCTCCTGCTTTTAAAGGCCCTTATCTTTGTTATACTGGGTGGAGTTCAACACCTTTATAGCTAGGGCCACTGGAATTATGCATCAGGGGAGAATCAAATTATGCACCAGGGAAGACCAAGTTATATGCCAAGAAAAGGCAAATTATGTCACATAATGTGGCACATTGTGTGAAAATGTTACTTCAATATTTTGTCATTTTACACATAGTGAAACTGTCTGGGTAAATATTTCAACACATTAGTACTAGTTTAACAACCAAATATAGCAATAAATAAGCTGGGACCTGTCAACCATTGCAAACGGACTTTCACTACGCAGAAACACAAATAAATGGATGGTTCAGCAACACACAGTGAATGTCAATAGCATGTGAAGAGGGTTTGAGCAGTGTTGAAGAGAGGGAGTTTTCTGTGCATGGGACAAACTCAAGGCAAGTGACAAGAGTAATCATAATATTAACACTCTATGTGGCACTTGCCTGCACAGGCACTGAATTATATTTTCAGTTCAGATATATGTGCTCCATTACAGAATGTTCATGTCTATTATTTGTTTTTCAATTTTTTACCAAGTTAAGGGATTGAAATAATTATACATGCTCATATGATGATGCTGGCTGTTCATTAACCTTATACTGAGGCTAATTCCCTTTTAAAGTGGTTCCAGTTTACATGATAAGCAAAGCTACGTAGCTGAACCCGCTGTTATTTTCTTTATTCCAGGAACCCTAACAAGTGTTCTGTGATGAAGTAACTGTTTAAACATGAACTTAATTCACACAAATTATTATATGCGTTGCACATATCATGTTTATGTTTTTGGGTAAAGAAACAGTAGCAAATAGTTAAATAAATTATAAGTGGAATTCCAAAAAATTGTTTTTGAATCAATATTCCGGTTTCACACAACGATAAGCGGAGGGTTTGGATTGTTTTCCCAAATGCCTTTGTTGCATCTGTGTCAGCTCCATTTCAACATTATTGAGTTTTACAGATTCCCAATATATGTCAAATCTGGCTTGAAAGCCTCAGAAATTACGCTTTTGATCAATGTTCAGTTCCAAAGTTGTTGTTTTTCTTTGCCATCACCTTGGTGTTTAGAAAAGAACATAAGACCTTAAACGCCACTACATGGTTACCCACTGTTGAAAACAATTGATTGAACTGCAATGTATTTCATTACCTGATGTGCATGAACTATAGCACGCACAGCTTCTATGTGTCCCTCTTCCAGTTCTGTTATTGCTATCTAAAATTGTCCTAATGAAATGCACAACTAACACAATTTTAACACATGTGTAAGGCATGTACCTATTAAGCGGTTGTCCTAGAGTTAGGGAAATAATATTTCCATGTTGCAAATGTCAGGGTGCTATTGTTCCACAGCTTTAACTTGAATAATGTAGGAAGGAATTACTTTTTTTACAGCAGGAAATGTAGATAGGTTGAACCATCTAAGGAAGACTAATAAGTGGAGTTATCTTTAGCTTTGACTCTGTTTTTCTTAGGAACTCATTTGTTCCTAATAATCAAATGAAGGGCTGTGCAAAAGAACTGAGATGCATAAGCTTTTACTAAATGCCTCTTTAAAGAATGGATTCAATTCAACAACAAATTCTATATTTGTTTCTTGTGTGCAAGGGTTTGGGGGTGATGCAGATGATCCACTGTGCCACCAGCATTAGGTGCAGTGGAAAAGGAGACCAAAAAGGAAGTGTTAAGAGAACAAACTGTGAACAAATTGATTGTGCATCTGCTGAACTGCCTGTCTTGAATTCATGCACTTCAATTGATGTTGCTGGCAATTAGACATACCTTGACTGAATTATTACATTGAATCCCCATTACCATCACTGATGATTGACCCTCTGCTACCACAGTACTGCAAGGAACTACCAGAGTACTGAGTTGCCTTCATCGCCAGGTGTTGCAGGCCCTTACCAGTCACTTGGATGCACCATTCATCTGAAACCGCAACAACCGACAATCAGAAAAAAATAGCTACCTGCTCCATTAGCCACAAAGCAGTCTATAACTTAAGGTCTAAGTAGCCTCCTTATCTGCAACCACCCGTTACGTAAGACTACAGCAAGGGCATGTGAAGAAAAATACTGATTACCTCTGCATGCTTAATGGCTAAGACCTTGGCAAGACATGCCAGAAAATGGCTTGTGGCAGTGGCAATCTTGTGCCAGCAACAATACCGGGTGTACTGCTCATTATGTTCAAGAACCACATAAAACACCCAGAGAAAGAACTTAGAATGGCTCTGAAATATCATATGAAATGCTTCCGGTTGTAAGGACAACACAGGAATAGACTGAGTTGGGAAACAACTATTAAGAAAATAATTATATGGCATTATTGACAAAGTATATTTCAGTCCTAAATATCTCCAAATGCTATGTTTGCACACATCTCCCTTTCAGCACTGAAGATGATATGACATATAGGCCCTCATTACAACCCTGGCGGTCGGTGATAAAGTGGTGGTAATAACGTCAGCAGACCAGTGGTAAAAAAAAGGAATTATGACCACGGTGGAAACCGCTCAGACAGACAGCCACTTTAACACACCGACCGCCACAGAGGTATAAACAAGCACCACGGTGGTAACCGCCAACAGCCAGGCGAAAGACAATGTACCGCCCACTGTATTAAGATAGGCCTATCTGCCACCTTTTCCGGGGCAGTATGAACGACTTCAAAAGCCTGGCGGAAACAGAACACAGAAGTCAAAGGACTCACCTCTGGAGACTCAGGGAACAACCACAAATCCTTGGAGCCCGAGTTGCACATTTTTCCCATGCTCGTCTACCTTTTCCTGCATTATGAACATCAACGCCGGCGAAGACGACCACGGTGAGTACTGCCACCTAGCACACAAGGGAGGGGGGAGGAAAAAGAGTGACACACACATGCAACACACAACACCCCCACCCCCAAAACCATACACAACCAGATGCAGTAACATTACATATGCATCCCGTACCCCTCAGGAATAATGCAGGTACAAAAAGATTTGAAGAAAGTGAGTGTAATACGATAAAATAACATGAATAAGTGCATCAACATACAAACGTACATACATATTTATAAATCGAGGGACACTGCCCAGTCCTCAATGTCCGTGGGCCACAGGGCCACATCACATAGGCCAAGGCCCCACCTCACTCCTGCAACAACACAGAGAGAACACTGCAGGGGCTCAGATCGAAAATACACAGGCACCTCAGAGGGACGGGGAATGGGGGGGCACCTCAGCCGGAAGATGGTACAACACCACTGGTCCTGGAGGGGGCTACATGCCCTATGTGATGTCCTGGGGAGTGCAAGGCCACAGTCTCTCAAGTGGGTGGTTTGCCCACTGCTTGGTCCCGGGGAGTGCAAGGTCACAGTCTCTCACATGGGTTTCACACCTACAGGATTTGCAGGGTCCAGGATGCACTAGAGCCCATCGAGGCAGGACTACACACTGACGGCTGCTCAGTGGTGGCAGTGGCAGGGCTGGTGTTGGGGCTGGCAGTGGTGGGGGTAGGCTCCAGCCCTTCCCCTGCAGCCTTGGACGGCTGCCCACTGGATCTGCTGCTTCTGGCATTGGTGCTTCTGGCGGTGCTGGCAGTGGTGGGGGAGGCTCTAGCCCATCCCCTGAATCCTCGGACGGCTGCCCACTGGGGCTGCTGCTGCTGGCATGCTGCTGGCAGTGGTGCTGGTGGTGGTGCTAGTGGCAATGCTGGTGGCAGTACTGGTTGCGGTGCTGGCAGGGATGAGGCTCCAGCCCATCCACTGTAGCCTCAGATGGCTGCCCACTGGGGCTGATGCTGCTGGCAGTTGTGCTGGCAGTGGTGCTGGTGGCGGTGCTGGTGGCGGTGCTGGCAGTGGTGGGGGGAGGCTCCAGCCCATCCACTGCAGCCTCAGATGCCTGCCCACTTGGGCTGCTGCTGCTGGCAGTAGTACTGATGAGAGTGCTGGTGGAAGTGCTGGCAGTGGTGGGGGAGGTTCCAGCCCATTCCTGCAGCCTTGGACAGCTGAACCGTCATGGTTGGTGGTGGGGGCTCCGAATGAGTCCCAGCACCAGGCCTCCTGTCCTTCCTGTCTGCAGGTGCAGGCCCTTTGCCCTTCCCTTTCGCAGCTGGTGGTGCCTCCTTGCTCTTCCCTTTAGCAGCTGGTGGTGCCTCCATGCCCTTCCCTTTTACAGCTGGTGGTGTCTCCTTGCCCTTCCCTTTCGCAGCTGGTGGTGCTACCTTGCCCTTCCTTGATGCACCTGGTGCAGGCACACTTTCAGGGCTGCTGGCTGGTTCCCGGGATCCTCTGCCACCTGCAGCAGCTGTTGACACTACTGTGGCTGTGGACTGGGTGGCTGAGGTGCTCGCCTGGGTTCTGACCATCCTGGCCTGACATGAAGGATGTGGGGGGGAGGGGTAAGGGAGAGGTCTACGGTGGACAGGAAAAGCTTCTTAGGGATGGGAAGAGGATGAAGGTTTGGGAGTGGAGGAAGAGGAATTGGTTGTAGGAGGTGTCTGTCTGCTGTGTTTGGGTGCAAGTACATGGGCTGGATGCTGTTGTGAGGTGGATGGCTGTTGGGTGTCTGAGCGCTTGCGTTTGTGTACTTTGGGAGGAGGGGGCACAGTCACAGTGGGAGAGGACACAGGGGACGTGTGCATGGATGTGGGGATGGGGACTGCAAGTGAGGGGTATGTAGTGATAGGTGATAGGCATGCTGTTGATGGAGTTAGTGGATGAGGATGTAGTGCATGCATGTGTGAGTGTAGACGCTACTGGGAGGGAGGTGGAGGATGAGGAGGAGAGGGACACAGTGGAGGCAGTGGATGTTGGTATGTTTGCATCTGGATGGTGTTTGTGTGAGTGCCTGTGGGATGATGTGTGGTGCTTGTGTTTGCCTGAGCCACTCCTGTGTGTTGGTCTGCCTGTGTGCTTGGGATAGGTTGGGGATTGAGGGGAATGGGACTGGGTAGAGGAAGCTGGAGGGGGGACAGTAGAACCAGGGACAATGGCTGCCATCAGAGAGGAGGCCAGAGCCTGCATTGATCTCTGTTGGGCCGCCATGCCAGAGTGAATGCCCTCCAGGAATGCATTTGTTTGTTGCAAATGGGCTGCCAGCCCCTGGATGGCATTCACAATGGTTGACTGCCCAACAGAGATGGATCACAGGAGGTCAATAGCCTCCTCACTCAGGGCAGCAGGGCTAACTGGGGCAGGGCCTGCAGTGCATGGGGCGAAGGAGATGCTCACCCTCCTGGGTGAGTGAGCACAGGAAACATGCTGAGGGGCGGCTGGGAGGGTGTTGTGGTACAGGGGGTGGCGACTGTACCTGTAGTTGGGGTGGCCACAGAGGTGTCCACCACCAGCAGGGGGCTTCCATCTGAGGAGGTATCACTGTCAGAACTGTCCCCGCCTGACTCCGCCGTGGTGCTCCCCTCGCCCTCCGTCCCACTGGTGCCCTCACCATCGGTGGATTTGGCCTCCTGGGCCCTGTAGGATGCAGCTCCCTCTGTCACTGGTGCTTCAGCTCCTCTGCCAGATGATGCTAATGCACAGAAGGACAGGGTGACAAAACATCTTCCTTGCCCAGCGTCTCAGGTTCTCCAATCGTTTGCGACAGTGTGTGCTCCACCTGCCATAGACCCCCAGGGTCCACACGTCCTTGGCAATTGCACGCCTTATACCCTTTTTCTGATAGGCCCTGACCTGCAGAAAAATACACATGGAAAAAGGTATCAGTCAGACCGTCTGACCTGTTACACTCATGTCCCACCATACCCCTCCATTCCCCTTACGCACAGACATTGCCCACCATACATGCAGCACGCTGCCCAGGACCCTTCCACCAACCCCCCCTTACACAGGGCCCTCACACACATCACTCCATGCATTCATGCCCCATGCATTGTGCTCACAGTGTACTCACCTGTTGGTCTGGAGGCCCAAACAGCATTCGGTACTGGGTAGATCCCCATCCACCAGTGTCTCCAACTCTGCAGCGGTAAAGGCAGGGGCCCCTTCCCCAGTGACAACATCCATGGTCGGTTCCAGACACAGGTCACAGCAGCACTTACAGTATAGGTCCTCTCCTGTTGAAAGTCAGGTAGCAAGTGGGTGAACTGATAGAAAATGGAGCTCACGTCCACGGCGGTGCATACCGTCACCACCGGCCACTATAACCTATAGGTCCCAATGGGATCCATTGAAGAGTTGCACGGCGGTTTTCACCTGCATCCCGGAATGGCACACAATTACCTCATTTCCACATGTCCCTCCATACAGGACAGGCTAACGCCATTTCAGGGGACCATGGCCTAACTGCTTCACTGTACACATAGGCACCATTTGGTCCTATACAACAATATTGTGTTACAGTCACAACAGGCAATGCAGTGTACTGTTTGGAAATATGGAATACTGACCAGGTACTCACCATTTGCCCCCTAGAGTGCAACTACTGCGGATGAATAGGATATGGAGACATCCCCTGTGTACAGGCCCCTGGTGGACTTGGCAATAATGGAGGACAGGCACATTATCCTCACCTATAGACTGGACAGGGCCACAATCACAGAGCTGTGTGCCCAATTGGAACCTGACCCGATATCTGCTATCTCTCAGCCCACTGGGATCACCACTCTTGTGCAAGTCCTATCTGTGCTCCATTTCCTGGCAAGTGGCTCCTTCCAAGTGACAGGGGGCTTGGCAGCAGGAATGTCTCAGCCAATGTTCTCAATAGTGCTGACCAGAGTATTGTCTGCCCTGATTAAACACATGAGCAGCTACATCGTTTTCACCCAGGTGGAGGATTTGGCCACAGTGAAAGCTGATTTCTATAGTATGGGACATATCCCCGACATTATTGGGGCGATTGATGGTACACATATTGCATTTGCCCCCCCCCCCCGGAGAAATTAACAGGTGTTCAGAAATTGAAAAAGCTTTCAATCCATGAATGTGCAAATAGTGTGCCTGGCGGACCAGTACATCTCCCATGTCAATGCAAAGTATCCTGGGTCTGTGCATGATGCCTTTATACTGAAGAATATACACCAAGTAAGGGGCAGTCCCGGTAACCCACCTGGATAGGGGACAAAGGTAAAGAAAAGAAAGCTAAATATCCAGCAGGGATAGATATATATTTAATTATCTAAGCAAAAAACTAAATTTTTTACTGAAAAATAATTTCTTTTATTCCAAATAGATAAATTAAATCCAGAAGTCCAAATGTCGCCTGTACATAGCCATAACACATATAAAACGCAATACAAAAACCAAACCAGGGCACCGTAGTACATAAAAAGAAAGCTGCTAAACCATCTGGTGGTAAGCATTCATATTTCCAGGTAGTGACTGTTGTGGGAAGGACATATCTTATATAGTGAAGACCATTGTTCACAAGGATAAAAGTTCAATCCATTCCCCAAGTTATTCAATCTTACTCAAAATTCCAAGAGCCACTCCTTCATTTGATGTAGTCGACGCGTTTCGGCCTTATCACATACGGCCTCCTCAGGACAAAAGGCAACAGTGCCTCGGTAAGAACAACGAAGAAATGCCTAAACGGGATAGCGAAGAAATTGCAGCTATAGCCTTCGAGTTCTAACTGACCGGCTTCATTACGGCTCAAATCGCGTTAAGCAAAGACGCGAGGTCAGAAACGCATCGACTACATCAAATGAAGGAGTGGCTCTTGGAATTTTGAATAAGATTTAATAACTTGGGGAATGGATTGAACTTTTATCCTTGTGAACAATGGTCTTCACTATATAAGATATGTCCTTCCCACAACAGTCACTACCTGGAAATATGAATGCTTACCACCAGATGGTTTAGCAGCTTTCTTTTTATGTACTACGGTGCCCTTGTTTGGTTTTTGTATTGTGTTTTATATGTGTTATGGCTATGTACAGGCGACATTTGGACTTCTGGATTTAATTTATTTATTTGGAATAAAATTAATTATTTTTCAGTAAAAAATTTAGTTTTTTGCTTAGATAATTAAATATATATCTATCCCTGCTGGATATTTAGCTTTCTTTTCTTTATCCTGAGGAATAGCAGCATCCTATATGTGATGGCTCAACTCCAGAGGCACCGGGTGTGGCTAATAGGGGAGCCCTGGTTCCTACCCAGTAGGTGTTGGTGTATGAGTATGGTGGGGGCCCTAAGAGTTAGTGTCTAACAGTTGTCCCTCAATATTTGCAGGTGACTCTGGTTACCCCAACCTCTCATGGCTACTGACCCCTGTGAGGAATCCCAGGACAAGGGCAGAGGAACGTTAGAAGAATAATAATAGAAAGGACATTCGGCCTCCTGAAGGCCAGGTTTCGTTGCCTCCACCTAAAAGGCAGATCCCTGTACTACTCACCCAAGAAGGTCTTCCAGATCATCGTGGCATGCTGTATGTTGCACAACCTTGCCTTACGTCGCCAAGTGCCTTTTCTGCAAGAGGATGAGGCTGGAGATGGGCGTGTGGCAGCAGTGGACCCTGTGGACAGTGAAGATGAGGAGGCAGAGGATGAGGACAGACAGTACTTCCAATGACACACAGGTAAGACACTGTAACTACACTTTACATTGACAATTTTGTATTTTACATTGTCACTGGCAGGCTGATTTTTCAACTTCTATGGCCACTTACTGTACCATTTGGCAACTCTGTTTTCCGATATTTGTGTCCCACTGTCGCTCCTGGTGTGTTGACTGCAGCCAACTACAGGTCATTCCTATGTATACAATACTGTACAGTCATAATGCAGTGTATAAAGCTTGTTAAACAAATACATGGTTAAATGATTTGACAGACTCCATGTATTTATTCAAATGGTATTTATTTAGGTGCTTATGATTAGAGAGGGATGTGCAGCGGGCTGGGGTGATGATGGAGAAAAGTCCAGGATAGAGTCCAGTCTTTTTGTATCACATGTGCATTGTAAAAGGGGGCATAGGAAGGGGAGCAGTGGCAGTTCAAGGTGGACAGGGTGATAGAGTATGACACAAGAGTGACATTCAGGAGAGTCTTATTTCCTGACGGGGGTCTTGGCAATGTTCTTTGGCTTCTGCCTGGATCGCAGAGACCGTTTGCAGGGTGGTTCTCCTTCTGCATGGGGTGGGGTGCTGGTGGCCTGTTGTTCCTGTGGCAGGGGCCTCCTGTCCACTAGCGGCAGCGGAAGGGGTAGGCTGTTCATCGGTTTGGCTAGTGTCAGGGGCCCGGTGGTGCGCCACTGCCTCCCTCATGGTGTTGGCCATCTCTGCCAGCACCTCTGCAATGGTGACCAGGGTGGTGTTAATGGACTTCAAGTCCTACCTCAACCCTAGGTACTGTACCTCCTGCAGCCGCTGGGTCTCCTGCAACTTGTCCAGTATCTGGCACATCGTCTCCTAGGAATGGTGGTATGCTCCCAGGATGTTGGTGAGTGCCTCCTCGAGAGTTGTTTCCTGGGCCTGTCCTTCCCCTGTCACACAGCAGTCCTCCCAGCTTTTCTTTTGTCTTGTGCCTCTGTCCCCTGAACCGTATGCCCACTGCCACTGACCCTGGGTGTCTGATTGTCCTGTGTATGTGGGGTGGCCTGGGGTCCCTGTAGTTTTGGACACACTGCTGATTGATGTGTCCTGGGGACAGAGGTATGGGCCTGCTCGCTGGGTACTGTGTTGGTGTTTCCTGAGGGTGAGGCTCTGTGGTGGTATGGGACTGTGCCTGGGTTAGCGACTGTCCGGAGATCCCTGATGGGCCAGGTTGGTCATCCAGATCCAGGCGTCCAGAGCTGCTGTCATCACTGTGGGCCTCTTTTGGGGGTGGACTGGAAGTTGCTGGCACCTCCTCTCCGGTGACGTTGGGTGGGGGACCTGTGGGGATGTAAATGTAGTGTTATTGTTTCTCTGTGTGTCATCTTGTGCATGGTTGTGTTGCCCTGTATGATTGTTATTGCCCTGGCAGCTTTGCCTTGAGTAAGTAGTGATTTTGTGGATTAGGTGATTCTCCCTAATGTGCATGCTTTAGTGATGGGTGTCCATGCATTGGTAATGCATGCAGGGCTTGGTATTGGGATGAGTGGGTTGTGATGACGGGGTATGTGGGAGGTGGTGAAGTGATGGGAGTGAGGGTAAGGATGGGTTTTTTTTTGATGGCATGCAGGTGAGGGGGTGACAGTAATAGAGATTTGACTTACCAGAGTCCACTCCTCCTCCTACTCGTGCCAGGCCCTCAGGATTCATAATTGGCAAGACTTGCTCCTCCCATGTTGTCAGTTGTGGGGGAGAAGGTGGGGGTCCACCACAAGTCCTCTGAACAGCTATTTGGTGTCTTGCTGCTGTGGAACGTACCTTCCCCCGTAGATCATTCCACCTCCTCCTGATGTCATCCCTTTTTCTGGGGTGCTGTCCCACGGCGGTGACCCTGTCTACGATTCTCCACCATAGCTCCATCTTCCTTGCAATGGACGTCTGCTGCACCTGTGATCCGAATAGCTGTGGCTCTACCAGGATGATTTCCTCCACCATGACCCTTAGCTCCTCCTCAGAGAACCTGGGGTGTTGTTGCAGTGCCATGGGTGTATTGTGAGTGGTTTGGGTGGAGGTGTGTGGGGTGCTGTGTTGGGGTGTGTGATGTGGGGTGCGTGGATGGTGTATCGGTGATGGTGGTTTGTGTCTGTGGTCTTGTCTGTGGTTTTGCTATCTCTCTTGTCGCACTTGTTTGTAATGGTAAAGGGTTGTGGGTAATGTGTGTGTGTGTTTTATAGTGGTGTGGGTGTGGTGTGTGTATGTGTGTCAGGTGTGTGTAGTTTGAATTGTCCAATGGGGTGTTGTTTTGTATGAGTGTGTGTATTTTGAGCTCGGCTGTATGTACCGCCAAGGCTTTAGCGCCATTGAACGTCCTCCCCGGTGTTTTGTGGGTCATAATGCTGTGGGTGTAGTTCTGGTGGCACAACGGTGTGGGTTTTGGTACCCCCAGTTTATCACCGACCTTTGGGCTGGCGGACTTGTGTATGTGGCTGTGTAGTGATGGATTGCTCTGTGTGGGTCATAATATGGGTGGCGGCAATCCGCTGTGGCGGCGGTATGTTTGCGGCAGTCAGCATGGTGGTAAGTGGGATTTACAGCCAATGTCATAGTGAGGGCCACAGTGTAGTGCCTTTAACAAGCGATGTGAGATTTGTCTGCATAAGAGAAATGTTTTCTGGTCTAGGAAAGTATCATATATCAGTGAAAACACACACGGAGGTGCTAGAAGGAGACCAAGTAAGCAACTAAATATCACCACTTGCATAACAAACAAAGGACACAAAACCAGAAGAAGTATCACTAATAAAACAATATGACAGATTTCCTTGGATATGATTGAGGAACTGTAGCCTGGGGATCTTAGTGGCACTAGAGAACAACCATGAGATTCCCAGATTGAAAACAGTATAGGAGGATGTAGGCATTGTGCCGCAGAACCAAACCATTTACTACCGCCTCCCTTGAAAAGTGTTCACAAAATTGTCAAAGGAAGAAGAAAAGAAATGCAATCTTATTGATTACTTGATGCACCTAACAGGAAAGATATCTTCAGATAGAAATCTACATATATAGGGAATAGCACATGCCAGCATTAAACACATTTACACAGTTTCAGTGAGAAGGAAAGAAAGACTCTGGGATTGTCTTCAGAAATAATTGAATATAAAGAGATGTATCGTGTATGTGGAAAATAAGCTTACTTCCATCTGCATCGAGGTTGGTATGGAAGTTCTTACCTGTTCTTAGTTATACCTAGGATGTTCCATGTTCAGCATTTGCCTGAAGTGAGGGTTGGATTAAGCAAAGCAATAATGAGACATAAGAAAATAGCCAATTGGGTTTGTAACATGCTAACAGGTTTAGGGATAATGTTGACACCACTAGAGATGTCTTATAATAGCCACAAGATAAAACAGTCGGCAAGGTTGATTGAGAACTTGTGAGATGACACCACAGCTGCATTAGGAAATATCATACAGTAAAAACTACTGCAATGAGTATAGTAGTTATACAGAACAAGATGTTATTATAAATTTTGCTCACTAAGGAAGACAGAGTGGGTGAGGTGGTGGGCCAATAGTGTTGTGAATATATAGTAACATTAAAGAGGCAATAAATAAGATCGATCAGATAAGTAAGGAAGCAGGAAACATGAGGAAGGAAGATTGTGGGATTCCCTGGTCACCTGGTTGGGAGGATGGGGAACATGCACCTTGAAAGAAATATTGGTGGCATTTGGTACGTTGGAACTTCTTTGAAAAACAATTACAGGTGTACTACAATGCATCCCAAACTAAAATTCCTGAAATGCTTAGGCTCAGGAAGCACAGAGTAGAGCTTCCCATTAAACAGGAAACAAAGAAAATGAGAGCCATTGATCTTAAATAAATTACACTATCGAGTGTCAGCGGAGGGAAATGTGGAATCCATTTTGATTCAAGTTCAATTTTGTGACAGTAAATAGGAGCAAGCCTGCAGAAAGTGCGCAGTCCTGTTGAAATTGAATTCTCTGTAACACTGCATTAACTGTAAGATTTTGATAAATGATAATTTCACAAGTATAAGCCTCATCAGGGGTTGGCGGTCCTGCGACCACAATGTTGTTGGTTCGACTGCCAACAGGATGGCAGAGCGGACCAACAAATTATGAGTTTAGCAGTGGTGCACCCAGAAGACTGACAGCGGTCCGCCAGCACTGCCGGGAAGTACAGTCCACTGTGGACATCTGGAGGCAGAAACAGTCTGGCAGAGTCCATGTTTCTGTCAGACCTATTACAAGGCTGCACTCCGCCAATGTGACTGCCACAGTCCAACCACCAGGGAGCATCTGCCGGAAACAAACAGTAGAAAAGGAGACACTCATCTCCAGGAAGCCATACACATCCAGAGCTGCCATGGAATCACAACTATACGTCATCCCGCTGCCCCTGCTCACCGAAAGACAACATAATCATCAATATAATCATCGTCGATGAGGACGACAACAACCGTAAATACATTCACTCATCTGCTACATATGTAAAATGTATACATTTGTACATTTACATAACATACCAAAGGGAGGGTGGTGTGAAGGGCTGCACTGCAGCACAGTGACACACAAATTCACATACTGCATCATGGACAGCTACATATACACATCACACACGCTTCAGCCAGCACACAAACACACACGCACCACACATCAATACCACACATAGACGCATGGCAACATAGAACAGGCCTGGGGTACATATGTCCATGCAGCATACAAACTCATTACAACAACACAACAACTTTACAAATACAAATACATGTCACACACTCACACCCAACACTGGGCAGGGACTGGGCACACATTACATCCATGTGTAATGGAACACCCACAACAACACCATTATACAACCCAGCAATCAACACACACATCACACACACAGCACAACGTCCCTATCATGCCATGCACAATACACGCAGACAGAAGCAGTCAAAACACACAAAGCAACACATCACAATAACACCGGCACAGCAGTGATGGGAGCAGCAAAACCATACATGAAAGGAGGAGGTACCCAGGCACATCTACTGTTGAACCAGGCCCACAAAAACATGCCCACACGAACAGGCCTCATTCAGATCTCATGGACAGGCAATCGCAACAACAAACACCAAACAAGGCAATAGCCAGATCTGACGGACACACACCAAAATAGTCATATGCACAAAAAGCAAGGCACACTTGCACAAATCAACACACTCCAAGTCTGCACTGAAAAATCTCCAGAACACACAAAACATGTACACAATAGCCACATCAGGGGACAAGGCATACACCATACAGGACCATATCACACATCACCACAACAAACACATATCACTACAAACACAACACAATACCATGACAAGAACATTTCTGCTACATACACATACCTATCACACAACACGCACCCTACCCCTGGTTGACAACAGCACTGCACACATCCTCACACACTGCTAACAAAATACCTGCAGCAGCAAGCAGCACACACAACAAAATACTGCCACACAACCAATGTCAACCAGGAACAACTCAAACCTAGGAAAGGAAATGCAGGACAAAGATGTAACCAAACCAAAACTGGTTGGCTTTACTATAATGGGGGTGCAATATATGTGAACGCCCAAGGCCATTGGCCAGTCCATAAGTCATACAATTTGCACCAAAGCCACAAAATGGTACCCCAGCTTGACTCCTGACTGCCATGTAACCTCCATAGGTAGGGGCATCAAGGAGGCAGGTAGAGACCTCAGGGAGTACTTAGGGTGGTGGGGGAGGGGGAGTTTGGGCTTGGGAGGGGTGGGTTTTGGCTTTGGTTTGTGAGGGAGGAATCCTTTTAGGTGGGGTTAACCTCTTCTTGGTGGGGGAGTGGCATGGCTGCTGGCAGTGGTGGTAGGGGAGGCCCTGTAGGTGGGTGGGATGGCCTTGGGAAGGGAAACTGCTCCCTTGAGGGTGTCACAGGGGTACAAATAGGGAAAAGGTAAGGTTTCAAAGGAAAACATTTTTTGACTGTTAGGGTTTGTGCACAGCAAAGAGCATGTCCCCTCTCACTGCACTAATGGGTTCTATAATAGCTCCCTTTTAAACTTACTATTGAAAGCCTTTCTTGTTATCTCACCTTCCCCCCCCCCAGGCTTCTGTGTATGTTGTTTAATGTGCTGTTTTGTTTACACATTGGGCCTTGCTTTTACCAAGGCTTCTTTAAAACACTCCTCTCTAGGCCATGTGTTAATTTAACTCATTTGCATAATAACTGAAACTCTGCACACCTTTCAAGAACATGTGCAGCATGTGAGGACCACACCCAGCTCTTCAAACCACACCCAGCTCTGCACACCTTTCAAGAACATGTGCAGCATGTGAGGACCACACCCAGCCCTGTCTATAAAAGGCAGCCCTCGAGCCTCGCCCAGTGCTTGTGCTCGTCTACCTCCCGCTTACCTGAGGACAGATCCCTCGGCGCTGGCACTCCTGCTCTCTACAGACTTTCATTGGCTTCAATGGGCGCAGCTGCTGGCTCTTCCTTCTTCCGGTTTCCGGTTCCTCCTTGCCTCAGCCTCTCTCCTACAAGCAACCTGCAAAAGAGAAAGAAGACAAGGTTAGACTGATCAGTATCTCTTGCCAGCAACAAGTAAGTGCAAAACTTTTATTACCTGAACGAACTTTGACAACAATTTCTGGATTCGTGTATAGACAATTTGAAACAAGATACCTTCCACGAACATTGTGATTCAAACTCTTTGTTACAACAATACTTTGCGGAACTTTGTGAAGCAAACATTTTTTTATGGAACTTTTAAGAATCGAACCGTGGAAACCATTAACAGCAAGGCAAACAGTAAATCAAGGACTTGCACAAATTACATGCTGTATTTTGACGTAAAAGTACAGTATTTGTTTTATAAAAGATTCTGGAAATATGGGAAAAGTGAGTCTGCTATTGGCAATTTAGGCTTTAGTTATATTAAGATGAATGTTTGATATTGATAATTCTGATAACGGTATTTGTTTAATGTTTTAGAAGCTTTAGAGTAATAGAAAGCACATCCCAGAGCAGTAACACATTCCAAACCTGGAAACTAGAGACCAGGATCCAAGAGGTACTTTTAGAAGAAAATTTCTAATAAATAAAGGGATAGTCAGGAACCCAGTTAGGAATAGGATGTACTTATCTGTTCTTTGTTTATGTTTCATTAGGCACCAGTTTCTACCGAAGTCAGAGAGGGCCGCAGATTTGTGCAGCACTTCAACAGTGGGAACGCAAGAACGCTGTTGTCTCTTTATTTTATTTTATCCACTTCCCCCTTTCCCTTGAGCTTCTGTTCTTAGTGCACTGTTTTAAAAACTAGTGTGCTGGAACAAGCAGTTTCAGGGTGGGGTCGGATTGTCTTCAACCTCCATCAGAACTGAACAAGGACTCAGGTGAGCTGGGCTTTGACAGAAGCACAAGCCTTAAATAAAAAAAAAGTTTCAGTTCTGGTGGACGATGAATATCGGGGAAGAAATAGAGGGCATTGACGTCACGGATATGGCGCAGGCCCTAAATGAGGACTTGGCTCATAATGAATCAGTGTCTAACATCTTGCAACATATGCAAGAGGAAATAGAGAGATTAAAGATGGAGAATACCTCTTTAAAACAGGATTTAAGCAGGTATAAATTTAGGGTATCTCAGTGGAACACAGCTTTTACGCCTTTGTTTAAAACCTCCTCAGAGACAGGGGCGCCATCAAAACATACAACTTTGCCTCCCCCAGTTGAGGTCACTGTTAATGTTCCTAATGCTGTGCCCTTAGCAGCACCTGAACGTTTTCATGGAGATAGTAACAAATTCCATGTTTTTATCAATCAATGTCAATTACATTTCGTTTGTAAGCCACAACAGTTCCCTACTGATGCTACGAAAGTGGCATTCGTCTTGTCTTATTTGGGTGGCACAGCAGCCAATTGGTCAATTCCTTTCGTGGAGAGAGATGATCCCATCCTCCATAATTGGAATCAATTTAAACGTACCATGACCAGCCTTTTTGCAAAACACACTTTCATGCAGGCAAGTGATAATGAGCTTTTAAATCTTAAACAAGGTAACAAGGATTTATTGACCTATCTCACTAGTTTTAATCGTTTACTTACCGAGACACACTGGCCAGAAGAAAAGCGTGTCTCCCTTTTCTATAAAGGTTTGAGAGACGAGTTAAAAGACGCGCTGGCTCATATCGTTGATTTGCCAGAAGACTATTCGGACTTTGTAGATTTAGTTGTGAAATTAGAACATAGACTAGGAGAAAGAAAGGGAGATAAATACAAACTGGAATCACGGTTAACTTGTATTAGACACGAGAAGAAAGACCCAGATAATAAACTCCCTGAGCCTATGCAAATAGGGACACTCAGAGGTTCACTCACATCAGAGGAAAAAGAAAGAAGGAGAAAACTTCAATTATGTTTATATTGTGGAAGGGCAGGTCACTTTGCCAGAGAATGTCCAGTAAAGCCTAAAAATCCACGAAAGGGTGCTGTTTCCTCCACCTCCTCAACTGAATCGGGAAACGATTAAGCTCGACAAGGGGAGAGGTTACTTGTTCGAGAAAACATCTTAATCAAACCTCTAATGCTGCAGCCTTCATGGTACCGCACATACCTAGACATTTCATAATTCAGGTCGTTTTAATTGTTACTACCCAAGTGAGGCATTCTCTCCCTGTCCTACTGGACTCAGGCGCGACAGGAAATTTTGTGGATAATAAGTTAGCTGAGAACTTAGGACTTCCTATGTGCCTAAAGCCTTGTCCAGAAGCAGTATGTGCAGTGGATGGGTCAGAATTGACCTCTGGATTAATCACAAAACAAACAAGTCCACTTGTTATAGTCTGTCAGAACGGGCACACAGAGGTGATTAGCTTTGATCTGATAGATACTCCTAATTTTGGTTTGATTCTCGGGGTACCCTGGTTAACAACTCATAACCCAAAAATTGATTGGGTGAATAGAAATGTTACTTTGGATTCCTCTTTCTGTAGAACCAATTGCTATCAAGAAACAGATACAGAACAGAGCACAGTATTACACTGTGCTAGTGTTATACAAGATGAACCAAGTCTCCCTTCTGAATATTCTGACTTTAAAGACGTCTTTGATCCAGTAAAGGCTAGTGTGCTGCCCCCACATAGGTCTTATGACTGTCGTATAGATCTTATCCCAGGGGCCCCTTTACCTAATAACAGAGTATATGCTTTGACTGACGAAGAAACCAAATACTTAATAACCTACCTAGATGACCTACTACAGTCTGGGTTCATCCGTCATTCCACATCTCCGGTGTCATCTCCACTCTTTTTTATCCCGAAGCCGGATAAATCCCTGCGCGCGTGTATCGATTATAGAGGACTAAATAAGGCTACAATAAAGAATAAATATCCTCTTCCTCTAATACCTGTGTTGTTGGATCAGTTAAGACATTCTACTGTATACACTAAACTAGATCTGCGGGGAGCTTACCACCTGGTCCGAGTAAAAGAGGGGGATGAGTGGAAGACAGCTTTCAAGACAAAGTTTGGTTTATTTGAGTACACAGTAATGCCCTTTGGGTTATGTAATGCCCCTGCGGCTTTCAGTTCTTTATAAATGAGGTCCTACATGAATTCCTGGACGTTTGTGTCATAGTATACATAGACGACATCCTCATTTACTCTAAGAACTCAGAAGAACATACCCAACATGTTTGTGCAGTATTATCAAAGTTAAAAGAAAATCATCTTTTTGCTAAGTTAGAAAAGTGTACTTTTAATGTCAGCAAGGTGGACTTTTTAGTATACTGCCTGTCACCTCTAGGAATAACTCTGGATGTAAAGAAAATCAGTGCTATTGCTGATTGGCCAGAACCATCCTCTGTAAAAGATATTCAGAAATTTCTGGGTTTCGCCAATTTTTATAGGAGGTTTATTGCACATTTTGCAGACATTGCGGCCCCAATAACTACCTTGTTGCGGAAAGGGCAACGATTTCTTTGGACTGATGAGGCGGCACACGCCTTTCAACTCCTAAAACAAAAGTTCACTTCAGCCCCAATTCTGAAACATCCTGATCCTGACTTGCCTTTTTTTGTTGAAGCGGATGCTTCACAAGTAGCTTTAGGAGGAGTTCTCTCTCAACGAGATGCAGTAGATGGCCAGTTACATCCTATAGCCTTCTATTCCAAAAAGTTATTACCAGCTGAACAAAATTACACTGTGGCTGAAAGGGAACTACTAGCTATCAAAGTAGCCTTTTCAGAATGGAGGCACCATTTAATGGGAGCCAAGTACCCAGTTACAATCTTTTCTGACCATAGGAACCTACAGTTTTTTGGATCACTTAAAGCATTAACACCACGTCAGATGCGCTGGTTAATTTTTTTTAGCACATTTGACTTTGTAATAACCTATAGACCAGGTGCACAACAAATTCAATCTGATGTGTTATCTAGATACGGACATACTTCAGACATGAAACAAGATAAAATAGGAGAACCCATTATTCCTCCCCAAAAGTTTTTGGCACCAGTACAACAGAAGGATTTCATCACAGATCTATATAATGCACACATGCAAATAGCACCTCAGGATTGGTTAAAAGATTCCCATAACACAATACAACGAGGTTTATTGTATCACGACAACATGCTGTTAGTGCCCACCTCTGAATTACAAACACAGGTGATAATTTGGCATCACGCCTCACCGTTGGCAGGTCATCCTGGTTGGGTAAAAACCCTGGAAAATGTGCAAAAACACTTTTGGTGGGACACTATAAGAAAGGACATTAAGCAATTTGTCACTACCTGTCCAATTTGTGCAAGACATAAATCTTCTCATAAGGCCCCTGATGGTTTGTTAATACCAATGCCAACACCCAAGCAACCTTGGCACACTGTGAGCGTAGACTTTATTGTAGGTTTACCACCTGTAAAATCTTTCACAACAGTGTTGGTTATAGTGGATTTTTTATCTAAAATGGCACATTTTGTACCATTACGGAAATTACCCACGGCGGCAGAATTTGCCGATATTTTTATAAGGGAAATTGTGCGTTTACATGGTTTGCCAAGCAAAGTGGTGTCAGACCGAGGGAGCCAGTTCAACTCTAAATTTTGGAAAAAATTTGGTAAAAAACTGAAAATAGATGTGGCATTATCCACTTCTTTCCACCCAGAGACAGATGGACAGACTGAACGACTGAACCAAACCTTACTTCAAACGCTACATTGTTTATTGGCTGATTATTCTAGTGAATGGTTGGAAGCTCTCCCTGTAGCGGAATTTGTTTATAATAATACTGAGCATTCAGCTCTACTTTGCTCACCATTCTATTTCTTGCAGGGGTATCATCCAAGAGCTATACCCATTTTGTTAGAAGATTCTCTGTTACCTACAGTAACGGATAGACTAACAAGGTTAGGTGACATACAAGACAAAGCCAGGAAACATTTATTAAAGTACAAGGAAAGCATGAAAAGACAAGCAGACAAACACAGATCTGAGGCCCCAATGTATAAAATCGGTGACAAAGTATGGCTCTCCACAAAGAACCTAAACATAGAGGGATCCCGAAAGCTGCAACCACGTTTTATTGGACCCTTTAGTATAACTGGCATAGTAAACCCGGTAACAGTAAAATTAGATTTACCAAAAGAATATCCAGTACATACTACATTCCATGTGTCCTTGCTTAAGCCGTACAATCCAAAAACCCGACCTGAACCACCACCTCCACCCATACCAATTAAGGGAAATCTAGAATATGAAGTGAAAAGCATAAAAGACTCAAAAAGAATTAGTGGACGTTTGTTTTATTTAGTAGAATGGAAAGGATATGATGAATCTGAGAATTCATGGGAACCAACATCATATGTACATGCCCCACAGCTGATTACACGGTTTTATTTAAAAAATCCAGGAAAACCCCGTCCTGTAGGAGGGCCTTTGAGGGGGGCAACTGTTAGGGTTTGTGCACAGCAAAGAACATGTCCCCTCTCACTGCACTAGTGGGTTCTGTAATAGTTCCCTTTTAAACTTACTATTGAAAGCCTTTCTTGTTATCTCACCTTCCCCCCCCCCTAGGCTTCTGTGTATGTTGTTTAATGTGCTGTTTTGTTTACACATTGGGCCTTGCTTTTACCAAGGCTTCTTTAAAACACTCCTCTCTAGGCCATGTGTTAATTTAACTCATTTGCATAATAACTGAAACTCTGCACACCTTTCAAGAACCTCTGCAGCATGTGAGGACCACACCCAGCTCTTCAAACCACACCCAGCTCTGCACACCTTTCAAGAACATGTGCAGCATGTGAGGACCACACCCAGCCCTGTCTATAAAAGGCAGCCCTCAAGCCTCGCCCAGTGATTGTTCTCGTCTACCTCCCGCTTACCTGAGGACAGATCCCTCGGCGCTGGCACTCCTGCTCTCTACAGACTTTCATTGGCTTCAATTGTCGCAGCTGCTGGCTCTTCCTTCTTCCGGTTTCCGGTTCCTCCTTGCCTCAGCCTCTCTCCTACAAGCAACCTGCAAAAGAGAAAGAAGACAAGGTTAGACTGATCAGTATCTCTTGCCAGCAACAAGTAAGTGCGAAACTTTTATTACCTGAACGAACTTTGACAACAATTTCTGGATTCGTGTATAGACAATTTGAAACAAGATACCTTCCACGAACATTGTGATTCAAACTCTTTGTTACAACAATACTTTGCGGAACTTTGTGAAGCAAACATTTTTTTATCGAACTTTTAAGAATCGAACCGTGGAAACCATTAACAGCAAAGCAAACAGTAAATCAAGGACTTGCACAAATTACATGCTGTATTTTGAAGTAAAAGTACAGTATTTGTTTTATAAAAGATTCTGGAAATATGGGAAAAGTGAGTCTGCTATTGGCAATTTAGGCTTTAGTTATATTAAGATGAATGTTTGATATTGATAATTCTGATAACGGTATTTGTTTAATGTTTTAGAAGCTTTAGAGTAATAGAAAGCACATCCCAGAGCAGTAACACATTCCAAACCTGGAAACTAGAGACCAGGATCCAAGAGGTACTTTTAGAAGAAAATTTCTAATAAATAAAGGGATAGTCAGGAACCCAGTTAGGAATAGGATGTACTTATCTGTTCTTTGTTTATGTTTCATTAGGCACCAGTTTCTACCGAAGTCAGATTTGTGCAGCACTTCAACAGTGGAAACGCAAGAACGCTGTTGTCTCTTTATTTTATTTTATCCACTTCCCCCCTTCCCTTGAGCTTCTGTTCTTAGTGCACTGTTTTAAAAACTAGTGTGCTGGAACAAGCAGTTTCAGGGTGGGGTCGGATTGTCTTCAACCTCCATCAGAACTGAACAAGGACTCAGGTGAACTGGGCTTTGACATTGACACACGGGGACAGTCATCAGAAGAGGATATGGGTGTGGATGGTGAGGGAGTGGTTGTCTGACGTTCAGGAGTAGATATCTTGGGTTCATGTTTGTGGGAGGTGTGCTTGTGTGTGGTGGGTGTCTGTTGGGTGGGTGAGTGAGGTTGTTTATCTTTCTTGGGCTGAGGGGGATGGAGGTGCTGGGGATGATGTGGTGGCAGGGTGGCTGTTTGTTGTGGTGGTGAATGCAGGTATGGTGAATGTGCTGCATGTAGGCGTGTCAGTGGTTGTGGGTCCTGCGGGTTTGGTGACTGGGGTAGATGTCTGAGGGTCTGCTGGGATGGTGTCTGCAGGTAGGATAGGTGTGGTGGCTGGGTCAATGATTGTGGGTGTGGTGTCTGCAGGTGTGTCAGGTGTTGTGTCTGTGATGCTGGGGGTGGCAAGGGTGTCAGGGCAAGTCGTGACTGTTGCTGTGTCTGCAGATGGATGTTATTTGTGTGCGTGCTGGTTGTGTGCCTTGCGCTGCTTATGTTTGTGTGTGCTTCCATTGGCTGTTGAGGTGGATGCCTGCCAGTCTGTTTGTGTGCTTTGGCTGGGTGGGGGATTTGGAATGGGAAGAGGAAGGTGGAAGGGGACGGTAGACAAGGGGTAACTAGCTGCCATCAATGTGGAGGCCAGAGCCTGAAAATACCTCCTCTATAGCCTAGCAATTGCGCCATGAATGCCCTCCAGGATCACATTGCTCTGTTGGATCTGCTTTGTCAGTCCCTTGATGACATTCACAATGGTGGACTGACCCACAGATATAAACCTCAGGAGGTCCATAGCCTCCTTGCTGAGGGCAGCAGGGGGAACAGGGGCTGGGACAGAGGTGCCTGCAGCAAAGGAGATGCTCACCCTCTTGGATGGGCAGGCACGGCCAACTGGGTGGGGAGCTACAGGGAGGACGGTGATAGAACGGGGGTAGCAGATAGAGATGGTACAGGAGTGGTGCCCGATGGATCCGCCACCACTAGGGAGTGGCCACTGAAGGTTGACTCAGATGAAGATGTTAAAGATCCAGTCTCCCCTATGGCACTCTCCTCGCCCTTCGGGCCACTGGGTCCCTCAGTGTCTGTGGTCCGGTGACCAGTAGCTTCCCCGCTCGGCTGTGCCCCATCTCCTTCGCCTGCCAGTGCTGATGCTTAAAATAGATAATGAACTAGGGTCATAATACACACAATGATAACACTTCCATCACAAATCTGAAAGACATTACATACCATCATGTGAACTGACCCCCCAGAGGAAGTGCCAGGAAAGTGCCAACATTATGTAACAACACAATACAAAGCATGTCCCCCAATTTCACAACTGTTACACACCAGCAAAGCAAGCGAACAGAAAACTGCAACACCTGGAATGAAGTTGACCAATCACACTGACCATACCGTGACTAGGTGACTATTCCACTCAATACAGTTACCATCATCAGAACAACATAGTCAAGCAATTGTCAAGAAATGGATGCCCATTGTAAGGTAGCTAACCAAATACACAGACCCAATCCTAACCACACAAATACATTATCCTGATGTCATGCACAAAGGAAATAACATATTTTGCCAAGTAAAGCAGGCAACCCTGATACAAACAAGCCATACCTTCTTTAAGTGACAGAAATTCAACCATAACTCTATGAAAACATACCATTATATGGCATATCAACATGTCCCATCTGTCAGTCAAGGAGGTAGGACACATGTCACACAAACATGCACCAATTGTGATGTAGAAAGGAGTGACAATGGACTCAGGTCCAAAATATCTAGGATAAATGTCAACAGAGGACAAACAATATTAGGCATGTTAGGACCACGTTAGCTCACACCAATGTCCTACACACGTTTAGTAGTTCAGTATTTTGTGTATGTATCAGATAGGCTACTGTATTGAGCAACAAGGAGGTAAACAGACCATGCAAATACTACCATGAGTAAACTAAATTGTCACATAATGAGAAGCAACATCATTAACCACATATCAGACATGGCAAGCATGTCACTTGTCTGTGGAGGATTACCAGAGACAAAGCATATGTGATGCTAACATAAATGGTACACCAACCATGATGCAAACCTGTCCTGTCCACCCGTTGCACATATCAGACACTGGGTGGGGGACATTACTGCTAACACTCCCCACAAGTGTACCCATCACAACCACCAGCTCTGCCCCTGCATTGACCAGGTATTAGATTAGTGTGTATACAGCCACAGCTCCTGAGGATCACAAGCTGCATATAGTCGCCACAGATCACAGCCAGGCTACAAGCAGGCCGATATTGCCAGGGCAACATACATGGGAGTCACATGTTGTGCACAGAGACATGAAAACATCTAAATGTGTACACCTATGTACATACACATGCATCCACATGCTACTTCATAAAGTGGGGGTCTTTGTGTCACTCCATAAATCTAAAACTATATTTCCAAAACTTGTGTGTACATAGAAAGGTGCAACTAGACTTGCTTCTGACATGTCCTACATCATGTCCAAAACACTGGGTCAGATATCATGGAACATCAGTTCACAAAACACTGTTTGCAGAGGTTCAGTGCCCAATAAGCTAGGAGCATACACATTTCGCATCAGAGCTGGATCAAGGAGCCAACAGGGCAGTGTGAGATGTCACCATTCAATGACATGTAACACAAATGGTCAGAGTCGTTATGAACACACCTGTCACAGTTCTCCAACATGCATCCAATGCCATGACAAGGGTATACACCGAGCATAGGCTGAAGTTGAAGAAACTTAGTAGTGAGGCATGAGTTTTAACCCTCATATGCTGTTTATGGATACAGGGTAGGGCTACAGGCACAGACCTTCAGTGTAAAAGCTATACAAGGCAATATTTACAGAAAGTGGCAATTGAAAGCCAAATTTCTCTGCAAGCAGACCACACAAATCAACACAAAATACCAGTTCCCAAACGGTTAGATGCATCACAACACTTCATGTGTCCCATAGCCAAGTACCAGTGGCTATCAATATGCAGAGCTTAGGCCCATAGAGTCACAGTTGGCATCAGTACAACAATACAACAATGCCAGCTGTGGCCACAGATGTAGGTGCAGATACCAAAAGGGCACAACTATGGTGAGAAACCGGACAAAACACATGCATCAACACCTCCTGCTGTCATTTTGGCCCATACTACCACACATCAAGAACATCTGATTATGGGCTTTAGCTGGTGATGGCTTTCATGACACCTCAGCTAACCATGTGCAACAGTCACAAGGTGGGTCAGGGAACACTCTTGCAAACTCTCCACAATGTCGCGGGACTCTAAACCTGTCACTTCACATGGGTATGTGCCTATGAGCTCAACCATTTAAGCAGACTGATACCACCTACAGGGCTCAAAAGACACATTCTGACATATTACCCATAAGCCTAGACTTCTTAAATCAAAGCTTAGTAGAGCTACAGAAACATATGTGCACATGGTGCTCTTACCTGTTTCTCTGGTTCGCAATAGAGCTGTTCATACAGGGGTAGAACCTCCTGTACAAGCTTCTCCAGCTCTTTTTGTGAGAAGGCAGGGGTCCTATCACCTGTAGGACGTGGAATGTTTGCTCTCAGATGCAGTACACAGCAGCTCAGGTTGTGGAGGTCTTGCTGGCAGTAGTCCCAAGAGTCAAGTGAGAGAATAATCAAGAGATGGCGATCACATACGCCACATACTCCACCATTACTGCCAGTGGACACAGCCATTGGCCCAAGACTGCCAGAGGCAGCAATGAGTTCCAATGGCAATGTCCACCGCCATAGCATCTGCCTACAACATGACGACTTCCGTCGGTGTTTGCGGTCATTTCCATTTGTCCAGTGGTGTAGGTAAGACAGTTGCCATTTTAAAGCCTTTCAATGGTTGCTAAAGTTAAATTTTGATGCGTCACTGTTAGCAATGGGGTCTTTGGTTGGCAGTCAGGTTACCCCCTGTCCAAGCAATGACCCTCACTCCAGTCAGGGTAAAGGAGAATCACCCTTGGTTAGCCCCTGCTCACCCCCTTGGTAGCTTGGCACGAACAGGAAGGTTTAGCGTCAGAAGCAATGTGTAAAGTATTTGCACCAACACACACAGTAACTCAGTAAAAACATTACAGAATGACACAACACAGGTTTAGAAAAATAGGTAATATTTATCTAAACAAAACAAGACCAAAACAATAAAAATCTGACAAACACAAGTCAAGTTATGAATTTAAAAAGGAAAAAGAGTCTTAAATTAAATCCTTTAGAAAACAGTGAGAATGCGGTTAGCGTTCAAAAGTACCTGGGTAGCATCAAAATAAAGCCTCATGGGCAGCGTGTGTCGAAAAAGGCCAGCGATGCATTGATTTCTCACCCGCAAGCAACGTGTGTCGTTCCTCCTTCGGGCGGGTCGGGGTGCATCGTTTCTTCTCTCCCAAAGAGAGCGCTGCGTCGATCCAGACAGACACCTCGGGTCCGGGCAGGCCTTGCGATGATTTCCTGCGCCCAGTGATGTAGCCTTGAAAATCTGGTCGCATGTTATCACAAAACCGTGCTGAGTGGGATTTGCATCATTATCAGCCTCCGTTACCGGGTGGTGTGCGTTGTTTCTCCAGCCGAGTTGCATCGACCTTCCAGCCGCGATGCAGGAGGAGCGCAGATTTCAGCTGCAAAGCCGGCAGTGCGTCGTTTATCAGCCGCGTCATGAAGGGTGCATCAAAAATTTCCCCCACAGTCGTCTGTGCGCGGATTTTCAGTTCTTGTCTGCCAACTTCACCTTTCAAGGGCCCAGGACCTGTATGGGCACCACTTGGCAGGGCAGAAGTCTCAGCAGAGTCCAGGTGCTGGCAGGGGAAGTCTTTGATGACCCTGAGACTTCAACAACAGGAGGCAAGCTCAGTTTAATCCCTTGAAGATTCCTCTCAAACAGAAATGCACAACAAGGTCTTTGTCTCCTTTCAGAGGCAGAAGCACAACTGCTGGATAGCCCAACAAAGCATAGTCACCGGCAGGGGCGGCACTTCCCCTCAGCTCTTCAGCTCTTCTCCTTGGCAGAGGTTCATCTTGATTCCAAAAGTGATCTAATTTTCAGGGGATTTGGGGGCTCTTCTTAGACCCCTTTCTGTCTTGATTGTAAGATCCTGCCTTGCCCAGGCCTGGCCCCAGACACACACCAGGAGGCTGGAGACCGCATTTTATGAGGGCAGCCACAGCCCTTTTAGGTGTAAGTGACCACTTCTCCCCTCCCTCCTAGCACAGGCGACTCATCAGGATATGCAGGCTACACCCCAGCTCCCAGTGTGTCTCAGTCTAGAGTGGAGGTGCAAACAGCCCAACTGTCAAACTGACTCAGACAGGGAATCCTCCAGCAAGCAGAGTCACAGAATGGTTTAAGCAAGAAAATGGCCTACTTTCTAAAAGTGGCATTTTCAAACACACAATCTAAAAACCAACTTCACTAAAAGATGTATTTTTAAATTGTGAGTTCAGAGACCCCAAACTCCACATGTCTATCTGCTCCCAAAGAGAACCTACGCTTTAATCATATTTAAAGGCAACCCCCATGTTAAGATAGGCCTTGCAATAGTGAAAAACGAATTTGGCAGTATTTCACTGTCAGGACATATAAAACACATAAGTATATGTCCCACCTTTAACATAAACTGCACCCTGCCCATGGGGCTACCTGTGGCCTACCTTAGGGGTGCCTTACATATATAAAAAGGGAAGGTTTAGGCCTGGCAAGTGGGTACCCTTGCCAAGTCGAACTGGCAGTTTAAAACTGCACACACAGACACTGCAGTGGCAGGTCTGAGACATGTTTACAGGGCTACTAATGTGGGTGGCACATCCAGTGCGGCAGGCCCACTAGTAGCATATGATTTACAGGCCCTGGGCACCTCTACTGCACTGTACTAGGGAGTTACTAGTAAATCAAATATGCCAATCATGGATAAGCCAATTACACATACATTTTACATAGGAGCACTTGCACTTTAGCACTGGATAGCAGTGGTAAAGTGCTCAGAGTAACAAAAACAGCAAAAACAGAGTCCAGCATACATCAACAACCTGGGAACCAGAGGCAAAAGGTTGTGGGAGGCTAAACCAAGGATGCCATCTCTAACAGTCACAATGTGGGAAACGTTGCAAAAGCAGAATCTTCAGTGCAGGCATTGTCCAAACATGCATATATGTCTATATTGTAGGCACATGTTGTCATGTTGTCCTGCTAAGTTTCTGAAATCTTTGGTGGCACAGTCATCATCTTCTCAGCCATATGCAAAAAAATTGTATTATTGGGCTTTTAATCACAGACAATGTTTGATGTCAGTCTCACATAGTCTCGCTGATGCATTCGCTTATGTGTACATTTCTTGATTGAGGCAAGGTGATGACGTGACAAATGTGGCACTTTTACCATTGGTATGTGCTGTGTATCATTTTTTTTCTGTATCATGTGGCATGTTACATTTTTCATGTCACATATGTAGTGTCACTTAAAAGGGAGACAAAAAGCGATTGACATACCTTCTTATATTCTCTCATTTCTCCCCAGTGCCTTGAGACCCTCATGGTTGTTTAGCTGCAGTATAAAAATCTCCTGATTGATTGATTAGTTACCCTGGAATGAGAAGGGTCATACAAGCTCCTATGTACCATCCGCTAGCTGACTTGCAAACCATGAAGAATAGACATGTCGTACAAATATACCAGCTGGATAGGATGACAATTAAGGATCTCTATCGAAAGTTGGAGTCAGATCCGATACCTGCCATCAGTCATCCAAATAGCAAACAACCCATTTTTCAAGTCATGTCAGTGCTGCACTTCCTGGCCACAGGCTCTTTCCAAAATGCAGTGGCCATAACTTCAGGGATGTACCATCTATGTTCAGTCTGGTCTTGAAGGATGTACTGTCTGCACTGTTGAAACACCTGGAGAGCTACATCCGATTTCTACAACATGAGGATTCGGCTGATGTGAAGGCAGGGTTCTATGGTTTGGCACACATCCCACTTGTAGTGGGAGCCATTGATGGCACCCATGATGCCTTGATTCCACCACATGGTAATGAACAGGTCTATCAGAACAAGAAGAACCTCCACTCCATAAATGTCCAAGTAGTCTGTTTGGCAGACTTCTACATTTCCCCAGTATGTGCACAATATCCAGGTTCAGTCCATGAGACCTCCATCATGCGGAACAACGCTATCCCACAGCTGATGACACAACAGTACCCAAAGAGGGCCTGACTGGTTGATAGGTTACAGATGTTATGTGTGTTTGTATGCTATGTCTGCTGCCATATGTGATGATGCCCTGGACTCATGTTTGCGCGCGTGTCATGATTCCTTACAGGGGACTCTGCCTACCCAAACCACCCTTGATTGTTGACACCAGCGAGGAACCCATCCATGCCAGGGGAACTTCACTTCAATGAGGCCCATGGAAAGACACAATGGGGGTCATTCTGACCCCTGCCGGCGGCGGAAGCCGCCGGCCTGGCGGGAACCGCCAGAAGACCGTACCGAGGTCAGAAGACCGTACCGAGGTCAGAAGACCGCGGCGGTCATTCTGACTTTCCCGCTGGGCTGGCGGGCGACCGCCAAAAGGCCGCCTGCCCGCCCAGCGGGAAAGCACCAGCAACGAGGAAGCCGGCTCCGAATGGAGCCGGCGGAGTTGCTGGTGTGCGAAGGGGGCAGTTGCACCCGTCGCGATTTTCAGTGTCTGCCACGCAGACACTGAAAATCAATGTGGGGCCCTGTTAGGGGGCCCCTGCAGTGCCCATGCCAGTGGCATGGGCACTGCAGGGGCCCCCAGGGGCCCCACGACACCCGTTCCCGCCAGCCAGGTTCTGGAGGTGAGAACCGCCAGAACCAGGCTGGCGGGAAGGGGGTCGGAATCCCCATGGCGGCGCTGCTTGCAGCGCCACCGTGGAGGATTCCCTGGGGCAGCGGGAAGCCGGCGGGAAACCGCCGGCTTCCCTTTTCTGACCGCGGCTTTACCGCCGCGGTCAGAATGCCCCCGGAAGCACCGCCAGCCTGTTGGCGGTGCTTCCGCGGTCGTTGGCCCTGGCGGTCCATGACCGCCAGGGTCAGAATGACCCCCAATGTGTTGTTGAGCTGGCTTTTAGTCTCCTGAAGGCAAGATTCAGCAGCATTGATAAGTCTGGTGGAACCCTCCTTTACTCACCCGCTTAAGTGTGTCAGATCACTGTTGCCTGCTGCATGCTCCTCAACCTTTCCCTGAGGTGATACCATACATCTCAGATGAAGGTGAGCTAGCAGTTACACCAGGTGAGAATGCAGAAATGCCAAGTGAGGGTGACAGTGATGAGGATGAAGGTGGATACATGCAGGCAGATCTCATTAATCAGTACTTCACCTGAGTGTAAGTATGTGATGGTCTGTAATTTCACAGACTCTGTGGGGTTGTGTAGGGATCAGGATTGCTTGAGAAGGGTCTCTGTGTGACCATAAGACAGGTCAATTGATGCCTTTCAGTATACAGCTCTGGTTGTCATGCAAGTTTTTACTTGGAATTATGAATCTCATGAGGATATCCTTCGTTTGGGGCAGTCAAAATGCACAATATGAGAGAAACAATACTTGAAACAGGTTTTTCTAGCTCATGTAAGCCTTTACCTGCCTAAACTCATTGTCTACCACTTTGTCCTTCCAGGTCTCTTCACAATACCATCCTCATGTGGACATTTCTGAGTTATGTCAAATGCAGGTGGCTTTAGCTGGTCTGACATCTGAAGTGGACATGGATTGATTCAGATACTGAGTTACATATTTTTGGGGTGTATGAGTCCCATGCCCAGACTGTCAGGACAGTGGGATGGCAGAGATCTGTGCAACACTAAAGACCTGTTTGCCATGGTATGTGGGTCCAATGGTGTCATGTGTGTGATTATGTGTCTTTGACACGTCATCCTGTGCAATCAATTCACTAAACCTTCACATTGTATTGGAAATGATCTTATTTGACTTGTATGTAGCTGTCATTGTGTACCCTCATTGCAGGTCACTGTGCATGTCTATCAACACTGACAAAGGAGAGTGACATGCCTATTGATGACTGACCATTGAAAGTGGAAAGTTCTCTGAGTAGGCACTGTTCTCTCAGTATTATGGGGTATGTTGATTTGTGAGGCATGGCATAGGTGTGTGATAAGGGTTGAGCTGATGACAATTTCCACCAATCTGTTAGGCTATTCTGAGGAACATAGTCTGACATGTCACTTACTTCAATGGTCAGTGGTAAGTTACTTACTGACACCTAGGCATAAGCAAAAAATATGTTTGGACATACTTGACTATGACAGCCCTGACATTTGGTCAGCCTATGTGCAGCACAGTGTGATAAATAGAGATTGGTGATTGTCCACTTGTGTCATTGTGTTTGTAGTGTTCCCAAGGATGACACTACCTGTGACATGTCCCTCCTCACATTTCCTTTGAATGAGTTGATCATGAGCAGTAAACATAATTCAGGACACACAACTTACATGGATGAAGAATAACTATCAGACATAGATAGTGCATTAGTTGTGTTTATTTTCATGTGCACAGGAGATTGGGTTGAATGTGAGCAAAGGAATATTGTTCAAACAGTGAAGGATCAGTCATGGTGGATGTTATCATTTGAGTAGCTGCCACAACATTTGAAGTCCCACGTCCAGTGTCCTGCTATCCTGGCAATTGGGAAAGTGGTTGTAGAAAAGTCAACAGGGTACATCTGATGCACAAAAAAGTTAATCCATCAGTTGGGGGTTTCTTACTGACAGTGGTTGTTGTTTTGCCATCTGCACCTCCTCGTTGTTTGGGTGGACGTCCACGCTTATGGAAGGTTTCTTGAGCTACAGAGGCAGAGGTGCCTGAAGCATGTCCATTGCCTGGCAGGGCCACCATTCCACTGGCTGCCACAGATGTTGAAGGGGCTGGTATAACTTGGCCAATGGGAGGGGTCTGGTGTTGTGGACGTTCCCTGCTCTGGGTGGTGTGGATGTCTCTCAGCACCCCTGTTAGTGAGACCATGTGGGCATTGAGGGCCTCCAACTGTTGAATGACTTCCTGGTGGTTGTCCCTCTGCAGCTGCTTGATCACCCCCATCATGGCTAGTACCTGTCCCATCATGTCTTAGGATTGTTGGTAGACTGCCAAGACTTGAGAGATGGTGTCCTGGCCAGTTCTATCCCTGGCAGCCTCATGTTGCTTACCCACACCATCCCTCCCACGCACCCTACCCCCATATGCCTGCACCCATGGCACAGTTTGCCCACTGACACTGGTGCCAGGTCCATCATTGACAGTGTTTTTGAGTTGTGACTTGTGTACCTGGACTGGGAGCACATGATGGTTGTTACTGTGCTTGGGACACAGGTTTGGGCGTGACTGATTACCTGGATGTAGATGCAACAGGAAAGGGAGGAGTCGATGTGGGCATGGTGAGGCTGACAGTTGTCATCTGACCAGGTTGCCTAGATGGGCCAGAGCCGTCCCCAATGTCCACACATCCAGGAGTGCTCTCCTCACTGAGGGCTTCATCTAGGGGGGAAGTGGCTGTCTCAGGAGTGCTTTCCATGGTCCCAGTGGCAGATAGAACTGTTGAAGATGTGAAACAGACAGTTACAGATTGTAGTGTGACATGTATCACCTATTTTGATGGGTAGGTATGCTTTGCGCCATATACAGATTGTACTTGCTTAATCCCCTTATTTGACAGTGACACCTGCATTCAATTATGAAGACCTGACATTTGGGGCACAGGCAAATCCTTTTTAAGTCACCTTGCTAGAGGATGTGAAAGTAATTTGGTACCTCCCAGTTTGAAAGACCTAATTGTTGAGTTGACAGACAACTGCACATTGTCATGGGCACATTGACCTGCCCATCCGATTTGGAGTAACCATTCTACCTGGCCATATTTGACAGATTACACCAATCATGGCACACTACATATATGTCAGATCCCCCTAGGTGAGGATAGGCCAATAGGTGATGGGAGGTAGAAGTGACAGAGTAGCAGAGGACACAGCTGTGTCAGTGGCACCTGTTCTTGGAATTCCTGTTAGTAGCTGTCCTATGCCAACAGACTGTACAGATGTCACCCCCCTAGGTTAGTACAGTTCTATAGGTGATGGGAGGTAGAAGTGACAGAGTAGCAGAGGACACCATTCTGAATGTGTCTGAGGGATTTGTCAGTGACACCTGTCCTTGGCATTCCTGTCAATAGCTGCCCTATGCCAACAGACTTTACAAATGGTACGCCTCTAGGTGAGTACAGTTCTATAGGTGATGGGAGGTAGAAGGAACAGAGTAACCGAAGATATAGTTGTAGCTGTGTGTGAGGGATATTGTACTAGCAGATGCCCATAGCATTGCAGTCGTTTACATGGACAATACAATTGTGAACCATTCAGGTGATTATACTCCATTGTGTAGAATACATGCAAGGCTATTTTCAACGTGGTACACTGTGGCGGCTTTAGTAATGGTAGAACAGTGCCTGCTGTGAGTTTCAGCACTGTCAGTCCCTGTACTACCCACATCATACACAGATACTGTGCCCCCAGGTGAGTTAACTTCATATGTGATATGCCAGGCAGGTGTATTCGGACATTTGGACACAGAAGTAGTGAGTGGTGTGACAGTGAAGGTGGCAAAAGGTGGTCAGTGAGCAAGCATGACAATACATTTTGGTGACATTATTGGTGTTGTGGCTTACCCATCTCCACTCCCCAGGTATTCCTGTCAAGCCCTCAGGATGCAGGATAGCCAAGACTTTCTCCTTCCATGATGTGAACTGTGGGGGAGGAGGTGGGGGACCACCGGTAGTCTTGTGTACCGGATGCTGGTGCTTGGTGGACATGTTACACACCTTCCCTCTGCAGTTCTTCCACTTCTTCCTGATGTCGTTCCTTGTGCGTGGGTAGCTGCCTACAGAATTCACCCTGTCAACTATTATTTGCCACATTTCCATTTTCCTCGCAATTGTAGTCTGTTGGACTTTGGCTCCAAATAAGTGTGGCTCTACTCTGATAATTTCACCCACCATGACTCTTAACTCGTCGTCTGTGAAAAGGGGATTTTTTGGTTGTGATATGGTGGTGATGGACAACACAAAAACAGGATGTTGGGGTGTAGGTTCTGTGATGTGAGAGGCTGACGGTTAGTGGATGATGAGTTGAAGTGCTATTTTGTGTGGTGGGTGTGTTCTGCGGGTGTGGGGTAAGTGCCATGTGAAAATTAGAGGGGGGCTATTCTGTGGTACTGTCTCTGATTTTGGTCTCTAGCTTCTATGTGTGGCATTGTAGATGCAAAGGATTGTGGTGTGTGAAGGGGTGTGTTTTATAGTGCAGTTTGTAGGTGTGTCAGGTGTGTGAATGTGTGTCAGCTGAGTGTATTTTGAACCCATCCAATGTGGTGCTGTGTATTAATGTGGTGACCGATGAATGCCATGGTTTGCGCCGCCATTGGCTGACTGCCATGGAAGAATCACCCTTATGATTTGTGAGTCTTAATAGGTTGGGTGGTTGGTTGATGGGCTGGTAGTGCTGGTTGTTGGACTGCCTATTTCCCGCCATCCAAAGTCCTGGTGGTGTTGGTTTCTTGCCTGTGTTTTGGTGGTCATGGCTATCTAACTCGTAATACAGAGGTCTGTGAGACTGCCAACACAGCGATCTTTGGGCAGCTGCCCCCGTGACAGTCTAGTGGTCAGACCTCTAAACTTGTAATGAGGCCCTAAGTCTCAAACCGTTGCTACGCTTCATTTGCCAGTTTCATAAATCAATGCCCATGTACAGCCAAAAGTTCTATTATCTTTAATGATTGGATAAATGAGTGGAAAACCATTACTGTTACACCAAGGAACCGGCTCTCTTTGGTTGTATATCACTTGTGCAAAATGTGCAACATGTATTGTGATCTATAAAACCCCATGTTAACTTCTGTAAATTGAGCAAGTCCACCTCAACACTTGATTCCTCGCAGCTGTTGAATGATAAAGCTACGCTTAAAATCTGACTGCTGTGTATCTTTATTATTTTAAGCTTCCACAATCTCAAAATTAATGCCAATTGCATAAACTCAACTCTGCGTTTCTAAGGCCTCACTGTCTGGTCGGAGTGTCATACCACCGTAAGTCACACGTTTGTAAAGGAATGTACCTGCAAGTTTATGAAAATGTGTCCATATTGCAGACAACCTCATATTGAGTTCTATACAGACAAACTAAAAGGTAGGAATCCTCGAAGCCCTGAGGAATGACACTATCATTTTTGGCACAAGCTGTGCAGTGTATCGAAGACTTAGGGCCTCATTACGAGTCTGGCAGTCTTATGACTGCCAGACTCGCGGTGGTGGTTGGACCTCTGCACTCCTGGCAGTCCGACTGCCATATTACGACTCTGGTGGTTGGACCACCAGGGGACCGCCGCAAGCATCAGGATCATAGATCATAATGGGGTGGCGACGGTCAGAGTCGTGGTCAGCAATGGCGGCGCTGAGTTCAGCGCTGCTGTGCTGATCACTTTCTGCTAGCCTTTTCTTGGCAGGGTCCGCACCATGAAAAGGTTGGTGTAAGGCCAGTGCTGGGTGCCCACCTGCGCTGGCACCCTCAGAATGCTCATTGTCTGCAGACAGTGCACATTCTGAGGGTGCTGGTGTGCCACGGCATTGGTCACGGCTCCCTTAAGGGAGCCAAGGCCAATTCCTTGGCACTGTGTCCACCGGTCTGACAAGCAGAAACATTGTAATACGATGTTTCTGCTGATCAGCCCGGTGGAAACATGGTAAAAGGACTGGGGTGAGGTCGTCAGTATCACAGCAGCCTTCTCCCCTAGGCAAAGTCGTAATGAGGCCCTACATTTTTAGCCCCATTAAGGGAACAGACAGGAGAAAGATTTAAAAAAAAAATATGGAAAGAATAAGCCTTGCATTCCACAACAAATAAATAATTGGCAACTTTTTTCAAACTTTTTTTACCTTTATTAAACCACTTCTCACAAAGACCTACCATTAATTCTTTAATTCATTTAGTTATAAACCATCAAAAACCCTGGAAATTCATTTTAAAATAGTACACATCATTAATAATGGGATAAGAAACTATTAGGAGGATTTACTGTTAAGAAAAATATTTAACAACTACCTATAATTCAGTTACTTCATCACACGAGCTTTGTATAAGGTAAAGGAAAAAACATGTTTAAAATCACAGACGGGAGCTAGTTATGAAAAGGGAAAAAAGCAAAATTTCAAAAATATCAGAATTAGCTAAGAATAAAGGATAACTCAGGCTAAAAACCTGTTTGGATACTTAAAAAGCATTACGAGGCTGGCAGTTCTAGGACCATCTGCCCCTAGTGCCAGTCAGACCACCGTGTCCATAGTGGCCCGACCGTCACAATACAAGATTGGTGGGAGGACCCATCTAAAGACCGCCATCCCCGCCAGGATCAAAGATCTCAATGGGGTGATGGCGGTTGGGCTTGTAAGCAGCCATGGCAGCACTGAACTCTGCCCTGCCTAATTGATTACATCCCCCCTTTCTGCCAGCCTTTTCATGGGACACTACCATGAAAAGGCTGGAGGAAAGCCAGTGCCAAGGGCCACAGGGGGGCTTCTGCAATGCCCAAGCCCATAGCATGGGCAGTGCAGGGGACCCCTGCCTTGCACCGTCAAAATGTGCACTGTCTTATTTGGTGACAGTGCGCATTTTGAGGGTCCTGGAATGTTAGGATATTGGCCTTGACTCCATTAAAAGAGCCTAGATCAATATCCTAACATATTTCCCATCAGTCAGCATAGCGGGAATACGTATTACAATATTTCCGCTGGTCAGCCCGGCGGGAACATTGTAATACTCTCAGGTGGAATGTCACTGAGATGGCATCCTCCCTGTGAGTTTGGTGGTCCTGTGGTGGGACCGTCAAACTCATAATCAGGCCATAAATATACACAACCATAGCCTAGTACAAGCATTACTACCTACCTTAAGTTCCCATGCAGTTAAACAACTTAACATATATTAGTAATTATTATTAATTAAAATTGTTGTTCTCACTTGTCCTCAGCTTTATCGTTTGCCTGATCTTAACCAACATGATCTATCAATTAAAGAACAAGACATAAAAAATAGAACATCAATCAAAATGCTGATTTAAAAAATAAAAAAGGACAATTTTAAAAATGACTTTCAATTGAAAAGAGTAGGAAAATCTTTAACAATCATTATTAATATTTAATATTTTTTTTTAATTTTTTTATAATAATATACATCACATTTATTTTTAATAACATCTTGATTCCTTTATTATTATAACATATAATACATTAATACAATATTTTTAAAATATTTACATTTAAAAAAAGTCTCTCGTATTATTAAATAGAGAAATTGTGTAAACTAATTGTAGTGTATTCTATTTATATTTTTAAATATTATAATGCATTTAATATTCAACTTGTTTGTATATTTGTAATAGTTATAATCTGCATTTACCATATTTGTGTCTGTATTTATGAGAAAACAGACACATATTTATTCATTCAACAGCCTCAGTCATCAATGATTTGAAAACATATTTGTTTTTTGCAATTTTTAAATAGTTTTAAAACCTTTAAAATATTTTAAATTATAAAATAAAAGTAAATAGTAAATATTTTTAAGAAGTACTAAAATTAATACCAGAGTGTTAAAATACTTCTCACTCTTATCCTCTACAACTCTTACATCCAAGTCATTAAATGTATTTCCATACATTACATTTAGTTTACATTTACATGATAATAATTAATATTATCTTTAAAAAAAATACATTGGAATCAGTATTACAATTAATACCTAGGTATTTTAAATATTCCCCATCCTAATCCCCAACAACACCTATATCCTGCTTCCTTCCAAATAATGAATTTTATTTTATAATCTAAAGTATTAGTTAATTTAGAATTAGTATTAAAACTAATACATGAGTATTAATTTGCTCCCAACCTTTATCACCTAAAACCCTCACATTCTGCTAAGCTAAATTATATTTGTAATATTTAGATTATTTTACTTAAAATATTTACTTAGATAGCAATTACAAATAAATCATAAACAACTTTAAAAAATAATACTTGAGTGTAAATACACTATACACACCTATCCCTCATAACCCTTCCCTCCCACCTCTAAAATGACTTTTCACGTTTTTTCAATCTTTATAAAATTACTTATTAATATAGTATTTTACAAAGAGCACCTAAATGTTAATAAATAATATGTGCTATAACTTCCAAATGTACTCTTATTTTTAGGGGGTAAACACCCATACCCTCTGGTTTCCCATACTTATTAACAATTACTAATTTTTACCTCTTTAAACCATGTATATATTGAGTGGGATAAATCTCACAACCCCCTTTTAATACTATAAAAAACATATTTTATATAATAAGTTTTTGGGGATAGCACCTCCTATCACCTTTTAACCAATACTTCATACTCCATACTTACCCAATAATTGCCCAGTACTTACTAGGTAAGTGTGCAGTAACGCCATAATTAATAACACCATAAGTGGTATAGCCATGCATGGTAAATGCCTATATGTGGCAACAACTGCGTTGAAAAGGATATGTATGGGAAAGTATGCATTGTCAAAGCTGCATACCATATTGGTCCTCTATCAATCCCGAGACTGTGAGGCAAATGTATTATTGTTGCTATGATTTCTGGCAGCATTTCTCCAAAAAGTGCAAACATTTAAGAAATCTAGACTGCTATTTTTAAAGGCTTTTTTTTCACCCAAGTATGATGAAGAGCAAAATGAAACAAAACAGTTATAGAAATGTTTACAGTTGTAGTGACAGGATAAGCATTGGAGTCCTACTCAAGTGTAAGCACAAAAGGGTCTAATTACAAGTTTGGCAGTCATGTCTGCCTCCGGCTTGGCGGTTCGACCACCAAATTAAGAGTTGGCAGTTGGAACGGCAAACCACTGCTGTCTCAAAGTTCCCGACGGGTTGACAGTGGTGCAGGTCATAGTCAGCCAGGACAGCGCTGAAGTCAGTGCGCCTTGCTGATTATGCCCTGGTTCCCTGCCAGCCTTTTCATGGGGGTTTCACCGCCATAAAAAGGATGGCAGAGAACAGGTGCAGGGGACCAAATGGCGACCCCTTGCACTGCCCATACCCATGACATGGGCAGTGCAGGGGTCCCCCTGCCCAGCACCCTCGTAATGTGCACTGTCCGCTGCGCAGACTGTGGCATTACGAGGGTGCTGGTGTCCACTGTGGGCAGCAGCATTGCCGCCGGCTCAATTATTAGCCAGCGACAATGTTGCCACCACATTCCCACTGGCCTAACGGATGGAAACCTTGGTTTCCACCCGTAAGCCCAGTGGGGAAGTCGCAATAGAGCCGAAGGGGAGGTCGCCAGTAAGGTGGCAACTTCCCCATTAGAAGTTCAGCGGATGGGTCTTCCCATCCGCCAAACACGTAATGAGGCCCTACGTTTGTAAGGCTGCTCTTGCTGTTGCCTGTTGAAGAAAGAGCAAGAATGTTTTTGAAGCCTACAAACTCTGCATTTTTATCCATATTTGACCATGTCCCATCTCTCCAGAAGGAGGTCAAATACATTTTTAGGTCTTGCTTACCAGACAGTGTAATCTGACTGGTTGTCAAAGATCTATTGAGAACTTATAGTGTCCCCCACAACTTACCCCGGTTGCCTTTTTTGTCACTGTCAGCTAGCTTTTTAATTCGACCCTACTAGACAGCACATGTGCTGTCTGTTGCAAGGCATATTTTGGCTTCACAAAAACAGAGATGGCTTTTGTATCCCGCCCGTTGCGTACCATTTGTTAGTTTTTCTTGTCAGTCTCATTTGCCTGCTTCTCATTTGAGCCCCAGCTTGCCAATCTTGTTTGTCCCTCACATGGAACATTGTCTCTTTACACTCTATAGATTGGCTAGCATTGCTTCTTCCACTGCTTGCTTTTCAAGCACTACATTTTCTTTTGAATGAAGCACTCCATTAGAGTGCGTGTGTTTTTGAATCAAGTCCCTTGTGTATGTCTGTCCCACTGCACTTCTTGTGTCTGTTGCCCAACTGCTTCTCTCAAATGCACCTTCTCATTCTCACCTCTGTGTTTCTTCCTATTGTTTTATTCTAACTCATGTTGTTTTCACTCCTGCTCTCCCCCAATGCTTTCACATCACTTCCAGCCCCCAATTATTGCTTTTGTGTTCCCTCGTGCTATACTTCACCACTCGCCACCTGTCTCCCCTGTGTTGCTTCTGAACACCTGCTTTAAAAAAATGTGTTTGCACATTTTATTTTATTTTTTGTTTCCAATCCTACTTTGATAGGTGACTAAAAAGAAATAAAAAGTGCCAGCATCATTTGTAGGTACATGTGTGCGCCTAAAAAATGACTCAGTGCACTGTGTCAAAACCTTTTATTTTTCTTTAACTTTAGCAACACTACACAGCATTGTGGGTGCCGCACAGTCCGGCTATATTTGCATACCCTGTCAGTCACAAAGGCCAAATCTATTGGTTTTGCCAGTGCTTGTTATTTATTGTCTTATATGGTATTGCTTTCCTTTTTCCTTGTTTGTCCCTGCCCTGAAGCATAGCCTCTTTACTTGTGCCCTTTCACTGCTTACTTTTTGGAAACCACATTTTCTTCATTAAGCACTTTTAGTGTGTGTTTTCTAGCCGTCTCCCTTAAGCACTTCTCTTTCCCATCCACTTCCCTGTGTGTGGTGCTCACCCTTCTGCGCTTCTCCTCTCACATTCGCTTTTTAATACTGCTTCTCTGTTCCACCGCCCCACTCTCCTGTGCTGTCTCTCTTCCACATAACTGTAACCCGTAGCTGCTCACTCCCCAAATCCATTGCCTTTTTTAATATGTATTGTTTTTGCTTTTTGTGGAGGACAAGGCAATAAATTGTAGTCAGCCCATCCACCTTAAAACACTTTTATGTTGCTTCTAATATTTCTAGATCCATCACTGACCGGTAAATAAAAAAGGCACCCTCGTCATTCTGTAGGCAAGTATGCTTACCTTAATAGAGCATTAATGCGCTTATAGAATCACATGCTTTTTGACATGCTGCACAGCATCTTTATGATGCTGTATAGCATGGCTGAAAGACATTGACAAAGTCAAATGGTTTTGCTAGCGCGCTTTGTCCTTAGTAAGTAAACTTACAAGGGGACACGTATAGGTCGATTAATCCTTTGGATGGCATAGAGTATCCTAGTCAAGCGGTAACCAATAGAACATCAATAAACATCATAATCAACAAGTAAACACCATGGAAAACCTTATCTAATAAGAAAATACCATCACTCTCAAAAAGTTTAATCATTTTTATTCCCTATTAGTTACAATTCTAATCAAAACCTTTATTTCGAACTTTATTTGTTAATCAAACTTTATTAGCATCATGAGCCAGAATTCACCAAGGGTTATTGATAAGCAAAAACGAACATCAACATAAGTCAGCAAATCCTTTAACATTGAATGATTCAGCAATGCAAGTCAGTCAGTCAACCGTCACCATTAAGTCACCCTTTTCAGCCTACCTATTTCAAATTAGCATCAGCATGTGGATCTTCATGCAAAAACAATTTAGTCAAAAATCATTAATTTGGAAAAATCTATCTAAGAGAGAAAAACATTTTAAACAGTGCAGTTGGTACCTAGAAGAAAAAAGTACACATTAGTCAGTCAAGATTTTGTAGCTACCTATCCAAGATAGATCAGTAACGAGCCAGTCTTCGTCTCCAGATCATCAGTCATCAGCAAGTATCAGGCTCACAGAGAGCAAGCCCAATTATCAGCACTTCGGACAGCATCTCCTGACGTCATCAATCTTCCGCCTCTCCGCTCTGAATTCCCTTCCCTTGTCATGAGTTTTTATTAGGGTCTCTCAGTCTGTCCCACAAATTGCTAATTGGTCAACCCCATCAGGGGTTATAATTCTAACCTATAGTTTTTGTTTACCACTTGTTCGCGTTGGTTCAAGAATCAAGTTCCATTAATATGATTGGTCCTTCTATCGATGAGAACATCATCCGACTCTTCAGGTAACAAAATGGTTGCCCACTGTATTTTAGTCAGTGCTTCCATTGTTCAAGTCCTGGGAAAGTACATTTAGCCTACTCTACACATAATTGTATCAATTTGTTCTGATCATCTCCTGTCCTCTGGTACATTGCAGAAATTTCTAGCAGAGCCCGTCTGAACTCTGTACAGTTCAAGGTCCTTTTCTCCAGTTCCAGTCCTCTGCAGCTCATCGCGTCTCCACGTTTAAGCAAGCAAGGCCCAGCGCTGACCAGGCCTCTAGTTCGGCTAAGTTAAAGATATGAAGCATCATAAAACATAGATTATACCATCAAATATGGCATATTAATACATATTTGTTTATATTTCACATTATGTTAGTATTGTTAACACACACATGGTGAACACTCCCTGTGGGCACATTTTACTCATTACACATTATTTTCAATTATTAGTTTCTTTTATCAATATTTCTCATTAGTATGTATACGCAAATCATTAGAATATTCTCATATTAGCATATCTGCTCCAACAGTTCAAAAGGTGAGACCTGTTGGCTTTGCCATTGCGTGTTGCTTATACGATGTTTGTGAAATAGGACACACTATTGCTGCTCCAAAGTGCCATATAAAGCACAGAATCCCATTGCCAAATATACCAGCTTTGTTTATGTTATAATCACATGTAGATGTCAATTATTTCTTAAGCTGAAGTGCTCTTTCGCCTCATATGTCTGCTAAGTTGTATGTCTATAGCAGATTCAGAAGCCATTTTATTGTAGGTAGTGCATGCACATTTCCTGCATCTCGAAGCAAAACATAGAATAAAATTGCCTTCAGTTTTGGCAACCAGAAGCATTATTTTTAGGAAATGAATGAAATCAGCACTGTGTTCATGCATTTGTATCTTACTTTCAAGGAATGCTCGTGTTTTGTCATTCAGAAGATCTTACTATCTGCTCATTCAATATATTTCACGGCAGTAGCAAGATTCTGTCACCTGTTTAAGCAGCATAGGCTTGTATTTAGGGAATTAGTATAAAAGCTGTAAACCATTGCATGCATGTTAGTATTACATTGTCCATCTGGCCGTTTTTTCAGCTAGAGCTCAGATCAGTTGAAATGATCATTCTTTCCTGATTATTTACTGAGGTACTTGTTATTATTGCATTAAATAAGTTAGCACTTTGGGCTTCCTGATGAGTTATGTTTTATTTTAACAGGTGCTGCACTGTTGATTGAGAAACGACTCTGCCCACAGAAGACAGGCCAGTGCTGGAGTGGACTCCACATGACAATCTGAGGTGCCAGAGTTATAGGAAAATATTCTTAAAGGGTTTTGCATGGAGCAAGGCCCAGCATTGGACATGGTGAACTGGCTAAACGTGTGAGCATGACTGAACCAAAAAAAACAGATAAGGGCCTAATCACAACTTTGGTGGTTAGACTTCCAGACCACCATGTGGGCAGTCCCAAAAAGACTGCTGCACCAGCGCTCCCCAGACTGCTGTATTATGATGCAAACAAGCAGGACCGCTGCCCACCAAGCAAGAAAGGAAGTCTGACAGCGGCTCTGCGGCTCATATTTAGGCGGTCCGACCTCCAGCGCCATCAGTGCCGCAGGCAACTACAGAGCCTATTGCAAACTCATAGTTACTGTGGTGGTCTCCTGGTGGCGGTTAGCCAATGGCAGTTGCCAACCGCAGTCTGAGTTCAGCACAGTAACATACAACTGCACATTGGATGATTTAAAAAACAATCCACTTGATATACATTGTTCCAGTGTACACACCTGCAAAGCACACTATAAAAAAAAAACCTTCACAGACCACAATACTTTGCATTTCCACTGGAAGACAAAGAACCATGAGCACCTTATTTTGTATATTACATAGATTAGGCGTCTCTTTTGTTGATTCATGTCACATATAGTTTCTGTTAGTCATAGCTTCAAAATAAAACCATCCATCTCTGACTCATTGTCTGTTGATTTTAATTTTATATTTAGACATGTAGACATGTCAGACCATGTGAACCATATGATGATGATCCAAGACATTTGCTCAGCAGTACCTCATAGGCACAATTGACTCCCTTCAACACCATCCTTCCTATCCTCACAGGCTGTAATGTTCCCTTTTGTGCTAGCCAGACGTCGGGTGTGCCTGTTGTTGCAGTATTCACATAAGTCATATTTGGCATCTACTGGCATATTGCACAAATTACAAACCCACAGTGCAGACAGTGTGTAGATTCCTGAGAGGCCACGATATGTGACTCAAAAGCTTGGTTACATAGCAGAAATTGACCAAAACATATCTTTGTATGTTGGATGCCATCTTTGTAGGTTAGCAACATTTGTACAAAGGTGTGTTCTATGGTGCTGGTACATACCACAGAAACCCACCCTGAAGTGCATGAGTCTGCATTTGGTAGGTAACATGGCCACACATGCACAGGGAAGACACTTTCAGTACCCACCATGACAGCCCTTTCATTGTCACTCAAGTGTAAGGGTGAAGCCTATGCTATGGTAGTTGCCTGTAGGGACTGCATGCATAGAGTCAGTTTTGAATAGTGTAAACTTGTATGTCCAGTCAGGCCTAAGGAGTTTACTCTTCAGAAGGCACATTGGGATGTAGTGTTTCATTGTGGCTCACAACACAGTACATGTTGCTGGAGCATGGGCTACCTGATGTCAGTAGGCTTTGCGAGTTATTGTATGCCATGAGCAGGGTAGTGGGTTAGTCTGCAGATGACTCCAAAGTGTGTAGTCATGTCACTGTACTTATTGGCATGTGTGCTTTACACTTGTGGCGTGCTGAGAAATTGGCCATTTTGCCCATTTTGTGCTTGGTGTTTCTGATATGTGTGTGCCACATTGTGAAAAAACTTGTGTTTCTAATCTTTTGATTTGTCTCTCGCATCCATACAGGCCAACGCCCATCAGAAGAAGAGGATTTGGAGAGCCATTGCCTAGAAGGTGGAGCGCCCACTGATGGAAGAGGTGGGAGGGCCTAAGACGCTGGGCCTGGAAGGTCGCGGATACCCAGCTGGGGCTATCCTCCCAATGTGAGGGTGAGGGTGCACGTCAGAGCATGACCCCCTAATGGCCTGCATTCTGACATTGGCCTACCCAGAGCTTGATGGGCGTTTGAGGGGAGCACAGCAGCCACAATGTAGTGCGTGCAGGGCATAATCCTGCCTGTCACATAGCCAAGTTGATGTTTCTGACATCTCCCCCTGACGATTGGGGATAGGCCATGTGTGACACACAAGATGAGTAACTGTTTGTGTAGATATGGACTCTGGTGCATATTGATGTGCCTTGCTTATTAGCCCAGGGACCTAGGCCACAACCGAGTACACTCTCAAAAAAATTGCTCTCCAGGGACAACACATGGCTGTGTACATTGAACAATCAAGTAATCTATGTTGGTATAGTGGGTCTAAACTCTACACAACAAACCACTGTTCCTCAGTGTTATTGCCCAAAGAAAAAGAAGGGATGGATCTCTGTCCTCAGCCATATGTCTGGGCTAGTGTGTAAATTGGCATCTCCTCCCCCCAGATCCCCACCCCCCCTTCAGTGTGTGACGAGTGCTGGTGCCTTACTACTGTCTGTCATGTGAAGGTGGGCATCATACATGTGACAGAGCATACATTGTTCTTTGGGTGCAGCTACAGATCAATACGTTTCCTTGGTAATTGGGGTTTGTCCATTGACATGATTTATGTGCCATCACTGTTGCCAACATTCCTTGTGCCTAGATGTTAGCATGTGTCCCTTTCTCTTTTGACAAAATATGTACAATGAAGTTTCATGCATGGTCTACCTGTGTTCATTGGATACTTTTGTATTTTGAATTCCCTCACATATATGTGCATGCTAACCTGAGTTTGGACTTGGACATATGTAATGGGGCTACATTTCATGTGGTGCCACAGACAGGAGTGTGTTACCATTGATTGTTGGCTCACACATAACCTCACCGTCATTTTATAGCAATTGTCATGTACAACTGCAGTATCAATGAGAGACATGACAGGTAGGACTACAGTTTTTACCCACAATATGCATTTCCATGGCATCATGTAGCACATTGCTCAGCACATGTGAAATGGAGAAGGTTTGTTCCCTGACTGTTGGCATGCATCATGGGGTGACTTGCAGTTATGTGGGAATCTTATGTGGTTGGGTACAACCATTCATTCACGGACATCTGGGTTTGCAGGACCAAAATGAAGATAGTGACGTAGCTTCCCACTGGGCAACATGTTGAGTGCCTTCTACAAGTACTTAAGAATCCCTGGGCCTCTCCAAAATACAAAGGACTAATGGCTGCTACTGATGCAATTAGAGTATGTCATTGTAAGGGGTGCCATACAGTAGGAGTGCTTTTCCTGGGGCTAGCTAATTAACTGTGTTGTGGATTTTAGAGACTTATCTCCCTGACAATTTGCATATTTTGTCTACAATGTACTTTTTCATTCCAAATGTGTTGCATATCAGAGCAACGTTAGTACTACCTCCATGACTCCATTAAGACAATTTACACATAGTCAAGTATGCATTGTTGGCATGTTTCCAGTGTGACATGAGTATTTCCATGAAGTCGTTTCAGGCTACTGCACTGCTGCCAGCAACATGGAAGGATTTTGGTGCATCATTTCTTATTGTTTTGGTATTGTGTATGTGACAAATAGATGTATGCATGACTTGTGTGGGATCTGTGTAAATGAACTTGTACTGGCCTACTATTGTATGAGAACAGGTAACTGAGGTATGCTGCATGAGGCACATCATTGAAGGTGATGAGGTCTCCTACTTGTTCAATGGTTACAGTGTTGCACAATTTCACCCATGCAATTGGAGTTGTCTCAGATTCTGATTTTCCTGTGGGCAACTGTTGACAGTTCATGTGGCATGCATGCATATGGTGTGGTACATGGAGGAGCCACTTTGATGTAGTATGTTGCTAGGGCTTGCTTGAAGTCATGATAATGTTTGCTAATCGCAGCTGTTGTTCAAGTGTGATCAGGAGCATGCGGTGACCCTTTTTTCAATTTGTATTTGCAGCATCATCCCAGGCAAGGGAAGGAGACAGGGCAGAACCAAGTGGGAATGCATCTGGTCACAGCACCTCCAGTCATGACACCACCGACACGGAGGGACCCAGTGCCCAGAGGGTGAGGGGACTGCCACGGAGGACACCAGATCAACCTCATCATCATCTGATTCTACGTCCAGTGGCCACTCCCTAGTGGTGGCGGACCCCTCAAGACCTGCTCCTGTACCATCCTTGTCTAAGACCCCCAGTTCTAACACAACGCTCCCCACCCAGTTGGCTGTGCCTGCTCACCCAAGAGGGTGGGCGCCTCCTTCACCCCAGGCACCTCACCCCCAGCCCCTGTTACCCCTACTGCCCTGAGTGAGGCGGCAATTGACATCCTGAGGAGTATCTCTGTGGGGCAGATTGTCATTGTGACTATCTCTGTGGGGCAGACTGTCATCCTGCGATTGGCAAGCCAACGTCAGCAAACAATTGTGTACCTGGAAGGCAATCATAGTGACATGTCTGGCCTACATAGGTCTTTTCAGACTCTGGCCTCCTCACTGATGGCAGTCATCTACCCCCCCACAATCCTCCCTCCACCACCTCCTTCTTCCCTGTCTAAGATCCTTATTCCCCTAGCTGTCCCAAGCACACAGAAACATCTGTATGCACCCACGACACACCAGCATGCAGGCACTCAACAGTCACCCACGAACACCATTTCAACCACCATTTCAACAGACACCCCCACCACTCCCACTGACCCACACACCACAACCACCATTTTCACAGACACCACCACAACAGCCAGCAATGTATCCACCATATCCAGGCAACACCTCACAACCCATGGGCCCACACACATCAGACACCTTACCCCCAGACACCACTGCAACACCCACAGGCACATCCATCTTATCAACCACACCCCCAGACACAACCCCAACACACACAGACACATCCACCTTACCCAGAGACACCATCCCAACACATGCAGACATATTTGCAACATACACCATACCCACAGACACCACCCCAACAGACACACACACATTCACCATTCCCACATTACCCAGCACCTATACCTCATAGCCCCAAGACATGCATACACCCACACTCACAGCCACAATAGACACTACCTAAACACAAGCATACCTCACACATGCACAAACCCAAAGTGTCACCATCCACGCTCCTCAACCTCGAAATCCCCAACCCCTTCTGATGACCCCACCCATTTTCCCATGGAGAGTATCCTTTTTGACCTTGCCCTTTCTTCTGTTCCCTCAAACCTCACCCAAACCCAAAAGACCCCCCCACCTTCCACATCAAGTCCTCCCCTGCCACAACTGCCACCCTACAAACACCTATGCCCCTGCCCCTCCAAAGAAGAAGCCCACCCCTTCAAAAAAACAGCCCCCCTCCCAAACCCATCCATCCCAAATCCTACCCCACCCAAGCATGATCCCTGAGGTGCATGCCTGCCCACTTGATGCCCCTTCCTGTGGCAGTGACTGGAATCAAGTTTAGGCACAGTACTGTGCATGGATTCATATGGATTGGCCAATGGCTTTTGACCTATATCATTTTGTGTTAATAAACCCAAATTGTTGTTTTGTTGGGTACACATTTGTCGTGGCATTACATTTCTACCTTTTTGTTGTTCCAAAGTAACTTGTGTTGTATGCCTACAAATGTGTGTGTTTCACTCTGATTGCTGATCCATTTACTTTTATTTGCAGTATCTGACTTTGAGGGCAGTGCTGGAGCCACCCAAGACAAGGGTAGATGTTCACTGTATGGCTATGGGTGGTAATCCAATGGGGGTGTCATTGCATTGTGTTATGTTTGCAATGGCATTTCCTCTTGTGTTGGCCAATATCAGCATGTATGGTATTACAATTGTCCCCCTGATATGGATTATACATTTGTCTCATGTGTGGAAGCTAGAGCTTTGTTTGTCCACACGTGGAGGGTGTTCAATTGTGCTACCTTCCTTTGCATTTGACTGACTATGTGTCCATTTTGATGTGTGTACCTTGTAGCTACTTCATCTAGATGTATGGCCCTTGCTGTTGCTGTTGTATTTGCTTTCTTGACTTGCACGTACACATTTGGCAGATAGGCATGTCACGTGGCTCAAAGATTGTTTGCTTTGGATATTTGTCTCACCAAATATTGTGCATCCCATTGACCTTTCATTGTGTTACAATTTGGGTGATGTGTGGGCCCATTTCAGGGATTTTTCACTGGCGGGATATTTGTGCTCCATGACACATCCATACCTATGTGCCTTCAATCTGACAAGAGTTCATGGCGCGGGAGCAGTGTGAGGTGTCAGTTGAATTGGTAGATGTGAAGCTGATGTGGTGTTGCTGTAGTGTGACACAATGTTCTGTACTCTACACTGTCCCTGTGCTTAAGATAAGCAGACATGTGTTATTGTGAAGCGCGGCAGCGCAGTGTCAGTGACCTGCCCAAAGGGGGTGTTTAATAGCTGTACATGTGTCATTCTTTGTGAATGACTCCGACCTGGGACACAATGTCAAGTGCAGTTGGTGCCCGTAGCGTTAGCCCCATATCATGTGGATGAAGCCACAACAATATATTGTTGAGCTTAATAACACAGGTAAGTGTATGTTCTTACCATCGGTTGTGTCCCCGGCGGTGTGGATTTTGGACTCCATCGATGAGCAGCGGCAGGACATGTGTAATGGGCTCCATGGCAGAACAGGACATGTAACGCTGCTGCAGGTGAGTTCCTTCCTTTATACACGCTGTTTCCGTCTGCTGGGACATTGTTGTTGTACCGCCACAGTCACGTTGGTGGTAGGCAACATCATAATGTGTCTAGTGTGAGCACTGGCTCCATGAGCCTGTTTGGCCTGCCTCGTCACCTCAGCAGTCTGCGCTGCCTAGTGGTGCTGGCAGGACCCTGGTGGTCTTTCCTCCATGGGACCACCAGCATTGTAATATGGTGGTCCAACCACAAAGCCGATGGTAGTCAGACCGCCGCCGCCACCACCATGGCGGTCCCGGACCGCCAAACTTGTAATGTGAAAGAGTGCTTACTGTGTATTTGCTTACATGCTTGCTTTGCATAGCCTGTCGTATTTTATGGTTGTCAAAGTATTTTTAAAAACTAGTGCACAAATGTCATGTGGCTAAGAGATGACTGGGAAAATAATTTGGTTCAGCAGGTGAGACTGGGAGGAGCCCAGCGAATAGAAAATATATATGAGTGTAAATCCATAGTTTAGTGTGAGTAGGCTCTAAATATAGTGAGGTGATGGGGAAACAAGCAAGAGCACCAGGAGCCGAAGCACCTACCCTTGAAGGATCAACTTGTGTGAGACAGAGGCCGTCTGATCCAGCTGTTCTAGCTCATTTTACAAGCCCTTCTGGGTGTTCACTGAAGGTTCGCAGAATGCAAGATGATCTTTGGTGTGAGTTTATGGTACCCGTACTTCCAATTTCAATTAAGTCAGTTAGAAGAAATGTATCAGAGGGAACTCTATGTCATCTGTCATCTCCTTCCCTACCTCCACCCTTGGGTACAAGGCTGGCAGACTCCTTGCTTGCTACCTATGTGAGAATGAACAGTAAAGAGCTGGGGTGGGGACTGAAAAACCTAAATGTAAAAAGTTCCATCGAAAGGTACTCCTACACATGTAGAAACAATCTGGTAAAAGAATATGCAAGAGTGGATGTGACTCACTAACAAGGATGTGAAGACATTCTTTTCTGATCATGGCACCTTTAACATAGAAAGATTAGCAAACCTGCAGAAGAAAATCAAGGTCCCAAAAATAAAATAGCTGCTGAGCAAGTGCCTCTCTTTCTATGATGACATGAGAAATCACACAAGTGTAAGCATGAAACTAATTTCAAAGGTATGAAAAACACTCAGGAGAAACTAAAGTACCAAATTGGTCACCTTACAGACAGTGTTAGGTCTTGTGCTTCAACTGTTCCACGTCCTCCCCAGCTACATCGCCAGATCACTGAACCACAGGAAAAACATAAAAAGAACAACAGTGTGAGGGAGGAGAATCTACAGGATATATTCCTGATGCTGGCTGATGCTGCTGGGTTTGTAGCTGCAGATGCACTAAAAAATTGAGCAGCTCCTATGGGACCACTGGTGAGTGGAGCACAAGGAAGTAACAGGCAAGTAAGCACTGTTATATGACCAACGTGCAGTAAAGCATCTGGTTATGGCGCGTTGATGACTAGAAAGCAGGCTGATTCCACCACCACGGATTGATCCAGGACTAATGCCCAGTGAGAATGAAGCCCTACTATTACCCTAGAAAGTTGAGGCAAACATTTGTATAGAAGGCTTCTCCCTTCTTAAATGATGCTGATAATGAGGGCACTTTGGGGGATATTTAGAGTTCCCTTGTACCACCTTGTACCACATTAACGTCATTATTTATGACATTAATGTGGCCCAATGAGGCCTAAATCTCGGTGCCGTATGTGGCACAATGCATACATTGCACCACCCTGTAATCCTTTGTGCTACATTATGCCTGCACCAGACATAATGTATGCAAGGGGGGCATTCCCCCATTAGGGGAGCTGAAAAAATGACGTAAGGAAATCTATGGGATTTCCTTGCGCCATTTTTTACAGCACTTTGAACGCCTGCTCAAGAGCAGGCATTGAAAGGGGGCTTCCATTCTTTAGAATGGGCCCCTATGTACTCTGCCGGAGTAGCGCCAATATTGTGGCGCTACTCCTGCAGAGTACATCAATAGCATCATGTGAAATGACGCTATTGCCCCCTACCCTGCGCCATGGTGCGCCGTATTTTAAACACGGCGCAACAATGGTGGCGGTAGGGGGGGTGCTAAGGGGCGCAGGGAAATTGATGCTGCACTTCTTCTATTGAGGAATTACCCAGCCTCTGGGAGTAGAATTATGGTCCATGTCTCTTGGACACTCTCTGATTTAATGAGTATTAGGAAACAATACCTGAATAACAGAGAATACCCTACTCAGTTCTGAGAGGAACCACACACTGTGTTTGAAGCACAGAGACCAAACTGGGTAGATATTAATCAGAGAAAGATTGCCAGAGAGGTACACATGGCCTAGGGTGGTCCCTGCCAATGAAGGACAATTGAGTGCAGCAAAGGATGCCTTGTTGATTGCGTTTATAGAAGTGCGTCTGATGAAAAGTGATTGAACTAAGATCTAGAAGTGTAAACAAAATAAGAGTGAAGCAACAGCTGATTATTTGGAGAGACTTAAGGATGTGTTTGGAAGGTACTCAGGCATAGCTTGCCCTCCAGAGATGGCTCAGGAAGTTATGTGTGATGTTTTTGTACAGAGATTTTTAGAAGCCAGTTAATGCCCATCTGCATCGGATAACAGACTAAGAAACTGTTTGATTGCTAATGGTCGCAAACTATTGTGTAGCTTTGAAAGAGAGACAGACGGAGAATGTAGAATTAAAACTGATGTTGCCGAAATTGCTGAATATGCAATTAAGGGAGAACAATTACGGATGTGGTATGGACAGCCTTGCAAAAAGGGGAACAAAGAGGAAGGGAAGAGGAAGAGTTAGAGCTAGGAGAAGCAATAGAAGGGGCTGGGGAAACTACCCAAGCGCTGGATGATCATGTTTTGCTTGGGTACAGCTGAGGCATTGGAAACTAAACTTTTCCATTATCTGTCTTCTGCGCCCGTTCTGCCCAATAAGTCTGGATTTCATCAGAGTACTTCAAACTCTCATTCTGAATTTTATGACAGTCTGAGAGGTTCTGACTGTGCCATGAATACCTCAATCACATTATATAAAAGGGCGCCTATTTGGATTGTGTCATTAATGGTAAACATACTGCCCATCCTATTTACACAGATGCTATTTATTATGCTTTAAAATCTATTGAATTCCCCTCTTTTCCTCTCTTGGGCATTTCCATAGATGTAGTCGCTATTTCTAACCAGAGTTCCTCATATTATTTATGACTCTGGCCCTCATTCTGACCTTGGCGGGCGGCGGAGGCCGCCCGCCAAAGTCCCGCCGTCAGGTTACCGTTCCGCGGTCGAAAGACCGCGGCGGTAATTCTGACTTTCCCGCTGGGCTGGCGGGCGGTCGCCTTCAGACCGCCAGCCAGCCCAGCGGGAAAGAGGCTTCCACGATGAAGCCGGCTCGGAATCGAGCCGGCGGAGTGGAAGCTGTGCGACGGGTGCAGTTGCACCCGTCGCGTATTTCACTGTCTGCGCAGCAGACAGTGAAATACATGTAGGGGCCCTCTTACAGGGACCCCTGCAATGCCCATGCCAGTGGCATGGGCACTGCAGGGGCCCCCAGGGACCCCGCGACACCCCCTACCGCCATCCGGATCTCGGCGGTCCGACCGCCGGGATCTGGATGGCGGTAGGGGGGGTCGGAATCCCCGCGGCGGTGCAGCAAGCTGCGCCGCCGTGGAGGATTCAATGGGGCCGCGGTACACTGGCGGGACCCCGCCAGTGGTGCCGGTCTGACCGCGGCTTTACCGCCGCGGTCGGAATCCCCATTGGAGCACCGCCGGCCTGTCGGCGGTGCTCCCGCGGTCCTCCGCCCTGGCGGTCAAAGACCGCCAGGGTCAGAATGACCCCCTCTGTGTCCAATCACCCCTTGTAGCTTTGCTCAATATCTGCTCTAATCAGCTAAGTAGAGATACCCTTTGAAAATTAAACTTTGACTCGGATAGCCCACTACCCATTAAACGTGAGGCTGAGGAAGGTGTCTGTCCTGCAATAGCAGATTTGATTAAGTATTTTATTTTAGTGCCTATCGTCAGTGCATGACAAACCCTGATTATTCTAATATGCTATGTAGGAAAAGCCAACATGTACAGATTTATGCTGTACCTCAAAGTCATTAATAATGTGATCATCCAAATCTACCTTGTGGTCTCTAACCTTCCCACACTCCTTTCCTGATCCCTTGCAAATACCCAATAGTTTCTGAGGTTAATCTCTGCTCTAATTTTTTCCCATTCCCATAAACGGGGACAGTCAGTATCTCTTCTTGTTCATGTTACCAGGAACCTTCATGGATCCAACTTTCTCAAAGATTTATGGAGTACTATCACTATTTTCCCAACTTTAAAGAAGGATCGAGATACATTGATTTTCTCCCAGGATTCTAGTTTGGTCAGTATGTTAACAATTTGATTTTGACACCTGTTATTCTTTATCACTTCAAAAAGTAACATTCAGTTTTGCCTTTCATGAGTGAGATATCTTGAAATTTCTGCTGTTAAGTGCCATCTGTCCTCTGAAAGTGTTGAAGCCATCCTTAAGTCTCTGCCCTCTACAGCTGTGTCCTAGGCATGCACCTTTCTGTGGATGACCATTTACTGCAAACAGTGAATCCTGGCTACACAGAAATGACAACGCCTTGGTAAGTTGATGTCAGAAAATACATCTAGGAGCCCCTCTGGTGCTCTAGTGAAGCTGGAAATGCGTTTATGAAAAGCAACCATTGACTTGTGCACCTTCTTTAGGTCCCCTGATTATGCCAAACTTGTACTTTGTATTGTCATCAATATAATGGATTTGCAGTTGGAGTGTTGGTACATAGTCAGGGGATCAGAAAAAGCCAAACGCCTATTCTTCTTCAACATTAGACCCAGTCACAGCTGAGATCCCTCCATGTTTACAGCCTGTAGCAGTTGCCGCCAATCTGACTGAAGCATCTGAAAATATTGTGTTAGGTTTTCTTTTGACTGTTGCTTTGTCTCATTCTGTGGTTGTGCTCCTACTCACCATAAAACTCAGTGCCTCTCTCTAGTCTAGTTGTCGCCGAATTAAATTTTACTGTTGCCTGCTTCTCACATCAAGTGAGAGTGTTCAGGCTTCAACCCTGCCTGTTTATTGCAGACTGTGAGGAAACGGAATCATATGATTGCATCCTCATCAGTGCCCATGTAACAAAGCCTTCTGTTAAATGATTACTCCTTCATAACTATGAGTTAACATATCTTGTTTGTGGGTCATTCATCAGAAATAATGATGGTGTCTTGGTTGCTGATTATGCTATTTGTAAGGTGTGAAAGGTTGTGGAAAGTTTTCATTTGCCAAATTTGAGATCGGCTTAAGTGGTGGAGCTTGTTGATCTCACCAGAACTTGCATGCTAGCCAAAGAAAGGATTATGACTGTGTGCACAGACTTAAGTATATGTTTGGAGTCACATTGGACTCCTATGAATATAAAGGAGCTTCTTGTCATTGGTGAAAACCTGTAATAAGAATAAACAGTATATTCAAAACCTTCTAAATGCCTTACAGTTAAATAAGAAGGTGGCAGGGGTAAAGAGTGCTGCGCACCAGCATCTTCACAATTATATCTCAAAGGTTAACACCATAGCTGATTCAGCTGCTACAAATGCTGTATTGTCTAAAACTGGTAACATTGTTATATATGAGCTAAATTGGTTCCTGTACCAACACTAAATAATTGTTCTCAATTGTGGGAACAAGCTTCTAAAGGGAAAAACAGTGGTGGATCAGGCAGAAGTGCAGAAGAGACTGTGAGGGGCTGTGCTGCAACCACATTAGACGTATGGGTGCACCAAAATGTTTACTCCCTAATCATGTCAGGTTGTATCACAGAGTAAACCTTGTCGGTAGGGGTGGCACAATACATGCCACAGCAACTCGTTGGTATGTGTTCTTAATTTCTTCCATATCCTAGAATTATTGCCATTCCTATACTGTCTGCTTGCCAACACAATTCCGGGAAGGGTATTTAGATTACACCCTGCTGCTCACTTTTCTGCTTGGGAACCCTTTGCGCACTTTCAGATGGATTGTATCCAGGTGCAAAGGTATGCCAACTACTCATGTAGATACCATCACAGTACCAAGCGGCTACTCAGAGATTTTATCCCTAAATTGGGAGTAACATACTGGATTACAAGTGACAGTGGAACACATTTACTCTCTGAAGTAGTATAGGCATTTAGCAGGGCGCTGAGAATAAACTAGCATTTGTAGCATCTCTAGTCACTCCCATGGCCTGTGTTGTGGGACTATCTGCTTTGGAATCTGTTCACTTCATAAGAAGTAGAGCCTCAAAATAAAACTTCCCAGACCCAAACCCTAAATCATATTTGGTGTCTTAAAGTGGACTATAAAAAGAGGAGGTCGAGACCCCAAAGTTTGTCCTCTTCAAAGCAGCCAGTTGGGCCTGTGTGAGGAAGAGAAGCTCTGCAAAACTTCTGACGAGGACTAAGGGCCAAGGCCTGCTAGTCTTCCTGCTGTGTGAAGGGACATCATCCAGGGTGTCCACCTGCCCCAGAGCCTGGATCACAAGCACCTGCCTGCTTACCAAGACCAATCGCCCTGTAAGGGAGCGCATTAGAGGGAGCGAGTCCCAGTGGTGAGCCTGCCAAGAGGACTCAATGTGCAAGGTGTGAGGAGATGGCTGTGCACTGAAGAGGTCATTGCCCTGTACAGGATTGAATCAGCCACCCCTGTATGCTAGAAGAGGGCGTGAGGGTAGCGGTATGAATTGAGTACCATACATGGAGTGTATGCATTGCCTTGTTGCAAGGACAGCATGGGTACTACGGCAGCCCCATATGTCAGAAAGGACTGCTGGTACTGAGTAATTGCGAAGTTCAGGCTGTCGCCCAGGAAAAACTAAAACTGCAATCTGTTGGTCAGAATTGAGGACTGAGTCTTGCCCCTTGACCAGCTCCGTGGACTCCGCAGGACGTTAAGAGGACTTCACTCCATTCCTGGGAGCAGGTCCAAAGCATGAAGATCATCCTCCTCCTTTCATGTGGGGGTAAGCTGAACACACCAACAGAAGCCTGGCTGTTGAGGCTGACTGTGCCTCTCAGATGAGAGCCTGCACCTGCTGGGTGCTGCTGCATGTCCAGCGTGCAGACTGACTTGACCAAGCAGGATTTGTGACACCGTAGAGACCAGTGGTGTCCTCCTCATGGGCTGCAGTTGGATCGGTGGTCCACGTTTTGGATGGCCGGTTCTGTTGCGGGCCACATTTTGGGGCGCAACCTGCTTTTTGAGCAGTGGAGTGGTCTGGAAGTCCTCTCTTGGGCTCTGGGTCACACTGCGCTCATTCAAGGCCCCCATAGTTTTACTCACCTGCTTTCTGGATTTCTTTCTTTTTCTTTTCCTTTTTTTCTCCTTCCTTGGCCATATTTTCTTCTTCTTCCCAGGAGTCTGTGTTTCCTTCCCTGCATGCATTGCTTACCATCTTTTCTACTATGGCTATGTTTCCATTCACCTGTATGTGGCTTTCCCAATCCAAGATGGTGTCTTTAGCTCTTCCTGCATGTCACTTCCTGTTTGTCAGTATAAAAGCACAGAAGGTTTTCTGTTCCTTGTATTGCAAACACTTTCATGCTAGTGGTGCTCCTCGCTCTCGCTTCCAGTGATCTGGACCTATCCTGTTTTTGCCTGCAGTTTTGTTGTTCCTGATTCGTTATTTTTTCTCAGTTTTTTGTCTTCCTTTGCCTCTTTTCAGGAGTTCCTGTGATCTGAAGTTTTTTTCCCCCAATATTGTTTTTTTTCCTCTGGGACTCCTTCTGGTGGTTACGGCCTGCTAGGGCTTATACTGTCAGCAACCCTGTGGCTACTGGAAAGAGTCGCCCTTACCTTGGCCAACCCAGAACAAACAAGAAACCAGGAGGTGCTCCAGGACAGGCAGATTGCAGCGGTAAGAAGTGCGCAAATCGTGACAGATTGCAACGCCAAAAGATTCTGCATTGCTCTGGAACTATGGAAGAACCTCCTGAAAATGTTGTGGAAACAGCACAGTCCATGCTTCATACCGTACAACAACAGTCCCAGGAGTTACAACAACTGCGTGCCGAAAATACAGCACTGAGACAAGCTCTGGTCTCTCGGTCCATTGATATGCCTACTGTCTCCACCACGTTATTCTGGAGATCTGAACAAGTGAAAGGAATTCCTAGATTCTTTAGTGGTATATATTGCATTTCGACCCACTCAGTTTAGCCAGGATAAGACCAAGGTTGGTTATCTGATCAGCACCCTTTCTGTCCCAGCCCTAGCTTGGGCAACCCCTTTAGTCGCTGCCAATGACTCATTGTTGTCGAACCATTCAGCTTTTATTCAAGCTTTTAAACAAATGTTTGAGTGACCTGGCTTGAAGGCCGCTGCTAAAGAAACTTTATGTGATATCCAACAAGGCAATCAGGATTTCCTGAATTACATAACCCGTTTCAAACAGCTAGCGGCTGAAAGCACTTGGGTCCACTAGAGAACTTTTGTAACTATCTTCTGTTGAGGACTACGAGACGAAATAAAGGATGAACTGGTGCATTCTACTAAGGTAGAATCTTTGACAGAACTGATGGTTCTAGCACTAAACATAGAGTACCGCTTACGAGAACGTAAATTGGAGAAACGGAAGTCCAGGTTGCAGTCCCAGCCAGGAGAAATGCGCCCCTCTGTAAGCCCCCCTTAGGAAAATCGATCAGAGAACCCAGCTTCTACAGAAAAAAACCCATGCAGATAGATATTGTCCGTGTACCTTTATTTGAAGCAGAGTGAAAAAACAGATGAGGTAAGGGCCTGTGTCTTTCTTGTGGCAGTGCATGTCATCTAATCTGAATGAGTCCTATTTGTCCTTTCAGACCTTCGGGAAATGCTAACTCCCATCCCCTGCAAGAAGGAAGGGGACGGGAGGTGTTGAGATACCTTCTAGCTGCTCTTCAAAAGAAAATACATCATCTCTCTTTATATTATCAGTAATCCTACAGTGCCCTAATAACCAGGAGGAAAAAGTATTCGCGTTTTAGGATTGTGGAGCCAGTGGAAACTTTTTAGATGAGAAAGGGCTTAAGACAAAAGAATACCTTGTGTCCCTAAAAAGATACTAGAACATGTCCAAACAGTGGATGGCTCTCCTCTAAACTCTGGACCAGTGGCTGATACCACTCCTACCCTTTGCTTGCTATCCGGAAGACATCAGGAATATGTTACTTTTGACTTGATATCTTCCCCTAACCATACTATGATTCTGGGTATTCCTTGGTTAACACGACATAATCCATATATTAATTGGGAGACCGGTACTATGTCGCTTTCATCCCAGTTTTGTCAACTACATTGCTGTTTGACAGACTCCTATTGGTCCCCTAAAGTTTCCATCATAACCTCCATAGAAGCAAGTTGTACTAGTAACATGATTCAAGGAGTAACCAGCTGCTAACAAGAATACTCTGACGTGTTCCAGAAACTTATTAAGCCCATGTTGTCTCTTCATCAGGAATATGACTGTACCATTCCTTTGATACCTGAGGAAGTGGCTACATTTGGAAGAATGTATTCATTGTCTGAGCAAGAAAAGAAGCTATACCTAGATGAAAACACACAGAGTGGATTGATTGCTCCCTGTTTGTCACCTGCCGGGGCTCCTCTGTTCTTCGTACCAAAGAAGACTACAGATCTACGTCCCTGTATTGACTTTCAAGATTTGAATAAGATCACCATCAAGGATGGGTATCCTCTATCCCTTATTAAGGATATTTTAGAAGCAGTCCAAGGAGCCAAGATATTCACCAAGCTGGATCTGCGAGGTGCCTATCATCTTTTACGAACTAAGGAAGGTGATGAATGGTAGACCGATTTCCGTACTCCTTTTGGCCATTTCGAATACCGCATTATGCCTTTTGGTCTGACCAACGCACCTTCCATTGTCCAAAGATTCATTAATTCGGTGTTCTTGAGTCTTTTGAACTAAAGTTTCACAATATATCTAGATTACATTCTGGTATATTTGCTTTATCCCGAACAACATACTAAGCATGTTCTTCAGGTTTTAGAAAGACTCCGACAAAACAATCTGTACTGTAAGCCTGAAGAATGTGAGTTCAACAAGATCGAGGTTCAATATCTTAGTTTCTAAATCAATCAAGTTGGCATCGCCATGGAACAAGAAAAGGTACAAGCCATTCTCGACTGGCTTTCTCCTGCTTCTGTTAAATAGACTCAATGCTTTCTAGGGTTATCCAATTTTTATAGACAATTTATAAAAGACTTTGCCCAACAACAAAGTCATATAACACAGGCCATCAAAAAAGAAAACTCAAAGAAGGGTTCATTTGGACAGAAGATGCAGAAAGGGCTTTTCAGAATCTTAAACGTGACTTTACACAAGCCCTGATATTACATCATCCTGACACTACTAAAAAAATCATAGTGGTCACTGTCGATTTAGATACAGCCATTGGAGCCATGTTACTACAAAGCAAGACAATGATGGCTTGGAACATCCTGTATTTTATATAACCCAAGTGCTGTCAGATGCAGAACGCAACTTTTCTGTGTTGGAAAGGGAATTGCTCACCTTAAAAGCCGCCTGCAAAGAATGGAGGCATTTTATAATGAGTACTAAGGAGACATTTGAAGTCAGAACTGAACTGACTTCAAATGTCTCCAATGCCTCCACTGAAGAATGGAAGGCTTTAAGTCCTCACTTACGAAAGAAGAAGGAATACTACTATCATCAAGACACCTTGTTTCTGCCTTCTAAGAAAGTGCAAACAGAAGCCTTGCAAATGTGTCACAACTCTCCTATTGCTGGACGCCATGGAATCAAGAACATACAGGAACTGCTCCTTCGTTGCTTTTGGTGGCCAACTTTAAAGTCTGATGTTGGAAAATATGTAAATTCTTGCCCAATCTGTGCTCAAACTAAGATACCTCAAACTAAGCCAGCCGGTTTATTGATGCCCTTGCCTGTGCCATCCGTCCATGGCATAAGTTGTCCACATATTTTATATGTTCTCTGCCATCTTCTGAAGGACATCATGTCATAATGGTAACTGTTGACTCGTTTACCAAGATGGCTCATTTTACAGCCCTAAAGAAATTACCCACCACTAAGGAAACGAGTCAAATCTTTCTGCAGGATATATTCCGCCTGCATGGCCTTCCTCAAGTAATCATTTCTGATGGAGGACCCAATATGTGTCCTGTTTTTGGAGAGCTTTTTGTAAATTTCTACACATAGATGTGGCTCTATCATCTGGATATCATCCTCAGACCAGTGGTCAAATGGAGCACCTAAATCAAGGAATACAACAATATCTACGCCGTGTTTGTAATGAGACTCAAAGCAATTGGTCCTCGTATCTACCATTGGCTGAGTTTTTCTTTAATAATATAGTCCATAGTGCAACAAGTTCCACACCTTTTTTTTTTAACCTATGGTTTCCATCTTACGACTTTTCCTAATGTCACTCGTGAACACTCCACTGTTCCAGCGGTTACCTCATATGCTCGAAGTCTCTGCCATGTACAGGACATGACAAGTTCCAATCTTTTAGCTACAAAAGTAGCTGATACCTGGTGCAGTACTGCACCATCTTACCAGCCTGGAGATAAAGTATGGCTTTCTTCTAAGTTTTTGCCCTTGCACTTGTCCCAGAATAAGTTCAAGCCCTGTTACTTTGGACCTTTTAGAATTCTGCATGTGTTAAATCCAGTCTCTGTTCAATTTCGTCTACCACAGACTTGGAAAGTTCATCCAGTTTTTCATGTGTATCAATTCAAACCCTTTGTTCCTGATCCCTACCACAGACATGCCCATTGCCCTCCTCCTCTTTTCGTTAATGGTCATCCTGAGTATGAAGTACAGGAGATTTGTAATTCCTGCATTTTTCGGAATTGTCTTCAGTTCTTGGTTCACTGGAAAGGGAATCCCATTAATGATTGTTCTTGGGAGGATGCTTCCTCTGTCTAAGCTAACTGCCTGGTCTGCAAATTTTTTCAGCATTTTCCGGATAAACCTGGAGCTTCGGGGGGGGAGGGCGGACCTACTGTGACACCGCGGAGACCAGCGACGTCCTCCTCGCGGGGTGCGGTCAGCTCAGCGGTCCATGTTTTGGGTGGCCTGTTCTGCTGCGGGCGCCTTTGGGGCACTTCCTGCTTTTTGGGCCGTGGCATGGTCTGGAAGTCCTCTCTTAGGCTCTGGATCACGCTGCACTCATTCACGGCCCCCATAGTTTTGCTTACCTGCTTTCTGGATTTCTTCTTCTTCTTCTTTATTTTTCTTTTACTTTTTTCTCCTTCCTTGGCCATATTTATTCCTTCTTCCCAGGAGTCTGTGTTTCCTTCCCTTCATGCATTGCTTACCACTTTTTCTACTATGGCTATGTTTCCATTCAGCTGTATGTGGCTTTCCCAATCCAAGATGGTGTCTTTAGCTCTTCCTGCAAGTCACTTCCTGTTTGTCAGCACAAATGCACAGAAGGTCCTCTGTTCCTTGCATTGCAAACACTTCCATCCTGGTGGTGCTCTCGCTCTCGCTTCCTGTGATTTGGACCTATCATGTTTTTGTCTGCAGTTTGGTTGTTCCTGATTCGTTATTTTTTCTCAGTTGTTTCTCTTCTTTTGCCTCTTTTCAGGAGTTCCTGTGATCTGAGTTTTTTTCCCAATATTGTTTTTTTTCCTCTGGGACTGCTTCTGGAGGTTACAGCCTGCTAGGTGTTATACTGTCAGCAGCACCGTGGCTACTGGAAAGGGTCACCCTTACCTTGGCCAATCCAGAACAAGCAAGAAACCAGGTGGTGCTCCCAGACTGGCAGATTGCGGCTGTAAGAAGCGTGCAAAATGTGACAGGATTGGAGCATTGCAGGTGCCCACTGCTGGGGAACCCACTGAAATGTTGAACATTTTTGTGCTTCTGGAGTGGATAAGTCTTAATATGGACCTTTGTGGCCCTGGAGGATTTACTGCCATAGCTGCTGTGGCACTATTTTCTAGGAGTCGGAGTGGACTCTTGAGTAAGGCCTACTAGGGAGCATTTCCTGGATGCGGCCACCACTGAGTGGGGTATAACCAAGACCATTTTAAAAGGAAGCGGGCAGGACAGGGATTTGTCAATTAAACACTAGAGCTTCGACCGCAAGGGGATTGTGTTATTGCTGATGAATGTCATCATACTTTGAATGCATAGAGTTAGAAATAAAATACTTCTTATCAATATAAAAACAAGTATTTGACTGGACATCGATTTATTGACATTATCGAGTGCACTTTGAGTTATGAGGATTTATTGACATTACTGAGTGCACTTTGAGTTAGGAGTCACATTCACTAAACTGTATCTATGCTTCACCCCTTTCCAGAGGGAGCCTTTGATTGCTTGTCAGCAGCTAGCACTAAGAGTTAGAAGGGGTGCTTGATGAAGTTGCTCAGGATCCTTATTGGGGCGGGCCCAAGGACTTCAGGTCTAAAAGACCTCAGCCTCCATGGTTGGGCCCAGAAGTCCCTGTATGATCGGTGCCCCTTCAGTAGGGGTTACAACAGTTAAGGAACTACACAAGTTACAAAACATGTTAGATGCTAATCTCAGTGGCATCTGGAGGTGGCTAGGAGGAATATTCGGACTCTGTGGAATGCAAATGTTTGAAATAATCATTACAATCATTTTAACTGTGGCTCTCCCATATGCACTAATAAAATTATTATTGCGCATCATTCCATGCACTTGCACAAATAAAAGTATTGCGAGTACTTTTTCACTTGCTACCTTTGTTGGACAGTGAGGACAAAGATAATGAAGATGTAAAAGCAGAAATGTTGAGATTATGGGGCATATTTATACCCTTTTTGCGCTGAATTAGCATCATTTTTTTAACGCTAATTCAGCACAAACCTAACTCCATATTTATACTTTAGTGCTAGAGCCATCTAGTGCCAAAGATATGCAAATAACGTCATTTTTTGGAAGTGAAAACCTACCTTGCGTCAATGAGATGCAAGGTAGGTATTCTCGTCCAGAAAATGACGATATGGCCTTAACACCATATTTATCCCCGGTGCTAAATTCAAGCACGGGGGCATGGGGGCCTTGAATAATGGAGCTAAGCGTGCTTAGCTCCATTATTTAACGCCTGGGTATGGGAAGGTGTTAGGGGACCAGTGGGCCTTTTTCCATGGTCAGAGACCATGGAAAGAGCCCACAGGTGCCCTTCCCTGCACCCAGGGACACACCCACCCACACCAGAGGGACATCCCAGGATGGGGGAACCATCCCAGGTAAGTCCCGGTAAAAACTTTTTTTGTCCCCGCTCGGGGGCCCTGACATTTGTCCCCTGGGCATGGCCACTGGGGTGGTGGGCATGGCTCCTGTCTTTCCTAAGACAGGAGCCATGTCCATGTGGGTTGTGCACCAGGAAATAGTGTTACCCTGCTTTTAGGCATTTTGTTTCCTCTAAACAGTGTAGTGCCATAAGTCGGCGCACAAGCTCCGGTTTCCCCTATGCCTCCCCCACCCGGTTAGCGTCCTTTACAATGATGCTAACAGGGCATTAGCGCTGGCTAGTGCCATTCCATAAATATGGCGCCCGGCCGGTGTCCAGGAATGGCGCTATTCTTTTACACGCAAAACTGTGTAATGCAGTTTTGCATGTAAAAGTATAAATATGGGCCTATATGTGATTGAATTAGTGCAAAGAAATGTTGCCACACACCAAAAAAGGGGTTTGTGAAAACAAAATTGTGTATACCCTCCCCACACCTGTTTATCACAATAGGCACTGATATATTTTATATTCAAAAGTGGGTGCTGTTTTTTAAGTAGTCTGAAGTGCCCTTCAACTTCAATATGCCTGGTAAGTTTTAGGACTCTAGTAAGCCTATAAAAAATCTTTTCTAGGTGCATATTTGCACATTTTCTTCATATCCCATCAAAGCATAGGGTGGCTTTCAATGTTGGCAACCAGCAGTGTGGTTTTAGGAAATTAGTGGAATTAGCATTAGTAAAATTAATGAAACAACGTCTCACATTTTCTCCATGAGAAGATCCTGTCACCTGCTTATTTGAAAACTTTCCCTGCAATTTCTTCCATGTATTTATTCTCTAGTGGCTTGTACTGCAGGGAAAGTGTATGAAACCTTTAAAAATGCATTCATTTAGTGTGATATGCCCCATTTGGCCTTTTTGTTTGAGAGCTACAGTGAACTAAAATGACTGTTGTCACATGGTTATTGTTAGAAATGGGGTCTTTGGTTGGCAGTCAGGTTATCCGCTATCCAAAGCAAAGCATCCGCTATCCAAACAAGAACCCTCACTGGTAAAAGAGAATCACACTCAGTTAACCCTCGCTCACCCCCTTGGTAGTTTGGCACGAGCAGGCAGGCTTAACTTCAGAGATAATTTCACAACACAGGTTCTGAAAAACAGTTATTATTTTATCTAAATAAACAAGACCAAATACTTTACAAATCCACAATACACAGTTACAAATATGAATTTAGCACTTAGAAGCAAAAAAATAGTGCCTAGAGGCACAGATGCTGCAAGTTAGTATTAAGCGGCATCGTGATGGAATAATTTCCTACAATGCGACGACAATGGAGTCGTTCATCCCCCAGGTACAGTATCTTAGCAAACAAGTAGGAAATGGGGTGGTGCACGGAGTCGGGGAGCAAGGTGTCGCTGGAACCGATGCAGCGTCAGTTCCGGTGCTACAGGGCAGAAGGGCAGAGCTGTAGCGCAGCGGCGTCAGGTCCTTACTGCAGAGCGGTGGAGGTGAAGGGGGATCAGTTGCGAAGTCAGTCTCTGGGTACCGGCAGGTATGAAGTCTGGCGAAGTCACTATGCTGTGTGGTGACCTAACGGGGTTGTGATGATGTCACAGGGCCACAGGCACTGCAATGGCATCGGCTGTCAAGGATGTCGAGCTTATGACAGTAGCTGCAGCGATGAAAAGCCTATGGGGTCGTCGGGTTCGTCGCACTTCTACGAGGTCCACGGCGTCAGGGCAGGTGGCATCGTGGTACCAAGCAGCCACATCCTTTACGAAGTGACACAGCATCGTCCGATGTCATTAGACAGCCTTTTTCCAGAAATTCACTTCCAGGGGCCCAGGAACTGGAATGACACCCTTTGAGTAAGCTGGAGTTCACAGCAGGCAGACTCAAAACTGGGTGGTGAAGCCTTTGCTGTCCCTGAGGCTTCAAAGCAGGAGGCAAGCTCTACTCCAAGCCCTTGGAGATACCTCTCAAGCAGGAATGCAAAACTAAGTTCAGTCTCTGCCCCTTGCACAGGCAGAAGCAGCAACTGCAGGATAGCCCAACACAGCACAGTCAGAGGCCAGGGAAGCAATTCTCCTCAGCTCTTTTTCAGGCAAAGGTTCCTCTTGAATCCTTGAAGTAATCTAATTTTCAGGGGTTTTGGGCCCAATTAATATACCCCTTTCTGCCTTCCAAGTAGGCCTACTTTAAAGGAAAGTCTCTGTTCACAAGATCCTGCCTTGCTCAGGCCATGCCCCAGACACACACCAGGGGGTTAGAGACTGCATTGTGAGAGGGCAGGCACAGCCAAGTCAGGTGAAAGTGACTACTCCTCCCTCCATTCTAGCAAAGATGTCTCATCAGGATATGCAGGCTACACCCCAGCTCCCTTTGTCTCACTGTCTAGAGGGGATTCACAAACAGCCCAACTGTGAAAGTGACCCAGACAGGCAATCCACAACCAGACACAGTCACAGGATGGTTTAAGCAAGAAAATGCCTACTTTCTAAAAGCAGCATTTTCAAACACACAATCTAAAAACCAACTTCATTAAAATATGTATTTCAAAATTGTGAGTTCAGAGACCCCAAACTTCTCATTTCTATCTGCTCTCAAAGGGAATCTGAACTTTAATAATATTTAAAGGCAGCCCCCATGTTAACCTATGAGAGAGATAGGCCTTGCAACAGTGAAGACTGAATTAAGCATTTTTTTATATAAAGGCAGGGTAATTGCAGGTATAATGTAGCCACTCATTAAGTGTAATAAAATATTATGCTCTATGATAGGACCTTACATCTGTGGTGGCTATTCCCCCATCAGACTGGAAATGAAAGCACTTGAGTAGTGCTGTTGCAGGGATCTTGTAAATGAAATCATGCATGAGCATTAAGGGCCTCATTTCGAACTTGGCGGTCTTTTTACAAGACTGCAGAGGTACCGCCATGCTGAAGACCGCCAGTGCAGGCAGTTTTTGGCACAGTGTATTATGACAATTGGCAGCCCACCGCCCTTTTCTAAATGGAGAGCCGCCAGCAGCCATACTGGCAGTCGGCGGTGAAGAGGAGGCTGCTCCACCGCCACGTCATCAGGACACCGCCCACCGAATCACGTCCCAGGATTCAGTGTGGCGGTGTTCTGGTGATGGGGAGCTGGCGGCGGAGCAGCCCCCATGGATCCCGTTCCCTCCCGGAGGATCACCGGACCAGGTAAGGTGATTTGTCCGTTAGGGGAGGGGGGTGGGGGTGTTGTGTGTTGTGTGCGTCATGGGGGTGTGCATGGAAGTCTGTAGAGGGGGTGTGTGAGTGCGTGTATGCATCTGGGGTGTGTTGTGTGTATGGGAAATGTGTGCGCATACGTCTGTGTGTATGTCTGTGTGTATGTCTGTGTGTATGTGTGCGTGTTTGTGTAGTTGATGTGTGAGGGTGCGAGTAGAGGGGTGGGGGTGTGTATATCAATGTGGGGGGGTTGAGGAGGGGGGTCCTGCCACCTTTGAGGGTGGTAGGGGGGGTCGTGGGTTTGGGGGGAGGACTCTGGGGAGGATTGGGGTGGGGAAGACCCCTATCAGTGCCTAGGAACAAATTCCCTGGCACTGATAGTGCATAATGCCATGGATTTTGTGGCGGTACAGAACCCCACGAAATCCATGGCGCTACGCGGGGTCGTGATACCGCCAACAGTGTAGTTACGGCTGCCGGGCTGGAGACTGAAGTCTCCAGCCCAGCAGTCGTTACCACCCTGGCGGTCGGTGTGGAGAAGTGGCGGTTTGGCATGGCGGTCACTGCGATGCTTGTAATGTCATTTATTTTACCGCCTGCCTGTTTGCGGTATTACCCCCACTTCTCCACCGACTGTCAGGGTTGTAATGTGGGCCTTAAGTCTTGTGGAGAAATCTGTTAATCTCATACGGGTAGTATTGAAGCTGATATTCTCACCAAGGATGCCTTTTGGAGAGAAAACAGTTTGAGGATCAGTGCTCTTCCTAAAAGTGACAATGGATGGGGGATCATAAATGCAATGTCATCATGGTGTTAGGTTACATGTAGTTTGTGGGGTGTTGGAGATTTTCACACTGGTTACAGTCTTTGTTTTGCATAATAGTAGAAACAATGGATGAAGTTGGTGCTGCTCTGACATGAATTGGAAAACAAACACACAAAAGAGAGATATTCTTACTGTCCATCACACAAACCTGTCTGCAGTGACCCTGCCAGGGAGAGGGGAAGCAGAAATGGACAGTGGTGACCTTTACACAGCTATTTGCACCAAGGTCAGTTGAAAAGGCAGACTGCAGAATATTCCCCCAAAAATGTACTTCAATGCACAAAAAAATTAAGAAGGCTTAGCTCATCTTCCATCTTGTCAGTCATCCACACAAGCCTCCCAAAATGGATCCCAGTCCTATACTTTAAAGCATGAACAACACACTCCTTTCTCAAACTCCTTCTTACTTTCAGAGCTAATATGCATTGTCCATATAAAATTGGAGTGAAGGACCCAGCTGAAGAGATTTAGGGCCTGATTTGTTGTTGGCATTGACAGCTGGCCCAAGTCCAATGTCAAAGTGGTAAATGGTATATGACACATTGCTTTCATTTTCCAATAGTCCATGTTCTTTTCTCTGGGAAATCACAAAGAACTCTATCAAATTGAAAATATGAATTTGTGAATATAGCTGGGTATTGCTTGGCATCTTCCACAACAACTGAATGGCCCTTTTTTCAAAGTTCAAGGTTGGATAATATCATTTATATGTTGGTGCATTTGCTATGTATCATTATTTTGTTTTACTAACCAAATGCATACATTTACTTTTATTGTAGAGTGCATGACCTTATGCAGAATAAAATGGTAAAATTATTTTTTAATATAATTCCCGATATTGTCTATCGCACTAGAATAAGTCAATGTGGGCTGTGTAAGAAAGTGAGAAGTTTGTTGATTGGAGTGTGAGCCCTGGTCAAGCAGCAGTCACAATTCCTGTCAGGGTGAGGCACAAGCCGACCTAAAATTAACATGTGTTAAACTCTCTGGTTGCTTGGCAGAGAGCAATCAGGTTTAACTTAGAGGCAATCTGTAAAGTGTTTGTGCAACTTATCAAACACTAATACAATGAAAACACTACCCAAAAATGATCTCACACCAAGCTAGAAAAATAGTACTTCCTTATAAGAAATAAAACAAGACCAAAACGACAAAAATCCAGAGACTGTCTGTAGGTACCAAATGGATAAAGCAGAACATGTCAACTGTCTAAAAGTGGCATTTTCAAAATTGAACTTACAACTTTATCATGTTAGGAATTTTCATTACAATTCCAAAGACACTAAACATCAACAAGTTATCCATTCCCATTTAATGTAACTCCAGTGTTAATCTGTGGGAGAGGTAGGCTTTAAAATAGCGAAAAACAGGTTTAAGAGTATTTCTCTGTGAGGACATGTAAAACTTAAAAATACATGTCCAACCTTTTAAACACATTGCAGTCTGCCCTCTGGGTTGGCCAGGGCTTACACTGGGGTGAATTATATGTATTACAAAAAGGGCCATCGGAGTGGCACTTTTTGTGATGCCCTGATGACGCTATGCCTTGCACCATATTTACAAGGTGGCGTTAAGCTGCTTTTTGTGGCTTAACACCACCTTGTAAATACGGCCCCTTCACACGCAGCACTTTACGAGGAAGGGGCTTGCAATGGCTGTTGCTGTGGGTGTGCCACAGCAACACCCATTGCATTTTGACAATGCCCCAGAAATACGAGTTTTTGTAAACTTGAAGCAGCGCCAAAATCCCCCGGGGGTGACGTTATCAGGGCGCAACGAGGAAAAATAAATTTAGTTCTCTGTTTTTTTGCTCATCCTATGTGTGTGGCATTCTGCAGCACACACAGGAAGAGCAAATCACCATTTTAGATTGTTTTTGTGTAGGAAGGTGTTCCTTCCTGCACAAAAACAATGTCCCCCTCAAGCATCCATCCTTGCACCATGGTGCAAAGGTGGCTGTGTTTGTGCTTGGCTGCAAATTTATTAGCA